>NC_137502.1:45000-760000 GCF_041902795.1 Electrophorus electricus | reverse complement strand
AATAAGGAAGGAAGGACAAATAAAATAGCAGCAAAATAAAGTGTTTTCCAATATGAAGTAAGATCTCTCTCTGTCTCTCTCTCTCTGTGTGTGTGTGTGTGTGTTTACAGGGTGGGAGAATGTGTATGGCTTTGATATGACCTGCATCAGGAATGTAGCACTGACAGAGCCTCTTGTTGACATCGTGGACCCAAAGCAGGTGGTGACGAACTCCTGTCTCCTCAAAGTACGTTCTATACTCACTTTACACTTTATCCTAGTATGTGTGTGTTCGTGTGTGTATGTGATTTTGTGCATGCACGTCTCCTCAAAGTAAGCACTATACTCAACTTATCCTAGTGTGTGTGTGTGATTGTGTGTTAATGTTATCCTTGCCCCAGTTAAGTTCCTGAAGACATCATGTGTCTGTATGTTCTTAGTAGATAATAAAACTTGAGCTGCTGTGAAGGATGTGCAGCATAGTGGTTTGACTGGTCATTATCTGACTAATGAAGCGTAGCTGTTATAATGATCCATTTCACAGTGGAGTGGTGGATAATGAGCGAGATGATGATTGGCTTGGTCAGGTTCATTTGCATGCATGAAGGCGGTCCTGAGACTCAGAGTTTGCAGGCATGGATTCAGAGAAGTGGTGAAATTGGAGAGAGTACATATATATGACATTTTCTACTTATTTTAAAATTAATTGGTCCCCTTTATATTTATTCTGTGATTGGTATGATTCTGATATGACTGAAGAACATTGTAAACAAATATAAGTGGGTGGTATTGCATGTGAATGTGTTGTGTTGACCTTGTTCTCTGGATAGTTGTGTGAATGTCAATTCCCAAGTCTGGACTAGACTCCAATGACCTTCCTCTGTGAAGAGTGTTGTAGCCACACCTCTTCCCAGGACTCCCCTGTGCATCCTATAAACGTAAGACGGCCAAGGAGGAAGCACTGAATGGACTTGTTGATGTTTCTGTGAATATCAGTTTTTGAGTAAACTGACCTTTTATGTCTAAAATTTATACTTTTTATATACAGTTTTAAACATTATACATCTCTAACCCTGCCATCTCTGTCATATACACAGAGACAATCATTTATTACAATAAAGATTATTTTCACAGTAATAAATTTCACTTTCTTTGGTTTATAATGTGTTTACATTTAAGGCATTTAGCTGACACGTTTATCCAAAGCAACTTACAATTACGACTGAATACAACTTGAGTCATTGAGGGTTAAGGGTCTTGCTCAGGGGACCAACAGTGGCAAGATGGCAGTGGTGGGACTTGAACCAGCAACCTTCTGATTAACAGTCCAGTGCCATAAGCACTGAGACTCCATTGACCTAACGTATAACTAGCAGGAAAGACTGACAATGGCAGAGCGAGGGAGTACGACAGGAGAGAGAGAGAGAGAGAGAGAGAGAGAGAGAGTAAGACAGGAGAGAGAGAGAGAGAGAGTATGACAGGAGATAGAGAGAGAGAGTAAGACAGGAGAGAGAGAGAGAGTACGACAGGAGAGAGAGAGAGAGAGTACGACAGGAGAGTGAGAGAGAGAGAGAGAGAGAGAGTACGACAGGAGAGAGAGAGAGAGAGAGAGAGAGAGAGAGAGAGTACGACAGGAGAGAGAGAGAGAGTACGACGAGAGAGAGAGAGAGTACGACAGGAGAGAGAGAGAGAGAGTATGACAGGAGAGAGAGAGAGAAAGTACGACAGGAGAGAGAGAGAGAGAGAGTACGACAGGAGAGAGAGAGAGCGAGAGAGAGAGAGGAGAGACGAGAGAGAGAGAGAGAGAGAGTACGACAGCAGAGAGAGAGAGAGAGAGAGAGTACGACAGGAGAGAGAGAGAGAGTACGACAGGAGAGAGAGAGCGAGAGAGAGAGTACGACAGGAGAGAGAGAGAGAGAGAGAGTACGACAGGAGAGAGAGAGAGAGAGTATGACAGGAGAGAGAGAGAGAGAGAGTACGACGAGAGAGAGAGAGAGAGTACGACAGGAGAGAGAGAGAGAGAGAGTATGACAGGAGAGAGAGAGAGAGAGAGTACGACAGGAGAGAGAGAGAGAGAGAGAGAGAGAGTATGACAGGAGAGAGAGAGAGAGAGAGTGCGACAGGAGAGAGAGAGAGAGAGAGAGTACGACAGGAGAGAGAGAGTACGACAGGAGAGAGAGAGAGAGAGAGTACGACAGGAGAGAGAGAGAGAGAGAGTGTACGACGAGAGAGAGAGAGAGAGAGAGAGAGAGTACGACAGGAGAGAGAGAGAGAGAGAGAGTGTACGACAGGAGAGAGAGAGAGAGAGAGAGAGAGAGAGAGTACGACAGGAGAGAGAGAGAGAGAGAGTATGACAGGAGAGAGAGAGAGAGAGAGAGTACGACAGGAGAGAGAGAGAGAGAGTACGACAGGAGAGAGAGAGAGAGAGAGAGAGAGAGTACGACAGGAGAGAGAGAGAGAGAGTACGACAGGAGAGAGAGAGAGAGAGAGAGAGAGAGAGAGTATGACAGGAGAGAGAGAGAGAGAGAGTATGACAGGAGAGAGAGAGAGAGAGAGAGAGAGAGAGAGTACAACAGGAGAGAGTATGACAGCAGGAAAACGAGTGAGTGATGGAACAAGAGTCGCTTCTGTGAGAGGGAGAGATGATTACTGTCTCTGTGCACTGCAGCTTAGTGATGTCTCTCTCAAACATGTGGGCCCACATACCTAGGGTGCACTCTGAGAGCAGGTTAGGGCATCACTACCTTACTAGGGTAGGATTGTAAAAGCCAGAGAGCAGAGAGCACGCCTGTGTGTGCATGTGTGTGTTAATGGAGGACCTGTTATTTGTTCAGGAAGTTGACATCTACACGGTGAAGCCGGAGGATTTGTCCTTCACATCAGCCTTCTGTCTGCAAATCCAGAAGAATGACTATGTCCATGCACTTGTCACCTACTTCAACATCGAGTTCACCAAGTGTCATAAGAAGACCGGCTTCTCCACAGGTGTTGTACTGCAGTCTGACGTGTCCTGAGATGGTCTGTCCATAGGGCCTCAATGTACATCACACTGACTTGTGTTTAGTTCTGTGTATTGCAGATGAGCACCTCTTAATCCTGTTCACTGGCTCCATTCAGGGCAGATGGCTGGTTAAGGTTCATCCATCAGGGTTTCCTCTAAGTGCATGCCCCAGGCAAGCAGTGTTGCATGGCTATATGTTTAAAAAGACAGCAACAAGTGTAGTGTCTACTGGAGAGGATAGCATCAGGTATAGTGTTTACTGGAGAAGATGGCAGCAGGCGTAGTGTTTACTGGAGAAGATGGCAGCAGGTGTAGTGTCTACTGGAGAAGATGGCAGCAGGTGTAGTGTTTACTGGAGAAGATGGCATCAGGTGTAGTGTCTACTGGCGATGGCATGAGCAGCCATTACTCTTCCAGATGGCTGGTACTGTCATACCATGAGAGAAAGACTCTTAGGTACATTGAGGATTTACTGAAAAAGATCCCTTTAATTCATCTTGTGGAGAACTGATTTAAAGAATTCAGGAGTGTATAATGTTTTATGAATGGCAACTGCCATCTTGTGGTACTGCTACATTACTGCATGTTTACTGGCAATCTGATGTAAAGTGAAACAACGGCTGTGCCTTGAAGATTTACAGCAGCACAACTCCTGCTTTGTTTTCCAAATGATCACCATCTTTCTGAACCTAAATATTAGAATTAATAAACAATATACACTTAAAATCTAAATAAATGACTGTAAAATGTAGACTTGATCCAGGTCTTTCAGAAGATGCTTGTCTTTCAGTCTTCACAAGTATTTTGTGAGCTTCAGATCAGCCTTAATTAAAGTTTACTTCTCTAGCTTGAGTGATCAGTGAGGGTGCCTGTTTCCTGGTACGTGATGGCAGTTGGCACCATGGTTTGTGATGTTGATGCACCCCCCCAGGCCTTCTCTCCTCTTTGCTGCAGTGGCCAGGGTTTTTTGCCTCTCCATTTGCCACATGCTACAGGGTTCAAATGCTTGGTGACTTTCTGGATTGCAGACCCTTATGTTTGTGGATGTCTGACAGTGGAAATGGTAGAAACATTCGCTCCAATTTCTTTTATAGTTTTGCTTCTCTAAAACCTTTGACTTCCATGTATTAGAGATGGAAACCTGGGTACAGCTTCTTAACTTTAAGACCATAACCTTTTGTCTAGGGTTAGGGTTAATCCAAACCTTCTGAACTAGGGTTAGGGTTAATCCTACCCTTCTGTCTAAGGTTAGGGTTAATCCAAACCTTCTGAACTAGGGTTAGGGTTAATCCTACCCTTTTGTCTAGGGTTAGGGTTAATCCAAACCTTCTGAACTAGGGTTAGGGTTAATCCTACCCTTTTGTCTAGGGTTAGGGTTCATCCAAACCTTCTGAACTAGGGTTAGGGTTAATCCTACCCTTTTGTCTAAGGCTAGGGTTAATCCAAATCTTTTGAACTAGGGTTAGGGTTAATCCTACCCTTTTGTCTAAGGCTAGGGTTAATCCAAATCTTTTGAACTAGGGTTAGGGTTAAGGTTAATCCTACCCTTTTGACTAGGGTTAGGGTTAATCCAAATCTTCTGAACTAGGATTAATCCTACCCTTTTGACTAGGGATAGGGTTAATCCAAACCTTTACATTAGAGATAGGGTTTGGGTTAATCCTGACCTTTTGACTACACTTAGAGGTTAATCATAACCTTTCAAACGAGGGTTTGGATTAGTTGTAACATTTTGACTCTGCACATCTGTGTGTATGTGCAGTATTTGTCTGTGTGGTCTGGAGGGTCATGCTAGCCATCTCCACAGATCAGTTTCTGCTGCTTCCGAGTTCATGGTAGTGAACCCTGCACATCTAGCTAAATTACACTAACTATACTTATTAACTACACTCACTAACTTGTCATGATTAGTCCAAATTCGAATAAACATGCAATGAACAGCAAAGACAGCAGGAACACAACAGGGTTTAAATACATGAACTTAACAAGGTAGAAACGACAGACAGGTGTGAGCAGTCAAACGAGGGGCGGAGAAAACAAAACTACTGCATGGAACTAAAACACACAAGACAGGAAAACACGGAACACGGAAGCTGGGACTAACCGTGACATTACTACACTCACAGATCCTGAACTGATTGAAGTCGGGGGTTGTCAGCTTCTTCCTCATGTCTGATAGTGTCTGAGTTGTGTCTGATGGTTTGCCTATTCAAGGCTTTTATTAGCCAATCCAACTATATACTGACAGTGTACTGCATTTGCATGGCTGGTATAAACTTTTGCATTCTTTAATGCATGTCAGAATAATGTAAATTAGTAGAACTACAGCTGCTATAATTTAGATTTATGTACAAATATCACTTCTTTGATTCTAAATATTATTTCAGGCAAACAACTAATGTAAGGCAAATAAACGTGTTCATTTAATAGCTTGTAACCACAGACATCTGTTTTTCCTCTAAGGGCAATTCTATAAAATGGCCATTTGTATTTCCATTCCTACTCTGGCATCTAGGACAAGACATTTTTTGTCGTTATTCCATGGGATCAGTTTTGTTCCACTCATTTCTGCTGTTTTCCTGTGACTACGACATGTGCGCATCTTCCAGTGTGTCCTCTTCATATAGCTGTGATGCTCGAAACACTCAGAGCAGCACTCTGATCTCAGAACACAATGAAGTTCTTCTGACCTTTGGTCAGCTTGGTCAGCGGGTGTGTTAGCCTCTTCTCCTCCCCTCGCCCTCCTGTCCCTCTCTCAGCGCAAGCTGTGCAATATTGGCAAAGACCACCAGGGCAGACATAATCATTCACTCCCAAACACACACACACACACACACACTTGCAAGCATGCATGCAGATGTACACACCCCTTGTTGAAATTTGATTCTTTCACATATTCCAAGCTCCTGATGCCCCCTTCACTCACTGGAAGCAGACGGTCTTTTACCTGGAGGAGTACCTGACCGTGAAGAGGGGGGAGGAGATCGTGGGGAGCATCACCATGAGGCCCAATGAGAAGAACACAGTGAGAGACTACTGCACTAACAGCACCTTTAATGCCAATTACACCATTACTCCAATATTAACCTCTACCTGTCTCTTCCTCCTTCACTCCCTCCCCATCTCTCTCTCCCCCTCCAGCGTGATCTGGATTTCACTTTTGAGCTGGAGTTTAAAGGTCAGCTGTGTGAGGCTGCCATCGCTCACGACTATAAAATGCGCTAAGCAGCCAGCAGGGGGCGAGAGAGCATCGGTGCGGCAGTGGCCCCACCACTGTAACAGCAGAGAAGGGGACACTATCGTCCCAGCAGCAGCCCCTGATGCAGGCAGCACTCAGCACTCTGAGATGTACCAACGTCGTGGAGCAGAGAGCAGTAATAGCTTGAACTATTCCACCATGTCTGATGCTGATCAGATGGCAGCTTTGAATGTGCTGCATTAGAAACTCAATGTCACTGTTCTTATGAATATGCAGAGCTAGTCTGAAGTTTCTCTACTTTTGAAAAGGAGAGCTGGTGGAATACATTGGTTCATTTGGTTTTGGTTTGAGACTAAATTCAGAGACACTGAGGAGCTAGACCTTTTCATTCTAGTTTGATGTAAATTCACCCAGTAATTTAGCACATATTTGACCATTTAATGCACTATTGCAGGGTAGTTTAACAAAATTAGATATTAAATTCAGTGGCATAAAGCCCAGTCCTGAATATTTAAGTTATATGGTTTCTTTCTCATACAGCTGTTCAAGAAAATTATGAAGAAATTCACTGAAATATAATTTTGCATCTTTACATAGGTTATGAATAGTGACAGTACATTTGTTAGATGTTTTTGTGTGTTCGGTTCATATTTTTTGAGCAACTTACAATATGTTGTGGGAGTGAAAGAGTTATCATTCAGTAATTGAAGACTTTTGTTAAAATAGAAATTGTCACATATCCACCTACATTAAGTAACAGGGGTAGACAGGGCAAAGGAACACAGCGCAGTGCTGAGTGTGTAGGACGAATCTGAAGTTGCTGCTCCACATCTTTGCTCTTACCGGAGTCATCACCAAGGTGAACAGCTTACTGTCCTGCTACAACCCAAAAACATCACAGTGACACACCTGTATCTTACTGATCACATTTAGTATTTGTACTACTTGTACCTGTTTATTGACATCCACCTGAAGGGAAACTGCAGGTAGAACACGGCAGCTGGACGTAGCCTCAGCAGAATTTAAAGCAACATTTCTCAACCAAGGACTTCGCCGGCAGGTCTGTGCAGTTAACTCTTTAAACATCTAGACCGTTCATCACCTTGTTCTCTGTGGAGCGTTCACTGTAACTTGGAGAGTAATTCTGATGGTGTAGGAAGACGACGTGCATGTTTAGATAACACGGATGTACATTTGGTAACATCCTCATTGATTCTTTAAATGTGAAAAGGCATAAGTATTTTCCCGTTGTTAATGCCATAAAAGGTCTTATGTTTGAATCATTAAATCATATTTAAAGGTATTTATAGATGTAACATAACATGAATTATTAGAAAGGTACTTTGGGAATGTCTATTAAATATTGATTGTACTGTAGTAACAGTATATGTAAAGTAAAAAGGACCAGAATGTGCCCATTAGTACATTGTCAGTGAAGATCAGGTTTTATATGTGACTACAGAAGCGCTCAGTTAAACATTCGAAACATTCTGGACCATGTTGTAAGGCTGAGGAACCCAAAAGCCAACATACCTGAGTCTGCAGTAATGGTATTAATGTGCTAATAAAGAGAAAATGCTGGATTGAGCAGACAAGACCCAGGATTATGCAGTATGATACTATGGGACTGAAACTAAAAAAGCCTTTTAAAATGTTGCTGTTTAAAATCTTGCTTTGACCACTAGGTGGCAGTTATACAGTTGTTCTCAATGTATTCTGGTGTAACCTGGTTTTGCTGATGGTAACTTGAAAGGAAATAAATTCTTTTTGTTGTTATTGTAGCAATAATGAATGTATATAGTCAAGCTGCCCATTACAAATCTCACAAAGAAAAAACTAATATTTTCCAAATGAGAACCTTGGTTGTAAAGTATTATACCTCTGGTGATACGAGCCTTTTTGGACTGGTTTATTTTTGTGTGTATGGCCCAAATTACCATATTTATCAATTCTATGTATATCTTTTTCTGCACAGAGCTAAAATCCATTGAAATTCAGCAAGTATTTTTACATCACTGAACAATTTCATGTAAACAGATTATCTTTATTTCAATTCCTTCAAAACTAACAACAACAACAACAACAAAATTTGTGATAAGACTGGCTTCCTGTGGGCCTACACTTGCACATCCTGACCCACTTGATTAGGAAAACCACAGTTCACAAGCTCTATGTTCAAGCAGTGAACACACCAACATTTACAGAACCTGCACTGTACAGCACTGGAGCATGTGCACTGTACAGCACTGGAGCACTGCAGCATGTGCACTGTACAGCACTGGAGCACTGCAGCACAATATCAACCACATATACAGTAATCAGACATGTGCTTGATCACAGCCACTACAGCACAGTGAACGCAGACTGGCTGGATCTGTAGCGAGAGCCTGTTAGTGTTCATATAGTTCAGAGTGACAGGACAATGATCAATGATCATACATGCAGGCACCGTGTTCAAGATGGTGTGGTAAAGAATATCAACAGTAATAACAACCACAATGACTTGAGCCCTGTGATATGGACTCCAATGAGTGATTTGTTTCAAGGCCTCTCATTTGATGCTTTGAAGAAGAAGCTCTCCTCTCCCACAAAGTAGTGGGCACCTACATTTATCCTAGACAGACACAGAGGGCCAAACAAATTCTGGTAAAGTAAATGAATGTCTGTGGTCCAGTGAGAATGTGAACAGCTGTGAGCTTCTAGTGAGACGTGGCAGTGTTAACACTGATATCAACCATATCAGACAGATAATATAATTAAACACAATACACAAACCCTGTGTCCCAAAATGGACATTTACAAGTATTCAAATGGTGGACAAATTCATTTCTTCATAAACTTCTGCTAGATTCCTTTCAAACTCATGTCTTGAAGAAACCCAGGGAAGAAACTGCCCTGACATTGTAATAAAATATAATGACTCTTGGAGATAATTTTTTCCCCAAAGCAAACATCAAGTAATTCCACTACACCTCCAAATAAACTTCGATTTGAAGACATTTTGCTTCTATGATGTAAACATTTGCACTGTAAACAATCTCAATCTCAAATACGGATTATTCCTAAAAATTTTATCATTATAAAACATGCAACTTTTTATTGTTTTTCTGCCAGATTCACTATTCAGCTTTACTCCTTCTTTAGCATGATGGATCTTGACTCTATATTCATTTAATATGCAACATGAACAGCATATCCACCAGACCCTTACAGTGCAAAAGTCAACCCTTCCTACCTTAGCCATAACACTGATCACAAGTTATACATTCATATTTTTAAGTTAAAAACATTGAAAATCAGAGATTTATCTAAAAAGTGTCATGTGGTAAAACTACTTGGTGTAGAGAGAAACTGGGTAAAATGCACATCACCATGAGACAGACAGAGAGCTAGCCACCACTCAGCAGGGGACAGGATGTGACCGTGCATACGGGCTCAGTGCTGGTGCTAGCAACATGACTTCTTTGAGGGGCTGTCGGCCAAGGAGACGGTCTTCTCCTTCTCCCTGTCCTCTTGTTCTTTTAGAACCCTAGAAGTTAAGACTTGGTGAGCAGTTTAGCATTGCACAAACCTTAAACAACTTCTGACTCCAACGAAAGGTTTTACGTTCCATCATACTTACTTCTGTCCATGTTAATAAACCAAAGTTCTACTTACATTGCACATTTTATTAAACAATAGCATGTTAGTACAGATTTTTTTAAATTAAAAATGAAAGGATTGTTGCTGAGCAGTCCATGTCACATAGGAGAGAGATTTCACCAGCAGTGGTGCTATACAGGTTCAGACCTGGCTAAGTGGACCATGGCTTCTGTGACGTACTGTCCGGATAAAGCACTGCACTCAAAGAACATCATCTGAGAGTCCTGCAAAACAACCAAATGGTTTAGAAGGTTTAAACACATCATGGTGGGCCCTCTTACACACACACAGGTCTCCTTCCCCATCACTGCTTGCAGTTCCATTCAAGAACTTTTATCATATCTAAAACGTGACAAAAGCAACCACAATATCAGCGTAATAAACTAAAGGACTAAATAGACTAAAGGAACAGAGAAAAGGACAATGGTAAATGAAACACTAAAGATAAAATTATCATTACTTAAAATCCACTTTCTTTATAAAATGTTACTTTTAGAATTTTGTCTTTTGGCCTATAAAAGACAGCCTTTCATTCAGTGGGAACTCATCTGCTAGTGGCTGTATGGACCTTTGGTGCTTTAGTCTTGGTTCAATGTTCCTCTTTACTCACCTTGGCTAATCTGTCTGCTGCTCTGAACTCGATCGCTCTCTGGCCCTCCAAATCAGTCTTATTCCCCAGCAACATGACAGGAATGTCCTCACCTGCTCCTTCCTAGAAGAACAAATTAGATGATGATGATGATGATGATGAGAGCGACACAGAGAAAGAGTGACATTGGCACTGGATGGTGAGAGCACCGTCACTCGGCACTTTTGTCAAGCCACTGCTGATTCATGTCCAGAATGACCCGCTCGTTAGTAATGTCATACGTTACCTGCACGCTCGCCATCCACGACCTCACTGCCGTGAACGTCTGCTCACTAGTGATGTCATACATCACCACCACTCCATCTGCCTTGCGGAAAAATTGCTTAGTAATACTCCGATACCTGCCAGGACAACAAAGAAATCACCCAGAATCACCCACAGCAAATCATGGACATCCGTGTTTGCAGTGATTATCTTCGTCTAACTAATAATTTACTACTGGTCATCAATGGTGATGCAGTCAGGAACATCTAGTGTGTGTGTGTTCATGTTTATATGGAGAAAATGAGAACTGTGCCAACCTCTCCTGTCCTGCTGTGTCCCACATCTGCAGCGCCACCTGGCTGTTGTCCACTGTAAGTGTCTTTACACTGTAGTCAATACCTAGAGGGACAAAAGGTAAAGCCATTAATGCTGCTGAGCAATACAACGGTTGTCCACAAGAAAGCCAGAACACAATTCATTTCCACCTCTGTGGATTGACAACGGAGCAGTGCGCTGCCTGTGTGTACACATACATATAAATCAACAAAGCCACCCCACCCCATGACACTGACACCCTGTGTTTAACAGTGGGGATGAGTTTCTTGTGTTGGAATGCAGATGCTTTTGGTTGAAATGAAAAGTTCTATTTTGACTTCATCTGTCTGCAGAACATTCTTCCAGTAAGTCCATGTGGTCTTGAGCAAACTTCACATGGGCAGCTGTGTTATCTCTGGAGAGTGGTGTCTTCATCCTTGCCATCCTGTCATGTGCACTGTTCAAGTCCAGTGCCTGATGGTGAACACTGACATCAGTCAATTCCAGAGTCCCTCATGTTTCCCTGGGTACCTTTTGACTTTCAGTAATATTAATCGTCATGCCCTTGAAGTGATTTTTGCTGGATAACCACTCCTTAAGACACCAACAGTGTATTTGTAGAACATTTGCCTTACAGGGGATTGGTGGAGGGTTAGGGTCAGAGTCAGGATCAGGGTCAGGGCTAAACTCTTCAAAAATTACTCTAACCTTTTCCAGCCTGGTGAGCTTTGAAAACTTTTTTCAGGAGTCTTCTCTGTTTGAGGCATTTAATGTCAGATATTTCTACTCAAATTATAAAAAGAATAATATTTTTATGTGGTTTTGCATTTTATCATATTTCCGGTCAAATGTATGCAGAAATACAAAAAACTGTAAATGGTTCACAAGTTTTCTAGCAGCACAGTAATATTTCCAAATATATAATCCTAATCCAGCATGTACCTACAAGCATGTTACCATTTCACAATATTTAAAACTACTCTGAAAGTTAAGCATACTGCTGTGTCTGAAACAAACACCCTAATCATTTCAGAGCAATGCATAAGCTCTCCGTTTACCAGTCCGTGTGTGGGTAACACCCTACACTGTTCAACAGCTTCCCTATGGTGTCTGCAGACAGACCAAATTAACAGAACACAGTTGTCAAACAGAAACACCACATTGGTTTCCCCTGTATTACTGCAGTCAGCATGTTTGACAGAAGCTGTTGAGAACTGCACGGCAGTGATGCATGGGAGTGTTGGCATATGCCTGCTCTGTGTGAGGAGAGCCCTGGGAAGGGAACTGACCAACAGTGGCTGAGGTGCCTGGGTAGAAACAGTCATCACAGAAACGGTGTAGCAGCGAGGTCTTCCCAACACTGGAGTTACCCACCAGAACAACCTTAAAGAGACGGTCTGGTCTCGAGCACATCTCCTCCTCGAGAGAGAGAGAGAGAGAGAGTGAGAGTGTGTGAGTGTGAGTATCTGCAATGCAGTGGAGAAATCCAACACTCAGACTGGGGCCCCCAGTAATAGTATTACTAATTCAATACTGGAAATTCAGTCCTAGAGTGGTGAAGGATAAACTGGCTCCTCACTGGCTGGGCAGTCTCTTTGCCTACAGGCTGCCCCCTGGGGGAGGTGGGGGTGTGTGTGTCCCTCCTCTCCGGAGGACGGGATGGTGGGACTGGGGTGCTAGAGCAGGGGTAGATATCCTGTTCCAGCTCTTCGTCCTCCTCACTCCAGTGCCTCAGCTGGGCCTGGTACTCCTCCTGCAGCAAGTGGGGCAGATGGTCCTCCTCGATGGAGATGATCCTCGGGAGGTGCTGTCTGGGCGGGAGAGGGGTCTCTGCCAGGTCCTCCTGGCACTGAGCCAAAACGTGGCCCTCTTCAGCCACTGAACTCTTCTTCTTAGATTGAAGCATCACCTCCTCCTCATCCTCACTGGACAAAACATGAAAGTGCTTATGCCGAAATGTAATTATTCAATGCATGATTAGTAACCATCAATTTTTACCACAGGCTCTGGTTAAACATGCATTACATAAAAGGTCTAGCAGTTTGAATCCTTTAATTTTCATTTATTTAAATAGCACATTTCGTACCTAAAAACATAACTCAAGAGTGCGTCACAATTATAAAAAAAGGGGGGGGGGGGGGGGGGGGGGGGGAAGAACATCTAACCCATATATACACTGCCTGGCCAAAAAAGTGGTCACCACCTGGATTTAACTAAGCAAATAGGTAAGAGCCTCCCATTGAATAATTACTGCATGGTGATTATGTTTCAGCTGGCAACAAGTTATTTAACCCTAACTGGTGCAGTGAGTAGCTTCTCATTTGTTAAACAACCTTGTTGAAAGACGCATCCTGTGGTCGTGGAAAAGATGTTGAATGATCATGATCGGCGATCACTTAAACGTGTGGTGAAATCAAATCGTAGAAAAACAGTAGAAGAACTCAGGGATGTTTAATAGTGAAAGTAAGAGCATTTCCACATGCACAATGCGAAGGGAACTCAAGGGATTGGGACTAAACAGCCGTGTAGCCTTAAAAAAACACTTGTCAGTGAGGGTAACTGGCAAAAACAGCTTCAATTTGCTAGGGAGCATAAAGACTGGACTCTGGAGCAATGGAAGAAGAATGGTCTGAGTCCAGATTTACCCTGTTCCAGAGTGATGGGCGCATCAGGGTAAGAAGAGAGGCGGCTGAAGTGATGTACCCATCATGCCTAGTGCCTACCGTACAAGCCTGTGGGGGCAGTGCCAGGATTCATCAGACTCCAATTGTGAAAAAGTGGTTCAGGGAGTATGAGACATCATTTTCACATATGGATTGGCCACCACAGAGTCCAGACCTGAACACCATTGAGAATCTTTGGGATGTGCTGAAGAAGACTTGTGCAGTGGTCCAAATCTCCCATCATTATCAATACAAGATCTTGGGGAAAAATTAATGCAACTCTGGACAGAAATAAATGTTATGATATTGCAGAAGCTTGTGGAAACGATGCCACAGCAAATGCGTGCCGTAATCAAAGCTACAGGCGGTCCAACGAAATATTAGAGTGTGTGACCTTTTTTTTGGTGCCAGGGAGTGTATGTAAATTTTTCTATATATAGATAGAGATATATATATATATATATATATATATATATATATATATATATATATATATATATATATATATATATATATATATATATATATATATATATATATAGATAGAGATATATATATATAGATAGATGGAGATATATATATATATATATATATATATATAGATATAGATAGATAGAGATATATATATATATATATAGATAGATAGATAGATGGATAGATAGATAGATGGATAGATAGATAGATAGATAGATAGATGGATAGATAGATAGATGGATAGATGGAGATATAGATAGATAGATGGACTGTTTCTCTCTCTCTCTGACGCGCACGCACGCACGCGCACACACGCGCGCACACACGCGCGCACACACACGCGCGCACACACACGCGCGCGCACACACACGCGCGCGCACACACACGCGCGCGCACACACGCGCGCGCGCACACACGCGCGCGCGCACACACGCGCGCGCACACACACACGCGCGCGCACACACACGCGCGCGCACACACACGCGCGCGCACACACACGCGCGCACACACGTTGACAGTCCTACCCACTCCCACTCCCACTCCCCACTCCAAAATGAATAATGTTTGAATATATGCAGAAATAATAAAAATATCAACTAAAAGAAAGCTAACCAAAATAATGTTTTAACTACTTTTTTTTTTAAAACTAGCAACAGGTGGTTGAATATAAACAGGTAAATACAGGTGGTTTCACTGGTCTGTTTGTGCAGCACCTGATCTCAAAGAATCATTTGGAATATATTCTGTCCAAAATGTATGCAGGCAGTAATCCATTATGACTTAAAAACCAGCAGACAAATTTTAAAATCTGTTCTAAATTAATTTGAAGTGTGATGTGTAAAGGCTAAAAGCTAAAATGGTTAAAATGTGCAATGAGGCACAAATGGGTGTTGTATGGAATAGTGAAGCGTTTCAGCCATTAGGAACAAGCTCGAGTGATTGACAGTGAGTGACCTTCATCCTGACAACATCTGATCAGACAGAAGCCCTTCTCAGTTCAGCAGAGCTCCAGAAATAGAGGCCTACCTCCGAAATGCTTTCATAGCCATCGGTCCAGACCTCTGTGTGCAAAAGGGTTTCACGGCAGCGTTCTTCGGTTTCTAGGGAACAAAAAGGAATAACAGAGCTCCGTGTTTTAGGCCTTTCATCAACGCCATTAACTTCTATTATGATTCATCATGGAGCTCATTCAGAAACTCACTTGACAGCACATGTCTCGCTCATCTCGTAAATGTTTGTTCATTTCCCTGGCAGAAGCACAATTCCAAACAGCACTTTCAGAAGCTCTGCACGGCAGTAATGATACTGAGACAACTGTGTTCGGCGTTTGTGAGTGTCCTTGCCTCAGTAAATCCAGCTGCTTAAGTAGACTTGCTCGCTCCCTCTGCAGACCTTCAGTAACCCTGTACATCTCTCTACAAAGCAAACCCAGTCAGATAATCACACAACCACATTACTATATTCATATAATACAAAGATATTTAGAATATATATGATATATATTTGTAATTACATTACATAGTATAATTATACATTTTCTATGCATATAAAGATAAATTGAGAGATGGGTAGAGCCTAAAGGGGTGGAGCCTTACAGCTCACGCTCCTCCTCCAGGCGTGAAGCCTCAGACTGCAGTACTCGGAGGTGCTCCTGTGCGAGGTTCAGCTCCTGAGTGGTGTGCTCCAAATCGTGGGAAAGCTCATCGTTATACTGCCTCAGCTTCACATTCTCAACCGCAGTCTCCCTCTGCTCACTGTGCAGCTCACGACACTGCTGCTCCAACTGACAGACACACACGCACGCACACATATACACACAAACACACACACGCATATACACACGCACATATACACAAACACATGCATACACACAAGTGCTGTCTATAGAAGAAATACCGAAATACCATGTTATATAATTGTTATTTCCTATTATAATTTAAAGTCTTTGTCAATTTTAAGACAAACGACAGACAAATGGTTAAGGGAGAATGCGTGTGTACCAACACCCATTCAGTTAACAACCAGCTGTAAACAAATGTAGTCCTGGCCTTGATAAGAAAGCTGGTACAGTCCTGTCAAGCACATCTTTTCTGCTAAATTTAAACCCGTGAAATTGGATCACAAAACATGCAAGATGTCCCTGTGTGGAGGGACAGAGCACTGACCCCTAATGAGATCCATGTGAGGAATAAAGGCAGCACACTGGAGGAGTCACTGGGGTTTGGCTTTAATGAAACACTGCAGCATTTAAGGTCACACACCAGACTCGGTCGTTTCTCCCCTCAATATTGGGAGAATTCCAACTTTCCTCTTCAGCGTTGCCACCACGTGCTTATTTCAGACTTGACTACTGCAGCTCTCTCCTGGCACATCTTCCTATGCCTCCTAAGTCTTCCCATGTCACTATTCCATCCACTTCACTCGTAACAGGTTTAAAACCTACAAGCATGGACCTGCGCACTCCTACCTGATGACGATGGTCAGAGCCCAATCTCAAGTACAGCCTGGCTTGACCCACCAGCTTTCAAGATTCATGGAAGCATCAAGACTCTCTTGTTCTGACACCCAGTGTTGCAAACATCTCAGTCTTATATTTTATAGCACTGCATTCTCTCTCTTAATTGAGGTTTCAGCAATTACTCTTTCAGTCAGTATCTCAGTTGAGGGTATTTTTGGATTTTAACATATTTGTATTAAAGTATACATTTCTGAGTAGACAACTAAGAACTTTTGTAAGTTGCTCTGGATAAAAGGTGCCTGCTAAATGCTGTAACTGTATGAGGGTTTAGGGGCACAAGGATATGGGAGTAGCAGAGGTCTTAAGAATATTTCAGTTTAGGGTTCGAGGGCTTTAGAGACAAGGATTTATGAGATAGTAGGGGTGAGCAGCCAGGAGCACCTGCTACTGAGCTTTATACTTTTAATTTCTTCATTAGCAAGTAAAAATGCAGCTGATATTTATTTCCTCTCCTACAGGACTACAGCTTTAGTGCTGGACATCCTTTAATTATGAACAAGCCTTTCACAAAAATAAATCTATAAAATAAATAATCTATAAAATGAATAAATATGTTCCATTTTTGACTTCTTGACAAAGGGCACAAATAAGAAAAAAAACATTTTATGAAAGCTGAGTGCAGGTATAAGTCGGTTCATTTTTCATTTCCTCTCTAAATAAAGAACAATTAGCCTGAATCAAAGACAGAACCAGTCCTCACAGACCACGAGATTTGTCCTGTTCCTCAGAGACAGAACCAAAAAAGACCTGTCCTGTTCATTATATGGCCCAGCACCTCCAACAGGTCAATCTTTTCCCCATCTTACTCACACACATGCCATCATGCCCCCACACACATACACACAGTTTCTTCTGAGCTGGTGTAAATGGTTGAGGGGGTGTGAGGATATAGAGCACATGCGAACCCGTTTCTGTTTGTTCAGTAGCAGTTCAAGCTCTCTCTCTTTGCTGGAAAGCCTCTGCTCCAGGTCCAGACTGTGGGTCAAAAATCGCTCTGAATCCTGCAAGACGAATAACAAATGCAGCATCATCTCAATTAGTCTTTACCTCATTAAGCAATTTTAAAAATGTGTTAATTCTAATAGTCATAGATAGGATGCCCGAGTCATAGGATTACTCAATATGCTCTTAAATGCTTTCTAACAAATGTCCTAAAATAAATTTTGAACATTTACAAAACCTGGCCAGAACCTGTAAGAGGATCCTGTCTCTCTCATTGTTGATCTGTTGCTCCATTTCCTCGTAGAGACGTTGGATTTCATCATCATGAGAGGCTGCCTTCCTGCATGCACAAGAGAGTGAGAAGTTAAAACACTTATAACCATATGATTAAACCAGCTGTGTATCTGTCATAAAACAAAGAATCTGAATTTAAATCTAATCTTACCAAATCAGAAAAATGAATCTCAGGTAGGGCACCTACACAGGCCCTCACATCTCAGCCAGTAAGAGTACAGTACACACTCAGCTGGCTGCAGTACCACTGGGAAACAAACTCAAAAACCAAGCGAGATCTCAAACCTGAACTTAACATTTTGCACCTTAAAACACCAAAAACCTACCAAGGGTGTAAGATGGTCTCTCTGCAACCAGCTGAAATAACCTTTCAGCACTAAAACCAAGCAGCTGTTTGGACAACCTCACTAAGTGCCCTGCTTCGAAAGGGCTTGCATGACCACTGCTCAGTAAACATCACTCCAGAGATTACCGGCACTTTGATACGACACTAGGGATAAAACAAACATTTGCATTCCACTATGCACAGAGACTTGGCTAATGCTAAGCTAAAGAGTGAGCGAAGAGCAAGAGCAGTGAGTCGATTTCAGCTAAAAGGGAGAAATCAGACATCACATACAACACCAGGTAAATGCTGTCTACACTTGGTAGTCTTTTCAAAACCTGTTTATCATAAGTGTACAGGCTCAGACTGAAATGATGGCATTGAAAAGGATGAGGTATGAGTGAATGAATTTGCTGTAATGACTTATCTTTATCGAAAGCATTGTGCTATAAAGCAATAACACATTTCAAGCATTTTTACTGTGTGCTTGGGTAACACACCCATGTTCCCTTTATGAGCTGTAAGATCACAAACACATTGCTCTGAGAATAACAAAGATTCTCTGCTAAACTTTATGCACATATAGCAGGTGTTTACGAAAAGTTTTTTTGTAGTTTTGTTGTTTCATATGATAAAAAAAAAAAATTACTGTGGAGATTATTTTTAGAACTTAAGACAGCAGTGTGTGAAGAGGGTATGCAAGATGACAGACAAAAGGCACTGCAGGTGAGCTTCACACAGCTGGCTTTTTGCTGCCCAAGCTCCATGTTCTGACACCACTATTTTCAATGCGTTTTGCTCATTATTTTTGCATGCAGCACATCTAGCTTTTATATTCCCTGGGTGCCTGCCAGTGCGCCATGCATCCCAAATGGAAAAACATGCATGGCTTCGTGTAATTGGAAAACATTTTTAAAAAGTTGGATGCTGTTGAGACCCAATTATTTACAAACATTGTGTTTTTTGTCAGGTAGCTCCATTTAATTGTCATTTATAGATTACTTAGCAGTTGATGTAAAAATCTTGGATGTAGCTTTAATTGTTAATCTATTTTTGTTATGTAGCATAGCTTGGAGTGCAACTAAACAGATTAAGACTCAGATAGAGGATGACGTGAGGCTGGTGTTAGCTCAGTGGTTAAGGTACTCAACTAGTAATCAGAAAGCTGCCAGATCAAGTCCCACCACTGCCAAGTTGCCACTTTTGGGCCAATGAGAAAGACCCTTAACCCTCAGTTGCACAAGTTTTACTCAGCCATGATTATAAGTCGTTTGGATGAAAGTGTCAGATAAATGCAGTGAATGTGATCAAACATTTGGGGCATGTTTCTGGCTCAGCTCCCTTCTACACTCCTCTGCCAATGCAGCTGCTTTCTGTGACATGTGAATTTGTGCAGCATGAACTCGAATCACAGCAAATAGAAAACAAACCAAAGGGAACAATTTCAATCTGGTTCATATTAAGCAAATTAAGTAATGGTTTTGAAAGCACCCTTGGGTTCAGTCACCTCCCTCTTTCCACAATGCATGACAGGTTTATAATCTTATAATCTGTGTCCTTCTACAGAACATTTGTCTTTGGCAAATTTAAATACGGCATCTGAGTTCTTTTAACCATACCAGACTATTAACCATACGAGATTATGCCTTTTTTTAGTGTGAATATACTCATCATTCAGTCATAGTCCTATTAAAAATGGTAACTACATTATTTCAGACATGGTGTTCCTGTTGCATTAGCAGATTAAGGCTTGACATCTTACTAGTGTGGCCCAGGAGAAGATTATTGTTTTATCACTCCAGTATGTTCTTTAGGTTATAATTAGAAACGCAGTAATGTTAGCTAGCTAAAATCACAGCTGACTGCCCATCATGCTGCCACCACTGTTTGATGACAGAATGAGGCATCATGGTTGAAAGGTAAGATTAAAATAAGCACTGTGTGAACCCCATCTTAGTCACTGAAACCTGCAGAAATACAGTCAAAAAATTATGAGGGGGGGAGGGGAAAAAGAGTGAAATAACCTTTTCAGAGCACTCTCCATCTCTCTCTTCTGCTGGTTGGCCTCTTTGATCTGGAAAGTCACTCTGGCCAAAAACTCTTCAAAGTTGGCCAGGAGGCAGGGTTCATCCCTGTGGAGCTGCACCCAGAGACTGTGCACCTCTTCTGGGCTACAGGGCCAGAGCAAACCACAAAAACCACAAACACAGTGAACTGTTATACACGGACAAGAAATGCATCCACATCTTATGGATTACAACCTTTTGATCCCTTTTCCAAGATCACTGATCCACAGGGCCATAAATGCCCACACAGGGTTCATTAACACAGCAGTGCCCAGTCATCCTAAACATCTTGTGTAAATTTAAACTGGCCACTTTATCCACAGCTTTCATATGCTGCAACTTCAGTGAGGGAACTGAAATCAAGACCTTTATTTTAGAAAACAAATATTTTAGACTGTCCATCCAGGCCAACTTCCTTCCCCACTACCACCCCATATAACCCATTTTAACCTTATAAAAGACAGTTATAAGATAACTTAACCCTAATCTTTCTAATAGAACCTCTAACCCTAACAGTATTTTTTTTCTAATAGAACCTCTAATCTTAATTTCTAATCCTAACCTTAACCCTGTGCATGTCTAGGGGAAACAGCAGGCACACACAGTGAGGATTTTTTCCAGGGCAAGACTGGGGCCCTGTTCGAGCAAAAATGACATTTAAAAAATAAATAAATTTTAAAAAGCACAGAAAGAAGTTGTTTTTCAAATAGTTGATAGCAGCAGCGTGTATTATTATTAATACTATACTAGTGAAGTTCCCCTCACTCCTCAAAGATGTTGCTGGCTCCCAGGTTTTCCATCAGCATGCAGAAGTGCTTCTCCTCTCCATCCCGACCTCCACTCAGAGTCTCCTCCCACTGGCTCTGGTACAGCATCTCAGGAGGACACCTCTCAGGGACAGGCTCTACAGCTGACTCCAGACCTGCTGCTGAAGCCGACGTTCCAAACATGAACTCACCTGCACAGCAAACCAACATGGCATCAGAGCCTCATTCACTAACCCCAGGCAAGATATCACAAGGAGATATTACAGAACTACTTATAGCAAAAGGCAAATCTGATGGATAAAAGACCCACTGAAGCCGGAGGAGAACTCTTCCACTGTGAGGTAGCCATTGCCATCAGCATCCAGAGTATCAAATACATTCTCCAAGTCTTCTGCACTCAGGGGTAGCTCTCCAAGGAGCCTCTGAAACACAGGACCAGTCAGCCCTCTCCCAAACACCACGCAGGACCAGTCAGCCCTCTCCCAAACACCACGCAGGACCAGTCAGCCCTCTCCCAAACACCACGCAGGACCAGTCAGCCCTCTCCCAAACACCACACAGCAGGGTATTAAATATAGCGATCTATATTTAAAAGGACTTCCTGCAGTTGTACAGCACCAGTGGGCCTCCCCAACCATCCCTGCTACTGGATTTGTTGCGACGGTACATTTACAAAGAAAAGACGATTTTTTCTCGGCCTCTCATTCGTTAATATGGACAGAGGAAGGGGTTGAGCGTGGAGGATTATGGGAGTGTGCTGCAAACCCAGTGAAGAGAACAATATGAAAAGGAGAAGCGAGGATCGCTGGACACATCATGTCTGAACCAATGTTCTAAGAAGATGGTCCTGGTGAGTTTTAACATTTGTTTAATATTTTTCTAATTATGTACTCGGCATTTTAGAAAGTCAGTTTTACATATAATGTTAACATGTGTCTAACTAGCTGGCCAGGTAAATGTGCTCTTAGTAGTCTTTGGGATGGGCTGGTTGTGGACAGAAACTGGCTTGTGTTTGTAGTGACGCCCCCAATGCGGCAGTAGGTGGTGAAACAAATGTTTGGGTTTGCTGCAGTGGAAGTGTAGGATCAGGCTGGACACAGACATCTAGAGCAGAAAGAAACTCCTGTAAGGAACTCAGAAATTATTTGAAAAGCAGCAGGGACTCTATTGTTTGTTTACATAAACAAACAACATTCCTACATATACATAAATTCAAAAGATTCCAGATGAGAAACTGCAGTGCACTGCAGTAAAAGATGTAGAGATATTTAGAATTGTAGTACACAAGGTTTCCAGAGAAATAGGACCTTAAAACAGAGGTCCTTCATCAGCTGTGCAAAGGCCAATGACCTGTGCAGCTCACTGCTAAGAAACCATGACACAATGCTAACATTTCAGTGATCAGCCCTAAAAATACACAAAGCAGACAGACAGCCCTAGTTCTAAAAAGCAAACACCACATCCTGTTTGGGAATTAAGGAAATGTCTACAGAGAGGGGCTATTGAAGAACTGCCTCATAAAACTCCAAATGTCTCAAACATCATTTCACAGATGTCTTTTTGTGGGAGGGCCATTAGCCTGACCCTGTACCCAGCCTTTACCAGGCTGACATGGCCCTTCTACTGTCTTCCTCAAATATGCTTACTGTTCACACTTTGGCCCTGTTGTGAACTGACTGGTGTGAAGCAGAAACTCCTCAAATTCACTCTGTATTCCTGTAATAACAGTGACCATTTGAAATAACTAGGCTTGTTTTCTTCTTCGTAACCTCCTCAGCATTAAGAAAATAAACTCATACATCCACAATCCCATACTAATGGGAAACACCAGTAAAGAGAACAATATCATTCAAATGAATGAAAATAGCCAATGTCAAACAACTGAGTCACTTGATGATGGATGTTTGGTCAGTAGAGACAAACATGTGGTTTCCACAAAAGCAACACTCACACACATGCATTAAGACAGAAAGAAAGGAAATGGAAATTGGTGCTATATTGGGGGACTTGTACGTGTCCAAATGGTTTTGAGAGCATTACTGTATGAACTTGAATAAAGATGATGAATAAAGATGATTATAAATGCATATCCATAAACATGGGATTACAAATGCAGTGCACTCTTCAGAGCACAACACACAAGTGGACCATCAAAGAGAAACACCTCAATGGAGGGACATCTAATAGGAAACCTGATCTGCACAATAATAAGAGAAGACCTGATCTGCACAATGATCCATCTGAGACAACTGCCTGCCGGACTTCCACCCCCCCCCCCCGCTCGCTCTTGCCCCTCCCACTCTCCTAAAACTCTACACTATGCTTCTGCATCCTGCAAGTAGAAACACCTGATAACTAAAAACTAAAGCAATGCTTTTTACTTAAATTAGTTTGTGAAGGTGTCTCCTCATTCATTTTTATTTGAAATTCATTTTAAACCTCCAGTGTCATATGAGACCAGAGGGTGTCACGAGTGTGTCAGTCCTGACTATGGATGGTTACAATAATGATGCCAAGGTGATCAGTGTTATCCATCCAACAAGTATCCTAACCCAGAGTGATTAATGAAGACAGTATAATCGCAGGATTTATTCAATGCTATTAGAGCACTTCAATATTTGGTACTGACAGAGAATTTGTTTACATGCACATTTATGGAATTTGGGAGATGCTCTAATCCAGAGCGACTTACAAAAGTGCTTTGTCATTTACTCATAGAATACATCCTAGCCAGTAGAGTAGGTTAGAGTCCAAGATACCAATAAACTAGAATACTGTAGAAATACAGGGATCAATACTGTACAAGAAAGTGCAAAACACACAGACAACAATAAGTACAATAAACAATACCAAACTAGAGTTTCAGTTAGTCAACATAGGTGCAGGATCAGTGGTCATTTAAATATTCCACAAACACATGGGTCTTCAATCTGCATTTGAATTATTTGGTAACATTAGAGTACTTTAATATTTGCATCACTGTAACTCCACTGTACTTTGCCTGCTAACCATGTGCGAAAGTCAGATCTTACTTGCATGTCCCGGCGGGTGATGAATCCTTTGCCTTCAGTGTCACAGATCTGGAAGAACTCCTGGCTCTTCTCCAGCACAGTACTGCAGTCACTGATGCTCTGGCTCGGAGGTCGCCCATCAGCATCTGTGTTGGACCGCGTCTCCTTCCCTCGACGCTGGGACGCACATCTCACCTTAGAGTCACAGGTGCTGGTGAAGGCTGCCATAGTAGTGTCCTCATGGGTGGAAGTATGCATGTGTGAGTGTGCACGTCCGTTTGTGAGTGAGAGTGTGCAATGCCTCCAGTCTCCTTCCTTACATGGGTCAGCAGCACATGGGAGAGCTGTGAACACAGAGCTTTGAGTTTCAACCACATCACACAGCCTTTTACAGACGGCTGCAGCCATCTCTTAGCAACCGCCTCTTTAATTAGAGAGAGAAAGAAAATTTCTGTGTGTGCAAAAAGGCCTTGCATGTTCCTATACAGCTCCAGATCACATGCTTCATAGATGAATAATATGCTATCCTATTGCAATTACTGAGTGGGATAACATATTAAGCTTTACTAGTGCTGTATGTGATCTGGAAGAAGAAGGAAAAAGACTTCAGACCAACCGGAGACTATTGTTTTTTTGCACATATAGCTAGTTTTTAAAGTTTGTCAAACATTTTGGAAGGTTCTTGCATTTCTGCATTAATGGCTTCAAACATCCAATCTAATCTAAATTATAAATTAATAAAACCTTTAATTGTTTTAAACAAAAAAGCAATCAACATGCTTTATAGTGCAATATTTTCATCAAATATGTTGTTTAGTACAATCAAGACCAGTGATTGAGAAGGTACGTGCTCTAACACACCAACTAAACCAAGTCATGATCCAATGAGGTGAATCAGGTGTGTTGGAGCAGGAATATCACCAAACTATGCTAGACTCCAAGAGTCTTTCTCTAGGGTAGTGACCTATAGAGAAGGCGGCGACTGGAGTCAGGTGCTATTGTTTGAATTTAACCTCACCTAAAAAAAACCAAAAAACAAACCCAAACACCACACACTATCTGGAGAACAAAAAAAACCTTACCCCAACTGTGGTCTAAAAACTGAACAGATGAAAACTCAAGATGTGCCCTGTAGCATGAAAGCAATCTGAAACCCACGAGTTAGTCATGATCTCAAGCAGAAGACTCCTTCTGTATTTACAATGGCCTGACAAGCATCCCAAGTCCTGACTCAGACCCATATAAAATAACATGTCAGGATGTGATGCAGGACACTCCCCAACAGCAGACATGAACCCACACAGCTCAGTAATGCTGTATGGTTAGTAGCCACAGATGCGATTTTGCCAATAAAATTATTCCCAATAAAGGAGGATCATCTAGTTACTAAGCATAACGAATCTGTGCATTTTGTGAAATAAGGCTTTATTTTCCTTATTTTTATTATTACTCAGATGACGATCTGACCACATTTTAGGAGTCATTCATAACGGAAGACTAAAATCATAATGGAAATGTGTCAGACAAACATGCTACTATAGTCATCTAGTATGAGATCCTTTCCTCAGTTATATAATGCAGTGATCTATTATTGTTGAAGTGGGCCCCATCTATAAGGAATCCCCTTGGTCTTACAGCCAGTTACTTAGACCTGGGTTTCCTGCAGTACTCACCACTGGGAAATTTCAGGTCCACTTTGTATGGAGTCCTTATCTCTCCCTTTGACCTTCAGAGTAATGTCGAATACAGGCTAATGCGAAGAAACACCCGATGGAAACTTGTTAAGGTCAGAGTACCATAACCATTACTGGCTGCACAGCTGCCATGTATTTTTCATGAAGACTTCACAGTCGCTCAGTAAATTTCATATCTAGATTTAGCCTACTAGGTTTTTAGCCGTGAAATGTTTACATGTATCCCATGATAATAATCCTTAAAGTACCTAGTTGTATCAAGCAGTACTTTCACATTTGAAAGAGGTTTACATAAAGTTTACAGTAAGTTCATCCACTTACTAAAGTATTTCTCTTCTTCCAGTCCATTACTCACACTGGCCATGCAATGGCAATGAAAAATTAGGACGCACATTATTGATGTCTTGAAGTGAGAATTTTGAAACATTGTACTTCACATTTTCTACACATTTCTCAAATGCTAAACAACTGTCTGACCTGCCTTTGTTCAAAACAGTCAGAGCTTAACCACAATTTAAACCAACTTCTGTTTATCCACCAAACCTAAAAATCCCCACCACTAAGTCTTAAAAATCAACCAGACCTCAGAGACAGCTGGGTAACATCTAAGCCTAACATAGCAGTGATAATCTCTTTACTTAGGATTTAAGTGATCTGGCTTCAGACACAGCTTGCATCATTAAGGCCTAACCACAAAAAAATGAATGACTTGGCTGAGAAAACCCTTTTTAGAACTAACCCTAACCCAACCTTTTTACAGCTAAACCTAGCTAACCCTAACCCAAAATTTTAGAACTCCACATAATATTCAGAGTTGGCTTTGTTTTTCATTCTGACATTGGCTTGAGTCTGGTCAACTTTGGCATTTGTTAGGAGTTTGTTAGACTTCTTATTCATGCTACACTAGGGTTAGGGCTAAGCCTAAAACTGGGCCAAACCCAAAAACAAAGCGACTGAGTTGTGCAAACGCTGCCGTGTGAGTCAGTCCACCCGTGTGGCACTACACAAACACTACCTGCCCTGTCCCAGCACAAGTGTGCGCAACTTAGCAGCGCCACGGCACAACTTCCTTAACCCTGGAAAAGCGTTCATAAAACAAACCTCTATAATCGCAACACTAGTCAAGCCAAAGTCATCAGGTAATTTAAAGTGTGTGTGTGTGTGTGTGTGTGAGAGAGAGAGGCTATGGAACACCTGGAAAAACGCGCCATGTGTCCGCCACGACACGGTCTGAGACAACTAACACCTCCTCACGACAGGTCTGAATCTGTCCGTTTATCTACAACTACACGATAAATAGTGTCCCTACATTTAGCTAGAACTACACGATAAATAGTGTCCCTACCTTTGGCGAGTACACAGATGTCCTAACGTTCCTCCACACAAAAACACGGTTCCGCGTCTGTCACACCTGTCTGCTCAAAGTTTCATCAAAACTGCCAAACCGTGAAGGTAAAGACAGCTGGCAGCGCCGCTGTAACGTCTCTGCTTTCTCTCCACCCAGCTGAGCTACATCACTCTAACCCTACCCCCCAACCCCTACCCCTCTACACCCAGCTGAGCTACTTCACCCCACCTCAAACTGTGAAGGTAAAGACAGCTGGCAGAAACGTCTGTTATTTCTCTCCACCCAGCTAAGCTACTTCACTCTAACCCTAATTAACCCTACCCCTAAATCTAACTACCCAATCCTAACCCCTAACCCTAACTACCCCTACCCCTAAATCTAACTACCCAATCCTAACCCCTAACCCTAACTACCCCCACCCCTAAATCTAACTACCCAATCCTAACCCCTAACCCTAACTACCCCTACCCCTAAATCTAACTACCCAATCCTAACCCCTAACCCTAACTACCCCCACCCCTAACTCTAACTACCCAATCCTAACCCCTAACCCTAACTACCCCTACCCCTAAATCTAACTACCCAATCCTAACCCCTAACCCTAACTACCCCCACCCCTAAATCTAACTACCCAATCCTAACCCCTAACCCTAACTACCCCTACCCCTAAATCTAACTACCCAATCCTAACCCCTAACCCTAACTACCCCCACCCCTAACTCTAACTACCCAATCCTAACCCCTAACCCTAACTACCCCTACCCCTAAATCTAACTACCCAATCCTAACCCCTAACCCTAACTACCCCCACCCCTAAATCTAACTACCCAATCCTAACCCCTAACCCTAACTACCCCCACCCCTAAATCTAACTACCCAATCCTAACCCCTAACCCTAACTACCCCTACCCCTAAATCTAACTACCCAATCCTAACCCCTAACCCTAACTACCCCCACCCCTAACTCTAACTACCCAATCCTAACCCCTAACCCTAACTACCCCCACCCCTAAATCTAACTACCCAATCCTAACCCCTAACCCTAACTACCCCCACCCCTAAATCTAACTACCCAATCCTAACCCCTAACCCTAACTACCCCCACCCCTAACTCTAACTACCCAATCCTAACCCCTAACCCTAACTACCCCTACCCCTAAATCTAACTACCCAATCCTAACCCCTAACCCTAACTACCCCCACCCCTAAATCTAACTACCCAATCCTAACCCCTAACCCTAACTACCCCCACCCCTAACTCTAACTACCCAATCCTAACCCCTAACCCTAACTACCCCCACCCCTAACTCTCTCCACCCAGGTGAGCTACTTAAACGCGCCTTGGGTTGTCCAACCAGGGAGGGACTCACGCGCCGCGTGCAGCGCTCATTACTATGACAACTAAGTAGCCGCGCGAGGAAGTCTGAGCGCTACGCTTTACCACGAGCTTTGCAGGATGCTCAGTGACGTGTTCACTGGTTTTATTTGTTGCATTTATTTCGAAACGTACAAAGCGTATTTATCCATTATGCAGAGACGTTACAATGTAAATTCCAATATAGCGAAACTTTCTCTTTAAGACTTCAAGACTTCTCGCCCCATTACCATTGTTATGTGCAATGCAGAAGGAAATGTATACATTAAAGCTTTAAAAACTGAAAAGACAAGAAGATAATTAGTTATAATGTTTTTGTCGTGTCTTTCAAGCGATTGTTGATTGATTTGATGAAAACATTAAGTACATTGAAGTGGCTGGTTATAGTGACCTTACAAGCACACGCTCACTCATGTTAGCTATTTGATAATGACTAACTCATACTTCACCTTTTGAGTGTTCTAAAGTTACAGAGACAAATGACCTGGACAGCAACATTGCTGTTTATTCTAAAAATCAGCCTCATAAACACTATTACATCACTTTACAACATTTATGGATGGTTTTTTTTATCCTTTTGGAAAGGGTTTCTACTTTCCCCATCTGTTACAGAACTTATAACCAGTAAAACTGAGTCCAAATCTCCACTCCCCTTCACTAAGATGAAGGGTTGTAGGAGACCCCTCTTCCAACACCCAGCACCAGCAGAGAAACTGCGGCTCCTCTGAAGCTGGGCAGCATGTCAGCAAAACGTGACTCCAGGGAGCCATTTCCACCATCAGATGGAAAACAGAGCAGCGTGCAGGAGTGCAGGCTTGGGCCAGACAGCATGGATATGGAGGCATGGAAACACTGACATCACGTTTGGAGTCGATATCTGCCTATCTACAATAAGAACAGTGGAAGACGTATATAGTTACAGTTATTATCTCTCTTATGGTTTAATGATATGTATGATATAGGCCACTGGTTCTTTATCTAGTTTTGATATAGGGCAGTTAGTATTTTCCTTTGTACTTGGTACTGAGTTTCACACATTGCTCATTTTAGGGTTTCCTCACAATGTTTTTGTAAGAACTTGAGAGTTAGACTTCATATTTTATTTAGAACATAAATATAGAAACACTCAATATCAGCACTGTATATTTTAATTTGTTTTACGTGGTTTGATTTGATTCACCTATCTACTTCCTTGTATTAACTGTCTGAAGTCTTTGTTTGGTCCACTGTGTAAGTGTGTCAAATTGGTTTCATACATTTTCAATTGGTTTAAGACTTGGTTTTACAGCTGGAACACTTAAATTGTAAGTAATGCTCATTTGTGTAGTTTGTGGAGTTCACTGAAAGCTTTCTCATCACAATGACAATGCTTAACTTGAAAAACAAACACAAAACCCCTCTCCTTTAGTCCCAACTGGGAGTCAAAAGAGGTGATTTAGAACTTGTAGTAACAATGCAGATCCACATGATGGCAGGCTCTCCTCTTAAATTAATCTGCTTTCTTTGGTTGTCAGCTCTAGTTCTTATCACACATATTAACAGACTGAATACATCCAACTTTTTTAAACAATCAAAAAAGCACCATCTAGTGTTTTAAATTTTAAAAAGTTTTTGTTGATCTCGAGTTGATACCTGCTTACAATTTTATCTGGCCAGGATAATGCATATATAAACACAGATTTCCAAAGTAGCTGAGCTGTATCTTTTATGTATGAAATCTGGCAATACTTTGTTCAGCCTGGTGTCCTTAGGCTCCTGCACCTGTTGGAGTTCACACCTGAATCTGTAAGGGCTACTCAGCCTGTCAAAACCAACCCAGCAGTGTCCACATGCTTCACAATGCTTTCAAATGTTATTTAAAACAACAACAACATCCATTGTGCAAGACCAGTAATTACACACTCCATTTTCAGCCTGACCTCCAGCGAGTCCACTCGGGCAGATTCCCATGCCATAAGAAAATTAGAGTTCCCACTGCAGGCTGTCAAAGATCCAGAAATCTCAGCTGGATCCATTTTACATTATTGGGCAATTATTAGTGATTCATTAGCCAGCGTGTAAATGCCATGCTGATTAAAATGCTCTGTTGCTTCTCAATATTACATGAAAGATGAATTAGAGATTTCTTAAGCTCCCTGCAATAGGAAAAGTCATTACACATGACTGCATATCAGCTGCATTCCCTACTGGTCTCCCATGAGAACATATGGTTTCCATCATTAGTCCTACTACAGGCTACCAGCTAGCAAGCTATTAGACATATTATAGGTCCTTCAAATAGAAGTCACCAGACATATCATAGTCCCTTCAAATAGACGTATCAGACCTAAGACATATCATAGCCCCTTCAAATAGAAGTATCAGACCTCAGACATATCATAGTCCCTACAAATAGAAATATCAGACCTCAGACATATCATAGTCCCTTCAAATAGAAGTATCAGGCCTCAGACATATCATAGTCCCTTCAAATAGAAGTATCAGACCTCAGACATATCATAGTCCCTTTAAATAGAAGTATCAGACCTCAGAGATCAGACATAAGATGAGGGGCTTTTAGAAGCATACTGAGCTTCATAATGCGGCATTCAAATGTGAGACATGAATAAAACCAAAAAAGACCAAAGTTTCAGTAGGTGCAGATTCCAGATAAACGGATGGCAAATTAAAGAACACAGTCTGGAATGTATTCTTAGTTCTGAAGATCTGCAGGGTTTTACAAGATGGAGATCCATGCATCTGCAAGACTGGACTTGACCTTGTTCCCAGTCACGAGCCAGGCAGGAGTCAAGCTGCAGCTGCTACAGACTGGACCAAGTGCTATGGCATCAATGCCTTCAACATAAATGTTGCATGTGGAAATGAGCTACAGGTGCCATTTCAGTCATTTCAGAGGCCTGATTAAGATAAATATTTTAGGGCTTTTATTAAACTGAATCAAACCCAGTTTATGCGTTTTGGCTCCTGATACAGACACCAGGCACAGGTGAAACCCCACCTTCTCTCCATGTCCACTCCTATTCCATCTCTCCCTTCATCTCTTCCTCCATCTCTCCTTCCATCTCTCCTTCCATCTCTCCCTCTACCACAGTAGCAGGAGGGCTGTTACACAGAACCACAGCTGTATCACATGCACATTATTGTCAGTGTCAAGCAGACACAACAAGCCTCTAGTCCTGATGAATTAAACACAGCAGGTTAGCACAACAGGTTGTGCTATGTTAAGCAGTGGGAAATTGATGTGTGAAAGTGCAAATGCTTTACTCACCAAAATGTTACTTCACTAGCAAAATGATACATCTGTAACAGCACATTTTCATTATTGAATGGATTAATTTTTAATTTGATTTAATCTTTTAACACTTTAAGGCATCACTGGCTACAGTAGGCTACAGAATCTGCATAAAGCCTACACTAACAAAATATATAACTGTTTTTTTAAAAAAAAAAACCAACAACTCAAAATTAGAGTAAATATCAGAGCAATAACACAGTAAAGATTTTCACTACTTTGAAATGCAAAGTGTTGGTATATGAGTTTATATTTGCTGTTCAACCAGAAATGTGTTTAAAGCAACAACAAGCAGTAGCTGGAGATCTTTGATGTATCAGACATAATCAGACTGACTTGATGCACTGTTTAATTCCACGGAAACAGTCCAGCCGGAGTAGAGCAGTGGAGTCTTTAGAAGTAGCATGTTCACGGCTGCAGAAATGAAAATGTCCTGAACTTATATAACAATTTAATTGTAAAATAATAAGTTTTGACTTTACCTTACTGCTTTCTGGAGGCTTCTCTGCGTAGCCATCCACGCCTCCTTTTGGCAATCCAATCAGATTTTACATCACGTTCCTCCATCATACATCATCTCTTAAATAAACAATAGTGTTATATTAATGGTACTAACTGAGCTTGTCAAAGACTCTTGAAGCAATGTATGAGTTTAGGTGTTCATGGACCACAGTGCTGGCCTGATCATTCAGGATTGTTTCTGACTATGTTTATATTCATAGAGATATGAACACTCATCACAGTCAGCAGTTTCTAAGAAGCCTAATGCATTAGGACTGACATCAGGTGGAGGGTCTACGGGTGGAGGGTCTAAAGGTGAAGGGTCTATAGATGGAGGGTCTACAGGTAGAGGGTCTATAGGTGGAAGGTCTACAGGTGAAGGGTCTACCTGTGGAGGGTCTACAGGTGGAGGGTCTACAGGTGAAGGGTCTATAGATGGAGGGTCTATAGGTGGAAGGTCTACAGGTGGAGGGTCTACCTGTTTAGGGTCTACAGGTGGAGGGTATATAGGTGCAGGGTCTAAAGGTCGAGGGGACCTTCGGTCATTTTCCTGTCTGCTATGAGTGTCATGACTATTTCTTAAAGATGTGGCTCAGTATATTAATGGAGTTCCAGACATGTTATGTGATTGATTGATTTATGACTCTGTATCCCCTCAAAGACTGTCTGTGCTCTTGGTGTTGTTTCAAATGTGTTTTACTTTGCTTGTTACTCGGGTCTGTTGGGTAATATTTCCTCTTAAACTGTAGGAAAGGTATCTGGGATGCTGAAGTGGAGGGGTTTTCTGGCTGTTTTATGACTTTCAGCTCTTATTTTATGAGTAATTTGTCATTTTCAATAATAGGAGTTGAAACACCTTTGATATTCTCCAAAGACCAGTATGACTGTTGATGTCAGGAAATGTTGAAAAGTCAAAGTTCGAAGTTATTGAGCTTGCACAGAAATTAAGGATATTTGGCAGACCTAAATATTTATTTTGAAAGCAGTTCAAACATAAATGTAATCTGAAGCTGAAAAGCTCTGCGTGTTATATCTGAACTGTTTAGCTGTGAATATTGACTAATGACCTGTGAGTTGGAAGGTAACAGCTTTATGCTGTGTGTGCTAAACGAACAGGGGCATAATATATATATATATATATATATATATATATATATATATATATATATATATATATATATATATATATATATATATATATATATATATATAATATACGCGCACACACACACACACACACACACACACACACACACACACACACACACACACACACACACACACATATATATATATTCCCCCCAACCACAAAAGCCAACACAAAAAAAGATGTGAAAATGCATTAAGATCATCTGACCATCCAATGAGAAATGAAAAACACCAAGTATATACAGAGAACTATATTTAAATTACAACAGTGAAGAAAACCTTTGGAGCCCAGGAGGTGTAATATGTCTAGTATATCTTTGACAGTTATTGTATATTATAATAACAGTTGACATTCTGCATAAACATTCCCAGTGAGAAGATTAGGGTTCAGATATTTTCACGTTCTAGTTACAGACGTAGGTACAGTGTTGTGGTGGGAATTGGTTCTATGAGTTAGTTTCATATTTTACTGTAGCTTTCCAATATTAACTGGTACCACGAGGTCCTCGCAATACCAGGGTCAAAAGTTCAGTTCCTAGGAGGCACACGTGCTGTCATACAGATATGTGTCTGAAGTAATCATAAACTGAGGTCAAATGTTTTTTGTGGTGAATAATGTCCAGTAATAAACATGCCCTGAAATGGACTGATATGAATGTGAGACCCAAGCATCCATGCTGCTGTCTAACAGAGCTGATCTTAGTAGTGCCTCTGTTGAATAAATGAATTACACAACTGTAGCATATTAAAGCACCACACCCTGTTGTAGAAGAAATCTAACTGATTTATGTTGTATGTTGATGTTCAAAGTGGAAGGAAACTTACTGTGGGCTACCAAAGTTACATATTAACACCACATGTGCCTGGTTGCCTCTGTCCTCTGGTCTCTGTCCAAGTGTGTGCCAACTCTCCTAAAACAAAGCAGCAGAGAACATTATTAATATTATGTGCTGTAAGCAATTTGCATATGAATTTGCATTGTTTACAATTTGCCAAAATAGGGTTGCAACTTAAAGGTTCACACAGTCTATCTGTATGGTGTGATATAGGATATGATATGATATTGTATAATATATTATATTATATGGTCTTATGTATTATATGGTGTGTGTGATTAATAAGGCTAAATGAGTTCAAGCACTTTAGAAATTCTGCCAGTCTGACATTGTTTTTAGACAAATCATTCTCAGGCATCTGTCTCAAAGCAGTACCACAACCTATTCCCTAATAAAAAACAGAGAAGATGAACATGAGGAAATGAGGATGATCACGACTTTGATGCATGGATGCTCACTATGGTTTTAACTCAACCCTAGAACTATGTCACACAGTGTTTAATTCGTATCATTTTACTGAAGAGTCACACACTGTTTAATTCCTTATCGTTTTACTGAAGTGTCACACAATGTTTAATACTTATCGTTTTACTGAAGTCATGTCCATTGATCTCAACAAACCCATTGGTCTGCTGGTCAAAGAAATCTTATTTTTCATTAATGTGCTTGTGACCCTGTTTTTACTTCTATGCTCAGTAACACTCCTGAGGTTGTCAGATCCCCTATGCCATGCAAACTGTATGTGTTCTTTGTGTAGCTTGGTGGGAAAAAAAGGAAAATCATGAAGCAAAAGTTTCTAGATTCAGATCTGATTCTGTGCATAGATGCAGACGGCTGAGCAGCACTATGGCTACATGTTTGTAAGCTTAAACTTCTCTGGCAAAGAGAATGTCATCTCATCTACCCTCAGCTGCAGGGCTCTATTCTCTAAGGACACACACACACACACAAACATACACACACACACACCATTATTATAAATACAGAAAACAAGATGATAAATCCCTTTGCTTTGAAATGAAATGAAAGAAAGAAACCAGCTGAGCTTGTTTTGATTGTTTCCTCAAGAATGCAGTTGTAATGATATAGTGATGTCTAATACACAGACACATGTCTACATTCACCCATCAGATCAGTGGATCATTGTTCTGTTTCAGGACCCGCTGGCTGGTGGGAGGGACATGTTAGATGTTAGATGATGGTCACCTGGATGGAAATAAGACTAAGGACAGTGAAGGGCATCATTAAACACATTTTCATTTATCAGGCAATCAAAAATATTTTAGGTTTTAGATGTTTTTTTCTGATGTGTTTTTCTTAATAGAATGAAATGACAGGCACGTTTAATTTTTATACTAGTCTTTCCCCTAAAGCATTCCAATGCCGTCATGATGCTGCCCCTACGCCTGCGGTTAACTAGAAAAGGCAGAAAAGATAACCAAAAGTCATTGTTATATATTTTTTCATAGCAGTACAGTTAATCTTTTTAAGCTCTCATATATTTATTTTGGTTTGTTTTTATGTATGTTCCTGTTATATATGCTTAAAATATTGTTTGTGTGGTTCCAAAAATAATTCCAACTGTTCTATTAAATGTCAGTTTTTAATGTTCTTGTATACATAAGTACTGATTACTATACTTGCAATCATAGTAAAAGTACTGATTACTATATTTGTAATTGATGTGACACGTAAGCATATATTTAATCTTAACTACAAATTTAACTACAAAATTAACTACAAAAAACAAATTTATTCTTAACTACAAAATTCAAAACACTGAGAATTGTGATCTGACAGAAGATATTTGAAGACATTTGTATTATAATCATCTTCATGAAAAACACACACAAGCAAATCATGTTTTGTAATATTTCTTAATTTAGTCTGGATGATTCACTTTGATTCAGTGTGTTTACTTTTATTCTGAAATTTGTGTTTTCTCATGTTCATAATTGTTTCAGACACTGAAATAACTGTTTACTCTTTTTTTGTGTGTCTAAATGAACCACATTTCCTAGAGGTTAGACTGTTTTAGGAATGCCGCCCCACTTCATCCCACTCCCACGTTCTCTGAGTTTTTATTGTTTAGATTTTTTTGTGTTAAGGCAGTACCTGTTGGCACGTCATAATTCTGTGGTTCCTTAGCTCCTCTGTGATCTTCTTTGCAGTGCCAAGTATGGTAAATCCTGCAGCTATCAAATTTAGAAACATACTTCTAGTCAGATAAAGTTTTATGTCTTCTTGAATCCTAGCAGAGTCTGAGTGTGTTCCATAGCGTCCGAGGAATAATTAATAAAGGCCGGGAGGTGCTGTCTGAGGACACTACTTCTCTCTTCTGCCTGTTCAAAGTAACACTTTCCATTCCAGACTTTACGTGTACACTAGTGCCAAAATGCCAGATGCCTGTTAACGTAAAGCAGGCAGAACAAACAGCATCAAATATCCTCCCAGAGTCTCTTTAAACATGTGAGGATGAGGATATACCTGCAGACGATGTGTCTCACTCGCTCTGTGATTGAATGTGACACTTCAAACTCTCCATCCAAAAATGCATGTCCATCAATGAATACTACCTCTGATGGCCAGACTGTGTGTGGATTGCACTGTGGACATACACATCACTCTGGCTTCACCTTGAGGCGTGAGTGGAAATGATCACCCAGCGATGGGCTGGATGGGCACTGCTGGCAGTCTGTGGCCAGCCCTACAGGCCTGTCTCCATCTGGACACTCACTTAGCAGTGAGAAAAACCTCCTGGCTTACAAACCCACATGCATGAAACAGAATTTGTGGGTTTTGTTAGGAAAAACACCCTGTCTGGTGTTGATCACATTAGCAAAGCTCTTGAAGTGTTTGTGGTGTGTTTCTATTGTATGTAGAAATGCTATCCAAATTGAGTTTAATCAAACATAAACATAAACAAACATCTTCACTGCCAGCCTCCATGGACCCACTGCAGTTTGCATACCACCACAACCGCTCCACTGATGATGCAATTGCACATCTGCTCCACACCACACTGACCCACCTGGACAAAGGGAGGGGTAATTATGTTAAAATGCTGTTTGTCCACTACAGTTCAGCATTTAACACTATCATCCCCTCCCTACTCACTACTAAGTTGGAGGATGTAGGACTGCATACATCCCTGTGTGACTGGATCTCTAACTTCCTAACAGACAGACCACAATCAGTACGGGTGGGCAACTGTGTCTCATCCACCCTCACCCTCAGCACTGGAGCTCCTCAGGGTTGTGTCCTAAGCCCCCTGCTCTACTCACTGTACACTTACGACTGCACAGCCACTTCCAGCTCTAACACCATTGTCAAGTTTGCTGACGACACCGTTGTCATGGGCCTGATCTCAGACAACGATGAGAGGGCCTACCTGGAGAAGATTAAACACCTGGAAAACTGGTGCAAGGAAAATAATCTCCTCCTAAACATCAGTAAGACAAAGGAGCTGATCGTGGATTGCAGCAAGAAGCACTACCAACCTGTGAGGATCAGTGGAACCACGGTGGAGAGAGTAGATAGTTTCAGGTACCTTGGTGTTCACATCTCGCAGGACCTGTCCTGGTCCCGCCATACCAACTCCCTGGCAAAGAAGGCTCGTCAGCGTCTTTACCACCTCAGACGCCTAAGAGACTTCAGACTGCCCTCTAAGGTACTGCGGAACTTCTACACCTGCACTATCGAGAGCATCCTCACGGGGAACATCACAGTCTGGTTGGGAATAGCACCAAGCAGGACAGACAAGCACTCCAAAGGGTAGTGCGTTCAGCAGAGCGCATCACTCACATGGAACTTCCTGACCTGCAGACCATCTACCACAAGCGGTGCCAGACCAAGGCCAGGAGGATTGTGAAGGACCCCACCCATCCCAACAATAGGCTCTTCTCTCTGTTGAGGTCAGGGAAGTGCTTTCGCTCCCTGAAGACCAAGACAGAGAGACTGAAGAGGAGCTTCTTCCCACAGGCCATTGGGGCCCTGAATCAGGGAAACTGATAAACTGTGGGGACCACCACCACCATGTAACATAACAGTAAATATGTTCAATTACCACCATGTAACAGAAAAACTGTAAATATGTCATTTTACAAGATGGATCTGTACATTCTGTACATTGTGTACATATATATATATATATATATATATATATATATATATATTATATATACACACACAACCATATACATTGTACATTGTGTATATAAACATAATATACATATATTGTACATACATTGTTAATATATTTTTGTACATATATAGAATATATATATTTCTCTATGCACCCCTGTTTTCTTTTTTCTCAGTTTGGACAGAGCATTCTCAACCATTTCACTGCGAGTTATACTGTGTATGTATGTGACAAATAAACCAAACTTAAACTTGAAACTTGAAACATAAATAACATATTGGGAACACATTATTGTTCACATGATTTTATTCCTTATTTTGCTTTTGACACCCTGTACTTAACCATCATTGCCAAGATTATTTATTCTTAACCATTTCCTGAATATTTAAAATATCAATATGAATTATGTCGAGAGTAAATAAATATATCAGCTAAAAAAAATGACATCACTTTTTCAGCAGACTCTTTTCCATCTGTAAGATGGTTCTCTCCATGCCAGTGTTGATTTAGGTTACTGGCCCTTTGTCCAAAGGAAAACCATAAGATAATTTAAAACAATTGGACCTATTAACTTGTGGCTTCACAGGATGGCTTTGTAAATTATAGGTTAGGGTTGTAACTCACAAGGATCGCAGGATGGAGACTGGGGAAGAACATAAAACACAGAGGAGACGGTTGGGATTTTCATTTTCCCAGTCTCTGGTTGTTGACACTGATGATTGTTATAAAGGCCCACAGACATGATGACATATTCAAGAAATGCTTGAAATTCCAAGAGGAAGTTTAGAGCCTTATGGATTAATTGGTATATAGGTGAATTTCTTTACAATCACCTTCAGCCATTTGGCATACAATATGACCCCAGTCCTATACAGAATCATTCTAACACATTTAAAGTGTGATATGAGAATAACTTACATATCCTGCCTGAAACAAAAGCAGCCACTGAGGACTCAGATCCAACTTGCCTCACTACAGCTAGAGCAACTTTCTCAGCTCTCATTGTAATAAATTATCCAAGTGATATATTTATTCTGTAGCCACTAAAGTCTTGGTGTGCTCTGTATTATGGCAATGTGTCCTTTATATGGGCCTTGCAGACACAGCACAGCAAGAGCAAGGTCCCACTCTTTAGCCAAATACTAAACACTTCAAGAGCTGTTTTCATCTTTTGGACTCCTCTTCTATCAGTGTTGCCAAATTTAGAGAACTACATAAATCACTAGTACTTCAGACAATCAGATTTCTTTGTGTTACAAAGAACCAGCTTTATTTCTTTTTTTAAAGATTCTAACGATATAGGCAATGAGACTCCAGTGAGTTTGGGGTATTTGTTATTTTAAAATGTAGAACCATTGCTTTTTTTCTTTTTTGAAAATTCACTGATGATAGTTAATGCTAATAGTGTTTGTAAATTTAATGTTTAGAGGTCTTGTGGTGACATGACTCGGAGTACTAGTGCAAGACCTCCTGAAAATTAACTTCAAGAACAAAATATTTCCCAATTCCAACCATGAAATAAACCAAAACGATTCACAAAAGACCATTACACAAGCCCTAAAATGAAATTATGCAAAACATTCCCGTGTTGAGTCTTGTTAAATAGTTTTGTGTCTTACAAAAGCTCTTCTGGGAGATATACTGTGACTGCACATCCTTTGTTCAGGTGGTGAGATACCAGCCCTGTGTTCAGGTGGAGAGATACCAGACCTGTGTTCAGGTGGAAAGATACCAGAACTGTGTTCAAGTGGAGAGATACCAGACCTGTGTTCAAGTGGAGAGATACCAGACCTGTGTTCAGGTGGAGAGACACCAGACCTCCTTAAGAGCAAGGGTTAGAGGAGAATAAAAATCAACTTCTGTCTCACCTTCACTGCATCTAAAATGAATATGTTAAGAGCTGGAAGGCTGGTCATACCATCCTCCTGTCCATACCCTCTGGCTGGCCATACTGTCCTTTTGGCCATACTGTCATCCTGGCTATACTATCTTCCTGGCCTAACCTGCCACTTGGCAGCAAACATTTTTGTCTCATTTGTATAACCCAAATATGCTTTTTTGTTGTTGTTGTTGTTCAATACATTTACAGGGTGATCACTGGTGCACAAAAAGGGAAAGCCAGGCTGGTCTACTGTGCAGAGAACTGAAGTATTTCACTAATGTATTTCACTGAGGTATTTCAGTGAGGTATTTCACTCAGGTATTTCACTCAGGTATTTCAGTGCTGGTGATTTATGTAGTTCTCTAAATTTGTTCATGAAAAGCTAAAAATACTGAGTGTTCAGAACAAAACTCACCTCCAGTGAACCAAATTTGATTAATTAAATTTATATTTTATGAGCAACATACAAGCTGACAAAGTCCTGTGTAGTCCATCCTCCAGTGTAGCTTCCTTCAGCCACTGATGGGCAGACACACACACACACACACACACACATCACACACACACACACACACACACACACACACACACACACACACACAAACACACACACACACACACACACACACACACACACACACACACACACACACACACACACACACACACTCCCATTCTGTAATGGATTAATTTGGCCAAGCATGTAAATACTGTTGTATGTTGTAGATTTATCTGACTCTAAGATTTTTTACCCACACTTGAAATGGCAAAGTCAATTTCTCATACTCCCGAGGTTAAAAGGGTTTTTAATCACTGGTAGTCATTTAAGGCAAAAATGTTCCAGCTTTGGTTATGAAAACAGATATTTGTCAATGACAGCTGACAAAAATGAATAACAGTGAATTCCATGTTATGACATGTACTGCACTTGTGCTGTAGACACATATAATATATTTTGCTTTCAAGTCAAAGTTCAGAATGGCGCACATCATTGGCTGTAGGCTGTAATGGATAACATGCTTTAGCAGCCCTCGTGTCCGGCAGTGCACATGCTAAAGTCAGCGGTCATGCTGTGTGTTTGTCACAGGCCCAGGAAGGCTCAGATACTGACACACTGTGAGGAAAGAAAAAGACACACACACACACACACACACACACACACACACACACACACAGGTGGCTGAAGCCAAAAGTCTTTTAGGAAATAGATCTGGAGCTGAGCTCCTGTGTTGGAGCTGGTGGGAGGCCTAACCTGGGCCAGAGCCACTTCACGTGGAGTGTTAGGGTTAACCCTAGAGGAGTGTGCACACAATACTTTGAACCAGTGGAGTGTTAGGGTTAACCCTAGAGGAGTGTGCACACAATACTTTGAACCAGTGGAGTATTAGGGTTAACCCTAGAGGAGTGTGCACACAATACTTTGAACCAGTGGAGTGTTAGGGTTAACCCTAGAGGAGTGTACACACAATACTTTGAACCAGTGGAGTGTTAGGGTTAACCCTAGAGGAGTGTGCACACAATACTTTGAACCAGTGGAGTGTTAGGGTTAACCCTAGAGGAGTGTGCACACACAAGCAGAAGGGCCAGATACCATTAACTATGTCACTTTGGCTTTGATGTGCTTATGAGCTGAGAGCATGCCATGCAGATCTCAGTGAATCTTATTAGCAGAGCTGGGTTAGACCACGCCCACTGGGTTAGACCATGCCCACCAACAACAAGACTTTATTCTTCTAATCCAGCTCAATTCCTTTCATGATTATTTGTACAATTCTTTTGCCAAACAGGCAATGTCACAGTGAAGCTTTACAGAAAAACCCTGATCCACTCTGTTCACTGACTTGACCACATCAGCTGAAAGTGTTTTTATATTTCACGAGCAGTTTCATGTGGTTTTCCATGGAGCTGTTCAAGTATGTTGAGGATTCTGTCTGGTATCAAAAGCAAAGTAGAAAATTGGGAAATAAAACACAACCCACCAACCTGCTGCCTGGATGATAACCGTATCCCTGATGATAGCAGTATCCCTGATAATAGCAGTATCCCTGATGACAGTACTATCCCAGATGATAGCCCTATCCCTGGATAATGAGCTTGGATGGTAATATGCCTAACAGATGTGTGGTCTGGACCTCCAGCTCTCCTGTGGGTAGAACTGCCTGCGTATTCACTGTCTCTTTTGAACTGCTGCAGATGGAGCAGTGTTCTGCAGGCCTTTTGCAGCTCACCTTTGAACCAGTCCATGAGGGCATGTGCTCATGGCATGCTGCATCGTTCTATTTCCTTCTTTTGTCCAGATGCCAGAGAGCTGAACATTATTCCAGTTTGGTCTGGAGTTCTACAGGGCTTTGTCATCTCACCAATCACATTAATTATGTTCTCTACATCTTTTGTCTCTCCTGTCTTCAGTTGTTTCTTTCATTATATCACAGCAATGAAACACAGTTGCCCTGCTGATTAGATTAATGTGGACTTATTCACATGTGCACAAGGTTCCTGGGACACACAAGGCCATATTTACATTTTAGTATTTGTTTGTATGTTTCCATAATATTTTCTTCAAATTAGTTTTTGTGAAACAGATAAGAGCCTGTCTCACTGAGCACAGGAGAGTGAATCAACTATAGAAGGTGCTCACCACATGGGCAATAAATCCAAGAATACCTGGCTAAGGATACACATCTCAGAGCCCCATACCCCCACCCCCACCAGAAGTAGGAATGTATGGAAAAGGGTTATCTCCTTAAAATATGTTGCATGAAATACACAACATCCAAATATAGTGGCTTTGTTTAATTTTTAAACATTAATGAAGTTTGGGTAATGTTGGGAGAGCCATGAATCAGCCAGTAAATGCAGCAGTGTTTGTGTGTCCTTTGGAACAAAGCTGGCTGGAAAAGGCATTCCAGCTGTTCCCATCTTTACGTGGATTCATTTAATTAGGCCCAGGTAATAAAAACATCACACTCTGAATCTGTAATTTTTGGCAACAAGCGTACAACTCTTTAGTCTGTGATTTTCAATAATTCAGTGTAAAGTCTGATATTTTAGCCATGTTTGTCATTACTTGGAGAAGAAATGGAATAAATGTTTCTAACCTCATTTTCTGCAAAACAAACCAATTCTGATTATATGATAGATTATATGACAGATTGGTTAACACATAGTTCCTTACTTAAAAGGATAAAAGGATATATTTGAAGGAAATCCACAGCATCTCATCATTTGACTTTTGGAGAGTAAATTGGAATTAAGAAAACAATAATCCAGCACAAAATATCATCTAATACAAACTCTAATCCAATAATTTGCCTGCTCTAATTCAGAGAAGTGGAGTGTTCTGCTTGGAGATTAGAAATGATATCGCACAGAAAATCACACCACAGTGCTGCTTTATGTGGAAAGTTTTGAGGTAAGTGTGAGGTACAAATTACTTTGTGGTTTCCAGTACTCAAGAGATCCTTTAACATCTGTACCCTTCACTCTAACAACCACAAAATACTAGATGTGACAACAGGGCTAGAAGATATTCACGGTTTTCCAAAAACTACAAAGACCTATTCACAGTAAATGCATTACTGCTTCTAAATTGTCTAAATGCCTGAGGGACTGTATAATGTAAAGCCAAAATATCATTGCAGTGGCCTTCAGTGTTTAATCCATCACCACTCACAAAAATGCTTTAATCATGGCTCATCAGTACAAGCCCAGAGCTAATCACACTGCTAAACAGGCTAAAGCCATTTTGAGCCCAGGAGAGACCCGCGCGACTACAAGATCACACATTAGTCCATGTGCTTCATGGGTGCAGGCTGAAAGGATGTGGAGTATGTATACATCAGCTGTAAAAAGAGCAAATACTCAAACACTGCCAGACTGCACATCCATTAGCAGGTATACAACAGAGGAGGGGACAGAACACACTCCTGACCGTTTCTCTAACCCTGACCTGTTTCACCGGCTCTTTTCTGTGCTCTGTAAAATAAAGCTGTGCCACTCAATGATTGTTTAGGCATGTGATAACAAGGCAATAAAGATTAATACTTCATTCAATATTATATGTCTTTACTTTCCCAGTTTTAAATATTAAAAAAATAGAAAAAGCCCAACATCTAATATGTTCTTGACTCTTGGACGCTGTGTAGATATTGAAATACACATTCAAATGTGTTTTACATTAATGTCTCCCCTCTACAAGTCCAGTTTCATGATAAATGGAGGTGTGAGTTATTAGGGCTGTCATTTTTTTCCAAAAATCAAGTTAGAATGAGACCTATAAATTGTTTTAAGCCATCTGAATGCAACCCACACTGCAACACACACACAAAATTGGAGATTTTCCTGCAACTTAGAAACATTCACCAGCTGTAAACCTTGCTATGCCAATGATGCAATATTTAAGATAGTAAATTTAGGGCAATACATTGTCATACAAAGAAAAAAAAAACATACTTTTAACAAATAACATTGTATGCCTTTCCCTGTAGGAAAAAGCCTGTTTATCTCCATTCCTGGAATATTTTTGTTTTATCCCCAAAGATCATGTTCCTACTATTCCAACACAGCTGTGTAGCTAGTATGTTCATAAATAATTAACAATAAGCATTAACAATTCATCTATCAACAGAAAATGCATTTCAAAATAGAAAACATTACAAGTAACATGGCTAATCTAACGTTAGCTAGCTAACTAATTTACAGAGACCAGTATTGATCACCCAGAGGGCTAATGCACATCCTCTTAAGGTCTGCAAGGTTGCGAAAGTTCAAATGCAAAACCTTGTTAGCTGAGTTAAGAGTGAAACGTTCCCACACTCTGAAGGATTTTAGCCATGAAGGTGATACCATGTCCCTGTTGTTCACTTCAGACCAGTTGTAACACTTAGATAACAAACCGGATGCTCCAGGATTAAGAGTCATCAAGGTCAGAACCAGAGGGCACAGCAACAAGTACATCCAGAGAATAGTCAACAGTCCAAACATCAGAGATCCAAAAACTCCAGGCAGACAAGCACAAGGGACAATCCCAAAGAGTTGGTCAAAAACCACAAAAAGGGGAACACACAAAACACCCACATAACAGACAACAGACAACACCCCCTCAACACACAACAGAAAACATTCACTCAACACACAACAGAAAACATTCATTCAGCACACAACAGACAACATTCATTCAGCACACAACAGAAAACATTAGCAAAACTTCACAAAAATGTGACTAATAGTCCCGATATAAATACTACTAATAATTGACAGTAAATGAGAAACAGATGAGACAGTCCACTAATCTGGTGACCTAGATTAGGTGAAGGGGATGATGAGCATGTGTCATGACTTCCCAATGGCTCTGGAGTCCCTGTCACAGACAATATACTCATCTGAGTCAGAAGTTGACACAGACTAACTGCCGTCTTTTGCAGGCATGACCCTAGTGAGTGGTAATGCCTAAAACATCAGAGCAGTCTGAGTCAGCATGAAAAACACATGCAAGGATGTCAACAACTACCAGCAATTAAATATGTTGGCAACTATTTTGGTCATTGATGTTACTTGACTGTGCCTTTTTTTCATTGCAACCCCACAATCCTGGACTGAGACTGTCCAACAGTGAGACCCAAAGCTGAAATGTGTGAGTTGGTTGATGACTGGAGTTGTCACGGTCTGGCCCCTCCCCCCTCAAATGTATGTCTGCGTGTCTGTGTGTGTCCATATTGCCACGCCCTCTTGTGTTGTGCACCTGATCCTTGTTGTGTGTAATTGTCATGAGTGTATATGTCTCGTGTCGTATCGTCAAGGTTGTCAGTGTTTGACCCACGTAGTGTGTTTTTGTGTTGAGTTGTGTTTGTGATTAAAATGTATGTTCTGCTTAACATGCCTCGTCCCCGCATCCTCCTTAACCCGTTAAACGTCACAGAAGTGCTGTCAGTGTGTTGAGTCCTATTACACAAATAATATTTCTGTAATTGTTCTATTGTCATAAATTTGTTTAAGTCTATCCTAATTTTATATTTGCAATACCTAACCCTAATTTGGCCATTTATTTCATTTACTTTCTTTTACATTAAATACAAGCTTAACCGTTCTTATTATTATTAAAGCCCCTTCCATCAGTGTAACACTAACATACACAGACTCTAACAGTTCAGCAGTGTCTGAGGCTGATAGAAGGTGGTGTGTTTGTGCAGGTAGACAACTAGACATACAGTACAGGTGTATTCCAGCATGTTGGCTGGGAAACAGTGACCTGTGTGACTGCAGTGTATGAAAACTGGTCCAGTGAGAGATCTTCATTCACAATGCGGATTTTTCTTGCTGATGCCAGAACTCTAAAGCCTGTACCTCATCCACACTCGAACCTCTGATATCATTTTCTTGTCTTCTTTTACTTCACCAAAACATACTGGAAAAATTATGTTTTCTAAATGGGTTTTTCCTTGTCTTATGTTCTGATATTTCTCAAAAATGACAGATTTTGGTTAGGGTTAAACATTGACTATAGACTAACTTGACAATTCTGAGAGTAATGGTAAGACTCATATGAACTGTTAAAACAAACAAACAAACAAAAAACAGTGATACAGAAACAGACTGACAGACTATCAGACTCTCAGACTGAGGTTTGCCTCAGGTCGTGTGCTGTGATGTTCAGCTGTTAGCAGGTCATGTGCTATGATGTTCAGGTCGTGTGCTGTGATGTTCAGATCATGTGCTGTGATGTTCAGCTGTTAGCAGATCGTGTGCTGTGATGTTCAGCTGTTAGCAGATCGTGTGCTGTGATGTTCAGGTCATGTGCTGTGATGTTCAGCTGTTAGCAGATCGTGTGCTGTGATGTTCAGCTGTTAGCAGATCGTGTGCTGTGATGTTCAGGTCGTGTGCTGTGATGTTCAGCTGTTAGCAGATCATGTGCTGTGATGTTCAGGTCGTGTGCTGTGATGTTCAGCTGTTAGCAGATCGTGTGCTGTGATGTTCAGGTCATGTGCTGTGATGTTCAGCTGTTAGCAGATCGTGTGCTGTGATGTTCAGCTGTTAGCAGATCGTGTGCTGTGATGTTCAGGTCGTGTGCTGTGATGTTCAGCTGTTAGCAGATCATGTGCTGTGATGTTCAGCTGTTAGCAGATCGTGTGCTGTGATGTTCAGGTCGTGTGCTGTGATGTTCAGCTGTTAGCAGATCGTGTGCTGTGATGTTCAGGTCGTGTGCTGTGTTGTTCATCTTTAAGCAGCTACTGTTCTTTTTTCTATCCATTTCTCCTTAGAGATTGTTGGGCACGGTTAATAAAGAAAGGCCATGGTGCTTGAATAAAAGCTAAAGGAAGTACGAGTCACAGTTTTCCACTGCTTCCTGAATGATCATTCAGAAAGTCCTCGCTTAAGGACTAACATGACAAGAGATGCAGCATCTATACAAAGGATCTGTTTAATCATATGGACATTTTTCATGGCTAATCCTACACTTGAAATGAGGTGACTATCTTATCCCCATGATAAGATAAAAAATCTAACTTAGACATTTTACTCTGCTATCTCCTATAGAATATGGGTGTTCTACTTTATAGCTATCAGCAATTAACTGGTCTTTCCACTGCTTTGAAGCTGATTCATTGCGCACGTGTATGTCTCAGTGCTTTGTGGCCAGTGTTTATGGTTACAGGAGCGAGTTGGGTAAATAAAGGGATTCGCACAGAGTACAGATCTGCATTCCATCAGCACTGCACTGCTAGAAATCACCAGTGTATGCAGAGCCATTAGTCCCAGGGAAGAACACTGTCAACCACGCCATGCTTACTGAGGAGTCCTGCACTGGGAGCCCAGCAACTTGTACATGGCCAGATAAAGCTAAACAGGACCAGACAGAACTAGAGTGTTATGTAGAGCTGCAAGCATTCTGGGGCTGTCACAGAGCTAGTTGGGCCCCGGTGGGGTCATCTCTCAGCTCTGCCCACTCTACCCACAGGGAGACAGGATCTACTCCCTGGGAATTTTACTACAGCCACTTAGAGCTCTTTTCTGCAGGAAGAGGGCAGTCCTCAGATCTGGGCTCTAACTTCAGGCACATAAATGTGATTGTTACTGAGGAATTCGGATGTTCGCATATTGTCTGGCTATTCTGTGCTTGGCTATACTTCAGTGGCCTGTGTGTAAACTGCAGTCAGACGTAGGGCTTTATGAGTAATCAGCAGTCAGATGCAGGGATTTATGGGGATTTTTGTTTGTTTCTTTTTTACATTTGTCTCAATCAGCTCATCATCATGACAAACAAAAATGATTAAAACAAATAAAAACAATTCTGAACAAAAACTGTTCTCAATACTGAACTAAGAGGAGGAGGAAATAAAAAAACAAAACAGGTACCATCTACACGTGCAAATAAAGCCCTTCATGAGTCTCAGCCACACCCACTGCTGCACTCCACAGGTACATGACACATCACAGTGCTTTAGAAGAGCCTTTACAAGAACCTTTACAAGAACCTTTACAAGAGCCTTTAAAAGAGCCTTTACAAGATCCTTTACAAGAACCTTTACAAGAGCCTTTAAAAGAGCCTTTACAAGAACCTTTACAAGAACCTTTACAAGAGCCTTTAAAAGAGCCTTTAGAAGAGCCTTTACAAGAGCCTTTACACGAGCCTTTACAAGAGCCTTTAAAAGAGCCTTTACAAGAGCCTTTACAAGAACCTTTACAAGAGTCTTTCTGTTTTAACTATCAGGGCAGTGGTAGCTCAGTTGCTACTGTTGGGTCTCTGAGCAACGCACTTAACCCTCAATTTCTCAAGTTGTACTCAGTCACTTTGGATAAAAGTATCAGCTAAATGCCATAATTGTGAACAAGGAACAAAAGCAGGCAGAAGTTAGACAGACAGAATAAAACCTATAGAAATAAGAGGCACAGCGAAACGACAGAAACAAGATTTAAAGAGCGGAGAAGGCGTGGATTAGAGGAAACCAGTGAGACAGTCAGAGCATGGCTGTCCAACCTAAAGGAAATATGAGTCACAGGTTTTCCATTGCTTCCTGAATGATCATATGGAAAGTTCTCTCTGAGTGATGTCAGAGCATGGAGAGGTAATGTCACAACCGGGTGATGTCAGAGTCTAGTGATGTCAGAGCATGGCTGGGTGATGTCAGAGCATGGCTGGGTGATCAGTAAGCCCACTAAAGCATGGTCATCCCACACTCTGAAACACATGTTGTGCAGATGTGTGGCTTCAAAATGCTGAAGCCACAATCAGAAAATCTTAGGCCTCTTTAACTTCTCTCCTGTGATTCTCAGCATCTGTATGCATCTCCCACACACTGATGGCTGCAGCACCAGCAGACCCTTATGGAAAGTCAGTAAGTTTATCTCTTTGTTGCCAAATAACACCACATTTATAAGCACTGTGCTGAATGTCAGCTAAATGTGTTCAGAGACCTTCTATCCAGCTGCCTTCAAAGGATTTGAAAGATTGTGTATTTGCTAGAGTTTGTTTACTTTTTGCATAATGGCTGTCAGAGAAGATAAAGTGCTGCTTGGGTCATTTTCCTCTTACTGCTCTTCTACCCCTTTTGTTCATTATAGTTTGTGCTTGTGATTGATTTAATTTTGCCAGATAAGGTTGAGAGGAAATACAGGTTTGAATTATTCTATAATTACAATGTGATTTGTGATTGTCTACATACATAAAAAGCACTCACAATTTGCTGCTATGGCAAGGGAGAGAAAATTAATAACTCACAAAATTACATTATTAATTAGAACCACCAGGGATATTGCAGGACATTTACTGAGACATATTATCCATTAAAGTTCATCGCCATCCTGACCCCTGTTAGCACATTAATTGGACATCAATTCAAGTCCTATTTTAAGAACAATGTCTCCAGAGATCCACAAAGCACTTTCATGGCACAGTCCTGGACTTACTTCACTATCATATTGTATGTAGTGTAACTTAACTGGCAGGTTTTCCTCATTTTTTTCTTCCTTTTGCCTGACATGACTTTTATACTTTTATTATCGTGATGAAAGACACAAGCAGACTCTTATAGAGATCCAGGCCGGGGGCCCGAGTGGCTGCCGTGTGCAGTAGAGGGAATCTCGACCCAGGAGCATGTACTCTGAACATTTTGTGAGCAATTTGGTTCATGCGCTGTAGAGTATGTGGCTGGGGTACTTCCTGACCGCAGTAAGTCATAGCTGTAGTTGATCATGGCAAAAACACCCAGACCTCATGCCCAGTCTGCTCTCTGCTGTGTAATACTAGCCTTCAGCACCAAGACTTTTTCATGGGTAAAAATTGAATCTGTGCGTTGAAGACAGGCTTTGGAAAGCCGACCTATACACTTACAGCCTAAGGGACAACTTAGAGCCATATGGTTTATATTTTGGCTTAATTCCTACAAAGTGTTTTTCCTCTCTATCAAGTCCATGTAACGACACATGCTGCCAGGCACACTCATTATTCATATATTTGACAAAACTTTAGTTCCTTTGTCTTGCTTTTATATATTTCTGAATGTTCAGAGACCAGATAAACTAGAAAATGTCTCATTTATCAAACAATGCAATACAGCAATAACTTTAACCTTATCACGCTGACACAACATTTACGATCAGACAGCTATGCTATATGGGGCTTTGAACAAGCGTTCAGTTTGAAACAGAATAACATGACTTACCGTCATGTGAATCATATTCTTATCAATTCCTAATCAAATGCATTTACAGTTAGACCCTGGTTGACTTCTATATTACAAAAAAGAGCAAACCCCCACAGGTATAGACCTCGGGAAACACTTGCACATCTAGAGATCACTGCAACTTTAACACTTTAATTTCAAGACAATGTGCTGAAATAGAAACTTGCTGATTTTAAATAGGAAATTCATTCAGTTTTAGAGCTCTTCTTAATCATTCTGTGAGATAGATTAGAAAACACAAAACCAGAAGTCTTTGTTTTTTATATCTTGTAACTGTTTTGTATTTTTAGAACAATAATGTGGTAATTGTGGTGATCACATTAGTCATCAATATTATTAAATTCTAAATTCATATAGGAGCGATGTCATTTTGTCAATGATTCTTCTTTGTGTCATGAAACATTATACTGACACCTCGTGGTCTGGATGTTTCATAGATTCTGTACTATATCCATTTTAAACATGGCTTCCTCCATGTGAGGGACCCACTCTGGAACATAAACTACTTCATTTTAGGACGGCAAAACAACCTGATTCTTCATCACATGTGATTTGCACTTTATAGAAAAATAATAAATAATCACTTTCATAAATATTGTTTGCTACTTTTTGATGGTAAAAATTACTTATTGCCCCTTTAAATTGAGGAATGAATGTTTAGGAATAATAAGATGATTTTTATTGTTAACACTAGTAATGAAATATGTATTTGGAAGTTTTCTTGGTTGGGTTGCAGAGAGGCACAGAGATTTTTACAGATGCTGCTACATGTGAGGATCAGTGATGCTGTATGTATTAAAGCCAAGAACTCTTCCTGTAGGCTTTAGTTAATCCAGACCTTATCCAACTACCACCAATACTCCAAACAGGGCATCCAACATGTATTTGTCTCCAGTGTTCTTTGAAAGTCTGATGTCACATTTGTTAAGATGCCCATAACTAGAAGCACATAATGTGAGAAATATGAACACTGTGACATGTTGCCTCATGGGTTGCATAATGTGTGTTCTTAGTTCTTGCTCAGCATCAACCTTTAATGCCCAAAGGCCTTACATTCTCCCAACAAAAGATAGCATAACGCAACATACACTGCTAAAACTTTACACTGTTTTCAATTAAATATGTAAATATTTAATTAAATTAGAATCTTGTGCTGATTAATTATTGTTGTTATTATTATGAAATCTGTTTTTGCTTTAGTCTATAGTGAACTCCTCTTCACATCATTGAAGAGGTTTGTTTGTTTCTCAAAGCTGCAGATATGTTTTACCGCATTGCTTTGTCGTTTGGATCACAGATGAGCAGATCAAGTTGAAATCCCAGGACACCTATCTACAGTCCACCATAAGACCTGGGGGTGGCGTGTGTACGCCTGTGTACTTCAGCCTTTAACAGCTCTTTATTTCCCATTTTTAATCTTTCCTGCCAAGCCACCAGATCGGCCCATGACTCTGGGTAGCACTCCCTTAGGAGATCTGGGGAGTTTTCCATGTCTTTACATGGAATTCATAAACACTTACTACCTGAGTCTTGAGTTTGCTCAATCCTGCTGGGAGAATAACGGAGACCCTTCATCTTATTAATGTTGTTCATATATTCCTTTCTGCCCCTCGAGGAGACAGGCACGCCACTGTGCCCAGGCAAAAGAAACAGTGTGGGAGCATCTCATCATGATGGAGTGCCCCCAACTGCAGCGCCCCCTAGAGGCCCCATGGGATTTCTCATCTGTCTTCACTTATCCAAGCGCTATAATAATTTTAAAGGCCAACTGCTTTGTTATTGTGATGAAAGGTGGGTGTTTTGAGAACTTCATTTCAGTTAATGGTGAGGTGTTTTATTTACCTTATCAGTGTGAATGTTTCTGTGACTGGTGAGGTGTTTTATTTACCCTATCAGTGTGAATGTTTCTGTGACTGGTGAGGTGTTTTATTTACCCTATCAGTGTGAGTCTTTCTGTGATCAGTTGACACATCAGTGTTAATGATGTGTGGTCTTATTTCCATCAGTGCAGATAGTTCTTGTTTTGTATCGCATCAAATTTTCCCTGACTTCAGACAATCTTTTGGAATGTGTGTATGTCAATGTGTAAAGGTAAACCTGAGTGAAGTTAATTCAACATTTTTTCCCTGGTGAAAGGTTTTGTGTATGAAGGGCATAGATGTGTAGAGATGTAAGTAGGCAAACAACCCACTTCCTCTGTGGTATGGAACATGGGGAAGTCTGATTCAGTGTGACCCACCTGGAGAAGCACATGAGCCATGTAGTTCACTCTTGCCATCTTTGTTTATGATATAGATCCTTTGAGTAGAATTATGGTGTAAATATTAGCTAGGAAGTAAATCTCATCACTACTTGGGCGTCATATAAACAATGGATCCACTAGTAGAGAGTCTTAACTTCTAATCATTGTGCTTATAGCACATTCTATATAAATGACAATATAAATGCAAAATCATTCTACATAAACAATATTCTAAATGTATAACCATTAAACATAAACTGTTACAGAAATGTATAATTGCAAGTGGAACTCAATAACAGCTGGTTTTTAAATGCTTTACTGCAAGATTTTAGCTCATAAATGAACTCCTTTAAAAAACGTGATAGCTCCCTTCACAATTACCAAACTTCACCCCGAAGGTCACTTCTCATTAGGGTTACACAGCAGAGGCACAGACACTGCCTTGTGCTTCAAATAGAGCAATATCCTCTGGCTGCTAGTGAACTGCCTTTAGATCTTAATGGAGCTTTTGTGAAGGTGAGCAGCAAGATTAGTCACAAATGTTGCCCAGACATGCATGTGTAATGGATGTGAAGTAAGGCAGCTTCCTTTCAAGGACCCAATTTGTTCACTGGCCAACACCAGCGGCTCTCTGGCAGGCTATGGAGGTGGGAGGGAGAGGTGCTAGGGGATGGGTGCTAGGGTGGAGGTGGGAGGGAGAGGTGCTAGGGGATGGGTGCTAGGGTGGAGGTGGGAGGGAGAGGTGCTAGGGGATGGGTGCTAGGGTGGAGGTGGGAGGGAGAGGTGCTAGGGGATGGGTGCTAGGGTGGAGGTGGGAGGGAGAGGTGCTAGGGGATGGGTGCTAGGGTGGAGGTGGGAGGGAGAGGTGCTAGGGGATGGGTGCTAGGGTGGAGGTGGGAGGGAGAGGTGCTAGGGGATGGGTGCTAGGATGGAGGTGGGAGGGAGAGGTGCTAGGGGATGGGTGCTAGGATGGAGGTGGGAGGGAGAGGTGCTAGGGGATGGGTGCTAGGGTGGAGAATGAATCAGGCTGAGTGGCTTTCCACACCCCAATATCAGTTTGCTGTTGTCATGCGTACATAGAGTTCTCCCTATTCCATATATCACTGTGATCGTTCAACACCAGCTGCCCCTCTTGTTCTGTCCTATAGGGTACTTTTCCCAGAAAGCGAGAGAGACAGAGAAAGAGAGGTGTGACTGAATTTGTATGAGCCTGAAACCCTGTCCAAATAAGCTGTCTGAAAGCCCATGGGCAGGTTCACCCAGCAGCAGTGGTGAACAGCTGGGGCCAGGGTTCATATTCCAAAAAAGACAACCTGGATATACGTTTGTGTAAAACTCTAGCAATACTAACAACAGTTGCCAACAGCAATGCAAGTGTCATTGTTAAGCAGTCATTGTAGTCTACAAAATCTGCAGTCTATAAAGATCAATTAATTTGCCATCATTTGCCCTTTTAAAATAAACCCAATTGATCCATTCAGCTTCATGATATTTAAATCACTGTGAGTTATTTATCAGATAAACTTTGTATAAGTGCAGATTATCTCTGTACTGGTCAGTATGATACAAGTGGTCAGTGTGCTGGATAACAGAGTGTAAGCGTTGGGGAGTTAGAACCTGCAGCAGTCTGATAAAGGATCTTTCTTCCTCATGAATGTCTTTGGCATGGTGTGATCAGACAGCTCTAACACTGGTCCCAGGCAGTTTCACTTTCATTCCTATGTTGCACTGCATCCATATTTTTAGACTCAAAAAAACAACAACAACAAAAAACACCTCTGAAGAAACATTTAGGACTTCAAACAGGTTTGAATGATAAAATGATTACAGGTTTTTTCCTTAGTTTTAGCCCCTCATTATGTCTGGGCTTTGTGATCATTTCCAGAATGAGTCTGAGATCCTGATGAGGGTTTACAGAAACTCCTACCTGCAGATGTAAAAGGCCTGGCCCCCCCCGTAAAAGGCCTGGGCCCCCCCATAAAAGGCCTGGGCCCCCTGTAAAAGGCCTGCCCCCCCCCCCCCCCCCGTAAAAGGCCTGGGCTCCTTGTAAAAGGCCTGGGCCCCTTATAAAAGACTTGCCCCCGACCCCCCGGAAAAGACCTGGGCCCCCTATAAAAGGCATGCCCCCCCCCCCATAAAAGGCCTGGGCCCCCTGTAAAAGGCCTGCCCCCCCCCCATAAAAGGCCTGGGCCCCCCGTAAAAGGCCTGCCCCCCCTCCCCCCGTAAAAGGCCTGGGCCCCCTGTAAAAGGCCTGGGCTCCTTGTAAAAGGCCTGGGCCCCTTATAAAAGACTTGCCCCCCCCCCCCCCCCGGAAAAGACCTGGGCCCCCTATAAAAGGCATGCCCCCCCCCCCATAAAAGGCCTGGACCCCCTGTAAAAGGCCTGCCCCCCCCCCATAAAAGGCCTGGGCCCCCCGTAAAAGGCCTGCCCCCCCCCCCCCGTAAAAGGCCTGGGCCCCCTGTAAAAGGCCTGGGCTCCTTGTAAAAGGCCTGGGCCCCTTATAAAAGACTTGTCCCCCCCCCCAAAAAAAAGGCCTGGGCCCCTTGTAAAAGGCCTGCCCCCCGGATAAGACCTGGGCCCCCTATAAAAGGCATGCCCCCCCCCCATAAAAGGCCTGCCCCCCCACCTCTGAAGAAACATTTAGGACTTCAAACAGGTTTGAATGATAGACCTGGGCCCCTTGTAAAAGGCCTGCCCCACCCCCCTCCGCAAAACGCCTGGGCCCCCTGTAAAAGGCCTACACCCCCGCCCCCCCCAACCCCTGTAAAAGGCCTGGCCCCCCGTAAAAGGCCTGGGTCCCCTGTAAGCTTCCTAATAAAGATTCTATAAATTCCCTAAGATTTTATAAATTATACATTCCTAATACATTCCTATACATTCCTAATTAACATCCCTATAGTTTCCCAATAAAGATCATATATCTGTCCCAGTAGAGCATCTGGCTGCTGCTACACTGGTGATGGTTAAACTCTGACAGCTCAGCAAGATTATTATAGTCGGCGGTGCAGAGACTGAGCAGTGTTCTGAATCATAACAGAAACTGTAAGAGGTTATGGACATCAAAATGACGCCTGTGGACATCTGACACATGGGGAATCAGTGAGTAATCTGCAGTGGGGACTGTGTGCAGCATGTGTATGCAGTGTGTGTGTGTAGCGTGTGTGTTCAGCGTGTGTGTGAAGCATGTCTGTGCAGCGTGCATGTGCAATGTGTGTGTACAGCGGGGACTGTGTGCAGTGTGATTGTGCAGTGTGTGTATGTGAAGGCATGATTCTGCAGCGTGTATTTGCAGCATGTGTGTGCAGTGTGTGTGTGCAGCATGTGTGTACAGTGGGGTCTGTCTCTCTATGTCTCTTCTCAAGCTCTTACAAAAGCATTGAAACAAACAACAATTTCAAAAAACCATCCAAACAATTCAGTGATCCATTATTCCTCTACTATATATACTATTTACAAAGAGGTACCAATACCAGTGTATGATCACTGCTAAGTGAATTTGATCATTTCACATATTTAAAATGGTCTTCAGTGATTTAATGGATCATACGTGTTCAGTAATCAGATCCCAAGCTGCACATGTCAGTCTGTACTACGACTGATGCTGTACATCACACCGCATGCTTTGTGCTGTGCTCCATGTGCACTGTCCAGTGTGAGTCCAGCACAAGCATAAAGAGATCAGGGCAGAGCTAATGGGCTTCACCTGGCCACCCATAGGGAGGAGCATATCAGCCCACTGGGCGGATCACACCAGCTTAATAGGAACAGCATACCAGCCCACTAGGAAGAGCCTTTTCAGACCAATGGGAAGAGCATATCAGCCCACCACTTCAGAAAATGTGACAGACCAAAAAGCATGACCTTGATCGGATTTAGCAATTCAGGATATGCATGAATTCATAAAAGGTAAACAGAGAGATGTATTTGTTGTTTAGTGCTTACGTGGCTCATGCCCACACACAGACGGGCTGCCACACAGCACCCTTGGTTGTCTTCCACAATAAACAGAAGTCTCCTATTTCCTCTGTTGTCTTGTGTGTCACGCTACAATAAACAGACCAAGAGATTTCCTGTAAAGCAAAAGAGTGTTGTGGAAAAAAATTAGCACAGGATGTTGTGATAGATGTTTCAAAGACTTCTACTGGCCAAAAACAGAGCTTTGATGGGAAACAGTGCTGTCTACTGCATTCCTGGTGAACCTGCTTGTTGGCAGACCAAAGAGGATCCAACATGGATCCTGACCACAACCAGTCATTTCAAACCTTTAAAACAATTTAATGAAGATTGGGAAGAAACAAGAAAGTTCACTAGCCAGAACATGATAAGACACACGTTACCAAGCTATAGTCCAAAACTATACTGGTTCAAATCCTTCATTTGAAAAAAAAAAAAAAAAAAATTTATATGCTAATATTTTATACAGTAACCCTATTATACTCTAAATTTAGCCCTATAATACATTAACACTATTATACACTAACCCTAACCCTATAAAACATCAACACTAATATACACTAACCCTAGCCCTATAAAACATTAACACTAATATACATTAACCCTAGCCCTATAAAACATTAACACTAATATACACTAACCCTAGCCCAATAAAACATCAATACTAATATACAATAACCCTAGCCCTATAAAACATTAACACTATTATACACTAACCCTAACCCTATAAAACATCAACACTAATATACACTAACCCTAGCCCTATAAAACATTAACACTATTATACACTAACCCTAGCCCTATAAAACATTAACACTATTATACACTAACCCTAGCCCTATAAAACATTAACACTAATATACACTAACCCTAGCCCTATAAAACATTAACACTAATATACACTAACCCTAGCCCTATAAAACATTAACACTATTATACACTAACCCTAGCCCTATAAAACATTAACACTATTATTTTGCTGAGTCCCAGGCCACAGATTTATGATTCATAGTTTTTGGATTACAAAAAGAAATGTTTGTCTGATGTGTGTTTCTCTTTGTATCCCAGAATGCCCTGAGGATCATAAAAATGAACTGTATCAACCTATTTTCAATCTTTTATTTGTAAATCTTATTTTAGTACTAGTACTTATTGTTTATTGCACTAATTGTTGTCTGTTATAGAGCTTATATGTATTTTGTACTTCTAGTCATCAGCACTGATCCTTGTATTCTAGTTCATTGGTATGTTGGACTCTAACCTACTGTACTGTAATAGGGTGTATTCTATGAGGAAATGACAAAGCACTTTTGTAAGTCGCTCTGGATAAGAGCGTCTGCCAAATGCTGTAAATGTAAATGTAAAGCATCCAAAGATTTTTTAAAAAATTAGGTGTAGACAAAGGTATAGCAGTATTTAGTTAGACAGATACATGTTTAATGAAGACAATATTGCATATTAATATTTGTGTGCATGTATCACGTATTCAATGAACTCCACCCAAAAGGTCATGCCTAGACCTGCCCGCTTAGATGACACATCTTTGTCAATTCAGATCTCATCCACACTAGATCCTCATCTAATATCTTGTTTTTTCCTTCCGGTTTAATACTGAATGTTTCCAGTTCCTCCTTGTGAATTATTGCCATTCTAGTTATTGCCATGCATAACTCGTGACTTATCTGCCTGTTTGTTTCCCTGGTTCTGGACTTCTGTTTCCCTTCTAGACAGGGCCTCCTGCCTAAGCCCACGGTACCGCCTGGACCTTTCCTCTCCACTCTGGACAGGATGGCTCTGATTGCCGCATTGCTACAGGGCAGTGCAGGTCTATTGCTACTTGTTCCGTATCCAAGTGTCAGGCTGCATAGCAAAAATAAAACCTCCAGCAATTGGATCCTCTGTCTCCCTTGTCTTTTCCATCGTTACAGTGTGTATAAGAATAGATTCAGTGGTCTAAGTATATTCAAAATGCCTGATCCATCTGCCATCTCTGAGGTGAGCACAGTGGTCCGAGACATACTTACCATCTCAATGTAGGCACAGGAGATTATTGCTCTGCGCTTTTAACTATAATTATACCTGCTCATGTGACCTTCACACACTTAACCTGTGACCTTAATTATACCTGCCCACGTGACCTTAACACACCATATCTGTGACTATAATTATACCATCCCACATGACATAAAGGTTCTCTGTGTCTATAAAAGTGCAAACAATATATTAAACATTACCAAAGTGCGAAAGTCTTAGCCAGCTACAAAAGCTACTTAGAAGCTACGTATTTGAACAGTAAATGTTTATTTGCATATAAAATACTATATCTACTTTAAACAAAGACTTTAGTGTGATGACATTTGTGACAGTGGGGTTCAAGCCCCACCACTGCCAAGTTGCTATTGTGAGGCCCCTGAGCAAGGCCCTTAATCCTCAATTGCTGAAGTTGTACAATCATGACTCAGTCATGACTCAGTTATAATTGTAAGTTGCTTTGGCTAAAAGTGTCAGATAAATGTAAATTTGTTAGTGAGATGACATCTTACAGGTTTTTGTGTGTAATGGCAGCGGTTCCCCTCCTGATTGGCCCATACCAGGGATGATTGGCAGTCCAGCACAGGCACATATTGCTGGATCTGTGGTGGCTGTTTAGATAAGGAACTGAGAACAAACCTGGATGGTGAGACCATTCAGAATGGCAGAGGCTTACCCACACTGCTGTTCTATTATTGTTGCTATATTGCTGAAATCCTCTGAAATGAGGTGATTAAAAAGTTTGACATCTGTTTGCATATGCAATATGTCAAGTTTGGCACCATGATAGACAATGTCATCTGTGTGTACTGTTATAGAGCGCTAGGTGGTTCAGTTCTTCTTAGCATCATTTATGGGGTGAGTAAAGGCAGAAGGCATATTTCATCCATAATTCATTCATGTTTACTACATAGAGTTGAATGTGGTCTTTATGTTTTGCTCGAGCTGAGTGGAAGCCCTCATGATACTGGGTTATGGAAAAGGAGAATATGCAGGGGTAGGCTGTCAAAATATTATCAATCAACATGAACAACCCAAATATTATCAATCAATATGAACAGCCCAAATATTTTCCTCCATGTTCTCCTTGGGGCTTTGTAATCCACTGGCTGATCAGCACACTGTGCCGGAGCAGCACTGGGACACAAGCCCATTCCAAAGAGAGAATACATCACAGACCACGTTCACTCCTCACACAGGGACCAGTAAAGCTGCTTAACCTCAAAGAGTATTATTAGCACTTTGACATTTCTGAGTTGCTTTGAGTATAACTCAAATGGCTGCCCTGGAGCTGGGGGCTGAGACTTCAAGGGGCTATTATTAAAAGACTGCTCAGCTATCAAGATTTCTTGAAATTTAATTTCACTATTGTGAAGTTGAACTCTATTTCTTGAATGTCTCTCACATGTTGTAACTTCAATAGCCATTATTTTCATAAGTGAGGCCTTTGAGGAGTTTTATGCGAAATGAATAATCCCACTGGTTCCATTAATGAATTTACATTCCTCCTACTTAATTAATGTATAAGACTGCTGATATGAAGCTGTGTGGAGATGTGTAACTTCAGCTCTGCATCTACTCAATACAGTTTATGTTTAAGTGAAGGATGTCCACTCATCCTAATATGTGCAATGGAAGAGATCATTTTAGAAAACAACTTGATTTCAACTCGATCTCAACCCATCTTGGAAATTGTCAGTTTGATTTGTTACTGATTTCAGTAAACATTATGCAAACATAATTTGTTTGTTGTGATTGGTGTCTGTAACAGAGAGTAGCCTTCACACACAGCACACAAAGAGAGTTTCGGCAAATCTATAAAGATTCATGACTGCTGACAGTAGGATCAAAAACACACATAGACAGGATGAGTGTAGGCAAGTGGATAACTAAGAAGCCAAACACATGCAGAGGGTTGAACACCAGGCGGTACAGGGACCAGAAAACAGGACATAAAAAAAATCTTAGTAATGCACATAAGAGTGGCATCATTTCACAAGTCCAGTCACTGAATGGAGAGGCTTAATGAGACTTTAATGAGCTGCAGGTGCTGTTATCAGTGGGCTGGAAGAGCAACAGGAAAACCTGGACTGGAGCTAATGGAATAGTGTCCACACCAGAACCTTCATGACAGCATGAAGCTGAATCTTCAGTGGGCGTGTCCTCATAAGCCCTGTGCACATCATCAGAGTACCTTTAAGCAGTGCTGTCTATATCATTTGTATAAAACTACTGGAGTTTCACATGTATGAAAGTAAGAAAATGTCTTTATCTTAAGTGAATGTGATGGAACTAAGCCATTATTATGATGGAATAGTGTTTGGCCACCCACTACTAGTGGTAAAGTGCTGCTCACTTCGTTTTGGTTTTTCTGAGTTTTCATTGCTATGTGTAGGTACTCAGTTCTTTTTTCTCTTGTATTTCTTTAATGATTAAAAACATTTAAAATAAAAATACTCTATACATCACAATTGCCATACAGATAGTATTAGGTTTGTAGTAGAGATTTAACAAGATTTATTTTTAATTTTCTCAATTTTCTCTGCTTATTCTAGCAGGAGTGGATCAAAGTCGTACTGCTCTTCCTCAGAAAACATGAACCATATGTAAAAATATAAAAACATTTGTATTTTTTGAGCTTTTGTCACATCTGCAGTTTTCACTTAACAGATTTTCAGATATATTGTTTTCCAGTTACACTTTGATGTAAATATCCTTTGTTTGTTCATTTTCAGTAAGTTGATTAAATGTGCACATATGTGCCATTTCATTGTTGTGTTCTAGAGACCTTATGTGAAAACTTAGAGAACTCTGTTTTATGTCCTTGGAAGCCAATATGACTCAAATACTATGACTCAAATACTATGACTCAAATACTATGACTCAAATACTATGTTTTCTATGCTGCCATTTTTGTCAGTTCTGCTTTTTCACTTAAACAGATTTTAAAAATCACTTTAAACATTTTCAGTTTCTTATAATGAAACAGAAATACACAGATGCCCACAGAGGAAGTGATAGTTTGTGCTTTACAGATATACAGGCAATCCAGGTATAAAACGATAAACAGGCAGAGGTCAGTAACAGATCAGAGCAAACAATACGAACAGGAGGGCAAATCCAGAAATGCGTAATCCAAAATATGAACAAAGTTGATACAGAAAAAGAAACAGGGCAAAAAAACTCACTCAGCATGATAATTCTATTTATTTTCGAGAATAAGTGGTGGAAAACTGGACTCCAGTGTGTGTCAGTCAAATGCAATAAATAAACATTTTAAAAAGAGAGAAAGATAACAAGTAATGTTGAATTCATGCCTGACTTTCATGCCTGCTGGTGGTCAATGATCCCTGAATCACAGTGAGTGAGTGAGATGTGATTTTATTTTATTTGACAGTTGCAATTCTCTTTAAGACTTCCTGCCAGCAGTTACGAATCAAACTCTAATTAAGATTCCACATCAGTGCAGCATGTTGGAACATAAGAAACAAGATCTATCCAGGCTTAACAGGAATTCTGTTTAGGAACTTTAGGATGTTTCCCTAAATAATCCATCAGTCCATCTCACATTCGAAAGCAAAGTTTAGTGTTTAGTGCAACTTTTAAACGTAATGATAAAACCCACATTCCACAGTGAGTGCAGTAAAAACGTACGATAAGACAAATGCTATGTGAGTTTCCATAAAGCTATTTTAGCCATAGAAACAGTAATATTTAGCTGAACACTAGCTAGCTGCGCGCAACTAGCATTGATTCCCTGGAAACAGTACTATCCAGTATCAATTTGCTTAATTTAACGTAACTGCAGAAACTTAAAGGTAGCAGCCAGTTCCCTGACTCTGATTGTGACCTGCTCTCTGTGACTGGATTTCAAGCAGTTCTCTTAATTCTACACTGAAATGTAACGTAAGCCAAAAGTCACTAAAATCCCACTGCGGAAATCAGGCAATAAATATAAAACTTATTTAAAACCAGTATCTCTGATTATTTTGTAGACGTAATCATTTATGATAAAAATATATAATAACATTTTTACTTCATTGTCCTTTCATACAAGAATTAATCACACTGAACAGCACAGTCAAGATACATTTCACTGCAGCAGTCAGTAAACTGTCCTAGTGACACTGCAGTCACAAAAGGAAGGAGAGAGAGAGAGAGAGAGAGAGGGAGAGAGAGAGAGAGAGAGAGAGAGAGAGAGAGAGAGAGAGAGACTTGTTAATATGCAGGGCATGTTTAGGTCTCATTAGAATTCAGACAGTAAAACTGGCCTCTACACTGCTGCCTGTATTACAACTCACCAAACACAGTATAGTATCACCCTAGTTACACACACACACATACACACACACATACACACACACACACACACACACACACACACACACACACACACACACTACGTCTACGACTCACCAGACACAGTATAGTATCACCCTAGTTACACACACACACATACACACACACATACACACACACACACACACACACACACACACACTACGTCTACGACTCACCAGACACAGTATAGTATCACCCTTATTACAAACACACACGCATACAAACACACACATGCGCGCACAAACACACACACACACACACACACACACACACAAACAAACACACACTACCTCTACAACTCACCAGACAGTATTTTATCACCCTTATTACACATGCACACACACACACGCTACCTCTACAACTCACCAGACACAGTATAGTATCACCCTTATTACACACACACACGCATACAAACACACACATGCGCGCACACACACACACACACACACACACACACACACAAACACACACTACCTCTACAACTCACCAGACAGTATTTTATCACCCTTATTACACATGCACACACACACACGCTACCTCTACAACTCACCAGACACAGTATAGTATCACCCTTATTACACACACACACGCATACAAACACACACATGCGCGCGCACACACACACACACACACACACACACACACACACAAACACACACTACCTCTACAACTCACCAGACACAGTATATTATCACCCTTATTACACATGCACACACACACACACACACGCTACCTCTACGACTCACCAGACACAGTATATCACCCTTATTACACACACACACGCACATGCACACACACACACACACACACACACACACACACACACACACTACCTCTACAACTCACCAGACACAGTATAGTATCACCTTTATTACACACACGCGCACACACACACACACACACACAAACACACACACACATACACGCTACCTTTACAACTCACCAGACACAGTATAGTATCACCCTTATTACACAAACACACACACACATACACACACACATACACACATACACGCTACCTCTACAACTCACCAAACACAGTATATTATCACCCTTATTACACACACACACACACACACAAACACACATACACGCTACTTCTACAACTCACCACAGTATAGTATCACCCTTATTACACACACACACGCATACACACACAGACATGCACACACACACACAAACAAACACACACTACCTCTACAACTCACCAGACACAGTATTTTATCACCCTTATTACACATGCACACACACACACACGCTACCTCTACGACTCACCAGACACAGTATAGTATCACCCTTATTACACACACACACGCATACAAACACACACATGCATGCACACACACACACACACACAGACACAAACACACACTACCTCTATAACTCACCAGACACAGTATATTATCATCCTCATTACACATGCAAACACACAATCTTTGAGTCACACAGTTTAAATTCAAAATTAGAGCAGATAATTAACAGTAAGGGCATAATGTTTAATCAAAACAGACTAAAATGGAGTATGAAAATAATCTAAATACATGCAGGAACAAGTTTCTGGCGGGGCAGGTTGTCCTCACATACCCCGACGCTCTTAGTGGAAAAGGTCCCCACAGAGTCGTTTGTAAGTCACAAGTTGAGCTTCCTCAGAGTGGGCAAAGCTACTCAACCCCTCATCTGAAGGATTCAGGAGGAACCAAAACCACTTCTACTTCTAAAACCATTTCTAGTGCAGTGTGTTCTGATTTTCTACTTTAACATAGTCATATGTTTGCTGTTACTTTGACAAGGCAGGTTTTCTCTCCATCTTTAAAGATAGAGAAATCAGTGTGACTTTATGTATTGTATCTTCAGACCATCAAGTTTAAAGCCACAGGTCAGGTTTTCTTGCCACATTCCTACACCAGTTCCACAGCTCTGAACTACTGAGCCCTCCTTCAGCGCAGGCTTACTGGCAGTGTTCCGACTCTTGCCCAATGACTCGTGTTGGTTTAGCAGGGTGCATTTGCCTGGACATTGAACCCCAACCCCCACTGGAGAGACGGCAATGTTGCCCACTGCACTGTACCATTGCATGACCCTGGATACAGACAGAATACCACTGCACATTGTGGCTGAAACAAAACTCAAACCATATTTTCATACCAGACAGTCAGACAACACTGTTCAGTTGTGTGGTCTTACTGAAGGTAATAATGATTATTACCTTCATAATGGTAATAATGATTAATACAGGAGAACCATCATTATTTTATATATTCCTACCTCACCATTTCTCCATTAGGTTCTTTGGCAGTTGTAATTTATTTCCAGAGGCTGTTGTGTGAGTTGTAGTGACGTGTCTGCTCTGTCTGATGAGAGGATACGCTGATCTGGGTGCAGCTGTCGGCCTTGGCACTGTCTACTTTAAGGGGAGATTCAGTTCGCTGTCAAGAGCTCAGATCATCACTCACTTCAAAGCTTCTGCATTCCAATTGCAGTGCCGTCGTTATGGAGTCCAGCTGCTTCTCCTCTACCTGGCAGCACCGGTAAAGCAAACAGCTGTAACTGGTGGAAATGCTGCTGGGTTTCAATTCTTTGGAAGACTGGTATGTAAATACTTGAGAAAAGTCAGTTACTTTGCCTTCACTTAAAAAAATGGCAGTTTGGCTTTCAGTATGAACCACAGTATGAATAATGATATGAATCTGTGCTGTACATACAAACACATTATGTTGTTTTATCTTTAAGTACAATAATTCAGTACTTGATTATTTTAACAACTTATTTGGAGCACAACCTATTAGGCACTTCACCCATAAGAATGTGTTATAGGGTTATAAAGTGTTAAAAGGTTATGAAGTGTTATAGGGTTAGAGCTATAAAGTGTTATAGAGTTAGGGTTATAAAGTGATATAGAATTAGGGTTATAAAGTGTTATAGATTTATGAAGTGTTAAAGGGTTACGAACTGTTATAGCGTTAGGGTTATAAAGTGTTATAGGGTTATGAAGTGTTATAGAGTTAGGGTTATAAAGTGTTAAAGGGTTATGAAGTGTTATGGGGTTATAAAGTGTTATGGAGTAAGGGTTATAAAGTGTTAAAGGGTTATGAAGTGTTATAGAGTTATGGTTAGAAAGTGTTATAGGTTTATAAAGTGTTAATGAGTTATAAAGTGTTATAGAGTTAAGGTTATAAAGTGTTATTGGGTTATAAAGTGCTTATATGGTTACGGTTATAAAGTGCTATTGGGTGATAAAGTGTTTATATGGTTAGGGTTATAAAATGTTTATCGGGTTATAAAGTGTTATTAAAGCTGCAGTTGGTCTATTGTGGTTTTTGGTAATTGAGTAGAGAGCGCATTACAGTAGTTTAGCCTTGATAACACATTTGAGAGATTAAAAGAAGGAAATTGGTGTTTGGAATAATGAAGTCAGAACAAACAGACCGGGACCACAGGGTTGATCACAAGAGACCGGGACCACAGGGTTGATCGCAAGAGACCGGGACCACAGGGTTGATCGCAAGAGACCGGGACCACAGGGTTGATCGCAAGAGACTGGAACCACAGGGTTGATCGCAAGAGACCGGGACCACAGGGTTGATCGCAAGAGACCGGGACCACAGGGTTGATCGCAAGAGACCAGAACCACAGGGTTGATCGCAAGAGACCGGAACCACAGGGTTGATCGCAAGAGACCGGAACCACAGGGTTGATCGCAAGAGACTGGGACCACAGGGTTGATCGCTATCAAACTTTGCCAAGAACCCTACCAGTCCATCCTAACTGCTGTCTCCATCCGAACTGCTGTCTCCAGTCCATGCTCACTGGAGAATGAATGCTTCCTGCTACTTCTTGATCCTATAAGAGGATCTGTTGACCCGGTTTAAAGCACCTGGCGCTGGCATAGTTTACATTATAGCCCAGCACTGACTAAGGCCCACTGGGCCAAAGGGGAAGTACCAGTGGGCCTTTTTACTCACAGGAGGTCAGACTTCCTGTATGAACCAAGGAAATCAAATTTGCTGCAGACCAAATTATATTTAGGTATCTGCTGAGACCATTCAGGGAAAGATGGATCAATGAAAGCTCAGGCATATACCAGTGGAAGACTAAAATAGAGTTTGTTTGCTAGCAGTTGGTGCCGCGAGGGAGCTCTGAGGCTGGCAAAACTCTGGAGCAAGATCATTTTACTATGTAAATCAGGTGAGGGAGTGGGAGCTGGATGTGCTGGGAAAGGTTGCTGAAGTGCGAGAGGCCCCAGCAGAGAGGCCAAGGTGAGTAGCCCTTCCAAACCTCTTAATGACCTTCAGTAACCCCCATGCCCAGGACAGGGTGGGAGAAAGCCACAAACATCCTTTCAGTCCCACACTGGAACAACATACAGATGTGAGCTTCACAATATTTAGGAGAATGAGGTAATGTTCAGTTCTATTCATTATACTCCGAGGAACAAACGAATGAATAAATGAAGGGATGCAGTAAGGAATATGAATGAATGAGTGATGCAGTTCAAATGTTTGACATTTGGATTCATCTAGTCTTACATCCACAAGAGAAGTTCATCTTAGGACCATTTTAATGTTCTTGTTTCAGCCTGTTTCTGCCTATGAAGCAGAAACCTTTCACAGACTTGCTATGAAAACGTTTTCCCAATCTAAGCCAGAAACTCAGAATTTTCATATTGGGACACATTTGGAAACATGAGCATATTACATGCAGCATGGGATATTAATGCAGCTCTTTCCCAAAGCCAAAGCCAATACAACGAGTTCCAGATTTATTGCGATGCTCACATAATTTTCCAGATTATCTATGGAATCCATTCAGATGGAAAAGGACAATAAAGAAAAAAAATGTTGCCTAGTGTTCAAATTTAACAGGTGTACTGTGTTTACTTTTGTTACCCAAAACAACTCTGAAAAGCTTTGGTGTCATTTCCTGATTCATCCCACACTTCCTACAGAGAAAAAACAAATATCGTTGTGCTTTTTAGTTTTGTTTTTTAAAAAAAACAAAAAACATTCTGATGCCTATTGCATAAAAGGATGTGATGTCACTGTTTGGTTATTGCTGCCCTTCTCTGTGTTTTCCTCTTCCTTATCACTCTTCCTTATCACTCCTCCTTATCACTCTTCCTTATCACTCCTCCTTATCACTCCTCCTTATCACTCCTCTGTGGACAGGCCTTTCAGAGGTCTGCCTGCTCTGTCCTGATGCATGGCGAATGTGCACAGGTGCTGATACTGGAGTGGAAAATACTGATTCCTTTGGCTTTATGGGCATGAAACACATTGCCTTGGCCCATGTAACAGGGAATGGCTTGAGTGGATATTGGCCAAGCAGGGATTTGCCCTCTGCTTTACAGATCCAGATGGCTGAGTGGCTGAGAGAAATCGACAGGGACATATGAACTCTCTGTTCCTTTCTGGTTAAGGTTATCAAGGCCTAAATCACATATTGGAAATGTTAACATTACTTATCTGTGACTCATATGATCCACGTTGTGGAAGACACATCTAACCCTAAGCCTAACCCTAACTGATGCATAAGACACATCTAACCCTAAACCTAACTGATATATGACACATCTAACCCAAACCCTAACCCTAACTCATGTATAAGACACATCTAACCCTAACCCTAACTCATGTATAAGACACATCTAACCCTAACTGATGTATAAGACACATCTAACCCTAAACCTAACTGATATATGACACATCTAACCCTAAACCTAACTGATGCATAAGACACACCTAACCCTAAGCCTAACCCTAACTGATGCATAATACACATCTAAGCCTAACTGATATATAAAACAAATCTAATGCTAAGCCTAACCCTAACTAATGTATAAAGCACATCGAACCCTAAACCTAACTGATGTATAAGACGCATCTAACCCTAACCAAAGTATAAGACACATCTAACCCTAAACCTAACTGATGTATAAGACACATCTAACCCTAACCAAAGTATAAGACACATCTAACCCTAAACCTAATTGATATATGACACATCTAACCCTAACCCTAACCCTAACTCATGTATAAGACACATTTAACCCTAAACCTAACTGATGTATAAGACACATCTTACCCTAACCCTATCCTAACTGATGTATAAGACACATTTAACCCTAAACCTGAATGACGATGCTCTTTCTTTAGGGTTAGATGTGTCTTATACATCAGTTGATGTATAAGACACATCTAACCCTAAAGAAAGAGCATCGTCATTCAAAGAGTGAAAGTGGAACAAATGCAAAGCAAAGCTTGATATTACAGCTGTCAGTAGCAGCTGGATTTTAAATACAATATAGTATACAGCCAGTTATCTCCACTGAACTGCTGGATGTCAAAGTGGTGCTTATAAAACAGTGTGGGGTTCATAGATAATTGGACCACATTCGAGGGCCACGCAGCAGACAAAGATGTTAAACCAACAGTCCTGATCGCTTCGAGATGTCACCCAAGGTTCACCTTATTAACACTGTGTATATTTCCCGGGTTAAACAGAAATACAGAAAACCAGGAAAAAATGTTTTAATAACCTGATTAGTATTAAAATAAATGACACACAGAACACTGCCAGCACTTTTGATCTAAAACTAGGATTACTAAATAAATCGAAAGGGCTTATGATAAATCACTGATCATACATTTAATGTACTATGTTTAAAAGAAAATTGTATCAAGTCAAATGAGTACATAGCTTTAAACAAAGCGTGTCCTTCTGGCTACAGGTATGGACACCACCCTCGTCTAACTGGCTGTGGAGGCAGCATTGCAATTATTTATACTGACACATTAGGCATAAACCAGAAAGCTGGTTATGAGTTCAAATCCTTTTAAATTCTTTTTACTAACATAAACAATGTAACCAGTGATAAAAAGCCTACTCAATCTTTTTCACTAATTGGTATCTACAGGCCACCAGGGCCATATTCAGGATTTAATTATGAGTTTGCTGATTATCACCTTTGCTGATTTGGTAGAAAGCGCCATTATTGTTGGTGAACATTCACTTTGATAGTGCCTTTGAGGTCAGTCTTTAGTTCTATACAAGAATCAATTGCTTTCACTCAATATTTAAGAGAACCCACATACTCTGGTGGACACACGCTTGACTTAGTACTGACATATTGTCACCGAACGCTCGCTTCCCACGAGGCACATGGTCTGGCCAGCTACGTACAGTGGGAGGACTTTTGTTTGTAGCCACGCCTGCACACACCTGCACCTCCTTTCGTCTGTGTGCATTTAAACCCACATCAGCGTGTGCAGTATCGTTGGTCATTGTTGATGTAGCGTGTGGATATAACATATTGATGTAACGTGTTAATGTAAGGTTAATGGTCTTTTCATCATTGTATAACGTTTGCGTGTTCATCGTGTTTGTTTAATGTCAACCATTATATGTTCATGTTCTGCGTCTGTAATACGTGTGAGTTCTGTTGTCGTTTTATGTAAATAAATGTTCATCCACGTCGCTGGAGTCTGTGCGTCCTGCCCCTCGCCCTTCGGCACTCGGGCCACCATGTGTTATACAGATGGTGTAGACATAGAGAACACAGTCTTAATACCCCAGTCTGATGCCATCTCAGACAATTCTGTCATTTAATTTGAACTACATATGACCCATAATATAGTAACCTCACCTCTCTACCACACCAGACACACAATAACGTCAGCCAGTGCATCTAGATTTCTTGAAAATCTCCCAGATTTATCATTTGTGACTAGGATACCCTCAAACCCTACAGAACTTGATTAAATTCCTGAACACTTAGAATCAACATTTTTCTGCACACTTTATGATCTTGCTCCACTTAAGAATAAAAATGTAAAATAAATAAAAGGTATACTATGGTATAATGATCACAAGCGCAACTTAGAACACTCAAAAGAGAATGTAAATGGCGCCACACTAAACTTGCAGTCTTCCAGCTTGTATGGAAGGAGAGCCTTCTCAAGTATAGAAAAGCACTTATTACCACTCGAACATCTTATCTCTTGAACCTAACAGAAAATAACAATAACAATAATAAAAACATTGTTATTTAGTACAATTGTACAACTAAGTATGAATAAAACCGACATCATAGGTCAGATTACAACATCACGTAGTAATGACTTTATGAGTTTTTTCAGTAAGAAAATTAAGTGCATTGGATATAGCATTCAGAATATTCATGTGCCATCAGGCAGTTACATATAAACAATACAACATGTAATTAAAGGCAATAGAATTCTTTACTCCTATCCAAGAGCCTGATCCTACTATAGAGACTCAAAAAAGTGGTTGGGATTGGTGGAATAGCTCTTTCCTGCTTTAAGTCTTATGCTGTTCCTGAGACTAAACCCACCTCAGCTGCTGTGGTTCCTCCCACCACCCCCTGATGCCACTCTGTTGAGCTGGGCAGATGTTTTTGTGTCTGATGGGTTTCACTATACTCAGTGCAACCAGACTAGTACTTCTAGAAACTCACAATAGACTTCCATTGCTTATTTGTTCTTATTACTTTCTTTATTTTTAAATTGTTGCTGTTGTGGTGTCTGGTGTCAACCAGAGGAGGATGAGCATCCCTTTTGAGTTCTAGTTCCTCTCAAAGCTTCTTCCTCATGTTTGCTACTTTCACTTTTGGCTTGGACTAGAATATCTGTAAACCTGCGTTGTGACAGCAGCTGTTGTAAAAAGTGCTATAAAAAATAAATTTCACTTGACACTATAAGCCCCACATGAGCATTCAAGCAGGTCTTTCCATTTCAGCAGTTTAAAAATAACAATTTACTTCATGACTATATAGCTCTGAAACCCATCAAAACGCCACTTTCATTTGTACATATTTGGCAGCCATTCTATTCCATTTCAACACATTCATTAATGAGGTACTGATTAGGTGATCACCTGAAACATTCATTGGTAAGGTACTAAGGTGATCACTGTTATGACAGGGCAATTAATTCATTAATGAGGTACTGATTAGGTGATTACCTGAAACATTCATTGATAAGGTACTAAGGTGATCACTGTTATGACAGGGCAATTAATTCATTAATGAGGTACTGATTAGGTGATCACCTGAAACATTCATTGATAAGGTACTAAGGTGATCACTGTTATGACAGAGCCCCCACCTCTTCAACTCCTCTCCACGTCCATGTGCTGGTGATTGTATGTGTGTGTGTATGTGTGTTTGTGTGTGTCATGCCCCTCCCTTGTTAGGTGGTTGTGTGTTAGTAGTGTTTGTGGTACTGTTTATTGCTTGGTGCATTTTGTCTTGTTTATACATAGTGCCACTGTTCATGTTTTGCTTTCTGTTTGTTACGTGTGCTAATAAATGTCTGTGTGTGACACGACACCACTCGTCTGTGCATCCTGACTCGCCTCATCAATGTGACAAACACCTGAAACAAATCTCATTTACTCAAGTGGTGGCAAAGCATTTCAAAGCTGTAATTGAAATGAATGGATATTCCACAAAATATTGATTGTGTTTAGTATTGGTTTAAAAAATTAACATGAACTTGTATTTACATTACATAAAGTTTGAAAACAGTGCATCTTTTTTGTTATGGTAACCAGTTGTCATTTATGCAAATAAATGCTCTATCTCTCTTTTAATTTTAAACTTTAAATGTATTTTATGATTAAATTAATAAAGTGAACTTCATAGTCTAAGATCCTAGTTTTGTTTCTATAACATGTTTCTATAAAATGTTAATGATGTTAACAGTATATAATATCTGTCAGAGTGTGCTTTATTAGTAGATTTGGTAAGATTTGGTCTAAATTCCTAAAACTGTGTTAAGGTCCTCATGTTTATACCATCAGACTTTCAGCATTCCAGCACTAGTTTCTTTAGTAACACACACTATACAGCCACAAGAAGTTCAGTAACACACACTGAATAACCACAAGACATTTTTTTTGTAATCAGGTCTTGCTCAACATCAATAAGAGTTTTTTTTAGTTTTAGACAAAACTAATGTAATGATACTTAAAAATGTAAAAATAATTTAAAAAATTAATTCACTCATTTTTATATTGAAATGTTAAATAAAAAAACAGTGACATTTACATCATAAATCTGAATTTGACTGTCTGTTGGTTATGTATATAAAATTATTTTACATTCACCACAAACCACATCATGTGATACTTACCACTTTACCAATTTTCCTTACACTAACCCTAATCCTAGTGCTAACCCTAATCCTAACCCTAACCCTAATCCCTGCTTTACACCGATGCACTGATGCATTCAGGAGCACAGGGTGTACAGTGAAAACTAACTAGAGTCCAGTTAGGGCTCTAAAGCTAACCCAAAAGCCTACTTTAAGTAATTAATTAAGTTTGCAGTGACAGAACATTTAATTCTCTGATTCACCATTAAATGCGCTTTCTCTACACATAACATAATCAAAAAATGTGAAGCAAAATATTGTTTATTTAGTTTTTACTGGCTTTGGAAAATATTTGCTGTCTGATGTCAGTGTGGAGTATGTTGTAAATACATGTTTATTTTACATTAGTCTATATTTAGTCTATACGTACACATTAAGAGAGCAGCTATAATTTATATTTACACATTGAGTGTTGATATAGTCTATATTTACATAATAATAATAATAATAATAATAATAATAATAATCTTTGAAATGTGTCCGTAAACAGGCTGTGTGATGGCTGGACTGTTGCACACCATGCATTTGTGCTGGTTTCGTGAAATCGGTGCTTTCTTTCTTTAATTCGGATGAGACACGGGGGAGGGGCTCGCGACATGCGCACTACAGACGCCAACCACACGCGGCTGCATCTCGACGTTTAATCGCGTCCACTATGCAACACCCAAACCTTCTTGCTGGAAGGACATCCAAAGGCGATCTCTTGTACTGTAGATACTGTGCAAATCACCGTATGCCACAGTGGATCAAAAGACTCAACATGGGTTAGAAGTAGAATGGGCGGCTCGCGCATTTCAACTCTCCCAGAATGGGCACGCGGATCTTCTGTTTTGGCAGAGACATCCTGACGAAGACGGAGAAATAAGAGGGAGGATTTAGATGACCTGTCTGCTCTTCAGCTTCCTTTGCTTGCTTTTCTTTGTGAGATGATTGAAGACTTCTTGTCGGGCGCCGTGGCCCTGGTCCTGTACGCCAACACGCTGCGCGCGGGGTTCTGCTACGATGACAGGTACGCCACCTAACCGCGCGCCCTTCACGTGCAACACCGGCTCCTCAGCTCCGGTGCGGGAGGGAAGCTTGTGCCCTCGGCGTCTACACTAACGTGTCCGTAGGTTGCACACCGTTAGGAGAGACTGGCGGTATTTAGCGGAAGTTTGAGCTGCTTGTGCTGCTGCTGTTGATGCAAGCAGGTGATTTACTGAACGCTAATAACCGCCTCTACTGAAACCGATCAGTAAGTAATGTTAGTTTAATTCTGTGCCCTGTCCACTGTCCCCTTCATATGCAGATTGTTACTTTTGGTCCTTTAAATGTAATAATGTATTTTTAGAGTGTTTATCAGATGTAATGAGGGAAACAAAGGAGATTTTTGTTTTTTCCAGTTTAGCAACACGTCATCCATCATGTTCCACTGAAATCGAGATGCTGGTTTGGTGTTTTCTGATCTAAACCCGCATAGAGGTGGAGTCTATATCGCCTACTAGTTTATAATAATTGATTTAAAGGTATTGGATCGCATATCTGACATTTTGCCTTTAGTCGTTTGATTGGTTGCGCGCAAAAATGTTCCTTTGGGGTTCATTCCACATTGTATAGCTAGTTAATTATTAAATTACCAACTGTTTAATGACTTGTTCAAGCTCAATTTCAGTAGAACGTGATGGAGAACTTCACGTTTATTCAACCCCTTTAAATCACATTTCCTCAGGGAACTCGACCACGTAGATATGCTGCTTTATTTGACTAGTGTTTCCACTGGAGTATCTACACAGCGACATTACAGAGAGTTCGACCGTGTAGGACAGAGGTGTCCAAAACGTCCTGCTCATCTTGTGTAGTTCACTACAATTTTTAATATATATACAACTCTTATATGTGTGTATACAAAATTATAATATCCTCATATTAAGGAGCCTTTTCTCAATACTCTCAGGCTTAGTTGACCGATTATAGCTTATTTAATATATGTAATAGACTATTTATTTATATTTATCAAATAATATTTTATGTACACGCATGTTCCTGAACCACGGAATGAACCGGGCATGTAATAATTATCACCGTAATTATGTAAAAAATAATAGGATATAACAGATTGGATAAATTAATTAGTAAATTTAAACAGTAGATAAATATTTTGTTTGACCAAATTTAGTGGAAAGGGATGAAATAAAAGTAAGTATTTTTCAAGTTTAACGTTGTGAGTGAGCAATTGCTTTTTTTCCTCCAGATGTATATATGTGTAGTGCTTTGTATTGTATTGTGCTGTATTTGTTTATTTAAAATGAAAACATGCTGAGTGGGTATTACAGTAAGTGCTGACGTATGTACAGCATGAGAGTGTGTGTAGTGTGGGCAGACAGCCTCACTGCACTTATCACGCTCGAGATTATCCACCCGAACACATCATGGCCGCATGGATGGAGCTTACTAAGAACACACTGCTCTCACAAGCTTTTAGGCTGTTGTCAGATCTATTGACAGTTTTGAAATTATATTAATGGGGTGGTGGTTTGGTGCATTTACTGGAGCACCTGCAAAGGGTTGTAGGATTTAGGGTTAAGGGTGGGGGTTAAGGTTAGTGTTTACCCTGCAGAGTTGCAGGGTTAGGGTTTAGGATTAGGGTACAGAGGGCTTGTAAGGTATCAGGTTTACAAAAAAAGGATTACAAAAAGGAGATCTGCTGTACATGTATCGTATATGCTGGTTTGCTGTGTTCTGTGAGTTCCACCCTCGAGTGTTTTGTATGCTGGTGTTTGACGTGTACTGATGTGTATTGTTTTCCAGAGGAGGCCAGCGTTTTAGGCTTACAATGAGCTTTTTCAAACTGAAATGACACTTGGTCTCCTAGTGTCCCTTGCAGTGAAGTGTGAAAAGGAGTTGAAAGCAGAGCTGTCAGGCTGATTCGGGCCAGCGGAACACAGCTACAGTTATTTTTTTATTTCACTGAGAGGGAGCAGATGTGGAATGGCAAGAGTGGCTATTCAATGCCTGTTATCACATGTGCAAGTAGGACACGGTTCCAAACCAGCATGCAACCTATAGAACACCACACGCTCCGGCTGGTTTTAGAACACCACACGCTCCGGCTGGTTTTAGAACACCACACGCTCCGGCTGGTTTTAGAACACCACACGCTCCGGCTGGTTTTAGAACACCACACGCTCCGGCTGGTTTTAGAACAGCACACGCTCCGGCTGGTTTTAGAACACCACACGCTCCGGCTGGTTTTAGAACACCACACGCTCCGGCTGGTTTTAGAACACCACACGCTCCGGCTGGTTTTAGAACACCACACGCTCCGGCTGGTTTTAGAACAGCACACGCTCCGGCTGGTTTTAGAACACCACACGCTCCGGCTGGTTTTAGAACACCACACGCTCCGGCTGGTTTTAGAACACCACACGCTCCGGCTGGTTTTAGAACACCACACGCTCCGGCTGGTTTTAGAACACCACACGCTCCGGCTGGTTTTAGAACACCACACGCTCCGGCTGGTTTTAGAACACCACACACTCATCAGGACTGCTTTTGCTTCATCTGCAAAGCTGTTGTTTAGTTCAACAGAGCCCTGTCAGGAAACACCAGCTGTGTAATTGCTTTCTTAAAAATGCAGGGACCTTATTGGAGTTTGGAGTACAGAGCGTAGACAGGGTAGCGCAGGTTCTGGCCCTTAACATCATTTCAGTAAACATGGCATTTATGAAAGGGCTCCTGCCCTCACACGTTGGTGAGAGTAATGCCCAAAGCACATATGAACCGCCCACACAAACCCTGTAAAGGATGATGCAGGCAGACAAAGTGAGTTTAGTGTTAATATTTGATATTATTTTATTTTATGCTGGACTTTATATACATACCTATATACCTGTATAGCATTGGAGTGTATGCTCCTTTTATTCCTCAACCTTTTTTTGAGTACCCAACCATATTTTGGTGATATTGTCAACACTTATTTTTTACCTGTTGAAAAGCCTGTTTCTCCTCCAGTAACCATATTTCTTCTTTATACACTTAAATGCCACATAGTCTGCAGCAAACATTATACACTACAATGCTGTGTACACTATAGGTATGCATATAAAGTCCATCTGTGAGAAAAACAGAGAAAGGTGAAAGGGCTGTATGGATTAGGGTCTTCCCCACCGGTCTAATGTCTGAAATAAGATGCAGACTTATGCTAGTGTCCATGAAGATTCTTTTGGAGACATCACTACAGAGCAGAGACCAAGCTCAGACATTAGAAGTCTTTGTGATGGGGCAAGCAAGGTCAGACGCTCGCGGATGTAGAACGAAGGATTTATTGGATTCCAAGTTCATGGTGGGTGAACAAGCCAGGGTCAAAACCAGGAAAGCAAAGACAGAGGTAAACAGTCCGAGTCAAAAAACCAGAAAGCAATCACAAACCAGGCACACTATTCCAAAAAGGGGCAGGCAAAAATCATAAAACAGAAAAGCAAAAAACAAAACAGATACACAGGAGAGAAATCAAGAAAAGACCGCTCAGTATGCACAGTAGATACTAGTGGCAATACTTCACAATACTGGGAAGTTCTAGGCAGGTTTACATGCAGTCAAATGTAGAGAAACAGGTGATATCAATATTCCGCTGATCAGGATCGGAAGGAATGTGTATGATTGGTTGAGTCGTTAGCCGTGTGTCGAACAGCATGTTTGGTATTGTAGTGTGCTTGGGGTTCAGCTGATGTGACAGTCTTTCTGAGATTTATGTAAGTCTTTTATAGTATGATTTTTCTCTTGTCATTACAGAGCCAGTAATATACCCCATTTATTAAGTCTATTCACTGTTTCAGTTCTGCTACACTGTAAATCTGTAAATTCAGTTCTCTCACATCCCACTCTCCCCTCAGAGTTCATGGGTGTCTTGAGAAGTGATGGCACCCTGGTGATATCCCCTCACCCAACTGTAATAAACTTTGTTTTAGCATTGGGTGTGCCTTTCACCTTTAGGGAGCTGTGTTTGTTGTAAATCTCCCATTACACTGGAGCCTGACAGCTGTAACTCACATGGTTCATATCTCCTTAAGCCAGTCTCAGATAGGCAAGTGGCTAAAGGAAATACCAGGGCTGAAATGTGCCTGCTCTCTGCCACCTGCTGTGAACCTCATGGGGGAGCTGGCTAGGAGAGAAGGAACCCTGCTTGTTCATATAGTCAGACTGGCACTGGTTTGTCATTGTTTCAGAGATCAGTTTAATTGTATTTGGTGTCTTTTCTTAATGCACACTTCACAGAGCTGCATGTGTCAGTGTTTCTTAGGAAAGTCATGTCGTTTTACTTTTTAAGTAATATGTGAACAGAATTGACCTTGGAACAGTCAGCATTGACTCATCTGTTTGAGATGAATGGAGCAGGGCCCCTGGCTGTAGTGCGGCAGGGACGAGTTACTGTGGCTGGAAACAGACCGGTGCTGATGCTGGGACTCACGTGGTGATGTGGTTCTGATAGTGCTGTGTGTCCCATGGTGTATCTGGAGGAACTCCTCTCTGCAGATCTGACTCCAGAGCCATGTCAAGAACCAAGGGCCGGATCTGAAACACTCTCTCTCTCTCTCTCTCTCTCTCTTCCCAGTGCCCTGTAATTATTCCCTTCAGAGTGAACGAGGACGCGGGAGGCTTGAGCTCACACTCACCCTGCAAGGCCTCCTCTAATCCCCTAACGGCTGCATCCAGATGGTCATGTTTGCAAAGAATTGTGGGGTTATTTTTTCCGGCCCTTCTCTATATTTTCATTTGATGCAGAACAACAAACTGAAAGATTTATTCAGATACAATACAGACGACTGCATTCTGGAACCATTATTTTCTGGCTGTAGGACCATTTCAATGAGATATTGTAGAAGCTGTTTTATGTCTGTTACTTTTGTAGTGTGCTTGCCTTTGTGTTGTGTACAGTTTTGAGGGTGTCTGTGTGTCAGTTCTAGGGTTAGAGTTAGTTGGAAGCAGCATGTCAGTATCTATTAAAAATCATCAGGTTATCTTAAATCTTTATCTCTGGGAATCAGTTTTTGAGATGATGTGATTTGTACTGTGCAACAATGCAAATGAAAGCTTTCTTTGCTTTCTGTAGATTTTTAGATATAATTTTTTTTCTTCTGCTAGTGTTGCTAGACCGTGCTGATTTTGCCTTCCGTAACACTGCTCTGAACAAGCACAGTGACTCAGCATAGTCAGCACTACTGTGTAGGTTCAGAGTTAATGTGCAGAGAAGTGTGTGATTTCAGACAGAGATTGACACTGTTCCACACATCCTCAGAATTCCCTGTTCAACATGCCTAACGCACCTCTTCAAAAGTTGGAGAATTAGTGGGCGTGCATGTGTCTGGGTGCGTGCATGTGCATATCTGGGTGCATGCTTGTGTGCACCTGTGTATTTCCCTGCATGCATGTGTGTGTGAGAATTACTGTGTATGCATGTTTGTGTGTGTGTGAATGTGCGTGCATGTGTCTCTGTGAGTACATGTGTGTGAGTGACCAGCAGCTCAGATGCATGGCTGTTACCTCATGAAGTGAGAGCTTGTCCAGTCTCTAACCTCTCTAACCACCATATGCTACTGCAAACATCAAAGCTTTTATACACAGCTCAGCTTTACCAGTTTTTTTCACTAAAGAAGATTGCAGAAAAAAGGCTGCAAATTCTTGTCTTTGTATTGTTTTGTGGGCGTAGTAGGTTATATCATGAAGATATTTAATTAGGCCCCTTTCACTTTAGAACTGAAGAATTGTTCTTGACACTATTTGGCAAATGCCCTTGGTATGAGATGATGATAATAATAATAATAATAATTAAGTTTAATTTATATAGTTCATAGACTCAAGGTCGCTTTACAATAACAGTCTTGTTTCATGTGGATTATTTGAAATGGATGGTGTACAGGCATCAGTTAAAAGGTGAGAATTCTTTGTTATACAGCCTCTTGGAAAGTTTTTATTTTTATAAAAAGACTTTGCAAACGTTGTGGATGAAGTGAGCAAACGTTTGACCACACGATCTGTTGAGTAGCAAAGACTTAACGTATTAACACGTTACGTCAACAATGAACAAAAGTCTGCACACTTCGACACGGGTTTAAATACATATAAACAAACAAGGTGCAGGTGTGTACAGGTGTGGCCACAAACGAAGATCCTCCCACTACACATGGCGGGCCAAAGCACGTGACTCGCGGGAGGCAAGCGTGCCGTGACACTTAAGGTCTAATATCTGAGCATAATCTTAGGCCCTGATCTAAAAGATATTGTTTGGTAAGTGTCGTTGTCCAGATGGTGTCTAGACTAAAATCTGAGGATTGGTAGCAAGGCTGATATTTCTCCCTCGTTCCTCAGTCTCGTAGATAGTGGAGTGGCCCTCGGCCCAGCCTGGCCATGCTTCGTTATGGAGGTGGTGCACTGTCGGGGCAGATCGGATGGCTCCTTCTGTTCACCCAGCTCTTCACAGGAAGTGAATTGTTCTGTGATTGCTGGGGTCACATCTGCTGCTTTAGCTTGGGATGGGATGACCACACCGGGACAAGTAGACCTTGTTCACAGATCACAGCCTTTCGGACAGTGATCATGCCTGTTGCAGTGCGGTGAGAAACCAGCCATAAGTGTGGCAGGTTTTTTGTACAGTAATGGAGAGCAGAAGTGATTTTCTTTACTGAGTGCAGTGGGCTAGCATTGGCCCCCATCTATATCCTGCTATGTCTCAGCAAATGGCTAATTAAAACCAACAGCTTAACTGTCCAAATTCATTATCAGCCCCACTGCCTCCTCTCACAAAGAGCATATCAAATAGAGCTTATCATATTGGCCACTAATAATTAAGTTGAATCCTCCTGTTTGGACCCCTGTGTTGCTAATCTCGCTCTCCCACTCAGACAGGTTTGAGGTAGTGGTGGTAAACAGGAGATTAGTAATAAGATGTGTGGCTCACTAGGATTAAAATCACAATTAAATTGTGTTTATTTAAAAGCTGTAAATAAATAAATAATAAATGTTGGCAGTATGAACACAAAGATTGATTTTATTAGCTTGGCAACTGAGAGCAGGCTTTTAAAGCCGAGGCCGGGAAGGTCGCCTAGCAGGGGGAGTCTGGTGTAAGGTTTCAGACCATCATTAGGAACAGGGCTCAAATCATTTGCTTTCATTTCAGTAGGTGTTTAATGGCTGTAGACAAGAGCTGTGATTTAGGACTAATGTCCTCTGATGGATCTGATGTGATGTTCCGGTCTGGCTCAGCCTTCACTTTAATGACATCAGATGAGCCGGTTGCTGGAATTAGTGCAAGGAGACAGCCTGATCCATGATAAACAAAACACTCCTCTGTTGCCTGCATCAGACAGCTCTGGTAAGGAAGCTCTGCTGTCTGGTGATTGGCTAGGAGGAGATGGGGAGGTGCAGAGTGCATGACTACTTCTGTGCTGTGCAGCTCCTCTGTTGTCTCACTGTCTACACCATTAACACTAAGCAGCGGTGCGTAGGGTCTCTGGGGGCCTCTGTGACCTGTCAGATCCCATGTGTACCTACCTGTCAAAATGAATCTGATCATGTGGGTGAGTAGCAATGCCTCTGAGCAGAGAGGTGAGTGTGAAAGGGCAGCCAATCAGGGTCATATAACAGAACCATATAAATTATTTTGTAATGTACACTTTGAGCATAGCTCAAGCTGGATGATAGTGGGTGGCGTGGTGGGGGTGTGGTTTATAGCTCTTTTAGAGGTTTTGCAAGAACTGCAGCCTCTGTTGTATTCATGGAACCAACCATGTTGGCCAGACCCACATTACCTTTACCCCTCAGATATTGGCAGGTACCTCAATCTCAGCTCCATAAATATTTCTGCAGTATTATCCACAAAATATGTAGAAACATGGTGTGTAATCTGGTTGAAAGTGGCAGTTTTTGAACAGTTTTACATACGTATTTATGTAATGTTAAATACTATAGCTAAATGTGATTTCTGGTTTTCTGCAAGGCAAAACATTTAGGATTACAATTCTATTAGAAAAAAAGTTTCATTTAAGCTTTCATTTCAGTTTAGAGTCTTACTGGAGTCTTTTTACTCATTTCTATATCTGTTGACTGAGGAGCAATGTGATTAGACCAAATGTTGTTCTTAAACTCATGGCTGTTGTGTATAACAATGGAGGAACGTTTGTTTTAGAGAAGAAAGTTGGGGTCAGGGACCAGGCCACTTGAGTCATATATGCTCTAATACAGGTCTAACAGTCACGCTCTAATACAGTAATACAGATCTAACAGTCACGCTCTAATACAGTAATACAGGTCTAACAGTCAAGCTGTAAGTATCTCTAATACAGTAATACAGGTATAACAGTCATGCTCTAATACAGTAATACAGGTCTAACAGTCATGCTCTAATACAGTAATACAGGTCTAACAGTCATGCTCTAATACAGTAATACAGGTCTAACAGTCATGCTCTAATAAAGTAATACAGGTCTAACAGTCATGCACTAATACAGTATTACAGGTCTAACAGTCATGCTCTAATACAGTATTACAGGTCTAAGTGTCATGCTCTAATACAGTAATACAGGTCTAACAGTCATGCTCTAATACAGTAATACAGGTCTAACAGTCATGCACTAATACAGTATTACAGGTCTAACAGTCACACTCTAATGCAGTAATACAGGTCTAAGTGTCATGCTCTAATAAAGTAATACAGGTCTAACAGTCATGCTCTAATACAGTATTACAGGTCTAACAGTCATGCTCTAATACAGTATTACAGGTCTAACAGTCACGCTGTAATACAGTATTACAGGTCTAACGGTCACACTCTAATGCAGTAATACAGGTCTAAGTGTCATGCTCTAATAAAGTAATACAGGTCTAACAGTCATGCACTAATACAGTATTACAGGTCTAACAGTCACACTCTAATGCAGTAATACAGGTCTAAGTGTCATGCTCTAATAAAGTAATACAGGTCTAACAGTCATGCACTTATACAGTATTACAGGTCTTGAGCACACAGTCTTGCTCCTGTGATGGTTGCGGTCGTTCTACATTCCCCAGACCCCCAGTTACTACTTGGCGTCAGCAGGCACACCAGAGAAGGTATGACAGGGCCTTCACACAGATGTATGATGCTGTAGTCTGTTGGAGGGACATTGTCCATCTCGGATGTCCTGCAGTGTGAAAGGACTCGAGCTGTGTCCTCGATACTGGAGTGCTGAAGACTCTCGGCAGCTGTGTGGGACATGAACGAAAGGAGAGCTTCCTGCAGGCCGTCACTTTCCTTCTGGCCCTGTGTTCTTTTCCCCTCTCGTGCTCTTTGGCAGGCAGCAGCAGGTGCGAAGAATACATTGGAGAGCATCAGGAGGGCACACCCCACTCACCCCACTCACCCTGCCCCTCCCTCTGCTCCACCCCCTGCCACGTGGCATTGTCCACACACGGCAGCTACAGGCCCTGTCCAGCATGTCTCCTCAGAGGACCAGCCGGCACAGTTCCAGCTGGAGAAGCACTTCTATTGTATTGTGTTTCAAGCATATATCCAGATTCTGTGTCATTTTCGGAAGCGCTGCATGCCTGTGGAAGCGTTCCACTCACTGTGGTCAGCGAGTGATGGGCAAAGATCACTCAGAAACTCCAGCTATGCCTGCGCAGTTTTCAGATCATCAGTCATTTCCAATGCCCTGGCTTATTTTCACAGAGCGTCAGCCCTGATCTAAGAGTAAGAGATGGGCGGGGCTTTGTGCTCCCTCTTTGGACTGGTGCCCTGTGAGATATTGGACAGAGTTGGGTCTCTAGAACAGGGGGGAGGCGAGTTGAGTGGAACAGGGCTTATTTTTAGATCTTGTAGGGAGATTGGTGTGTGAAAGTGAATATGTGTGTTTTCGTGGTATGCTTAGAAAACCCAGCAGAGCAAGAACCAGTTAATTACATTTCCTCTTAGTGAAGGTCTGAGATGTAAAAGCAAACAGGTTTTCCATTGATGGGGCAAATTTGGTCAGCATTGCTTTGCCTAAAACAGCTAAACTTGTCTGTGTTTTCCAACTGTGGAATTTGGATTGGTGCAATCTCTAACGAATTGTGATTATATTCCGATATTTTGCCAGATTCCTGCTGAAGACTTTATACCACAAAACGTTTTTTGCCTTGAGTTGAGAGAATAGTTTCAGTATTCACTCCTATATTGCATTAACCTCCCTCTTATTGGCTGCCCATATGTGGCATGTTGTAGCAGTGTTACAGTTAACGCTATACCAGAAACAATGGTAGAAGTCCATATTTCCCCCATCCAAATTTGAGAAGTGTTTTCTGCTGTTTTTTCATCAGATATGTACTATAGATTCCATATAAATAAATGGTATTTCAGTTTTATCACGCTGCTATTTGTCATCAAAAGTAAATTCATTACGTTTGATGTAGCCTGTTTTCACTAATAATATTTATCTCGATGCAGATATTTTTATGCCATCTTACCCATGACCCTGACCCTAACCTGACCCTGACCCTAAGCCTAACCTTAACCCTGACCCTAACCCTAACCCTATGGGGTAAGATGTAACGTTTGCACTCACTCCACTTTTGGCTAAATTGTTCAGAAACGGGTGATGCTGGAAACAACATTTAGATGTTTGTTTGTAGCAGAGATGTGCAGAACGCCTGCTAACAAAAATTATTCATCTTGTTCAAATACTTTGAAAATGATTTAATAAACATCAAAAACATGTTTGCCCCACTATACCCTATGCAGCATATTTCCCAGTTAACAGTACTGAATGAATGAATTATTGCTTTTCTCACTTATTTATTAATAAACATATGTTGATGAAGCAGGGTTAGATTTATGGTGAATTCCAGTGAAATTACATTAGTTCTGGCTTCCTTAGTTCTCCATGTGATGACACACAGATGTGATGTTATGTGTGATTGTAATATTATGTGTGATGTTGTGTGTAATGTTTAGTGTAATGTTGGGTGTGATGTTATTGGAATGGATGCATTTCTACTTTGCTTTGTGGGAAGTAGTGGGGGGCTGTTGGTCTGGATATGTGGTTTCGACTGATACTGCATGTCAGTATGGCGGTGTGATTGATACTGGATGTTAGAAAGAACAGATGAATTTGCAGGCACTAGGCCCGCTCAAATGTTTGCTTGCTAAATGTCCATTTAATTGCATGGTAATGGCTTGACATGAGCAGAGAGTGAGATCACTAGCAGTCACAAGCTTCGGAGGAAATGTAATCACATCACACATTTAGTTTCTATTGGCAATGAGCCAGAAAAGGGAGTCTTTATCAAGGAAAGGCACATTGTAGTCCTGTGAGACCCGAAGGACATGTTTCCATCACACGTTGCGTAGCGATACACAAGCCTAATGAGACCCTAAGAGGAAGCAGTGTCTTTTCAAGCAGAGTGTGGTGACCTTGAATTCTTCAGCTTGTCCCTGATGCATCCTGGGGTTCCCCAAGTGATGTCATCTTGGTGAAATGTGCCAGCTTTCTGCTCCAAGAGGAAAAAGGCATTCACATCTTTAAGTACCAGCTTTGAGATGCCCTTAGGTAAAATCACAAAGACCTCCGAATTAGATTGTCTCGTTTGTAAATGACCAAGCCTGTCACAACAGGGCCCACCCTCTGTTGAGGCTGCATTTCTCATTGTCAGAGCTGTCCCTCCCACCTTATTTTAGGCCTCGTCACTCTGAAGGGCCACTATACGGTTATGAAAGCTGCGTGAGCTCACATTTTGTGGTTGTATTGCAGCCTGGCAGCATACAGCAGTCATTGAGTGGCATACAGCAGTCATTGAGCGGCATACAGCAGTCTATGAGCGGCATACAGCAGTCATTGAGCGGCATACAGCAGTCATTGAGTAGCTCACATCAGATGAAGGATGTAACTAATCTCCTATGTGAGCAGAGGGAATGGTTAGGTCTAGGGTTAGGGTTAGGTTTAGGTATAGTGAAATGTAATGTAATTAGGGTTAGGCCTGTGCAATTTAACATTTTAACTTGTTTAAATAAAACGTTTTTATGTAGTAACAAATCTCACCATTTGATCGTTTGTATTTCTGCTTTTCAGGATTTCTGTGTGTCTCCTCCTCCCAGGTACATGGGTTTGGGGTCTCGTCCTAGACACACAAGTTTCTTATGTGATGTTGGGTGGCTTGTGTGCTGCTTCAGTATCACTGAGATAATTGTCTTGCTTAGGCTAAAATCTGATTTATAGTCGGAGGAGCTGTTTGAAATAACATTTTTTTCTGAATTCTGTATCCTTAGAAACTGTGAGCAAATGAGTGTTTATCATATTACATTTCTAAATTGTCAATGGATAATATGACCAGTTCAGACCCATTTAAATGCTTTAATCATCTTGCTTGGCTGAAATTGTCTTTTGCCTGGGATTTGCTGGGAGGGTCCAGTAAATGTCTAGGTATGGTAAACATCTGGGTAAACAGATCTGCATTGCATAAGCTGGAGTGAGTGCTTTACATTTGGCCTCCTCTCAGTTTATATCCTCAGAATCAAAATTACAGACAGTTCGAAACCTTATATTTACATATTTTATGTAGGCAACAGTAATGTTCAAGATTCATACATTTTCTTTTATTGCATATGATTTCCATCTATTTTAACTGCATCCATTAAAGTACTTCCACTACCTGCTGGTTGAGTCAATGCAAGAAGTCAGTAGCTATTATAGATTCAGCCTCACAGTGAATCAGGTGAAGTTGAGCCCTTGGAGAAAACCCTGATTTACATCAATGGTCACCAGAGGGCTCATGTTTCTGAAATTGTAATTGCATTAGAAAAGACCCAAACAGGGCAAGAAGCAGCTTGCACTGTCATTGGCACTGGCAGAAAGCTGCTCAGCTGATATGGGCAGGTGCACAGACAGAGTCATGGTGGACAGAGACAGGAAGACATGGGAGAGGATGTAGAAGACCGACTTAGCAAAACTACTTATAGACATTCTTCATATTCAACGTACCTTCTCTTCCCTGATGTGATGCATAGGGTTTAATAGCTGCACCTGTTATCTCATAACTCTTTATGAAGAAACCTGAAATAAAAGTAGTTTGCTATGTGATAGTGGTATTTATAGGTATTTATCAGAATTGAACAGACTGGTATGGGTATGGAAACTCTAGGTTGAGTGACGGCCTTATATAGGGCAGTGCTGAGTCCCTCTGTAGTTGTGGTTTGTGGAGGGCAAGTGAATATATAAAGACCCTGCCTAAGCAATTCCAGCTGTGGAAGCCGAACATGATCTGACAAGACCTTTCTATAAAGGCTTTACGAATTCCCTAGTTACTGTCAGAGTACCGACAGTCTAATATGGAACCAAAATAATATCAGACTTGAAGGAAGAACACCAATGCTTTTACTGATGCTGAACAATTTATATTACATATAATGTCATGTAGGCCACAGGTCACATATTTCAGTAGCGAGTACAAATTCCATGGACTGATGCTTATAGGAGTATTCCACCATAGGGACAGTTGTTTTAAAGGCCTTAGGCTCAAACTCCATGAAATCCGATTAATGATGTGCATAAGCCAAGCACATTATTTCTGCAAAACTCTAAATGATTAGAATGATGTCATTAAAAACAACCCTAATACCTGTTCTAATCAACTGGGTTGTGGCTTATGGTTTCATTTCAGGTGTTTAGTTGCTTTGCACCTTTGGGCAGACCATGGAGTAAACATTAAGGTTGTTTGGCAGAAGAGGTGATGCTATGGCTGCAGTGTAGACTGGAAAACAGAGTGGATTTGAAGGCCAGCACAGAAAGGGTAAAATGTTCACAACGGCCCACCATTGTGTCTGCTTTTTTTGTTGCATTGCCTCAGCTTATAGCGTCTAGTGTAGCTCAAAGTAAACAAAGATGTTTTCTTTGTCTTGAATGAGATTTATTGTGACTTCAGTCCGTGTTGAGACAACTGCCAGTATCTGGTCCTCATCTGTTGATTGTATATGGAGGGCTGTTTGTTTTTGTTAATTCTTAAATGTTTGGATTTCTTTAGAAACCTGGAGGAGCATCAGTAGGAAATGTGTGAAGTTTCTGTGTTCTGTGTATTTTAGTTGGGAAGTTGCATTAGACACTAACCTGACCCGTGCTCAGAGGTGCACGGAGGGGTTTTTAGTATCTTATTTAAAGACGTTTCATCGTTAAATTGTTTAATAGCATCAGCAGTGCTGCCATAGTAACCTCTCTGAGCTTTAACATGACCTTTATTTCCAAATTGTCAGCAATTAATCAATAACGGCAGATCTGAAACCATGGTGATTTGTTCCCGCCCAGGCCTGGGGTAGCAGCTGATGTAGTGACTGGTCTAGTCAGCAGGGCTGAAGTTCTAAAGCTCTGTCTTGGCTCTGACCCACTTTAATGCTGATATGTGTGCCTAAGGCTAGTCATCTTCTGGCCTGCCTTCACAGAACATCCCTTGAAGGGATGAAAACAGTGTGAGATGAGCAGTGGACAACAGCACTGTTTGTTCAACATGCCCGCAGCCATATCAAGGACCGGCTGGTAATTGGGAGTGATTTTAGATCAGGATCCAGTTCAGTTTATAATGGCAAAGGGGATTATTTGCCTGTGTTGAATGTGTGCAGTATTATCTACTGCAGGCTTTCACATGGAGATGTTTTTTTTCCTGTTTGCTTTGCTTTTGCTTTCTTCTTGTGTTCTTCACTGACACCTTGTCCACTCTCAAATCACATGTCTTCACATGTGACAGGTAATACAAATATAAAAAACATCTTTTATGTTCATGAAATGTTTTCTAGCAACATAACCAGGGATGTTTGTCATTTCAGGAATTGACATTTGTATGTTTGCTGTAACATGGACATGTAGCTGGAACCAGGTCATTAGATACTGAGCGTGTGTAAAGCGTAGTTGGCTGAAATGATGAAATGAGCAGAATCCTTGCCTGTGTCCACACTGGAAAACAAATTATTCCAGTCATCCGTTTGATCCTCCCTTGGAAAGCAGCCTTGCGCTGTTTGCAGCCCTTAATGAAGAATAATACCATCTGGGCTGGCCAGAACAGTTCTGCCCCCCAGCGTGGCACTGGGGTTTAGCTCTGATTAGATGGCATTGGGGAATACTGCCCATTCTGCTAACTGGGGCAGTTCAGAATATTGCAGAGGCTGAAGTGATTAGATACACTAAACACAATGAACTCACTGATGACGCTCACATTGTGCACTTTGACCCCACTGCCGTTGTTTCATTTCAAACAGAATGTACATGAGTACAGTGCCAAACACAGTGTCCCTATTGGAATACTTACAGACTGCACTAGACCAGCATTATAGCATAATCTGGGAAATGCAGTAAAAGGCTTTAAGGAGTTGGTGAGGGCAAGGATGTGAAAAAAGAAATCAGCTTTTGTTCTGGATTTAGTCCGTCTTGAGTGGGATTAGCAGTTATTACAAAATAAAATAAAAACAAAATATAGTAATTGACACCAGATTATTTGAAAAATAATTACATATAGGATGAATTTTATGGTTAAATTGTATGATAAGTTACACGTCTGTTTTCAACATTAACAATCAGTAGCTAAACATCTAGGATTGGTTTACTAACCCTACCCCTAAACATCTTGGGTTGGTTTACTAAACCCCACCCCTAAACATCTTGGGTTGGTTTACTAAACTCCACCCCTAAACATCTAGGCTTGGTTTAATAAACCCCACCCCTAAACATCTTGGGTTGGTTTACTAAACTCCACCCCTAAACATCTAGGATTGGTTTACTAAACCCCACCCCTAAACATCTTGGGTTGGTTTACTAAACCCCACCCCTAAACATCTTGGGTTGGTTTACTAAACTCCACCCCTAAACATCTAGGCTTGGTTTACTAAACCCCACCCCCAAACATCTAGGCTTGGTTTACTAAACCCCACCCCTAAACATCTCGTCATGGTCAGTGAAGGATAATTGACCTTAAATTGTCACAGTTTGAGTGTGTGTCAGTTTGAGTTTGACTTCAAGCACTACTGATTACCAAATATTGCACCTTTTATGTAGACATCTTTAATAACCTGATTATATTACCATGTGGACCTACTGTGGCTTTTCCTGTACAAGGCAAGTTTGAACTTGATAAATTGTAGAAGTTTTCTCATTGGGCTAACATAAGAAAAATTACAACAAGTTTCTTGAAGGAATATAAGCGATCCAAGTCTTCTGTTTTCATGTGTTTGCCTTGCCATACCTGGCAGTGTTGCCTTTCAGCAATAAGACTTGGAGCCAGAATGGGGTTTGGTCAATTGCACTGACACTTTTCAAATCATAAAAATCCATATTCTTGTATTTTCTTTGGTCTGAGGTACTCTTAACCAGAGTGAAGGAAGGCGCAAGAAGGAATGTAACGGGGGGGCAGCCCATTTCACAGATCGTAAAGAGTGGTGCTAACATGTGAGGGAGGTTTATCCAAAGTTTTGGCCCACTCATCCTCTCAGAGTTATTTGAAGTTGTGTAGAAAGAGCCAGGCACACAAATCTTTCTTGCACTTTTTTCTCATCACTGGAAGATTTAATTTGAACTGATTAAAATCTACAAGTCACCTGCTTGCAACTGCAGGTGCATTGTGATGTGAGGGCCTTATCAAACCTTTACAGCTTTATTGAACCAATTTGAACTCTTGGCTGCCTTCCAGTGGTGGAAAATCTTGGGTGGGACACTGAGGAAGAATTTTGTCCGTTTGTCCTTTGCTGGTTTCCATGGCATGGTTTGGCGTGGGGGCAAGTGGTGAGTGCCTAGATGATCTGCATTCTGCCACAGATCCTGGGTGCAAGATTGGGGGGACTCAGGGTGTCTGCTGTGTGAGGTTCTAACCTGCTTTGTGTGACTTTTTAATGAGAGTTCAGCTTTTCTAAGGGCCTCAGCAGAGCTGGATGAGTGGTGAGCACTTTCTGTGTCTCCCTTTCTCTTTCTTTCGCCTATGATTTAATTATTCACTACAGATGCCCATTGATGGTGATTAGATTCACCAAGAGTACAAAAGGAATAAAATACATGACAGAAGAGCTTTCAGCCTTCTTAAAGAGCTCAAATGCCAAGTGTTTCATTTCAGATGAGTGTAGGAAAATTCCACATTGATGTGGTAACAGCAGCTTTAATTTTGTACTTTTTTATTCTACTGAGTTGTGTGAGGTGGGCATACTTTATTCTAAAAGTTCTTTTAGTGATTTTAGTAATCTAATTCCACCACACAATCTATCCAACAGATGAACAGCTGTTTTACATATTAAAGCATTGTGTGGATGTATAAAAAATCTTTTGGCATTTAGACAGGAGGTTTATTGTTATGATTACTAAACACAGGAACCACTCGTCCTGATTAGAAACAACAAAGGTGCCTCATATCCTGGCAAAAGAGGATTTAATTCTTGCAGTGGGAATGACAAACTTGGTAACACAGGAGAGCTGCAGAGATCTTCCCCTTCTCATCTTGAATGTGAACTTGTCCAGCCCTATACGGAGCCCAGGGTGATGTTATGGGTACAATGATGGTTGTAAATGCAGCACCACTGCCATCTGGTTTGGCCCACCTGATCAGATCTCTCACAAAATCTCAAAACCTTTCCAGCCATCTACACAGTAACAGTTTTAGACATTATTGGCTTTTGTCGTGTTTTTACACAGTCATAGGCTTTTTGTTTGTTTGTTTGTTTTTCTGTTTGTTTTTGTTTTAATTAAGAAATCCTACAGCCAGCTTAAGTTGCTGTGCTTTTAAATGCATGGGGTCAAAGGTCAGGGTGTTTCTTTGTTGTTCTTTATTGCAGTGTGCCATTTTTCTACATAATCATTGTAAAGAATTGGTTTATTAGAGTTAGAATTAGCAAGTCATCATAAAGAAGAAGTCTCAACATCATGAAATGTTCATACTTAATGTTTTATCTGCCCTGTAGCCATGTACGTAGCCGGCCTCTGCTCTATAAAGTATGAGCAACTTTCCCAGCTGAAGAGTACAGAGATTTCAGTTTTGTACTTCAGTTTAGTTTTGTAGTTCCAGTTCTGCCCTCCAGTATAAAATTCTTTCTGGAAGCTGTTATGCTGTTTTGGTTTGTTTTTTTCTATGAGTGGCTGTTTTACACTGTAGATGGTCACATCTACATCTACAGAAGAAACTGCAAGGAATATTAAAGTAATGCTAAAGAAAATTGAAAGTTGTCTGTGAATCCTCCAGACAGACACAATTTGCCTTAATATGCACTATGTGCTTTAATAATAGCTTTAAATATGAGTAACTAAGTTAAAATGTGACAAAACAAATCCACCAAAATATTTTCCTTTTTACTCAGTTTGGACTGTAGACTGATGTCCCCTTGATTTGAGAACCAACTGATTGAAATGTTAGATATCCATTTTCATTTAAGAAATACATTTTCAGTACAATTAATTTTACATCAATTTATTTGCATCAAGAGTGGTCAAAATGGCTCCCTCAAACTAACAATGAAATCATTGGTAGATTAGATTTAGGGTTAGGTTAGGGTTAGAGTTAGGGTTAGACTGAAGGGTTAGGGTAAGGGTTAGGTTAGGGGTAGGATTAGGGTTAGGGTTAGACTGAAGGGTTAGGGTAAGGGTTAGGCTAGGGGTAGGATTAGGGTTAGATTTAGGGTTAGGGGTAGGGTTAGAGTTAGGGGTATGCTGACAAGCAACAAGTCTGATCCTGCATCTCAAGAGTGCAGACTGTGAGTGAGTACCGTTAGCAAAGAGTTTATTATGATTATGAAAAAAAAAAAAAACTTGTGCAAACTAACAAGGACCTTAACCTTTCCACATGGATTTAATGTACTGAATTATTCACATTGGTTAATTAAATTCAGTCATGAATGCCATTGTAATGATACTAAAATGTGTAGCTATTACAGTTTTTGCTGTAGGAGATTTACATTTTAAACATTTTATTCAACAAGCACAAACTATGAAATGTCCCAGAGTGAATTTGCAGCTGAAGATTCCAATGGGATGAAAATGCCTGTTTTCGTGACCACCCAACCTTTTAACGGCAGCTGTAAACAGACAAACATGAGTAAAAGGCCTGGGTTATCATCTCTAACTCTGGGTTATTATATGTAACTGCCTGGTGGGTGTGAGTAATGACCTTAAGGTTAGTACTTGCATTTCTGTCCTTTTAATGAGGCTACACCTCCCACCTACTGACAGTGACACACGGTCATGCTAACGCCTCCCGCCTACTGACAGTGACACACGGTCATGCTAACGCCTCCCGCCTACTGACAGTGACACACGGCCATGCTAACGCCTCCCGCCTACTGACAGTGACACACGGCCATGCTAACGCCTCCCGCCTACTGACAGTGACACACGGCCATGCTAACGCCTCCCGCCTACTGACAGTGACACACGGCCATGCTAACGCCTCCCGCCTACTGACAGTGACACACGGCCATGCTAACGCCTCCCACCTACTGACAGTGACACACGGCCATGCTAACGCCTCCCACCTACTGACAGTGACACACGGCCATGCTAACGCCTCCCACCTACTGACAGTGACACACGGTCATGCTAACGCCTCCCACCTACTGACAGTGACACACGGCCATGCTAACGCCTCCCACCTACTGACAGTGACACACGGCCATGCTAACGCCTCCCACCTACTGACAGTGACACACGGCCATGCTAACGCCTCCCACCTACTGACAGTGACACACGGCCATGCTAACGCCTCCCACCTACTGACAGTGACACACGGCCATGCTAACGCCTCCCACCTACTGACAGTGACACACGGCCATGCTAACGCCTCCCACCTACTGACAGTGACACACGGCCATGCTAACGCCTCCCACCTACTGACAGTGACACACGGCCATGCTAACGCCTCCCACCTACTGACAGTGACACACGGCCATGCTAACGCCTCCCACCTACTGACAGTGACACACGGCCATGCTAACGCCTCCCACCTTCTATTTGATAACACTTAACAAATTTAAATGTCCAGGAATAGGTATCCAAACCTCTCCATAATCAAGCTGCTTGTTTCAGTTGCATGCGTATGGACTGTTCCTGGGCAAACCATGTGTTTTGCACTCTTTTACTATAAGGGTTTACAGCTCCATCACAGCTGGAAGGAGAGCTGCCATAAAAAATATTAATTGCTTCCAGTAGTTCCAGCTCTGCTGAGCATGCTGGTCTCTGAGCTCATTGGCACTGCTCAGTAAAATATCTCCTGTAAGAGAAACTGCTGCCTCCATTGGCTCATTTTACATAACACATCCTGGGATTGGTTTAAATGGATTGAACAGCACTGAGGTTCTATTGATTGGGCTAACGTGGTCACCATTTATGTGTATTTGTACTTAATGCTATCAGAATTTGGAACAGGTTGGTCTGCCCAAGATGGGCAAATATATTGATAAACATATTTATGTGCCCTGATGTTTTCTCGGACATGTTTATAGTCCTGAGTAGCTCTGTTTGTCTATTTCATATCAAAAAGCTACGCAAGTATTTTAGGAGGTTTGGTTTCATCTGCAGTGAAGGAAGAAGCAGACATGCGGAAGTGCATCCTGCCCTGATGTGGTGCCAGATTTATGCACTAGCAGCTCCTGTGAGCTCCTTTGTCATTTTGATTTAAAATATGGTAGAGTTTCCCTGTAACAGTGTGGAGTTAGAGCATAAACTCCACACTTAAAATATAGACATGCGTTTATTAACACACAAAACTCCGAAGACATAGCACACAGGCTATCAGGGTTAAACACCGGCAACTGTAACACGTAAACGATAGACTTTTATACACGCATACTAATGACACACAACAAGGATCAGGAGTGGAACACAGGGAGGACGTAGCCACACGGGCGAATGTGCACACGGAGACATCTGGAAGGAGGGGCCGTACCGTGACATCCCCCTTGTGTCCTTGTAAGTGATTTTTGGGTTTATGGTTAGCTGTCAGTGGTAGAACAGATAGTGGATGAAACACCACACTGCACTCTCCATCTCTTAACCTTGTCCATAGCCCTCTTATTGTGCAAACCAGTCTTTGTCCATGTGAAGTTCTTGATTTGTTTAAATGGAATGCTGAAAATGTAAAGACATAATGCTGGTCAAGAAAAAAGACAGAGATTCTTCACATCATGAGCCTCATTAAGCCTCAAACGTGATGTTTTATTGACAATGATAAAATACACACCAAAACAAAAACTGTGCTTAATGTTTTGAACAAGACAGTCCAAAATCTTTCTAATTGTGTCTGCATATGTGCAAATGTATCACTCCAGACCTCAAACAGATGTATTACACTGAACCAAATGGCTAATTAATGGTTTAAGTGAAGTCTTTAACATGATTAATGTCTCGTTCTGTGTTGTTAGCATGATGGAAAAAAGAATGAGAGAGAAATGAGTAAATCCGGCTGACTGATGTGGTGCTCAGGCTTTCAAACAGTCTTTGCCATGGAGTCTCTCTCTCACTCACTTTCACTTTCTCACTTTCAACAAATGTTAGTTTTTAATATGCTCAGCACTTAGTCTTAGCCAGCCTGTTTATTTGTGAGATCATTTCCTCACCTGTGTGAGATCACTTCCCCATGCCACTCTGCCTCTTTGTCAGGCTTCTCCACAGAGGCAAGCTCTTGAATAATTTCTGCCTGGGTTTATAGGGCACTAGGTTTATAGGGCACTAGATTTATAGGGCACTAGGCTGAGTGCTGTGATGTAGGGAGGGCAGCGGCCGATTGTCCTGTTATCTCCTCCACCCTTCGTTCCCTGACATGACCCATAATGCATTTCTCTTCCAGTATTCAAGGCACTATAAACAACAATAAAACAGCAAGCTCTATATTGAAATGAATATTTGAATATTGGTGCCGAGTCATTTCCTGCTGACTCAGTAATTTACAGGATTTTATTTTTCCTTTTTTTTTCTTTTTACATAGAAAGTCTTGCCTTGCCTAACTTACAGTGTCATCATGACTATCCCATGTCAAATGTCACGTGTGGTAATGAACAGTTACTGGCAGCTCATCTTGAGGAGAAGCCATTCTTCTGTGCATCAGATCCCTCTCCCCAGGCACCATAACACTCCAATGATCTGTGCTTTGTGTATACTGAGCATTTTCACCCTCTACTAAACCAGATTCCAGTTGGACATCTCAGGTAGTGGAGGATCAAATGAACCAAGTGTTGTAGACTTTCCCTAATAGGAAAAGGTAATGCTTCATGTGGTTTGATTGTTGCTTGGCTCAGGGTGATGCAGATATAGCTGCCAGCACTCTCTGATAAGATAATCTAATGTTTAGACAGTTTTAGTAGTAAAATGCAGAGCAGTTGAATGTCATGCTCAACACTGATTTTTCTATTGTTGAATATTTTTATGTTTGGTAAGGTTTTTTTGTATTGATTTTGCTTGCAGTGACTGTGCTGATGGTGTAGGATGTAAGGTTAAGATGTAAGGTTAAAAAGGATCTTTGCAATAAATGCCTCCACTAAAATTAATGTTTTATCACTGCCAAGCTATAGTATAGTAACTAGAGTTAGTCAACTAGGGTTACTCAAGTCCTATTAGAAATAAAATCTGAAACTCTGATAAAAACATCACATAACACTGAACATCACATAAGTGTTTCCATGTGTTGGACATCACGTACAGTGTTTTCCATGCGTTGGACATCACATAACGGTGTTTCCATGCGTTGGACGTCACATAACGGTGTTTCCATGCGTTGGACGTCACATAACGGTGTTTCCATGCGTTGGACGTCACATAACGGTGTTTCCATGCGTTGGACGTCACATAACGGTGTTTCCCTGTGTTGGTTCTCCTTTGATGTTGAGAAGAGGTGTTGGCCCCTTTTAAACGTCCCCCTGCCCACACATGTATGCATCTGTTAGCTGTTGTAACAGGCTGATGACATGTGCATATGTGTGGTTTACGTGTGCAGTGGAGTTTGTCTGTATACACAAAACTACAGGCAGTTCAAGAGTCTTGGTGAATAAGTCTCTGGGAAATTGAATATTTTGTTTTTTTCATATTGGATGAAAGATTAATTACAAATTGGTGCCTGCAGTTGTAATAGCAGCAGTTTCTCTGAGCAGCACATGTTCAGCCATCTGCAGCAGATAGTTGAATCTGTGTTCTCAAGCTTTCTGGTGGAAGAGGTAATGTGATGTCACTGACCTCTTCACCTTCCGGTCATCATGATCCATGTCTCCTGCTGGTCATACATGCGCGTGCACACACACACACACACACACACACACACACACACACACAAACACACACACACATAAACTGACCCTAATTCTTTATGAGAAGGCTTCCTGCCCTCTGCTCTGTGATCTGACTCCAGAGAGGAGCCATACAGTGGGAAAAACTGAATGATGTGTGTGTGTGTGTGTGTGTGTGTGTGTGTGTGTGTGTGTGTGTGTGCGTGTGTGTGTGTGTGTGTGCGCGAGATTTGTGAGGTGTTAGTACAGCTGTCGGGATGGTCTTGGAAAATGGGCAGCTCGGAGCATTTCATCTGGAGGACCCTAGTTCCAATCTAGCCCTAGTTCCTATCTAACCCTAGTTCCTATCTAACCCTAGTTCCAATCTAACCCTAGTTGAGTTTTTAACCACTAACTTAAACATCATAACCCAGTGAATTAATTGTAGTCTTAACAGGGTTCGTACGGGTCTTTTTTATATTGGGTCCACTGAATTCCTCCTAGACCGCCAGACTGAAGCAAAATTCTGTTCATTCTCTTTCCCGTCTTCTTTCTGCTCCAGTACTTCCACCATTATTGTCCTTTGGTTACTGATGGCGTTTAAGTGTCTGTGCTGTTCAGTGCTCTTGCTTGCTGCTGAATAGGCCTCTCACGGGTAATGAATGGGCTGAGCTGTTTTTACCAGGCCTTTTCTGAGCTGTGCAGCCTACTCCTCTTTTAGTGGGGTTGAGGGTGTGGTGGTGCTCTAGTTAGTGGTAATGGACCACACATGGCTGTACTCAAGCGTCCTATCGAGCAGGGGCCCAAACCACCTCTCACCCTCCTCCCTCTCAGTGGCTGAGGAAGAAGCACAGTTGTTTCTTTGTGTTGTTCATTCACAAAGCTGGTGTGTGGGCAGTGCTGGGCAGAGCTCCTTGTCCACAGCATGGAGGGGGTCTTTGTTAAACCCCTCCCCTGTGCGTCGCGTTCTCCACCCACAATGTGACAATATGTTACCAGCAAACATCCCCAGACATGCCATGAATGTTTCCCTTTTGTTCATTAAAGTGGTGGGAAAAACAGGAATTTCATTTTGAGCCACTGACATGCAGGGTTTGGATTATCCCAGTTCAAGAATGCTTCCCAGCTGGAGACAATATCTGTAGTAGATGATTTTTAAACTTTGCTCTGGTGGTTAACCATTTCAAGAATTCTCCTATAGAACCACATTTTCTTCTAAATTCTCAAAGCCATCACTGGAAACAGTGTTTTGGAAGCAGTGTTTATGGCTGAGATGTAATCACGGGTTAAAGGATGGTCCGTCTGTGGCTCATAGCTGTCTGCTGCTCTCTGTGCGCCACCACAGAAATGCCTAATGAGGGACCAGGCAGCTAAAAGCTGGAGCTTTATTTACCGTGCCACATGGACAGAAGAGTGCTCGTTCCACTGCTGTAAACACAGTTCCCGACCCCCAGAAGAACCCACGCGAGCCCTACTCTCCTTCCTTCATCTTGGCTTACATTGTACTCATAAATCCTGCTCTATGTGAAAGCCTTGTAATCGGTCATTTCTTGTTAAATGTAGATGGTGTTTGAAGTTTCTCCCACATGTTGGAGAGGATTTCTCTCCCTTGTTACGTCTGGTGATATGTCGGGTCCCTAACACTAACCCAGAGTAGTTTCTCAAACTGCTGGTTGGCAAAATGACTTTCCGTGAATCGTGTGTAAATAATCAGATGTAACCATTATGACAACCACAGATACATGTTCATGTAAACACATAGTAGAGGTCATACTGGATCAAGCTTTCCGGCCTTGTAAAACGGTTTTATTACTTGTTCACCATTATAGTTATTGCCTAACCTTCAAACTGGCAATACAGAGATGATTGCCTAATGCGGCTAATATTAATATTGTGTTAATACTGTGTTTCTACGTTTAGTGCAGGAATATGTAATTATGAATATGAAAGTGTCATGATGCTCCTGTGAGGTGGCCATGGAGCCCCATTGGCCTGAGAGGCGTGTGTGTGCGTGCATGTGTGTGCGTGTGTGTTCGTGTGTGTATGGTGGAGGATTAGGGCAGACACCAGGAGAGTTTTGGTCCTGTGTGTGCGTGTGTGCGTGCGTGCATGCGTGTGTGTAGGATGAGGGCAGACACCAGGAGATTTTTGGTCCTGTGTTTGTGTGTGCGTGCGCGTATGTGCGTGTGCATGTGTGTGTGCGTGTGTGCGTGCATGCGTGTGTGTAGGATGAGGGCAGACACCAGGAGAGTTTTGGTCCTGTGTTTGTGTGTGCGTGTGTGTGCGTGCGTGCGTGTGTGTGCGTGCATGCGTGTGTGTAGGATGAGGGCAGACACCAGGAGAGTTTTGGTCCTGTGTGTGCGTGTGTGTGCGTGCGTGTGTGTGCGTGCATGCGTGTGTGTAGGATGAGGGCAGACACCAGGAGAGTTTTGGTCCTGTGTTTGTGTGTGCGTGCGCGTATGTGCGTATGCGTGTGTGTGCGTGTGTGTATGTGTGTGTGTGTGTGTGTGTGTAGGATGAGGGCAGACACCAGGAGAGTTTTGGTCCTGTGGTTCCTGGGTTTCCCCTCTGTGTGGTCAGCTGCAAATATGAGCATATATGAGCACAGGAAGCCCCACATTATTGAAACCGTATGAATGTTTAAGGAAGTTTACTTAAGCGGGGTGGAGTTCAAAAAGATTTTTCTTTCTAAATCCTGTTACTTTGGATTTTCTCAGCAGGTTCTGTAAATAAATGTTATTTGGGTGATGCATTGTTCACTGGTTTTGTGAAGTGCTGTAAGGATGTCCTAACACAGGCAAGTGTTGGTTTGTGAGGTTGGGGTGGGGGCTGTGTACTGTGTGTGAGTCTGTGTGCTGTGTGGGTCAGTTCAGCGTGTGTGTGTGTGTGTGTGTGTGTGTGTGTGTGTGTGTGTGTGTGTGCTGCACTCGGCCGGGCGTGCCTGCTCCACTGAGTGTGCGGTTACTCTGAGCTGGCAACTATAATGTCTCAAATGCACAAGTGAGCTCCTTTGCAAGACTCAAATTGACACCATGTGGAAGACAAAGCATTTAAAAACAGTAAAGTGGCTGTTTGGTTTGACTGAAGTATGTTTATGGGTTTACTCTACTGCCTCCTCTCACGCAACTGCAATACAAAGAAATGTATGCAGCTTTTAAATTAATGTCATGCCTTAGGCTGTTTGTGATGTATTTGATTTAATTATCCTTTCAGGTAATTAAAGTCTCTTAAATGTGAGTTGGGTCTGAACGAGGGGTGGGGAGGCTTGACAGACTGTTTCATCATGTCTCTGCTGCAGACATATTTTAGACTTGCAAATGGTCTCATGTTTTCAGCTTTAATAGTGGTCATTTACTCCATGTTTTTCTATTCTTCTGTGGGGTCTCTTGTAACCAGAAGTATTGTCCAGTGTCTGATTACTAGAATCACTTTCCCTAGTAGGCTGGTATTCCAAATTGGACATGGCAGCCTCTTACAAACACCTCCTTTTTTGGGGACATTAGTCTATTGTCAGTTTTTTTTTCCTGAGGTGTTTACCTTATCGAGTGTCAGTGGTATTTTTTTTACCTTATCGAGTGTGTACCAGACAGGATCACGTGTTGGTGTGTGCATACCAGACAGAATCATATGTGAATTCTTTCCCAGGGCACCAAAGCAGGAAGGCCAACATATGCAATTTCAATTAGGAACCAGACTCCTATTTGAAAGCTAATTTGTGTGTGTGTGTGTGTGTGTTTTGTGTACATGCATGTGTGTGAGTGTGCACATGTACTAGAAAAGTAAAGTGTGTGTGAGGGTGCCTCTGAGGGTGTGAATCTGTTCATAGTGTGCAGCTATATGAAGACTCTCCCCTGATCCTTCGCACGTGGAATCACACAGTGATGTGTTCTTGTGCCCAAGCTCATTAACACTTAGGAAATGTCGCACAGTAGCAATTTCAGATGAAAGCGAGGAGGACGTGATCTTTGTCAGATGTAAAAGGGGAAGCTGATTCAGGGAGTGTGACAGTGACAGTGTTCTGTGATGGATGAGTAAGTCCAAAAAGGGGCTTTCTAATCAGAAACCAAACTGGGCTCTCATGCTCAAGATGAGTGATGTGTGAAGGACACAGTGCATTTCATTTGCTCCTGCTCAAGCGTTCAGATGCACATGCTAAGCTCTCATTTCTCATTGCTGCATCTGTTTGTGAGAGATCACGACTCTGCACTACTGCCTCTGTGGTTCTCTGTGGGTGGGGTGCAGTGAGGCTTAGATGGGCAGTAGCCCGGTCTGTTACTGGAATCCTGAATGAATGAATGAATGAATGAATGATTGAATGAATACATAAAACCCTGTGCTTTGTAAGAGTAGTCAGCTAAGCCACAACAGCAGAACATCTGTCACACGGCTTTAGAGCTGGACTGTGTGGGTGCGCACATGTGCCTTTGTATCTGTGCATGCATGTGTGTGCTCATATATGTGGTTTTGTGAGCGTGTGTGTGTGTTTGTGTGTGTTCACACAGACTTCATCTGTTTTTGTGATAGAACAGTAGTTTAAGAATGCAGGACAGCCTTATTGTGAAGCAGACAGAAAGGTTGCCAGATTGTCCCTAATCACTCTCTCAAATGCAGACACCCTGCAACTAATACAACAGCTGAGATTCCAGCACAGCAACCAAAAAAAAATGCAAAAGCAGTTCTGGAGTTAAAGTGGATAAAGTTCTGGATCTCTGGATAAAACCATAGCCAATGCAAGGGCAGGGCAGGGTTGCACCTAGTATTTGTCACACGTTCTCATTTCTGCACCACAACGTTTACGCTGCCAGGTGTCTGTATTCCACTGGTCAGTTTTCATCTGTCTGCTGTCTGTTAGCAGTAGACACTGAGTACTAAAGACTAGGGTTAAGGTTAGGGTTAAGGTTAACCCTAACACTAAAGACTAGGGTTAGGGTCAGGACAGCCTGACGATCGTTTTTGTCTTGCCACAGGAATTCACGTGTTGGAACAAAATGGGGCTAATTTGACCCACCCCAGCCAGAGGAGGCTGCAGACCGACAACTCCTCCCCCCACACCCTCCCCCCACACATCACAGGGCTGAGGGGAACCTGCACATCACTGCAAGACTGGCATGCGACCACTAACCATGTAGAATTTCGATATCCATACCCGCTGGGTTCTGCTATTACAATGCATACCTGAAATAAGACACCATGAAGTCCAGTGGAAACTATGGACCTCAGGAATGAAGAAAACTGGAGCCGGTGCTCCTCAGTCACAGTGACGGAGGGGAGCAGGGGAGGTAGGGCTTGTGCACTGGCATGGGTGTTGGGTGGTGCATTGCAGGGTGGTAATGCAGTGGCGTTATCGCTCTTTGTTTACTGCCAAATGCATGCCTCTTGTCCCAGAGACATGGCAGCCTTTTTTAAAGCTGTTCTAACACTATTGTTGAACGCTGATCTTTTTTTTCCCACTGAGTAAAAGGAATGGAATAATGATCCAAAGCTTTTCTGTTTTCCCCAAGAGATGAGACAGGGTCTAATTAAAGGAGCTGATTTCTCAAGACTTGCTCCAATTTATTATGGGTTTGGAGATCCACACCGAATGTGCTGATGTCAATGTAGTTTAAATAAGAGCTTCTCTTTATTGATTCTGTCATTAGAAGGAGATTGATCCATGGCCCAATATGAAAAGCTCAGGGAAAGTGCTGATGTGTGTGACTAAACTACAAACTACAAAGTAATGTGAAACAGTGTGAGGGAAAGAAAACAAGGAAAGTTAAATGGATCACTTTAATTCCTGTGAATGATTTAACATTTTATCCCTGGGACATTTGCCTGCTGGTTACATTGGAAACTGATCTTCATACTTGCTCGTCCACTGTTGCTGTGCCTTCTGTCACCTTTCAGTGGGTTCCTTTATTATACTCAAATGAACATCCACCCATGACGATGAACATTTCACGGTGGCTTAAGCTAGCTTGTGCTGATTTTAAAGGTCCTCATCTGTGAGTGAGTGTGTGAGTGAGTGTGTGTGTGTGTGTGTGAGTAATGGTCTATTGGCTGGGTTCATTTCTTCTCACCCTGTCTTTTTCCAGTCCAATTATAGCCAGTTGCTGATGCTTTGATGTTTTGGCTAATCATCTGCCAGGAGAATATATTCCATCTACAGCATAAAGACTCAGTTTATTATAGAATATGGATAATTTTGGGGTTCATATTGTATTTCAGGATTGTGTATATGTGGGTTTGTATTGTTGCTCATCCAGGACTTGTTTTTCAGCAGGGTTCTCAACCCTCTTTCCCTGTTATCATGTGTTATAATGTACTTGTGATGAAACTCCTTTTTAGTGACTTTGTCTAAATCAGACTATTATCTTGAATTAAATTAATTGAACTGATTTATTTTTGATGTTGCTGTTTATAAAATTACCTGTGTGACTCCATAATTTTCATCTCCATAATGTGCTCACATACAAATTATTTATGTATGCAAATGAGATTGTCTCCCCAAATCAATATAACCCATGGTGAAGAATGACATCTAACCTGATCTGCATATGGTAATGTCCACATCTTCAGGGAATATATTTTAATGCTGCACGTCTTTTGGAATCAAAGAAAAAAAAAAACTATTCACAAATAGAGCTCAAACCAGAATGTCTTCTCTCCCTAGTTGCTCTTTTATAAAATTTGAGATTTTGAAGTGTGGTAGAGAAACGTCTCTGGAACGTCTCCTTTGGTTTGGAGTGCCATGGGCCTCTCTGCGTCTCTTTTGTAAGTTGTCCTCATCACATTAAACATTACAGGTCTTAGGTTATCTCTTGCGTCTCAGTGCTCACCAGATAGGTGGAGTGGTGATGCATGAGTTGTGTTTATTGTTACACAGGCAGCAATGGTTTCTGTACATTTGCTCCAAATAGTATTGGAGGGGTCTAAACAATTGTATTAGTTGTATAGACTTGTAGTCCAGTTCTTACTAAGTAACGCTAATCATTCTTTTAAGAACAAAGGCGCAGTCCTTGAGAATTCCTCATAAGAGGAGAAGCCCTTCTGCGGGGGAGGGGAAGGTGTTTTATTATCGACCTGCAGGCATTCTCATGGGAAGAAACCATGGACAAAGGCTTGGCCAGGGAAGCAGAGTGACCGCACCGAGAGCGTCCCCACAGAGCTCCTGGAAATACGAGCATGGCCCTTTCAGACACTGAGCTGGGTGATGACACACACTTGGCAAACAGAACAACCTGCCAGTTGTCTCCCTCTTCCCATCATGCACAGACAGGATGTCACTGCATACTGGACTGTCCAGAGAGCATTTCTGAGATGGTTCAGTTCATTCTTTGCAGTTTGTAAGATGACAAGTATAAACTGCTTTACTAAATAACATGTTATAAACAAAATTGAAGCTGCTGATTTTGGAACTGAATGGAAGTTGAATGGAAGTCTGTGTTGAAACCCCCTAAGAAATGAAATCCATAGTGTGCAGAATCAGTGTGTGCTTCTCATTACCTGTGTTGGTGTCTATACTGCAGGAAAGAGTGAAGTGTAGAGATGTGTTGAGTTTTGAGGCTTTGAGCTTTGATTAGGATGACCAGATGCTTTGTATGTTTTGTTATGCTTTCAACTCGAGTCACACGCCTGTGTTTGGATCCAGCCAAGCAGTACTTGTCTACAAACATTGAGGTTGCCGGGTTGCCATTGACACCACTGTTGCTTTCTTGCTGGCCGTGCGGCACAGCACAGCCATTTCTAAAGCTTCTCCACAGCGCTCTGCTACCCCAGCTAGAAGGATAGTACCAGTCACAGTTGGGAAGAGTGATGAGCAGACGGGTGGCGACAGGACTTAACTCAGCATCGCCAGCAGGCCAACACAACCCAGACAGAAAAGTCCAGAATGTTTGGCTTGTTGTGGTTGGCAGTCACATGTTTCTGTTCATCCCTGACAGACTACTAGGCAGCCAATCACAAAAAGCATGTGGAAAAGGTATCAGCAGGACATGGCCCCATTTCTCCCAGCACCCCTCAGTTCCTTCTTTAGTACTCTGTGTACCAGTCCCATACTGGAATAATGTAATTAACTAATAGCATTATTTCATCATCTTTCTCACCTTACTTAAGTAAACATGAATAAAAGTCCACATATAATTAATTCACATCATATGTGTGGAAAAATCCTCTGTCTGGTAACCTTTCACCTTCAGATTCTCGCAGGGTTGGTTTTTCCTGGACCCAGCATGAAGCACACTGAAATGTTTGGAGTCAGAACCACAAAAAAGGCTCACATTCCCGCCATATATATGACAGGATGAAGCTCTAATTTGACAGATGTGTAGGAGAGAAAAAAAGGTGCTGAATAAACAAAGACTGAGTGGAGCCTGCCTGCCCCAGGATGCGTGGACGTTTACAGGGCACAGCAAATCCAAATGAGCTGGTTGATGATTAGTCATTCGTTTTCATGAGCTCTTAGCTTATTTGAGTAGGCCAATTTGCTTTATTATTTTATGCAAACGATGCAATGAACACTCATCTCCTGTGCCTGTATCCTGTGCCCGTATCCTGAGATGCTGTAAAGTGCTTCTTTGGCTCTGGTTGAGCAGTGTGCTGAAATCTGACCCCTTTCCCCCAGTCTCCATCTGTTCAACAAAGTGAATATTGTCAATATTGGCAGCCATGTCAAGAAGTCTTGCCAGCTGTAGTGTAAACATTTTTAACCCTGACCCTAAACCAGCTGTAGTGTAAACATGTCTAACCATGACCCTAAACCAGCTGTAGTGTAAACATGTCTAACTGTGACCCTAAACCAGCTGTAGTGTAAACATGTCTAACTGTGACCCTAAACCAGCTGTAGTGTAAACATGTCTAACTGTGACCCTAAACCAGCTGTAGTGTAAACATGTCTAACTGTGACCCTAAACCAGCTGTAGTGTAAACATGTCTAACCATGACCCTAAACCAGCTGTAGTGTAAACATGTCTAACCATGACCCTAAACCAGCTGTAGTGTAAACATGTCTAACCCTGACCCTAAACCAGCTGTAGTGTAAACATGTCTAAACCTGACCCTAAACCAGCTGTAGTGTAAACATGTCTAACCATGACCCTAAACCAGCTGTAGTGTAAACATGTCTAAACCTGACCCTAAACCAGCTGTAGTGTAAACATGTCTAAACCTGACCCTAAACCAGCTGTAGTGTAAACATGTCTAACCATGACCCTAAACCAGCTGTAGTGTAAACATGTCTAACCATGACCCTAAACCAGCTGTAGTGTAAACATGTCTAACCGTGACCCTAAACCAGCTGTAGTGTAAACATGTCTAACTGTGACCCTAAACCAGCTGTAGTGTAAACATGTCTAAACCTGACCCTAAACCAGCTGTAGTGTAAACATGTCTAAACCTGACCCTAAACCAGCTGTAGTGTAAACATGTCTAACCATGACCCTAAACCAGCTGTAGTGTAAACATGTCTAACCATGACCCTAAACCAGCTGTAGTGTAAACATGTCTAAACCTGACCCTAAACCAGCTGTAGTGTAAACATGTCTAAACCTGACCCTAAACCAGCTGTAGTGTAAACATGTCTAAACCTGACCCTAAACCAGCTGTAGTGTAAACATGTCTAACTGTGACCCTAAACCAGCTGTAGTGTAAACATGTTTAACCCTGACCCTAAACCAGCTGTAGTGTAAACATGTCTAAACCTGACCCTAACCCAGCTGTAGTGTAAACATGTCTAAATCTGACCCTAACCCAGCTGTAGTGTAAACATGTTTAACCCTGACCCTAAACCAGCTGTAGTGTAAACATGTCTAAACCTGACCCTAAACCAGCTGTAGTGTAAACATATCTAACCATGACCCTAAACCAGCTGTAGTGTAAACATGTCTAAACCTGACCCTAAACCAGCTGTAGTGTAAACATGTCTAACTGTGACCCTAAACCAGCTGTAGTGTAAACATGTTTAACCCTGACCCTAAACCAGCTGTAGTGTAAACATGTCTAAACCTGACCCTAAACCAGCTGTAGTGTAAACATATCTAACCATGACCCTAAACCAGCTGTAGTGTAAACATGTCTAAACCTGACCCTAAACCAGCTGTAGTGTAAACATGTCTAAACCTGACCCTAAACCAGCTGTAGTGTAAACATATCTAACCATGACCCTAAACCAGCTGTAGTGTAAACATGTCTAAACCTGACCCCAAACCAGCTGTAGTGTAAACATGTCTAAACCTGACCCTAAACCAGCTGTAGTGTAAACATGTCTAACCATGACCCTAAACCAGCTGTAGTGTAAACATGTCTAACCATGACCCTAAACCAGCTGTAGTGTAAACATGTCTAACCATGACCCTAAACCAGCTGTAGTGTAAACATGTCTAACTGTGACCCTAAACCAGCTGTAGTGTAAACATGTCTAAACCTGACCCTAAACCAGCTGTAGTGTAAACATGTCTAAACCTGACCCTAAACCAGCTGTAGTGTAAACATGTCTAACCATGACCCTAAACCAGCTGTAGTGTAAACATGTCTAACTGTGACCCTAAACCAGCTGTAGTGTAAACATGTCTAAACCTGACCCTAAACCAGCTGTAGTGTAAACATGTCTAAACCTGACCCTAAACCAGCTGTAGTGTAAACATGTCTAACCATGACCCTAAACCAGCTGTAGTGTAAACATGTCTAATTGTGACCCTAAACCAGCTGTAGTGTAAACATGTCTAACCGTGACCCTAAACCAGCTGTAGTGTAAACATGTCTAACTGTGACCCTAAACCAGCTGTAGTGTAAACATGTCTAAACCTGACCCTAAACCAGCTGTAGTGTAAACATGTCTAAACCTGACCCTAAACCAGCTGTAGTGTAAACATGTCTAACCATGACCCTAAACCAGCTGTAGTGTAAACATGTCTAACCATGACCCTAAACCAGCTGTAGTGTAAACATGTCTAACTGTGACCCTAAACCAGCTGTAGTGTAAACATGTCTAACCCTGACCCTAAACCAGCTGTAGTGTGAACATGTCTAACCCTGACCCCAAACCAGCTGTAGTGTGAACATGTCTAATTTTGACCCTAAACCAGCTGTAGTGTGAACATGTCTAAACCTGACCCTAACCCAGCTGTAGTGTAAACATGTCTAAACCTGACCCTAACCCAGCTGTAGTGTAAACATGTCTAAACCTGACCCTAACCCAGCTGTAGTGTAAACATGTCTAAACCTGACCCGAACCCAGCTGTAGTGTAAACATGTCTAAACCTGACCCGAACCCAGCTGTAGTGTAAACATGTCTAAACCTGACCCGAACCCAGCTGTAGTGTAAACATGTCTAAACCTGACCCAAACCCAGCTGTAGTGTAAACATGTCTAAACCTGACCCGAACCCAGCTGTAATGTAAACATGTCTAAACCTGACCCTAACCCAGCTGTAGTGTAAACATGTCTAAACCTGACCCCAAACCAGCTGTAGTGTAAACATGTCTAAACCTGACCCTAAACCAGCTGTAGTGTAAACATGTCTAACCATGACCCTAAACCAGCTGTAGTGTAAACATGTCTAACCATGACCCTAAACCAGCTGTAGTGTAAACATGTCTAACCATGACCCTAAACCAGCTGTAGTGTAAACATGTCTAACTGTGACCCTAAACCAGCTGTAGTGTAAACATGTCTAAACCTGACCCTAAACCAGCTGTAGTGTAAACATGTCTAAACCTGACCCTAACCCAGCTGTAGTGTCAATGTCTAAACCTGACCCTAACCCAGCTGTAGTGTAAACATGTCTAAACCTGACCCTAACCCAGCTGTAGTGTGAATATGTCTAAACCTGACCCTAACCCAGCTGTAGTGTCAATGTCTAAACCTGACCCTAACCCAGCTGTAGTGTAAACATGTCTAAACCTGACCCTAACCCAGCTGTAGTGTAAACATGTCTAAACCTGACCCTAACCCAGCTGTAGTGTAAACATGTCTAAACCTGAGCCTAACCCAGCTGTAGTGTAAACATGTCTAAACCTGAGCCTAACCCAGTCTCCACAGACCCTTTACACTGCACAGGTAGACCAGCAGTTTCGCACATCCCAAAACCGCAGTCCTTCTCACCTGCCATTCCCAACTGATCTTTGATTTTATTTTTTTTTGTTTGATCTATTGTCTTGAGTGTTTTTATCACAGGCTGTCTATCTATGTGTGCGTATGTAATATTTCTCTGTGCGTATGTAGTATTTCTGCCCTGTGTTGATTGCCTGTGGAGGGGTGGTGATTTCAGTGTGGCATGGGTGTGTGCTGTCACACGTGTCTGGTTCACATGTTTTAATTACATGGCTGTAGGAGTCACACACCTCAAAGCAGCCAAATGATGCTTGCGGATTCACGCACACTTCATAAGGGCTGTGTGTCTGTGTGTGTGTCTGTGTGTGTGTGTCTGTGTGTGTGTTTTGAGGCTTACAGTAAGAGACCACATAACGGGGTGATGCAGACTTTAGCATAAATGACTCTTGAAAGGGATAACATGACGTGAGCTTGCATGTGTTGGGTGTGTGTGTATGCATACGTGCGTGTTTGTATGCCTGTGTGTGTGTGTGTGTGTGTGTGTGTGTGTGTGTGTGTGCCTAAATGTGTGGGCCGTGTGTATGCATGTGCGTGTGTATGTACGTGTGTGCATCTACATGCAAGCAAACTTGGACCTCAGATGAAGTGCAGCATTCTCTGTTGTGTTTTCTGCAAACACTATTAGACCTTCCCACTGTGGAAAGACATTCTGTTGTCTCTACGTGTCCTAATCACCTCCTCTGACGCTGTTGTCTCTGTGTGTCCTAATCACCTCCTCTGACGCTGTTGTCTCTGCGTGTCCTAATCACCTCCTCTGACGCTGTTGTCTCTGCGTGTCCTAATCACCTCCTCTGACGCTGTTGTCTCTGCGTGTCCTAATCACCTCCTCTGACGCTGTTGTCTCTGCGTGTCCTAATCACCTCCTCTGACGCTGTTGTCTCTGCGTGTCCTAATCACCTCCTCTGACGCTGTTGTCTCTGCGTGTCCTAATCACCTCCTCTGACGCTGTTGTCTCTGCGTGTCCTAATCACCTCCTCTGACGCGGTTGTCTCTGCGTGTCCTAATCACCTCCTCTGACGCTGTTGTCTCTGCGTGTCCTAATCACCTCCTCTGACGCTGTTGTCTCTGCGTGTCCTAATCACCTCCTCTGACGCTGTTGTCTCTGCATGTCCTAATCACTTCCTCTGACGCTGTTGTCTCTGCGTGTCCTAATCACCTCCTCTGACGCTGTTGTCTCTGCGTGTCCTAATCACCTCCTCTGTTGTCCCCTTATCCTTTTCCCTCCCAGAGTCCCTGTCCTGCACACTGGGACAGCACACAACCTTATTTGCAGACAGAATATCATGAATATGAAATGAAATTATTCTGCCTGACATTTACATTTAGTTGGGACTCACTAGCATAAACACTCTCACACTGTAGCGTACACACACTAGCATACACACTCTCACATTGTAGCTTACACACTGGCTTTGGGTTCAGACCGCAATCTGAAAGCAGGGCACTGATAGTGAAAGATCAATAACCTTCAGCAAGCTGGAGAGCTGTTACCACTCAGCTCTCACCCTCATTACCACACACACACACACACACACACACACACACACACACACATATGACTCTGCACTTTACACTCTCCTGAGAGGAACACGGTGTCTCTATCCCCTGAGCAGTCTCACACAGCAGAGAGTTTCCATTCTCTTCCAATTTCTATATTAGCTGACAACCTGGCTATGTTCAGTGAATGCTTTTGGTGGGTTTCACTAAGCCACTCTCTTCTTCTCTTTCACAGCCGTGCAATCAAAACCAATCAGGACCTTCTTCCTGAGACACCCTGGACCAACATCTTCTACGACGACTTCTGGGGCACGCTCCTGACACATAGCGGTAGTCACAAGTCTTACCGGCCACTCTGCACACTCTCCTTCCGCCTGAACTTTGCGCTGGGTGGCCTGGAGCCCTGGGGCTTCCATCTGGTGAACGTGGGGCTGCACTGCCTCACTGCTGCACTCTTCTCCCACCTGGCGGGGGCGCTGCTGGGCCGAGGCTGCTGGCAGCTGCTGGCCGGCCTGCTCTTTGCCACCCACCCCGTGCACACGGAGGCGGTGGCAGGTGTGGTGGGGCGGGCAGACGTGGGTGCTGCCCTCTTCTTCCTCCTGGCACTGTTGTGCTATGCAGGGCACTGTGCCCGGCGGTCGGAGGGTGCCCGCGCCTCAGGCTGGGCGTGGCTCCTGGCCTGCCTGGCCTGCTCTGTGTGTAGCATGCTGTGGAAGGAGCAGGGCATCACTGTGCTCGCCGTGGCTGCCGTCTACGACCTGTTCGTCTTCCACAGGATGAAGTTACAGCATATCCCAGGAATCTTCTATAAGGTATCTAGACTCTTTCCTTTGGAACATGTGTGTGGGTGTGTGTGGTCTTTCATACACTCACACACTACTCATTTTCAGCAGTAGATACTGAAGTCAGATATAATTAAACCACTTGTTTGGCAAGACCAGTCCTGCTTTCACAATTAGTTAATAATGGATATTCATTAGCCATCCACAATAAAATGCTTGCTTGGGGACTTTGTAATTTCCCTATTTATCCACAATGAAAACTGCATTTAAGTTAACCATTAACCTACACTGCTGGTCCTCTGCTTAATGAAGGTTTGTGGATATGGTTTTACCATATCAGAGGAAGAGATTTATTTTATATTGTTCTTTTATAATAACCCTAACCCTAACCATACATTAACCCTAACCGTACATTAACCCTAACCCCGAACCCTAACTGTTCATTAACCCTAACCCTAAACGTACATAACCCTAACCCCTAATCCTAACCGTACATTAACCCTAAACCCTAACCCTAACCATACATTAACCCTAACCTTGAACCCTAACCGTACATTAACCCTAACCCCAATCCTAACCCTAACCGTACATTAACCCTAACCCTAACAGAGCAGAGGTAGATTGTAGGCAGTGATTTATGATTTTGTGAAAAGACGAACATTCAATTTTTCCTGAAAATGGCATTTCTTTACAAATCACCCTACATTTACAGCATATATTTACACTCTTTAGCCTGTTTTTAACTGTAGGGCTGAACAGCTGTGAGTATGGACTCTAACCATTCCAGACACATTTCCACACGGTTTGGCAAAGGACACTAACAAACTGTTCTCAGCATGGTTTTCTCAGCACAGTTAGCTATCCCTAACCCTCAGCCCTTACACATGCTCAGGGCTGCACAACTCTTCCGATGGAATGCTTTAATGTGTAGGAATTTGTAAGACACTTGTTGCTTTGTATCTTGTCACCAATTTGAATATATCCTGTACTGTTCTGCAGCTTTAATAACTGACATGAACTTAGTAACAACCTTAGTAACTGACATGGCCTTAGTAACAGTTATTTTTCAGGTTATGTCTATGTATTCTACAGATGCCCCGGAAAATACAAATACATAAATATTATCTTAGATAATGAAGTTCTGTACACAAATGAGTGTGTGGCTAAAAAGGAATGGGTTTGGCATACAGTCTGGGTGTCTGTCTAGGTAGAGTTGGGCTTTGGGTGCCATTATTGGTATTTATTATGGCAGGTGAGGCGATAACATATGTTGCCCTGTGGCAAAATATGCATGTGCACACACACACGCCCACACACACAAATACACACAGATGGCTTTTCTGTGCTCTGTAGTTTTCTGTCAGGGGGTGATGAAGTGATGTCCTATGCATGCCCTTGTTCTGGAACACCTGTCTACCATCTGGGCCAAAGCACGCAGAAAGTACAAACAAGCAGACTCGCATTATGCATACAAGCAGACTCGCACTGTGCATACATGCAGACTCAACTATGCATACATGCAGAGACTCTCCCTCCTTCTCTCTTCTAGCTCTTCCCCTTTTCCTGTGTTTGAACGCCCCTCATGCTGTCCCTCATGCTGTCCTCTAGGTTCTGCAGTGCTGTCTGAGAACTGTTGCATGCTCTTGGTGTTTATTTTTTACCCAGAGTTCTGCATTAGGTGGAGGCAGGGGGAAGGTTTTAGCAGACCCAGAGATCAGTCCTGGCACCTCTGTAAGCAGTGCAGTGTGGTCGATGTGTTGAGTGCTCCAATCCGGTGTTTGTGCAGAAGGGAAACATGAGTGTTGTACTACAGCAAATAAACAAGCACTCGTTCACACAGGGCCCATGTTTGTCCCCGCAGGGCCCGTGCTCGTCCCCGCAGGGCCTTCGCTAATCTTCTTAGGTTCTGGTCGGGTTCCCATGTGGTGAATGATGCCAGTGGAGATCTAACAGTGGGGTGTTTAGGAAGTTGATGTTCTGTTTCTAACTGCAGGCAGAAAGGTTCTACAAGCTCTCGCCGCCCTCCCGAAGAGCTCCAAAACATTCTTCAACATTCTAGAACACGGCAGTGACCTTTTTTTATTTTGCTCATGACTAGATGAGAATGAAATGGTAAAAATATATCATGATACTAGAAGACATTTTCACAATGCACAATAAATAATAATTAAATAAATATTTTGAACTATAAATAAATGTAAATCATTTTGAAATTATAGGGTAATATCCAGAGATCTACTGCTCAGTTTTACTTTACAGTGTGTTTACATGCTAACACTAATCAGATAACTGCAGAAAATCAGATTTTGTGAGTAATTTAATGAACTCTGGGTTTATACATGTCATTAATCCTATTTATATTTATATTCATTAATTGTATTAATCATATTTACATGAAGCAGTAATCGTATTTCTACTATGCAACCAGCCAATAATCTCACAGAAGGATTTTACATAAACTTCAAACTTCCTTATTTGGCTTTTTGTAAACATTGACCCACTTTACTGCTAAATATGGATCTTTTTTATGGTTACTAATAGTGTGCAGTGTTTCCAGTGCCTGATTTCGTCATGCATGTGCTGTGTTTCAGGGTCTCCCCAAAGACCCTGGTAGCCATTTTGCTGGTGCTGCATTTCATTCTGCTAGCCACTACCGGGAGAGCTCTGGTTTCATTTGTGTGCAGGTGTAGCACACTTTATCAGATTTCTTAACTGGATTTCTAGGCCTTAATCCAATCTAAGAGTATGCTGTTTACATGACCACTTGAATAATCAGATAATTGCAGAAATCCGATTGCGATTATGAAGTGGATTTAAACGCACTGAGTTTCTCCATTGTTTGTTGTTAGTCTTCAAAATCAAATCAAATCAAAGTTTATTTTTATACAACAACAGATTACAACAGATGTTGTTACAACGCAGCTTCACAAATGTACAAGTCCAAGCCCCCGGTGAGAGAGCCATGAGTCTTCCTCTGTTTCTGGTGCAATTCATGAAAATATTAGGTTATCCTGCATATTATGGCTTTGTACATTGCATTTTGTTTTCTTTATTGATTTTGTCTAGTTCCATTGTTAGCCAGTTGACTGTGAATTTAAGATGGTTAGTTTGTAAAAACAAACTAACTTTGATGAATTCTTAATAACTGTTTTGGCTGCTAAAAGGGTCCTTGCCACTTAAATAAAAGTGGTTTAGTTTAGCAACTATTTGCCACCATAAGGAATCTCACCCAGAGCCTCACGAGATTAGTATTAGGGTTAGGGCTAGGGTTATAGTTAGGATTAGAGTTAGGATTAGGATTAAAGTTAATATTTGGGTTAGTGTTATGGTTAGGATTTGAGTTAGGGCTAGGATTAGGGTTAGGTTTAGGATTAGGGTTAGGATTAGAGTTAGGATTAGGGTTTAGGGTTAAGTTTAGAGTTAGGTTTAAGGTTAGGTTCAGGGTTAGGTTTAAGGGTTAGGTTTAGGGTTAAGGGTAGAGTTAGGGTTAGGGTTAAATTTATATTTAGGGTTAGGTTTAGAATTAAATTTAGGGTTAGGATCAGAGATGCAACCCACTGTCCTACTGAACTCAAATTTTTAGTAATGCACCAAAAATCTTTGACCAAAAGGGCCAGAAATGAGAGAAACAGCTGAAAAATTTTGATCAAAAATAAAATAACAACAACAACAACAACAAAACAAAGATAACTAAAATGTACTTAACAAAACCAAATCTGCCTTTGGTTTCCTTTTCTTTGCTTTGCTTGTCAGTGTGGATATGTTCCAACAGTTTGAGCAGCAACACTGAAAATAACAACCATGTGGAACCATTTCATGGTTTCGGTGAGGGATATTAGACAAGTGATTTGCAGTTTCAGGAGGAGGTACGACACCAAAGGATTCTACAGATTCTACAGCTACAGGTCTGATGCACCATTTCTAAATGTGCCATCCTGCAGAAACTACAGAAGCAAGCAGGAAGGTGCCTACTAGCACACCACTGCCAGCTATAGCTGCACTTATAGAGAAGACAGAGAAACAAACAAACAAACAAACAAACAAAAAACTGTTCTCAGCCCAGTATGACCTGAATTTCAGTTTCAAGAATTTTCATGCATCACTAATTTCTACCATAAAATTTAAACATGTTCCAGGATGTTTGCCATTTCTTTTACTTGTTATTAAACTTTGTCCAGGGCAGGATCAGTGAGCGATAACACCCAAAAATGTTCTTTATTTATGATGGCTGAAGCCGTGAAGATATCCTTGGGCTAAAGGAATCTACCCCAACATTATTTGAAACACTGAAGGACCTGATACAGTGTCTGGAACCTGTTGGGTGTGGTGTGCTGAGGCCTGGTTTCTGTGTGCCCTGATTTTGTGTTTGTGAGTTTGTGAATTCTGGAGCTGTGAGAACAGCCACTGTAAAGCGTTTGGTGGGGTACAACCATCAATACAGTCTAATACAATTCAGTCTAATACAACCATCACAAATCGGTTAGATTGGTGTGCAGTTCTGCCCAGCAGCCTCTGTGGCTTCTGATATTATGGTTCATGAACAGTTTGAAAAGTTATATCAGAATGTGGCCAGATGTGCTGTTTTTGAGAGTTTTTTCTCTCTTCCACATTCTGTTCTGTCAAGATATGATAAATAGATAAATTCATTCATACCATCCATTTTGTTCTATGTATAACTTGAGCCATTCTTAATTAAATCTACCTGAACAGTTTCTCAAGACAGCTCTGCTCCAGGTTGGTTATATTTAGATCAACACAAAACAAAGTCATGCATCAAGGTTGCATTCTGCACGCAGGTAATGGAATGAACTTCCCTGTCTGTCCATACTCATGATACACTGGCTGTGCTCAAATGAGGACAGAAGACTCACAGCTTTATTGCGTCACTGAACACTTAAATATGCATGGAAATCAATAACAACAAAGTTTACTCTTATTTCCTACTTTAGGCAGGATAGTATTCTTGACACTATTTAAGCTAATGTGTGGAACTGGTTTTAATAAAGATCAAGGACATTGCCAAATGATGTAAAATGTATATTTTGGGAGATAGGCCACTCTCGACTCAGTAACGTTAGTAAGTACAAAAAATCCAGCAACATTCTTGTAATACTAGCACAATACATCTTACTACGTTCAGTATCCATGTCCCATTAGATAGATAATAAAGTGACCAAAGAGTGAAGATTCAGGGTAGATATTTCAAATAAAATGTGTGCTGAATAGATACATAAATGTTGTTCCAAACAACTTCAGACCAGCTTTTGAAATTTCAGACAATGCATGTAGTGCTGGAGCCAGAGTCATGGGTACAGCGCCAAGTGTGAGCTACAGAAAACGAGATTTCACTTATCTCAACCTTTTCTCCTGTAAATGTCACTGTGTATCAGAAATGGAATTCCTGGCCATCTTTGCTCCCTGTCTGGCTTGTTTCTGTTCCAGGTTTTGGGTGAGCTGGACAGAGGTGTTGCTGGTTGTTCAGGTGAGCTGAGCAGTGGTATTGTTGGTGTTTCTTCTCCCAAATGGGTCTAATTTCAGGGTTTTGGCTCTCAGCGGCTGCCGGACTATTTGGGTGCTGTGGTTAAACACTGTGTGCTGTCCCTGACTGTTTGGATGCTGTGGATCAAACACTGTTTGCTGCCCCTGACTGTTTGGATGCTGTGGATCAAACACTGTTTGCTGTCCCTGATTGTTTGGGTGCTGTGGTTCAAACACTGTGTGCTGTCCCTCACTGTTTGGGTGCCGTGGTTTAAACACTGTGTGCTGGCCTCTTCTTTGCAGAATTAGAGTCTTAGTCATTCTGTTTTTTTAAAACGGAACATGTTTAAGAGCAAAGCAGGGAAATGGTGCTTCAAATGGTTGGAATTTTCAGTTCCTAGCAAATTGAACAAGATGTGTTTAGACTATAGTATAGAGGAAGAAAAATCCACATGCCAAAACTATTTCCCAATTGAGCATTAACAACCTCTGCTCAAATCTGTATTTGTTGTAAAATGCTGAGGTTTTGGTAAACATTTTTTTTCTTCTTCCCAGTAGTTTATCGTATGCACAGCACATGTGCATGTGCACCACAGTCCAGATCCCTCATGGGGATCAGTCATACAGAGCAGTACAGCTCAGAGCTTTTCCTGTGCTGTGTGTATGTTTGGGAGGTCTCATTAAAAACTGGAGCCTAATAAACACAGAATCAGGCTCCACATCTGTCACATTCCTGGGCTCTGAATCCCGCCAGTTTCTGTCCACTTTACTCTGAGACAATTGCTTGATGTTTGTCTTTAAATGGTACAGCCTAATGAAGAGGTTTTGGAAAAGATGTGTACAAAATGGTTTTGAAAACACCTTCACATTTTCCTTTCTCATTTAAAAGCACCTAGAAATTTGAGAAGCTCCAGCAGAATACAGATATTGAATGAGGGGTAGGTTGTGTTTCTGTGCTTTTTCAGTGAAATTTCGTTGAATTTCGTTGTGAATTTCAGAGGGACCTTTCTCTCTGTTACATTTTTGGACATTGTGGTCTGTTTATTTGAAGTCACCTCACATTTCCGATATTCCCATTTAATCAAACCTCACAAGGAATATGAAAATGGCTAGTTCATACAAACATTTAAATGCCATTTCATGTCCCTCTAAACTCTCTTTTACAGGAGTTGATCTAGAAAGTGGGCAGCTGTGCACTCCGTTTTAGTGGATGTTCATCAAGATGTCCTCTACTCTCAGCATTTGAAAGAAAGCCACTCTCTGAAAAAGATGTATTTTCCCTCTTCTAATTGGTCTATTTTGCATTTCATCTCCAAGGACATTATTCTCACATGCCTGCTTCATAAAGGCTAAATTGTTTCATTTTTAAACTGATTGAAAAGGCATTACAAAAAGACAGAATAGGGGGGTAAACTGCCTCTTTCCCTCCTACTGGGTTGTGCTAAACCACTTATTTTGAGCTAAACTGGATTAGAGACAAAAAGCTTGAATTCCTCAGCATGCTGCAGTAGGCCACTGTGACCCCCATCCCCCCAAGCCTGGACAGTGGCAATAATTGAACTCATGTTTTAAAGTGCCTGCCATTCAACACTGGCTTTTTTTGTTTTTTGATGTTTGCCTTGTTTCATTCTCTCATCAGTTTTGAAAGAAGCTGCTTGTGTGCAATGGGTCATTGCGTCAATGCAAGTTCTAATTAAAGAATGTGTGTGTGATGCTGTCCACAGTCCGTACGTTTACAGTGACGATGATGATTTCTTCCGCAGATATGTGAATGCTCCATGCACAGATGGCTGTGGTTAGCGTTTCGGAGTTTCAGCCTGCGCCAGAGATCAGGCAGACTAGCATTGATGCCCTTGTTTGTCCCATGGCCAGGTAGTGACTGCGAGACAGTGTGTGTGGGCCAAGTGCCAAAATCAAAAACCCACCAGAACTGCAGTTTTCCTTTAAAACCTTTACTACTTTTCTGCCCATCTACATACCTTAAGAAGGTTACAGTGAATTGGACACACATGCAAGCACACACTCTCACACTCAGCTGAGGGGTGGTCCCACCAGTGGAGATAAATGTTTCATGCTCGGCGCATCTGGCTGAGAGCCCTGGGCTGCTCTGTCAGCATCACACACACACATTAGGGGAGTGCTGCGCAGTGACTCGGCTGTCAAACCCGGGAACCTTTCTCAATTATGTGTCCTCTCACTTTGATTAAACACTGAATCATCGTCTCCTGCTCCCACACACATATGCACGCACGCATGCACACACGTACAAATCCCTGTCTGTGCGTTTTGGCTAGCTGATGCAAGCTGTGTGTGTGTGTGTGTGTGTGAGAGAGAGAGAGAGAGATAGTTAAATCCTCGCTGCAGCCTGGGAGCCATCATGATCCCACACTGACAGCCTCTCTGTAAACCCGTAGACGATCTGTAGCAGTGTGCAAATATGAACACAGGCGCCCGACCTTGCTGCCATAAGGACAGACTCTCTGTGGACCGCCGCCTCACTCTCACTCTGTTACACTCACACTCGCACGCTTTTTTGTGTAAAAAGCCAGACTGGATTTGTTATGTTTCAGTGCAACTGGCTGACAGGGTTGCATGGGAGCTTAAATATGTGTGTGTGTTAATGCAGTGTGTAGCAGGACACAATGTACCATGCATCTTTCTAAAGGTGTTTTGCATACCTCTGGAAAAATAGGAATTTCTTGGTACTTCTGTACTTGACGAAAGTGTCTTTATGTCGTTGAAGTTTGATAGTCATAACATATTTTGCAGTGGATTTAGACACTATCAGGCAATCCTCCTATCAGACTGAAGTATTACTCTCCTATCAGACTCGGGTATAACACTCCTATCAGACTGGATTCATGATTCCTCTTTCTTATGGATTCAGTGTCTGTTTTACCATAGTGATTTTCAGCTATATGCATTCTGTCAACGTTACACTCAACTGCACTGTGTGCGTGCATACATACGTGATGGAGAGATGGACAAGCTCAGAGTTCCCTGCGTTTCTCTTTAGCTGGGGCTGTTTGTCCTTTACACACCACAGAGAGAACATCACTCTTCCTTCTAGCGCACTAAAGGCACTCTTGGGTCCAGGATCACACCTCTTCTCTGATCGCTCCAGCTAGGGCTAGCATTCCTGACTATCATGGATTTACTTATTCACAGCTGACATTTTCTGCCTTTAAACTTCTTGATTTATGTGGAGGATGTGTTGTTATTGTAATTCATGTCATCAGAAGTGTATGTTAGAAGTGTATTAAATACTATTTAATTTGCATCCTGTTTTGACCAAAAGGTTACAGAGGATCTGACAGACACAAGCACACAGGCAGTTTTGTATGGTTTTGTGCTGGACTTTGGAGACAGATCGATAGGCCTCCTGCATATGGGAGCTTTTTAATACCTGTATTTGCTTACTGTAAAATGACAAGTTACTGGAAACCAAATAGGATGAGTAATAGGTTTAGGGTTAGGAGTCTATGGTTTAGAGTTAGTGGTCTGTGGTTTAGGGTTAGGAGTTTAGGGTTAGGGGTCTATGGTTTAGGATTAGGGGTCTGGTTTAGGGTTAGGGTGCATGGTTTAGGGTTAGGGGTCTGTGGTTTAGGGTTAGGGTCTATGGTTTAAGGTTAAGGGTCTGTAGTTTAAGGTTAGAGGTATGTGGTTTAGGGTTAGGGGTCTGGATCCCCTACCTTCTGTGGAACATGTGCTTCATTCCACCATATGTATATTTGATAATAGATTAAGAAAAACACTAACAGTAGTCGTATATGCCCCTTGTTTGGCTGGTATAGCTTTTGCTCTACATATGTTATACTGGGCTACAACTGTCTTGGAGCTTAAAACAGAAGTTTTGCTATTGGGCAAATGCTCACTATATCTCTGCTGGTCTGGATTGTATGATTAGGTAAGAGTTAAGTGGCCTCTTTAAGAGATTCCCCTTGAGAGGGTTTCTCTCTCCTCACTGAATCAAATAGATCGCTAAAGACAGGAGAGAATCAATACTGCTGTACACTCCTGCAGGCTTACAAAAGAGGAAACACTTTCTCACTGTGGAGACTGTTGAAACTGCAAGATGCTATTTAATTATTCATTTATTTCATTCATTTATTGGACATCCATGATCTGTTATGTAGCTAGTAATGGCAGTGGCTATGAATAAAGAAATTAAATAGTTAAATGGATTTTCTTGGAGGTGCTGTCATACTCAGCAGTTAGTCCACATTAACACATTCCTTTCAGTCCATAAATCTTGAGTCATTTCATATATGCTGCATTGTTGTTTCTTCAATGATCAACATGAGTATTTCTACCTGGATCAGGTTAACATTATTTGCTATGGAAGTTATATGAAGCATTGACCAAATTACATTGGTTTGCACAGGAGTTACCAGCTTTCTGATGAGAAAGTCAAAAATATAATGCGGCTATATGTAAGTCACTGAAGAAGTCTTGAATATCAGCACAACCGCTTCTACTCAAAGTGAAAAAAACATTCAAAAACTTTATAAATACCTCGTAATGACTTCCATGCACGCAGATGTAGAGTGTTTAATATAGGCGTTGTTCTCTGTTGGACAGGCATGTGTATGGCTGAATTTAATGTTTACTTGGTGATGTCTGTGAAGGCCAGGCGTGATAGATTGAGATGAGTGTGTGACAGTCTCTCATCATGACATAAGTCAGAATTTACTGACCAGCAGTCAATATCTTGCATATTATGTTTATAATTTGAGCCATATTAACACAAAATCAGTCTGTACCAAGGGCCAAGAACATGAAACTGTTGTATTCCCTGTGTTAGGGTTAGGAGTAACACCAAACCTTCCCTGAATAATCCCCCTGTGTGGCGCATAGCTCACAATCCAACAAACGTGGAGTGAAATGTGAAGTGACACATGGAGTGCTTGAGTGCTTGGTGTTCCAAATTGCACTCCTGTGTTTTGCTGTTCTCAGTTTACTGACTATTGCATAATTAGGTATATGATGTCCTTCAGTTTCCTTCAGTGTGATGTTCGGAATGACTGCTGTGGTCAGGATACAAACATAACATGTAGCAGGATTAAATTAAAATGGTAGAAAATCACAAACTAACCATGAAACTGCTTTGCCTCCTTATTCTCAAAATATTTCTCTTTGCTGTTGCTATTAAATGGACATGTTGCCTCAGTTACTTTTCTTCTCTGTCTGTTTCAGAGGAAGAATGTGTGTCTGCTGATGAGCACATTTCTGTTGGGCTCATGGGGGGTCTTTCTCTTGGCCTTTCGCCTCTACTGGATGGGCAACAAACCACCAAATTTCTCCAACTCTGACAACCCTGCAGCTGATTGCTCCAGCGTCCTCACCCGGTTACTAACCTTCTTTTACCTGCCTGCCCTGAATATGTGGCTCCTCCTCTTCCCAGATATGTTAAGCTTTGATTGGTCAATGGATGCTCTGCCTCTTCTCAGAAGCATCAGTGATTGGAGAAATCTCCACACTGTGGCCTTCTACACTGGGCTGATGGCACTCGCATGGTTTGGACTATGCAGTCACCCAAACAAGGAAGAGACCGATGGCAAGGCCCATCATGCAGCAAATGGAAAACCCAGTACAAATGGGCACATTGTTGACACTGGCTACGATCCCTTCATTCCAGACTGGGACTATGTGCAGATGAATGGAAATGGTACCCAAACACATCGTTTAACTAGGACTGTTTTGCCCACAACTGAGAATGTTGTGGTCTTCTCATTAGGATTACTGACCATCCCTTTCCTCCCCGCCACCAACCTGTTCTTCTACGTGGGTTTCGTGGTGGCCGAGAGGGTCCTCTACATCCCCAGCATGGGTTTCTGCCTGCTGGTGGCGGTGGGGACGAGAGCCCTGTGGGTGCGGCTCAAGAGCAGCTCATCCAGGAGGCTGGTGCTAGCCTGCAGTGCTTCACTCGTGCTCCTCTTTGGGGTGAAGACAGTTCTAAGGAACCAGGACTGGCACAATGAAGAGGTGCTGTATAGGTCAGGGATAACTGTGAACCCTGCCAAAGGTGAGTTCACCCCTTCAATCGTGGTCCTGTCAGGTTCTGCAAATGCAATTTGTGAAGTAATTTAATTTCAGTGTGCATACGGTGCTGAATGATTTGAAGTACATCAAGCACTGCATTGCCTTATATTTTTGTTAGCTCCATTCAGGAGGTTTAAATGAAATTCTGCTTTGGCAAGTTTTTTGAACAGCAAAGTAATCCAGTTTCATTGAGGGAAGTGTGAACTCTGCACTGCCTGTGATTATGGTTAGGGTTAATGCAGTTTCATTGAGGGCAGTGTGAACTCTGCACTGCTTGTAATTAACAATTCCAAAAATGTAACCCAAAAACAATTTCCCTAAAATGTTGGTCTGCTCTGTGTTTCCTGTAGCTTTAAGTAGACAATAATTGTTAGATCTTCATAAATTGGCAAGTTTAAGGGTCTTTTTCAGCAGTAAATTTGCTAAGATTAATTAGTTTCTAGGAGTGTTGCAGTGAAGTACACTCATTACCCAGAGTTAGTTTCTGGATTAAGGTTAAGGTTAGTGTTGGGATTGTTGAGCTGAAGTAGCCTGGGTTAGGGTTAAGGGTTAACGTTAGTGTTGGGAGTGTTGAGGTGAAGTAGCCTGGGTTAGGGTTAAGGTTAGTGTTGGGAGTGTTGAGGTGAAGTAGACTGTTGGAATTAAACAAAAGATGAAGACATTTCCCAGCAGGCCACAACAGTCACCTTTCTCAATGGTAGATTATAATTTTCAGTGTGTTCACATTTCCACTATAATTGTATCTGAGTCCTGGAATAAATTACATATACAGTCACACACACACATTCCTCATGAAATATTGTAATATTAAATGCTGTAACTTCTAGGTAATGACCAAATGCATATATATTATGAAGCCATGATAAAGGTAAAACTCTGATCGCAAGCTTACAAGATAGCATAGCTTCCTCAGAGGTGGTTTACCAATGAGAGTATGGTAATTTATTCTTTTACATTTTCATCGTAATTATTCTTTTTCATGTTTAATATACTTAAGAAACATATACATATAATATTATCCTGTAAATCACAATGCTCAGACACATGTAGCAACCTGCAAGAGTCAAGTTAGGGTTGGGGTTAGGGTTAGAGTCAGGGTTAAGGTAAGGGTTAGGGTTAATGACTAGGGTTAGGGTCAAGAGTCAAGTTAGGGTTGGGGTTAGGGTTAGAGTCAGGGTTAAGGTAAGGGTTAGGGTTAATGACTAGGGTTAGAGTCAGGGTTAAGGTAAGGGTTAGGGTTAATGACTAGGGTTAGGGTCAAGAGTCAAGTTGGGGTTAGGGTTAGAGTCAGGGTTAAGGTAAGGGTTAGGGTTAATGACTAGGGTTAGGGTCAAGAGTCAAGTTAGGGTTGGGGTTAGGGTTAGAGTCAGGGTTAAGGTAAGGGTTAGGGTTAATGACTAGGGTTAGGGTCAAGAGTCAAGTTAGGGTTGGGGTTAGGGTTAGAGTCAGGGTTAAGGTAAGGGTTAGGGTTAATGACTAGGGTTGGGGTCAGGAGTCAAGTTTTCCAACCTCATCTGCCATTTAGGATTGCCCTTCAGTCATTGTTCTCTGTCTATTTTAAATGGTGAGAAATTCACATAAGTGACTCACTTATCGAGTCTGTCAGTATGTCTTAGACTTCAGTTACCTAGACAGTATTCCTCTCTTCATTCCATTGTCTTGCCTAACAATGCTATGCACTTAATCTGTCTCTTACTTCTGGGACAATACTGAAGCAATTTCATCCCTGCTGAATAATCTTAGTCTGCTGAACCCGACGGGTGCTGTAACATAATATCCAAGGCCTGCCTAAGTAAATATGTTAGTTGTTCAGGATAAGTGTAAATATGTAAATGAAAATGTATTTAGCCGGTTGTCTGTTTTCTCTGATTGTGCAAAGATCTCATGCACTTTCTCTCAAAGAACTCAAACACTGTTTTAAATTAAAGCAAAATCTTGGAATGCCCTCTTATGTACTTTCTCTCTCTGTGGAACCCTGGCTCCTTAGCCTGGGGAAATCTTGGGAATGTGTTGAAGAACCAGGGGAAGATGGCAGAGGCTGAGAGGGCGTACAGGAATGCTCTGTACTACCGGAGGAATATGGCTGACATGTTGTATAACCTGTGAGTAAGAGTGCATCTCTCCTGCAGTAACACACGCCCAGGTGAACCCACAACACGTTCGTCCAGGATCCACCCTCTCACACTTAACCTGTTAATCATCTGACTGTCTCCTGCAAAGAGACCACAGAGACCCCCTGGTTCCACATTAATGCCTGCACCACTGCACTGACCCCTGAACTGTACATTACATATACAGTTTAACACACTGGTTAACCCTTAATGTGGCATGGTGAAAGAAGACCTGCATCATGTTATTATTGATTACATTTGTTGGATTGTGTGAATATCATGATTCATTAAGGCACCCACAGAACGCTCATCTACAGTGTCTGAGATTGGTCACTTTGTAGAAATCAATTAAAAATGGATTGTGATATTGCACTACTGATTAATCAGTGCTGTATTATGTAGCTCTTGTGCTATGAGTCTTGTAGCAGACTAGATAATGATGACAAAGCCTTCTTTTAGTGTGTTCCCCAAATCCTGAACAGTTTTTGTGTCTGTCTGCTGTCAGTAGTTTATTAATGAATGCTGGAAAGGACCGTGTGTGTTCTGTCACGGTAGATCACTACATCTGTCAGCATCACAAAAGCCTCTTTGGCAGTCAGTAAAAAACCTGCATTGCATGAGAACACTGCCAACTTCAAGATCGGCCCTGAATGGTCTTGTTTATTTATTTATTTATTTCTCCCTCTTTTCTGTGGCAGGGGTCTGTTGCTCCAGGAAAACAGGAAGTTCTCAGAGGCTCTGCACTACTACAAGCTGGCCATCGGCAGCAGGCCAACACTTGCTTGTATGCGCACTCGCTCTCTCTACGCTTTAATTTCAAGCTCCCACAGTCATGACTGTATCCCAGCAACTCCTGAATCCTGTGTGTGTGTGTGTGTGTGTGTGTGGGTGTTTGTGTGTGTGTGTGTGTCTCTGTGTTTGTGCATGTGTGTGTGTGTGTGTGTGTGTTTGTGTGTGCGTTAAGCTTTGCTCCAGCTTTATTGAATTAATGACTCAAATCTCACTGTGTCAACACTTAAAACCACACTTAGTTTGGATGAGTCAAGGTCAGAGAAACTAACGGGTCTGGTGTGCTGAGCAAAATTATACGTCCACTGTATTGAAGCTACTCTGTAATGCCAAGGGAGGAGAGAAAGTCACTGTGACTCTGGGGCATAAAGACTATAAAGTGTTGAAAACAGATTGTGCAGAAAAAAGCTTTCATGTGATGTTTTCTCTTTAGTTAAAAAATATTATTGTACGTGCTCTTTTGTGTTTAAAGTATAGCAGTACAATAATTGGGATGTGACTCTTTTAAACTGAATATTAAGTAAGTTCCAAAGTTCAAAACATCTGATTCTATCCAAGTACTGACAGGGTTTTTACATTTTTTTTACCCAAGGATACAAAATTTAAAATCAGGATTTGTTAATATTTTGGCTGTTAGATATGTGCACATATTAAACAATTATATTTGAGTACGTGAGTCACAGCTTCTATGACAGTGGTAATAGTGGTTCTTGCTACTGCTGGCACTTTAACTTTGAACAAGCATGTGAAAAATATTTTCCAGCTGTTTGTTCTAGGGTTAGGAACAGAGTTGGGGTTAAGAACAGGGATAGGAACCCCAACCTTAGTGTAAACCTAATCTTAGTGTAACCCTAACCCTAGTTTAACCCTGACTGTAATATAACCCTATCTCTAACCCTAGTTTAACCCTGACTGTAATATAACTCTAATCAGGCTACTAGTTCATCAGCAGAAGACCTTCCCTGATTCTGTTTGGGCCTAATTATGTCACCCTGGATGGTAATGGACTTTTCACACTGCACTCTGTTCCTGTCTCATTTTGCGTTTTCTCTCAATCTCTGCCTCGGTTTTTCTCTCTCAGCTGCCTACTTGAACACAGGTATCATCCTGATGAACCAGGGCCATCTGGAAGAGGCCAAGCGCACCTTCCTCACTTGTGCAGACATCCCCGATGAGAACCTGAAGGATCCGCATGCACATAAGAGCTCTGTCACCAGCTGCCTGTATAACCTGGGAAAACTCCTGCATGAGCAAGGTCACCAGGAGGTGAGCTGAGGGCCAGCTGCATGCATTGACCCTGCCCAGAGGTCCTGCCCCACAGGGTCGCCGCCTGATCTCCTGGAGGCTTGTTCCCAGCCATGACTCTGGATGCTGTATTCCGGCACACACAGAATTAAGGGGCACAGTCCAAACCCTTCCTTTGCTAGTCTCTATGGGCAGAATTCTGCATGTGCTTTATAAAGGCCCACTCCTCCTTGATCTGTTGCTCCTTTTCCATTCGCTCTGTTCTTCTCTCTCTCTCTCTCTCTCTCTCTCCCCCACTCCTACTGCTTCTCCCTGTTCTTTGGTGCTAATATGTGTGTTTTGTAGGTTCTGTTCAACAAGCCAGGTTAAAGCGTAAACCATTATGTGTTTCATGCTAACTTTTACCCCCGTGATTACAACGTGGTTTAGAGACATTTTACTGGAGCATGTGCCCCAGGGTCTAGTGAAGCCATGCTTGTTTCTGTGTTTTCTGTTAATGAAATTTCAATGTTCCATTCATAGGAGGCCCTGTCTGTATACAAAGAAGCAATTCAGAAAATGCCAAGGCAGTTTGCTCCTCAGAGCCTCTACAACATGATGGGTGAGTAGAGTATGTTGTCAGACACAAATGGAGATCAGCATTGTCTTTGGGTGTGGGGTTTTGTACTTAATGTTTTTGACATTTTGAGGTTTGTAGCATCTGACAAAATCATTATGCTATATATTATGCTTATGTTTTTCTTAAAGATGTAGTTAACAGGAACTTATCTGGATAACAGTATCAGTTAATCTAGTGCAGAGTGGGGCTTGGCCTGAGCTAATTTCCTGTCTCCTAGTGGCCTTTTTCCCATCCTTGATTTCCTTTTAACTCTCCTGGACAAAATTCCAGAAAGATCCCAGTTGTCCTCTAACCCAAATCCTGGCACACTAATTGAGATTTTGTCAGAATGTGAACCCAGCTCTCACTGGGACTTTAGATTCTATTCCAGCATACATACCATAATCCATAATTTGTTTCTGTTTATCTAAAAAGGCCTTATTTCCCCATGGTCAAAAACTATCTTCCTTTAAGTGATAAATATGGAATGTATAGATATCTTTCAATGTAGACAAGTGGTCCTGAAAGACTGGAATTTGAGTATTAATCATGTAACAAATTTTTGTGTTCACTCAGTCTGCATGCATATGTCTTTCAGCACTGTACAATTTGTGTCACTTTTAATTGAAGCATAGTGGTGAGTCCTACCTGTCCTGCCCTAGACTGGAATTTACCTCACCTCTTTTAGTGCGTCATTAACACAGCCTCCCACTCTCACACGCACAGCTCTTATGTTTGCAGTTAAAGGTTGAATTGTAATCAAGTTTTTTCATATCCTGGATTTGATCATATTACAATGCAAGGAACTGAAGAGCCATTCACTCTGTGACAAGTATTGTTATTTTAGAAATGACAATGCTAAATAACAGCAATTGTCATTAAAAACATTAATTGAGAAAATTAACATTATTTTAACCATTATCAGATACGTGTGTGTGTGTGTGTGTGTGTGTGTGTGTGTGTGTGTGTGTGTGTGTGTGTGTGTGTGTGTCATATGTAAATACATTCTTTCACCTAGGTATTTTCATAGCAAATGAATTCTCCTTAGTTGGGTAAAAAATGTTTCATTATGTCAAGATATAACCATCTGCTGTATCTGTATTGTGATAACTGACAGTAATCCCTTAGTCATGTTAACTTCAGTCTGTTTGCTGGAATTTGTCGGTCTGGATCTGGAATTCCCATAGGATCTTAGTATGGTCATTCTCCATCACCTTCAGGGGTGTGTGTCATTCTGACCGCCAAACTTCCAGCCATCACATTGTGTATCAGTCAACGACCGCCATGCTTGATAAATATTGGCATCGGCCATCCATGGAAAAGCATGTCAACTACTACAACCTGGTCTGCCATCAGTCATTCAGCCATAAACCCAGCTCATTCCAAATTCAACCAATCAACTATCAGCCCAGTCAGCCACCATCCAGTCAGCCATCAGTCTTACTCAAGATGAAGTACTGTCATTGATGAGGAAAACTAATCAGGGCAAAATGTAAAATATTTTGATAGAATGTATGCTTGTTGTTTAATAAAGGAATGCGGAACCTAGCTGAGTTGTTTATTTGATGTGAACAGAGAGGTCCAGGATCACATTTCACAGTCTGTGGAATTTGCCTTGGGTCACTTTCATATGACCGCTACTTATAGGATCTCACAATAAAACAAAGGTGTGAGAGGATGTGTGCTTCCATAACCTCTGACCTGTTGACCTGACCCCTGCTTCCGCTCATCACAGGAGAGTCATACATGAGGCTGAACAAGCTCTCGGAGGCTGGGCACTGGTACAGGGAGTCACTCCGGGTCAAACCTGACCACATCCCAGCCCACCTCACCTATGGCAAGCTGCTGGCCATGACGGTAAGTATAGAACCTGGGACAGTACTCCATTATTGGCTAAGCAACTCTGTCAAAGGTGGGGATCTGGCTTCTTAAGGACACAAAGAGTAACCTTAGGAAGAGTAACTGCTTTTTTTCTGAATCTTCTGAAAAAGTAGCCAGTTATGCCTGCCACGCCCACAGGCCTCACAGAAACTCGAGTAGACAGTTAAGGCAGGAGATGTGTTAAACACGGCTGAGGGAAGGAGAGTACGTTCTCTTATTACTCTTTGGCTTCAGGATGACAGGCTTGGGCTTTCCTGCTCCTGTTTCCTCTCATTCCCCTGTAGGCCTGTTCAGAGCCGCCTGCTTTCCCCTTGTTAAAGAAAGCAGTAGTCATCTTCGTTTACTGTCTTCCTGAACTGAAGAGGTAGCAGCTACTAAGTGACCTGGGAGATTTCTGAATGGGTACTTGTTCTCCTATGGGCAAAAGCACATATGAGTTATTTTAATAAATTACATTCCCAAAAGAAAAATCAATCAAATGTCTTTTTTTTTTCTTTAAAAATGTCAAATCATACATATTTAGGGTCAAGAATGAACACCCAGTTATTTATAGTACATTTTATAGTGGCCCAGATTTTTATTTAAATTATGAAACCAGACACTGATTTAAGTTAGAATAGTGAGTGAGCAAGCCAAGGGTGACAGTGGTAAGAAAAAACTCCTTAGAGCATGAGGAAGAAACCTTGAGCGGAACCAAGACTCAGAGGGGGGCCCATCCTCCTCTGGCCAACAATGGTCAGCACAATTTAAAGAGAAAAAAATCAATAAATTAAAAAATGTAATGTCTAATCCAACTTTCTAGTCTTGTCCTGGGGTGTGTCCGAGATCCATCCCGCAAGAGAACATTGATTAAGGGCAATGGAGAAGTAGTTGGCTAGGATGGCAGTGTGGTGGGATACAGGAAGGGACATCAGGTGGAGGTGGGAGTAGCCATGTCAGCTGAGACAGGTAGAGGCTCAGTAACATCATGACCTCATGACATCCTGTAAGAGAGCGTCCATTTAGGGCAACGGAGAGTAGCTGGCTGGGGTGAAGGTGTGGTGGGCTACAGCAGGGGACTTCAGGGGGTGGTGGGAGTAACTATGGCAGCTGAGACGGGTTGAGGCTCAGTAACATCATGACATCAGGGGTAGGTGTAGCTCAGCAGAAAGAGAGACTAGATTAGTAGGCATGTCCAGCTAACAGGTTGTGTAAATTAGGGAACTGTAATGTGCAAAGATGGACTCAGGCAGATCTAGCTATGGCAGCACAGCTAAATGGAATTGGCTCCTAGAGATATTAAGATGATATTGGTTTTACCTGTGTGCTACATGTGTTTAGGATTTTTGTTTTATTGTTTTAACTTTTACACGATGATAAATATTTGTTAATTTTAATAGTGAGCATGTACAGCACATTGGTCAGTCTTGCATGTGTTTAAGGTGCTATATAAATAAATGTTGCATTGCCGTGCTTACTGTCTGTCAAACAGAGAAGCAAAACCAGAGGACGTTTTCTCCTAGAGCTGACAGGGTTGAGGTAAACCCCAGTGCAGTGAGGGGGCAGAGATTCGAAGCTCGGCATTGATTTTAAAGAAAGCATGGAGTTTACAGCTTCCATTTGCTACTGCTCTGGGTATAGTTATAGAGCATTGAAGGGCTACCAAGGAGAAACAAGACTGTGCCAACACTGTGCCATGCCTGGTACTGTGAGAGACCTGACAAATTATCAGACAAGCCTGCTTGGCGCCTTTGAAAAGTACTGAGGAAAGTAGGTTGCTTTTTCGGAGTTTGTTCAGTTATGTGGTGATTACAGTCATTCACTGCTTAGGGGGAATTTAAATGTAGTTATCAAGGGAAATGGATGTGGGGTTTTTTTATTTAAAAAAAAACCTGGATCAAACTGGCAACTTTTCTGATGTATGGCTTATGGTTGGGAAAAGTAGTTGTAACACAGTGATACATTTTACCTGTTGAAGAATCGTGGATTAGCAATAGAAAGCTTTTTTTATTTATATTCTAGAGGCCTTTATCAGAGGTTATTTTTTATTATTTCTGGTATCATGTCTCACGGATGCTAAAACAATAGTGTTTTTGGTTAGCTGTGTTCAGCTGATATTGTCAAAAGCAATCATCTTCTATTTAAACTAAACCTGGGAAAGTAATCCCCAACCTTTCTGATGCACACATGTGTACACACACGCATGCACACACACAGGATGGTGAGTCATAGGTCATCAGCGGCAATGGAGTGGTATTGAAAATCGATCCTTTGCCATGCTGAGCTGACACTAGACGACCTCGTCACACACACCCTGGGATGTAATGGAATGGGAGAGAGCTTCTCAGGCTCATTATTGACTTCTGTTATTTCTGCAGCTAATCAGACTGGGGCTCCATTCATGAGTTCCTCAGAGAGGCCAGAAGAGTGGCACGTCTGATATCACGCTCAGAATAGGGGCTTAGCAATAACCGTGAGAGGAGTGTGAGGAGCAGTGGAGGTGCGCCAGGATATTGCTTTAGAGTGGTAACATGACTATAACTACATGGTTGAGACGTGGAATTTAGTCAAATTAGAATTAAATGGGAACATTTTCCCACTTTCCCCAAATGCTTTGATAGATAGATAGATAGATAGATAGATAGATAGATAGATAGATAGATAGATAGATAGATAGATAGATAGATAGATAGATAGATAGATAGATAGATAGATAGTGAGAGAGAGAGAGAAGTTGGTTACAAAAAGGTTGCTTACAGAAATCAAAAATATATGGAATGCTTCAATGCACAGAAAACCCAATAGCTGATGTCACTATGTGTGCTACGATCATTCACATTCATTGTGCTCTTTACAGAGGAAAGCCTTCATGCCTAACAATAAACAATACTTCTGCAAACAATGGACATGCCTTAGATCAGTTTAGTGTTGCACACCACTGATTTTTGGGGTTAAGTATTATAAGTAAGATAAACATAAATGCATCACACTTCTATAAGTGCTGTACAGCTGAACTCTGTGATAAACTGTGATATGTTATATGATGAAGCCCATGGTGCCGAAGCCGAAGTCTGTTTCCCACTTAAAGGTCTGTTAAACATTTGTTTGACACAACTCATATCATGCAGTAGCATCACTGCAAGCATGTTTGAATGTATTTTATACCAATGTAAGAACGTTTGCAGAATTTTATCCAATATTGGGTTAACATGGAACTGTGTGGTCTCCATTAAATTCCAGAATTTAGTTGTAAATATTGATTTATATATATTTTTATTAATTTACTTTCAGGGCCAGAAAGCAGAAGCAGAGAGGTACTTTCGGGAGGCCATCCAGCTTGATCCCACTAAAGGAAACTGCTACATGCATTATGGTGAGCAACACTGCATATTAATAAGATCAAATACTCCTAGTCTTAGACTTAATGAAAGAATACCACTGATAGCATCAAGAAATACAGGGAGGATTTGCCACCAAGTGAGTCATATTGCATTTAATCTGTGAAATTGTTTTGTATGAAGCATGGATGTTAAAAAGCCTATTAATAACAGAAATTACACAGTATACAGTGTTACTGTAATTATTGATATTGGATTTGGCTACAGTGTTAACAACCAACAGGATATCATCAGTAGATTCCTGGCCTGTTTATCTATCATTTTCCATGTCTGACTAGGGTATAGACCATGTCTTTCCATCTCTGACTTCTGGGTATAGACCAGGTGTTTTTCTGGATGTAGACCAGGCACTGTTGGCTCACCCCACACTCATGCTTTCTCATTTTCTAACTACCACAATGTCTATGTAGTGCAGTTTCATATGTGTCTGACCATGGATCACTTGTATTGAACAACATTAAAAATGAAGAATATAACTCACAATATCTCTCAGAACTGCGCGTGTTGGTCACCCTATTAATGTGCCCTGCTGTGTGCTGATTCAGATGTATTTTGCCCAAATGATGTGCAGACTGTGATGTTCTCGGATAGGCCTTAACTCAACTTGACTAATGTTGTCTGAGAGACTTAACTTTGAAACATTCTTCCTGCAAAGCTGCAGACACTGAATGTGATTAGTGTCAAGCCCATGCCCCGTTGGTTCGAGAAACTCAGAGGTTTCTTAAACAAGGTTCACATCAGTCATGCTAGTAGACTACGCTCATTCTTCTGAGACTGCTCCTGGAGGTTCAGATTTCCTCCACAGATATTTGGGGGGAAATGCCTGGTCTGGTGTGCTGGTCCAGGAGTGTGGTGCAGGCTGGAGTCTCCATGCTCCCCCGCTCTGCCCTCCCCACCCTGTTAGCAGAGCGCATTAAAGAAATCCATCCTATCAGGAAATCTTAAGAAGATAAATACACAGTAGAGTATAATGTACATGTGTTAGGAGGTCTGAAGACAAGGCCAGAAAAGACCAGCTGAACCAAAGGAGAAATGTTATGTTCATCCTTTAGAATGAAAGATAGAGAATGTAATACTTTCCCTCTGTCACACTCCCTTACTCACACCCCCTTCATCCCTCTCTCAGGTCAGTTTTTGTTGGAGGAGTCGAGGCTTTTGGAAGCTGCAGAGATGGCAGAGACAGCAGCTCAGTTGGACAGTGAGGAGTTTGATGTGGTTTTCAGTGCGGCTCACATGCTCAGGTGAGACTCCCCAACATTCACTGCATGGGAGTATTAAACAAGCCCAATGACACTGACTAGAACTGCTGAATCATGTGATGTTGACAGGTCAAGCTCAGTACTCCGTGTTCTTCTAGATCATAAGCTCACAGACATGCACAATAAGTAACTCAGAGACAGCCATTAGCATACTCAAACAGCCCCAGTACCACTGCTCCACTGCCGTGGTTATAATGATCTCCACACTGCTGCATAAGCACACCCACTTTTCAAGACAGTAAGATGCCTCATTACCATGGCAACCCCAGTACCACCCTCCCTCTCTCCATCATGCAGGGTGCCTTTAAATGTGTTTAAATACTGTCCTCCAATATAAGAAATATCAGCCCTCTTATTCTCTGTTCCTTTGTGAATACATTCTTCAGATATTAACTTGGCCTTATTTAAATACAGTAATTAGTACCATTTTGCTTTTAAAGTACTAAGGAATTGTGGTAGGTTTCCAGTCAGTGGTGTTGTACATGGCATTAGATCCTTGGCTGGTAATTGGATTCTTAGGCTCTGACTCCTGCCGGCATGCTAGCAAGTGGTCATGCTCATTTGGAGCTCATGTTCTTTAGATGTTTGTCTTGGAAGGTGGCGTGGAAGGAGCTCACTAGGGAGGTGATGGAAGGAGGGAGAGAAGCCCAGCTGGGCCCAGGGGAGGGGGCAGGCGGTGGAGCTCAAACAGCTCTAGATGTGAAGCACTCTCCCTCATTGCTCTCTGGGGCCTGCCACTCACGCAGGTTTCTTTCCTCCCTCTCCATTTCCATAGTCCTCTTCAAAAGCCTCTCGATTACTGCAGGGCTGCCATGGGGAAATTCGCTAGTAGACTTCAGAATCACGGGAGGGGGTTGTTAATTTTCTTTCAAATAGATATAGTCATAAATATAATATAGGTTTATAAAATAAAACAATTACAGTATGGGTGGTTAGTTTTTGTTTTGTTTTTTTTATCAGTCTGACTGACATCAGGATTAATTTATGTAATACTTGATTAGCTGACAGATTTTTGCAGTGGTAGTACAGTAAAGTACTAGTCATGTGATGCAGTTATACAAGAGTGTTCTGATTTTTTTTAATGGAAGGATTTCCACCATAGCACAGGAACAATGACCTGTGATAGGACTGATGAAATGCTAAAATTGAGAGTAAAATTATTATTATTATATTATAATTATGGAGCTACACACAGTAGTACCAGTTCATGGAGCTCCTCCTGGAGACACACACTGGCTTCATTTACCTGTCCCCCTCTCAGAGTAGTGTTTACACCAGTTATGTAGCTGCTTTCTTGGGAACAAATCCTGTCCCAACTCAAATATTCACATGCATTTTTCCAACCTTCGAGAGGCCACATTTCCACTGGTGGGGAAATTGGGTTTGGGTCCCCATTAACAATATTTTGTTCAAGGGCCAAAGCCACAATTTGTTGTCTGCATGTAAATGTGCAAATTGCTCAAAATTAGACTCATCATGTAGGCTAAAGAGCATTGCGGATTACACACATGGTTATACTTAAATTCTAATCTCTGGTTTGTCATCACATTAGTTCTTATGTTGGTTTTACCTTTGTAATTGCCAGAAAATTTAGCATAGAACTTTAATTCTGTCCTAAAAAAAGGTCTGAGCAGTTGAGATATATAAATACAGGCCCCTGCAGCTGCTATTTAGTCATTCCATTTCAGGAGACAGCACTATAGTAATGGAGACACAGGACACAGGCATTGACAGATTAGGCAGTCTTCATGAAAATTGCTAGTTATTTCTAGAAAATTTAATTTTATGGTGAAGTTCAAATTTGAGGACTGCTGCCTAGTTCAGTCCAAGGGGTTTTATTATCATGAAACTGCTGAACCCTGTATTTTACTGCTGAATCACGTGGGCCTGTGTTTTACTCTCCATAGGGAGAGTGAAGGACAGTGTAAATTCCAAAATTAGCACACAGAGGTGTTATGCATGCCCACGGGTCCACACTTCTTAAGTTAACTTTATTTTCTGAAACTTCCAGTGTCATTTATGTGAGTTTTTCTGGGTTCATAGTTTGGGTCAGTTCAGCAACAGTTACTTCACTTGCTACTCACAAATGTAAAAACTTGTTTTTGTTTCTGCTGTATTAGTATTGTATTTTCCACAACCTGTCTCTTTCTGGTCTGTGATGAGAGTATTTTCCCCTCATAAAGCAGCTATTATGTGATGTTTGCTTTAATGAAACCTTCACCTTATTAATAGAGCATATGTGGCTTTGCATATTGAAGAGGAGAGTTTAAGTCCAGAGAACATACTACACCTGTACATAATACACCTGTGCATACTACGCCTGTAGACACTGCACCTGTACTTACTCAAACTGTAGACACTACACATGTAGACATGACACCTGTACACACTACACCTGTAGCCACACCTGTAGCCACGACACCTATACATACTACACCTGTAGACACTAGACCTGTGCATACTACACCTGTACATACTACACCTGTAGACACTAGACCTGTGCATACTACACCTGTAGACACTAGACCTGTGCATACTACACCTGTAGACACTAGACCTGTGCATACTACACCTGTAGACACTAGACCTGTGCATACTACACCTGTACATACTACGCCTGTAGACACTAGACCTGTGCATACTACACCTGTGCATACTACACCTGTAGTCACTAGACCTGTGCATACTACACCTGTACATACTACACCTGTAGACACTAGACCTGTGCATACTACACCTGTGCATACTACACCTGTACATACTACACCTGTAGACACTAGACCTGTGCATACTACACCTGTACATACTACACCTGTAGACACTAGACCTGTGCATACTACACCTGTACATACTACACCTGGAGACACTAGACCTGTGCATACTACACCTGTACATACTACACCTGGAGACACTAGACCTGTGCATACTACACCTGTACATACTACACCTGTAGACACTAGACCTGTGCATACTACACCTGTATATACTACACCTGTAGACGCAAGACCTGTGCATACTACACCTGTACATACTACACCTGCAGACACTAGACCTGTGCATACTACACCTGTACATACTACACCTGTAGACACTAGACCTGTGCATACTACACCTGTGCATACTACACCTGTACATACTACACCTGTAGACACTAGACCTGTGCATACTACACCTGTGCATACTACACCTGTACATACTACACCTGTAGACACTAGACCTGTGCATACTACACCTGTACACATGGGCCTTCTGGGGCAAGAGGAAATGCTGCTGCTGCTGCTGCTGTTGTTGTTGTTGTTGTTGTTGTTGTAAACAAATTACACCTTTATTTTGTGAAATTTTGTTTTAATTTTCATTTCCAAAGGCTTTGTCAGTTATAATAGATAACAGATCATCCAGGCAGTTCTTGTTCTCAACATAGGAAACCACTGAAAGCTCATTTCGTTCTGTGTCTATCTTGTATAACAAATAAAACAATGAATGAAACAGAATTTATTTCAAGTGAGAGACACCAATGCTTAATGTTTCATAACTGCTGATCTTGTTCTGTGTTGGTATTTTTTGCTCTTTCAGACAAGCTAGCCTCAATGACGCGGCTGAGCAGTACTACAAGCAAGCAGCTACCCTGAGACCTAATGTAAGTACCAAACTATACACAGCTAGCCTGAGACCCAATGTAAGTACCAAACTATACACATCTTAGATTACAGCTTCCTACATTTTTAAACACAACTATCATTAGATTACAACTCCCTACTTTATTAACACACCTATCCTTGGATTACAAGTCCCTGCTTTATTAAACATGACTGTCCTTAAATTACAACTCCCTACTTTATTAAACACGACTGTCCTTAAATTACAACTCCCTACTTTATTAAACATGACTGTCCTTAGATTACAACTCCCTGCTTTATTAAAGATGACTGTCCTTAGATTACAACTCCCTACTTTATTAAACACATCTGTCGTTAGACTGCAGCCCCCTGCTCTACTACGTACAAACTTGGCATTCACACATATGGTGCTTAATTCAGAGTGATTTGTCTGCCTGTGCATGTTATCACTGACCAGCCGAGCATGGGAGATGTTCAGAGTTAAAAGTTTGTCCATCATCACTCAGGAACCTTAAAGGAACAGAACAAGCAATGTCTCACAGCGATCTTCCATGACCTTAGTTTGAAGAAACAGCGGTCAGATTTTTTAAAAATATGTAGATTCGTTCAAGGTTCTTTTATTTGTATTGGGTAGGGAAATAATTCCCAGAATTTCTTGCACAGGTTGAAAGTTGACACTCGAAAAAGTCTGATTTGTTGTTTCAGCAAACTTTATGGTTTATTTTGTATGACATATTCTTATAAGTTCATCAAAAAGATCATCAAAAGAGTGTTTCAAAATAACAGCTTATGTGTATGTTTGTATGTTTGATGCATGGAGTAAAGACAATGGGCATTTGTTAAAAATTTAATATGATTTAATGAAGTGTTTCCCCAGCTCTGATTGTTGAATAACCCTTCCAAAGTCATAGACATTAATATAGTTTTTTTTTTATTTAGTTTTTTTTTAATGAACATGCACATAACATTTACATTAGAACTATAGTAAACAATTATTCTCAAGAACTAAGTGCAATGTATTTAGTGTTTTTAACAAAATGCTCATTTTCCTTTCCTTTTATAGCTGTAAAAGTCTTTTATGAGAAGGCTTTTCACGTGATTTTGTGTTGTTGTGCCCCGTTTAATGTATTTATACTGAGGAGTACATCACTGTTGCCTCCCATTGTGAATTTTTGAAGCCAGCAAGATGGCTGACATGCGAGCTGCCATCTTAGGTGCACTGGTGCATTTGATGCAAATTAGAGCCAGAGCATGCCCAGTAAAGTGTGTAGGTGGGGCAGTGTCTCAGATAAAACACAATCCCTCTCTCTTAATGACACGAGCGAAGGACAGTGTAATGTCCAAAATTAGCACACAGAGGTGTTATGCATGCCCACGGGTCCACACTTCTTAAGTTAACTTTATTTTCTGAAACTTCCAGTGTCATTTATGTGAGTTTTTCTGGGTTCATAGTTTGGGTCAGTTCAGCAACAGTTACTTCACTTGCTACTCACAAATGTAAAAACTTGTTTTTGTTTCTGCTGTATTAGTATTGTATTTTCCACAACCTGTCTCTTTCTGGTCTGTGATGAGAGTATTTTCCCCTCATAAAGCAGCTATTATGTGATGTTTGCTTTAATGAAACCTTCACCTTATTAATAGAGCATATGTGGCTTTGCATATTGAAGAGGAGAGTTTAAGTCCAGAGAACATACTACACCTGTACATAATACACCTGTGCATACTACGCCTGTAGACACTGCACCTGTACTTACTCAAACTGTAGACACTACACATGTAGACATGACACCTGTACACACTACACCTGTAGCCACACCTGTAGCCACGACACCTATACATACTACACCTGTAGACACTAGACCTGTGCATACTACACCTGTACATACTACACCTGTAGACACTAGACCTGTGCATACTACACCTGTAGACACTAGACCTGTGCATACTACACCTGTAGACACTAGACCTGTGCATACTACACCTGTACATACTACACCTGTAGACACTAGACCTGTGCATACTACACCTGTACATACTATGCCTGTAGACACTAGACCTGTGCATACTACACCTGTACATACTACACCTGTAGACACTAGACCTGTGCATACTACACCTGTAGACACTAGACCTGTGTATACTACACCTGTGCATACTACACCTGTACATACTACACCTGTAGACACTAGACCTGTGCATACTACACCTGTGCATACTACACCTGTGCATACTACACCTGTAGACACTAGACCTGTGCATACTACACCTGTGCATACTACACCTGTAGACACTAGACCTGTGCATACTACACCTGTACATACTACACCTGTAGACACTAGACCTGTGCATACTACACCTGTAGTCACTAGACCTGTGCATACTACACCTGTACATACTACACCTGTAGACACTAGACCTGTGCATACTACACCTGTGCATACTACACCTGTACATACTACACCTGTAGACACTAGACCTGTGCATACTACACCTGTACATACTACACCTGTAGACACTAGACCTGTGCATACTACACCTGTAGACACTAGACCTGTGCATACTACACCTGTGCATACTACACCTGTACATACTACACCTGTAGTAGTATGTACTATGTACTATTATGTGATGTTTGCTTTAATGAAACCTTCACCTTATTAATAGAACATATGTGGCTTTGCATGTTGAAGAGGAGAGTTTAAGTCTGAAACAACATAACAAAAGAACATTTTTATGCATTATCTAATAACCCATGCTAATCCATAATCATTAAACATTTGGCTTCATTTCCATCAACCATCAACATTTCCAACCTTTTAGGAATGAAACTCTTTAATTTCTAAATATCTTAGCAACTTAGCTAGCAAAATATCTGACATTTAACATTGGCATGCTGGCTGAATAACCTTACATGAAGCATCTTAATCATAGCTTCCATATTCAGTCCTTCAAAATGACATTTAAATAGTTGCATATTATTATTATTTAGCTAATTACAGGATATTGTACATGTTTGACTGTACTAGCTGTCAACACAACCAATCACTGTCAAATCACCTCATCACAAAATCTGTATTATCAAGTAATTTGTATAAATCCAGTTCATCTTGAATAAAAATATTGGGAGATTAATCAGAGTGCACCTTATAGAATTGACAGAACAGGATTGACAAAAAATTATTAGATGTATAATTTGAAATGAGAGTTTGGCATTTAACCCATTTACTCACATGGAAATTGGCAGGGTTAGAAACTGTATTGCAGCCAGCCACTGGAAGGCATCAGACACATAGTGGCTTCACTTTTCACCCACTGTCATCCAGCTTACTTGTCTATAGTGTGCCCATTCAGTGAGTTGTTGTGAGGAAAGGCACTGATGTTGGGTGTGAAGGCCTTCCAGTTCATGCCGAAGGTGTTCAGTGGGTTGAGGTCAGGGCTCTTTGTAGGACACTGGAGTTCCTCTATACCAAACTTATCAAACTATGTCTTTATGGACATTGCTTTGTGCACAGGGGTACAGTCATGCTGGAATAGGAAAGTTGGCACAAAGTTGGAAGCATTTAATTGTCTAAAATGTATTTGTATGCTCTAACATTAATATTACCCTTAATGGAAACTAATGGTCCTAGCTCCACACATTTTCAGACCATAATCCCTCCTCCACCAAACTTTATTGTTGGCACATTCTGTTATGTTGCGTTCTCTTGTCATCTGACAGTGTCAAGTGGCAGCATGCTTTACATCATTACATCATACATAATTACATCATACATCATTACATCCAGTCAGTGCTTGATATTGCGCATGATGATCTTTGGCTACCGTACAGACAGTGGGCCAGACATTTCACCCAAGCTCTCAACTCATAGACCTTGTGATGTTGTTGATTCCAAAGGCAGTTTAGGACTTTTTAGTTTTAAAAATGCATCCTGCTCTCTAAATACATGTGCTCTATGAATCTACTCTAATATGATTTGATTCTGTAAGGTGTGTTGGATGTGAGTACTTAATGCAACAGTTACAGTAAGTGGGTCCCCAGATCCCATTTTGAGGTTTTACCTCTCTGTTTAGGGTCAAATACTGGAATAATTTATTACTTAATGCACCACCAAATGACCACGTTCTTCTAGATTTCTATGTCAGAACCCTGGCAGCAAGCATAAAATTGTCCGTTAGGCTAAGCTTTGAGCTCTGACTCTCGTGGGTGCAGAATAACACACTAACTGAAGCATGAAGTGGTTCCAGAAAATGAGTTAAGATTAAATCACAAGCACTCACTTGCAAAGTTTTTAATATATTAGAACTGGAGTGAGTGAGGATTTTTGCTCATGCCAACTTTTATTTAGGCTTCAGCCAGAGTAGCAAATGTGTTTTCATATGTGGAGAGACCTGACAGGCCCCCTACAGGACAGAAAGTCTGTCATCCACAATTGATTTACATTTACGGCATTTAGCTGACACTTTTTATCCAAAGTGAGTTACAATTATGACTGAGTACAGCTTGAGCAATTGAGGGTTAAGGGCCTTGCTCAGGGGCCCAACAGTGGCAGCTTGGCAGTGGTGGGGCTTGAATCAGCAACCTGACGATTACAAGTCAAGTACCTTAACCACTGAGCTGCCCTGATTTATTTATCTGTTCACAAGAACTCAGATGATGGGCAGTGGTAGCTCAGTGGATAAGGTACTGGACTAGTAATCAGAAGTTTGCCAGTTCAAGCCACACCACTGCCAAGTTATCACTGCTGGGCTCCTGAGCAGGGCCATTTAACCCTCAGTTGCTCAAGTTTTATTTACTCATAATTCTAAGTAGCTTTGGATAAAAATGTCAGCTAAATGCTGTGAATGCAAATGGTATCCAGCAGTACTTGAAGTGACCCATGTTTCAGGTAGAATTTATGCATTTATTGGCATCAAAAGACTTAAGAGCCCGGCAACCCAGCACAAGACCGAAAACTAGAGAATAATGACCGTAAATGAGAGAATAATTAGACTGGAGTGATTTGTTTAGAATATGACTGTTGTGAAAGATTTCATTTTCTTTGTCATTCAGTACCCTGCAGCCCTGATGAACCTCGGGGCTATCCTTCATCTCAATGGCAAACTACAGGAGGCTGAATCTAATTACCTAAAAGCTCTGCAATTGAAACCTGATGACACCATCACCCAGTCCAACCTGCGCAAGCTGTGGAACATCATGGAAAAGCAGGGCCTGAGGACACTGTCCCCATGACTCAAACACTAATGGACTGAGCATAGCATAAAAAAGGATGATCCTGCTTAGATGATCCATAGCAAGTCACCAAGAGTTAGACGTGTCCATATTTAGTTTTTGGGACTTTTATCCTCACGAGTGTTATCCCATTTGGTATATTTGAGAACATCAAGAACCTGTGTGGGACCCAGCTTTCTCTGTGGGAGTGCTTAACTTGAAGTGGGCCATTGGTAGATACTTGAAGTCTCTTGATTCTTTAAATACTAGTTAGTTAATTGATGGTTATTGGTATTTGTAGGGCAATATTTGCCCTGAAGAATGCAAAACTAGGCAAGAATGAGATTATGGAGGAGCATATTAGGGAGGTGCTGACGGAGCGCTGAACCCATCCAGCATGTGTGGGCTGCTTGGTTCATATAATTACAATCTCTAATCTTTAAGAAAGCCTTGATCATGTTCACATGGTTCCATTAACAGGTTTAACAAATTATTCCATATGTCCCATTTCCCATGTAGGGGTATTTAAGGGTTATTCCATATGTCCCATGTAGGGGAATTTAAGGGTTATTCCACATGTACCATGCAGGGGTATTTAAGGGTTGTTCCATATATCCCATGTAGGGGTATTTTAGGGTTATTCCATATTGCTGTATTATTAAGGGTTAAGGGTATTGCTGTTGGGGTATTTAAGGGTTAAACCTCATCAAACTGATTTCAATGGCACCGACCACTCTAACATAGCTTGATAATTAAATCAATTAAAAATAAACTGGCCACAGATGACAAGGATTTGATGTTTCTAAACTATTCTATTTTTGTGGTGCTTAAGTCAAATCAGTGTCATGGGTGGAATTCAGTTTGCATATGGATGCATGTGAAGGGTTTCCAAAAAACCCCCATAAATCTTTCAAATTAATTTGGTTAATGGTAAGATTTTTTATTTTTTTTTCAAAATTTTACTGTAGCATAAAGACTGCTTCTCTGCTTTGCTAACAAAGGGATTTGGTCTATGATTGACACCAATCTAAAACAGTAAAAAAAAAATAAAAATTTTTAAAGATGTTTTAAATAAGATCATTATCAGGTGCTCATGTGCAGAACTGGTATGGATGTTCATAACACGGATGTTCATAACACATCGATGTAAATGGCTGTTCATAACACATCTGATAATATTTCAATATGACCTGGATTTGTGCGTGTAGATCAGCTTTATATCCCGTTTTAGACCCAGTTGCTACACAAAGTGATACTTTACTATTCCAGTCCGAAGTTCTGAGTGTATGTGCACTACAGCTTGAAGTCTGCATTAGATAATGAGCCATAGTGTATGGAGACTGATTCCACCAGGATTTTTAAAATCAATAGAAATGGTGGGTTTTTTATGAATTTGTTTTTATTTTGCTGATTAATCAATCATTTATTCTCTGCTCCTGGTTGCTTATTAGCCCTGTACACAAATTAGCCATTAGCCATCTTATAATAGCACAACATTCCTGAACTCAGACAATAACCACAGCAACATCAGCATATGTGTTTGCTTTTTAAGTGTTATAACAGGTCTAGATTTGCCAAACTTAATATTAAAGGTGACTAAATATTAGACATATAACATCATTTGGAGCCTCTACATTACTATGCTAGGGTTAGTATTTATGAGCCTGTACATTATTATGCTAGGGTTGGTATATGGAGCCTATACATTACCATGCTGGGGTTAGTATTTATGAGCCTTTATATTACCATACTAGGCTTGGTATTTGGAGCCTGTACATTACCATGCTAGGGTTGGTATTTGGAGTCTGTACATTAGCGTGTTAAGGTTAGTATCGGGAGCCTATTGGGTTAGGGATAAGGTTTGGAGCCTATACATTACCATGCTTGTATTACCTTTTTGGAGCACGAGAACTGTACAATTGCCCAGTGAGTAAAAGCACCTTTGCCTGTCCATTCTGCTGAAACAAAGTCATCTCAAAGATGTTGCCTCTCTCAGCTAAACATCTTTTACTAATAGCTATGTATTTAGAAGGGATTTTGAGATGCAAAAGTGATGCACAAGAAGCAGCCTATAGTTTTGGCTACTATATAACTATGTGCATTGCCTATCACTCAGCCCCATAGAAAGACACTAGCTCATCCAAACAACTTTGGAATCATGACTAGTAAATTATCACTTTGAATGCAAAGCTTTGACAGTCTTCTAACCAAATATAAAACATGTTGCACTCATCTAACAATGCACAGCCATAGGTTTCTAAGGGAATGTTTTATGATATTTTGGTGTAATATTTTCACAATTATTGTCTCATACTGAAATTTAGTGTTTAAATTAAGTCTATTGAGACATATAAAAGGCTGGCTGTGTTATGTTGCCAAGTAAACTGAGCCAGAATGCATAAAATTATAAATGTACTAAGACATCCTCTCCTGTCTAGTCCTGTACTAAGACATCCTCTCCTGTCTAGTCATGTTCTGTCTTTATTTTGTTTTGCTTCAGGTTCTCATATTTGTACATACTGTGAGAATATATTACATGTATCGAATTTCTTTGTACTGTAGCCATCCCTTCAACTCCCATTGCTTTCAGTTGTTATTTCAAGAATATTATAGATTTTTTTTCTTTTCATTTTTGAGAAGTCAGTTTTTCTCTATATATGAAGGACCTATTGTTCAATGTTTAGCTGATGTAATTCGTTAATTTATTTCCTTTTATTTTCCTGTTCAAATAAACCAGCTGGCACTGTGTTGTATGTCAACCATGCATTTGGGACTAGTAGATCTATTATTTGTTTGAGTGTACAGGTGTATGAACAGAAACCTAAGCCTACCCACCCCAACCATTGTTTTCAGAATAGTTGGGAGGGGTCTGGATGGTTTACCCCGTTCAGTTTCATTTCTCCTGAACTGGCTCTCTCCTATGGTGCTTTAGTGGATAAGGAAATTAATAGGTTTCCTGGAATGATGAAACTGGTCAGACAGCTTGTGTAATAATTGATTTGAAAAAGTGAAGGAAATAAATTTAGAACATTATCATTTTGATTACTATTTTATTAAAAAAATTATACATAGTTTAAAAAAGATTAGAGAAAGTTGTGTATTATATTACCATAACTGTTTCTTTAGTAACAGGCCTGTGGGTCTGCATGTAGCTCTGCTTGACTGTGTATACAGAGCGTGACTGTGTACAGAGAGTTAGGGTTAGATGACAGTGGCCAGGACTATACTGCGCATTAGGATTAGGTCAGAGTGGCCGTGAGTATACACAGCGTGACTGTATACAAAGCGTGTTCACCACGTCTCTGTGTGTAATACAGTCAGTGCATTTCTCCTTGTGTTCTCCCCTTCACCTTCCTGTTAGTGTGTGATTTCACTCTGTGCAGACATAGAGTGAGCACCGTCCAAGCAGTTTGTGTGGTTTTGTCTGTTCTCAGGGATTTCAGGTGGTCATTGCAGAAAAGTGCTCAATGAGCACTGAGAGTTTACTAAATTAAGAAAGTTTTATTTTTTGAAGTGTGCTGTTTTTGTATAAATTATCAATTTGTAGTCATTTTTTCCCATTTTGTAATATTAAGGCAAAATATGTGCCAGATTGTAATTTTACGATAAAGTATGTGCCAGACTGAACTTTTCCTGTCACCTTTTTCCATAATAAAGTACTGATGTGTTTCTTTTTGCCCCTCTAGACTCGTCATTGCTGTCAGTCTCTAGAGAGCTGTGAGATTCTGGAATGATCTCTATATATTTGGTCATATTAATTCTTTTATTTTTGTGTCATTGTCAAGAAATGTAGTGTCATTATTAGGTGTCAGTGTCTTTTCCATATATATATATATATATATATATATATATATATATATATATATATATATATATATATATATATATATATAATTGGCCTAAAGGTCCAAACTGTTATCTCCTGCCATGCATTGTCATGTAAATATCCCCAAGTGTAGGTCTTTCAGCATCTACAGCTGGGACATGTGCTTTGAGGAGAGACGAACCACCCTGCTGACAAGCAAGATTCCTCCCCCTACTGAGAACTCCTAGCTGTGTGATGTTCATCACATTCCTGTCTTCTCGTTTTTCTCATGACTCATCACACTATGGGTCCATGTTGATTTAAAACATAGGTGATGATCATGATTAAAACATGATGGCTGAGTATGCCAGATAGTGAACAAGATGAGTGAGCAGGACAAATGAACAGGGAGAGCGATTCCAAATCTACTCATTTGTCTAAAGTGGTGCCACAGGTTTCAGACTTTGTAGTTCTCTTTGCTTTGGTGTGTTTATTAAGGTGTGACAGGCTGTACAATGTCTCCCTGTCTTTCTATAACATATAAGAGGGGAAATTAGGAGATGAAGACATCTGTGTTATGAGGTTGTGTTTCATAACTGTTTTTTTGTCTGGCATGATGAATAACACTCATCATCTGGGTGCAAATTATTTGACCCCTTACACACCAAGAAACCAACAGTACCTCCAGAGTCTTGCAGCTAAATGCCTCGCAAGTGTAGTTCCTGAATAATTTCCTATAGTTACTGAATAATATGCCTTAAAATTATTAACTAGCTTCAGTGTATTTCCTGAATAATTTCCTTTAGTTACTAAATAATATGCCTTTAGATTATTAATATTATTAACTAAATAATAAGATGCAGGTAAAGTGGTTAGTTTTTTTTCTAGAATTTGGATTAGACTTGTTAACTGTTTGATGCAAGTCCACATGCTATTACTCGAGTAAAATGTTGCTGCTTTAGTGTTTTTAGTAGGACAGAAGGTTCTATTACATGGCAGTCCACACCTGAAAGTTACCATGCAGACTGCTGAATGTGACCACAACCCTGCCTTAAGTCTTTTAAAAATATTTTTCTATTTTGAGAGCAATTCCTGGTGATCTGATTTCCTGCTCCTGTATCAATAAATGCAAGTTCAGATCTGGGCATTAGGCATCAAGTTGTGGATTTTCTGTGTCTAACACTGTAGGAAATTATCAGCATCTGTCTCCTGTTTCTATGATCAGTACAACATTGCCCTCTGCATTCAGTGGTCCCGATAGTGGAAGAGAGGAGCTTAACATTTCCTTATGAGCATATGTCTCTTATTATGTTGTTATATGACATATCTGCCTGCTGTTATCAAGCAAATATTGTCAGGAATGCACGAAGGCACCATGCGTCTTTGATCCAACCAGTAAAATCCAACTCCGCCTATAGTTAGAAGCCATAGTGAATATATACAAGACATAGGGATGAAACAGCCATTGTCATGAAAAGTCTGAAATAAATCAAACCATGTGTCAGGCCAATCAAACAACCAAACCAGAAAGGGATAAGGCAAAAGTGATAACCAGGGAACAGGCTAGACCATAACCAAAACAACAGACAGAAAGAAAGTTCAGTAGACATGGAAATAACATGGCAATAGCTCACAAAGGAAAAGAGCAACCACACATATATAAACAGGAGGAAGAAATAAGCAACAGGTGAAAGTAATTAATAATTATTGATCAGAGGATACAGATTGAATGAGATTAGTGGGACTAGGAGGAGTGACAGGCTGGGAGCTGGGAGGCATAGTCTGGGTCAGGGGCATGACAGTACCACCCCCAAGGAGTCAGAGCCGGCCAAGGATTAAGGATGGCTATGACCACAACCACCCACACCCCCAGAGGAAAATCGGGCTGTCTACCTGAACTGCTGCAGTGTTGGGCCAAGGAGGCAGAATGGGAGCGAACAGTATGACCAGTGGGAGGGCCACTTGGATGGCCACATCGACACCATCTTGGGCGGCATCTGGGGTGCAGCACAGGTCTATCAGAATGAAGCCAGTGAAAATAATCCACTAGCCCTGGATCCAGGATGTCCCACGCAGACACTCGTTTCCTCAGGGCCATAACACTCCCGGTCAACGAGGTACTCTTAACTGGCCTGCCCATCTCTTGGAATCCAACAGCCAATGGACAGCATAGGCCGGACCTCAACCAGAGGGGGTTGTACAGCATCGAACAGAGCCTTGTCCAACAGACATCTTAATGCACAGGTAAATCCAGCTGATAAGTTACAGCCTTGAGCCTTCTCTCGACTTTAAAGGGTTCGATGTATTTATGTTTTTTACAACCTTCAGCCTGAAGCCTGAAGTCTTTGGTTGACAACCAGACTCAACCTGGTTAAAACACAGGAGCTTCTTGCCAGCGTCGATCGGCGATGTGCTTTTGACGATGTAGGACTCTTTCGATGGATTAGTGTGTCTGTTTCCCTCATTTTCTCACTACATCACAACCACTCATCCACTGCCAGTACATCAGGAGGATCAGCAGTCCATAGCATATACGGGGTTAGGTTAGAGTTAGGGTTGATAATCGAGCAGGCATTCAAAAGGAATTCATCCTGTGACTGAACTAATGAGGGAATTCTGGGACATCTCTGCCCATGGAGGATACTTATTCCACTTCAGACTGATTATTGAAACAAGAAATTCTTAAGAATTTCCCTACTTCATGATTGACCCTTTCACACTGACCATTTGATTGAGGACCCTTACAAAAGGCCGACCCGGTTTGCGAGGTGAATTAGGGTCCTTTGTTCAACACTATATACTCAGGAACAACATAAAAACAGAAAATGTGGTTGAATAGAGCCTCTGCAGTCTGAAAAGCAGTTGGTATGCCTAGAAAAGAAATGAAACGTCCACGTCTGTGAAACCTATCTACCACAGTGGATGGAAGATGATTGTACTGGAGGGCGATTGGTAATGAAATCCATGGCTAGATGGGACCAAGGATGTGCTGAACAGGAAAGGGAATCATTTTTCCTGCAGGAAGTGCTGTTTGTGTCTTACACTGGGAACACATTATACAAGAACAACTATCTGATGTATATTGGCTGACATTTTCCCCCCATAATGTGTGGACAGTAGCTGTTGAGTTAGGGTTTTACCAGGATGTCCAGTTGACAGGGAGGAGTGAGCCCAATGTGTAGAGGGACATAGCGCTTGTCAATTGGGCAAATCGATATGTTTTGTAACTCGTGATTGATATCTTCATCAATATCCCATGCTGGATGCTATAATGGATGCTGCTAGACATTCACAGGGTACTATTCTCAACCCTTGTGCACTTGACGAGTCTTCTTGGAAGAATCAGGTAATCTGGATAATGAGTCTGCTTTGGTATTACGGGTACCAGAATGATAAGAAATGATGAAATGGAACTGCAAAAGAAACAAGGACCAGCGGGCCTGTCGGGGGTTTAAGCATTTGGCATTATGTAAATACTCTAGGTTCTTCTGCTCTGTTAGGATCGCTCCAGCCAGTGCCGCCACTCCTCGAGGCCAAGTTTAATGGCTAGCAGCTCCTGATCACCTATTCCATCATTTCTTTCTGCTGGAATGAGTTTATGAGAGTAAAATGCCACAGGGTGAAGTTTTGTTTGTTTTCCTGGGCACTGTGATAAAATAGCTCCTATGCCTATGTCTGAGGCATCAACCTTGACCACAAATGTTTCAGAGGGGTCAGGGTGTTTTAGTACAGGAGCTGTTGTGAAGGCCTGTTTCAAGGATGAGAAAGCAGACTCAGCCTGGTGATTCCAGTTTAGCTTTCTTAGTGAATCTTTAAAAATAACAGTTAGAGGAGCCGTTATGATGATATAATTCCTAAGAAAACACCTATAAAATTTAGCAATAATTAGGAATTATTGAAGATCCTTAATCATCTTTGGACTGGGCCATTGAGTAACTGCGTCAATTTCCTTGTCATCCTTTATCACACTGTAGGAACTAATGACATATCCTAGGAAAGCTACATGGTGGATATTTCTCACATTTGACATATAACTGGTTGCCTAAGGGCACTGTGAGCACTGTACGAACACGTGAGAAGTGCGTATCAAAATCAGGGGAAAAAACAAGAATGTTGTCTATATAAGCTGACAAATTTCCCTAACATATAACAGAGCACATCGTCAATGAGAACCTGAAACATTGACATGGCATTGCAAAAGCCACAAGGCATGACCGTGTATTCACAGAATCCAGTCGTAGTAACAAACACTGTTTTCCACTCATCACCTTTACTAATTCTGACCAGATTATAACTAGTCCTTAAATCAAGTTTGGTGAAGTACTGGACTCTACTGAGTTGTTCTAATGCCACTGGGACAAAGGGTAATGGATAAGGATATTTTTTGGTAATGGCATTAAATCCTTAGTAGTCTATGCATAGTGGGAGACCACCTTCCCTCTTTTCCACAAAGAAAAAACCTGAAGCTACAGGGGACGTAGAAGGCCTGATGAATCCCTGAGCCAATGCTTCCTTAAAATAAACTCCCATGAGCAGACAATTTCATGGGCTTGCAGAGGGATTTCATGGAGATTCCTATTTGGTTGATGCATTCTGCATGGATGAAGTTGCCCTCTGCTCCAGAGTCGATGAGCGCTGGAACAGACACTCTGTTAGGGCAGTAGAACATTACAAAATTAACAAACAATATAGCTACCAATTCACTCGTCAAAGGACTCGCCATGTTAGTGTGTGGAGTTCTTCCCACATGCTGCCCAGGGGCTGCCCATTTGCACAGGATATGACCAGGCTCCCCACAGTGGAGAGACAGACCATTGTGTATCCTATGCAACCTCTCTTCTTTAGACAGACGGGATGAGTCACACACCATGGCCTCAGGTAGGCACTGATAATCCATGGGATTGATTCAGTCCTGTAATGACCATTGGTTGCATGCCTCCTTTTACATGTGATCACTGGTTATCTCTCTTGAGTCGGCAGATAGCACATGGTCCAGGCAAACCGTAAAGAAAAGAAATCCCTCCAAGTTTAGTCCCTGATCCTTGCATGCTAATTCTGTTAATATTTCCCCTGGAATCTTTTGCAGTAAGATACAACCAAATCGGCTTCGTTCCATCCACTACTAGCAGCTAACGTATGGAATTTCAAAGTGTTTTCAGAAGCGGAACAATTACCTTGACAGAGCTTTACTAGTTGCTGTCCATTGGACATTCCTTTATGAGTGTGATCAAATATAGCCTGGAACTCTTATTCAAGGACAGAACCTAGGCCATCATCTGTTGCCTGTTCTAATGCCTTTCCCGTAAAGCATGAAACAATGAACAAAATACATGCCTGATCAGAGCTTGGAGGTGAGTTATTAAAATATAGGGAGCACTGCAGTAAAAATCCCCTCCATTCATTAGGTTTTCTGTCATGTTTTCCAGGCTTGCTTACTGGAAAAACCCCTTTGGTAAAACCTGAGGTCACAGGAACCGCTTGTAAACTTGCAGGAACACCCGAAGGATGCATCGATTGTAGAATCCTGCTTAGTTCTTTTACGTTGTTTGCTAGAAGATACAACTGCTTGTGTTGTTCACCCTATTGTTGAGTTAAACCTTTGAACATTTGTGGATACATGCGGTAGGGAGGCAGACGCATGTGCGGAGAAGAGTGAGATTTATTAGAGGCAAATCCAGAATCATAGTCGTTACGGTAGTTCAGGGTCATAGAGCTAATATGGAGAATTTTAGAATACATGATAACAAAACCAAGGGCTAGGATAAATGAAGGCTAGGAAATACAAACCAAAAGCACACAAAGGCAAACAGGGAAAACAGGCTATAACAGAAACTAAGTAACATATGGAAATAAGGAAAAACAAAATGGCCAGAATCAAACAGGCTAACGGACACAGAGGCTTCAAACAAAGATGGGCTTACATACATCCAAACATTCAATATATTACACACAAACACACAATGAACACCAAAGACACAGGGAATCAGACATGGTTTAAATACATGAACTTAAGCTAGAAACAAGGGACAGGTGTGAGCAATCAAACAAGTGGAGAAAACGAAACTAAGGCATGGAAATAAAATACACAAGACAGGGAAAACATGGAACATGGAAGCTGGGATGGACTAATTGTGACACAAGTACTCTTCCCTGACTGGTGATAGAGTGGTTAAGAGAGTCATCATCCGCCGTCTGCATAATAGTGAAGTATTCTGTAATGCTACTGGAGAGAGAATTTTATTTATAAAAGGGATATTCTAAAGCCAGATTCAATAAACAGGCCAGAGTTAGAAGCCAGAATGAACATATACAAGACATAGGGATGAGACAAGGTCATCGTCATGAAAACAGTCCAAAATAAACCAATCCGGGCATCAGGCCAATCAAACAACCAAACCAGAAAGGGATATGACAAAAAGCGAGAACCAGGGAACAGCTAAAACAACAGACAGAAAGAATGTTCAGTACACATGGAAATACCATGGTGATACTGACTGTAACCAAAACAACAGACAGAAAGAATGTTCAGTACACATAGAAATACCATGGTGATACTGACTGTAATCAAAACAACAGACAGAAAGAATGTTCAGTACACATAGAAATACCATGGTGATACTGACTGTAACCAAAACAACAGACAGAAAGAATGTTCAGTACACATGGAAATACCATGGTGATACTGACTGTAACCAAAACAACAGACAGAAAGAATGTTCAGTACACATGGAAATACCATGGTGATACTGACTGTAACCAAAACAACAGACAGAAAGAATGTTCAGTACACATAGAAATACCATGGTGATACTGACTGTAACCAAAACAACAGACAGAAAGAATGTTCAGTACACATGGAAATACCATGGTGATACTGACTGTAACCAAAACAACAGACAGAAAGAATGTTCAGTACACATGGAAATACCATGGTGATACTGACTGTAACCAAAACAACAGACAGAAAGAATGTTCAGTACACATAGAAATACCATGGTGATACTGACTGTAACCAAAACAACAGACAGAAAGAATGTTCAGTACACCTGGAAATACCATGGTGATACTGACTGTAACCAAAACAACAGACAGAAAGAATGTTCAGTACACATGGAAATACCATGGTGATACTGACTGTAACCAAAACAACAGACAGAAAGAATGTTCAGTACACCTGGAAATACCATGGTGATACTGACTGTAATCAAAACAACAGACAGAAAGAATGTTCAGTACACATGGAAATACCATGGTGATACTGACTGTAACCAAAACAACAGACAGAAAGAATGTTCAGTACACCTGGAAATACCATGGTGATACTGACTGTAATCAAAACAACAGACAGAAAGAATGTTCAGTACACATAGAAATACCATGGTGATACTGACTGTAACCAAAACAACAGACAGAAAGAATGTTCAGTACACATGGAAATACCATGGTGATACTTCACAAAGGACAAGAGCAAACACACAGATATAAACAGGAGGAAGAAATGAGCAGCAGGTGAAAGAGTTTAATAATCAGAGGAGGCAGATTGAGAGATTAGTGGACTAGGAGGAGTGACAGGCTGGGCGCTGGGAGGCGTAGTCTGGGTCAGGGGCATGACACCATCATTCACAGTTTTCCCCTCTGGAGAATTTGGAGAATTCAGACAGATTACTCCAAAATGAGCCCTTGCCCTCTCCAAACCACTTCAGTTATACTGATTTTTAAGAAGTGTCTGTTGTGGATGTCAGGTTGATATGGAGTGATATGGAAAGTGTACTTAATTGGAGTCAGTTTTTGAGAGTATGCCCTTACAAATGCTTGTTCTGTTTAGCTTTCCAAAACATTTTTAGATTGTAGATTTGCACTGTGTAATAATTTCCCTTTCTTGTTTTCCTATGCTGAGGGCAGTGTCTGTTTCTATAATGAAAATTATTTTCAGTTTGATGCTTTGCTGCTACTCTGTGAACACTATAATTCTTACATTAATCACACCAGTGCTAAAATGGTGCCAGAACTGTAATACATTTACACACTGTATTATGTGAGGATTTATGTTTTTTTAGGTTTCATATATTTCATTTTCACCCTTATTAAAGACTGCTGAATGATAATGTGAATATCAGTGTTATTCAATAGCAACATTGTCTCCACTGTTTTCTTGTGTTCAAAACTCTACAAACTCGCCATACACGCTGGGTGACATCAAACCTGGTCTGGCCGAGTATGCAGTTAGGGAAAACTTTTGCACCACCAAAAATATACATAATTTTCTTTAATGAAAAAGCAATATCATGATGGAGAAACATATACACTTCCTTTATTCCTAATCTCTGAAGTTTACGGCAAATGACCCCTGAGGGAACCACTCAGCTCCACACACAGCTGAAATAAATCTCACTATTCAGCCTGACCAACATACACAGCAGATGCAGGTATCACACTGGAATGTGTTCCATACCTTTTCCTACTAGATTTGTTTTTATGGCATGCTAATCCTTTCAAGGTGAACATTTACTTTCAGAAACCTGTCTTGGATAAACACTCTTCCCTGCAATCTTCTGTGGATCTGAAAACACACGAGCCACAACTGCAAAAGGAATGGTGGCAGAATTTATGGAGCAGCATTTAGCCCAGTGACAGTGTACTTACGGGGAGCTGATGGAAAATGTTGCCTTGTGTATTGTTCAATGGAGACTGGGAAACATAAGGAAACATAAGGATGGTCTTTCATCATTGTATAACTCCCTGCATTAACTAGAGATCGTCTGTTATCTGGCATTAGTGTTGTTTGATGACTAACTTAGAATTGACAAGACAACTGTGAATGCTAACTATTAGCATGTGACGCAGTGAAGTACTTTCTGACCTAAATTACCCTAGCATCAACTCTGGACTCTCCTTCATGCTAGAGATGTGAATACATAAGCAGTTAACAAATAGTGTCTTGAAGAGTAGCAGGTAGTTTGTCAATGTCACAGTGCTACTATCTGTCTTTTTAGCACCTTTTTAAAGAAACAAATGATAATCCCTGAGGATTTTAATGCCATACACTATGTGCCTATATGCATGGCTGTACAGGGTATAATCAAACTGAAAGTGACCAACAGAGCCTGGATTAACAGTGAATTTTTGTATTTATGGAATTACAGTGAACAGCCACCGTGAGCCAGGAGAACTACACTTTGTGGTTGTGCTTTACTCAGGTGCTGTATCAGTGCACATGTGAGCTAAAGGAATGTGAGCTCTGGCACCCCAAATTACTCTTACAATTCACATTCACTCTTTTTAGTTCTCTTTCATTTGCGCTCGCTCTCTCTCTCTCTCACTTACTTTTTGCTCTTTGTCCTCTGTTCCACTAATATCAGAGCTGCCAGTTCTGGACTCATGTAGGTAGGCAGTGCATTTGATTAGTCGCAGGTCCAAAGATGGATGGAAGCACACAGTGCTACTCTTCCGGCTGTGCTGACAGTTGGACACCAGTTCAGATGAAGACTGAATAGTGTCTGGAATAAAGACCAGAAGGGACACGTCTCCAAGTATATTAGCCAGGAAAACCTTTGCTGGCAAAAAGGCATATTTTAAAATGCATTTGGACTGATGCTGATTTCTCAAGAATATGACATGGAGTTGTAGCACCTGTTCCTCTCCTGAGGAATGCTTGCACCATGGAGACTTAGCTTTCTATGCTAACAAGCAGTTTGGTAGAGGATTATGTACAAGCATTTGTGATGGTGAGATCATGGAAATCAATTATAACGGCACAAATGGTTTTCCAATGTATTAGTATCCCAAAGGAGCAGGTGGATATACAAAAAATTTATTATCATCCATAAATGATCTGCTATAACTTGGTTACTTTAAAACTACATCAGTTAATACAGAAATCTCAAAAATCAGATTAAAAATGTAAAAATAAAAAAGGATTGTTGAATGGACTGATTTATATATCAGTTTTGAGCAAAGGTCAGTTTACTGCATGAGTGCATTGACACCAGTGTGCTAGTTATTGTTATGGTGACTTTATGCACAAGAATAAAATACCATGTCCCACATTTTACCATGTCCCAGAGTTTTATAAATATTTTTTTCTCTCTCTCTCTCTCTCTCTCTCTCTCTCTCTCTCTCTCTCTCTCTATCTCTCTCTCTCTCTCTCTCTCTCTCTCTCTCTCTCTATATATATATCTATCTCTATCTCTATCTCCCTGTCTCTCACTCACCTGTGACCCTGCAGGTGCCTGGTTAGCTGGTATATCACACTACGGACAGAGAGGACACCATTCTCTTCTAAATATTAACTATGTATGGAATTAATAAGAAGAGCTTAACTCTGAGCACCAAAGTGGCAGGATATGTGTGAGTGGCAGGATGTGTGTGTGTGTGAATGTGGTGACCCACTAGCATATCAGTATGATCTTGAGCTTAGCTCTGAATATTTCACCTGCCTCTAATCAGTGTGACTCTGTATGGGTATAAGATGACCTCAAGCTACAGTAAGGGTTAGGGTTCACGTTAAACCTGACACAAGCTACAGTAAGGATTAGGGTTCAGGTTAACCCTAACCCAATATCCAGTAAGGGTTAGGGTTCAGGTTAACCCTAACTCAAGCTCCAGTAATGGTTAGGGTTCGGGTTAACCCTAACACAAACTTCAGTCAGGGTTAGGGTTCGAGTTAATCCTAACCCGAGCTCCAGTGAGGGGTAGGGTTCAGGTTAACCCTATCCAAATCTCCAGTAAGGCTTAGGGTTCGGGTTAACCCTAACACAAGCTCCAGTAAGAGTTAGGGTTCAGGTTAACCATAACACGATCTCCAGTAAGAGTTAGGGTTCAGGTTAACCATAACACAATCTACAACAAGAGTTAGGGTTCAGGTTAACCATAACACAATCTCCAGTAAGAGTTAGGGTTTAGATTAACCCTAACACAATCTCCAGTAAGGATTAGGGTTCAGGTTAACCCTAGCTTCATTAAGGAAGGATGATGGTTTGTTTCCTTTCCTGTATTTGCCTGTCATTTTATGGCTGTTAAAACATACATTTTAAGAATTAGGTTCTATAAATGTATGCAATAAATTTGATTCTAACTGACAACTTAGAAACATACATTACATAATCATATAGTCATTCAAAAGATAACTTGAGAAATTAATGAATTGTTGGCAGATGCTTCATTAAGCATCCCTATGAATTACCAGATTTTTTTTAACCAAAATTTGATTTTCTTGTTCCATTTTAAACAGGCAGCAGATAGGAATGCTGCATATGGGTCCTGGCATTGCCATGGCCTTTGTTGGTCCTGCACATTCTCACCCATCTGTTCCATGTGGAAGATCAGACTGTCTACATAACCACAAAAATCTGTCCACTCCAACTGTTCATAATTTATCCTCTCGAACTGAGACTGTGCTATAGATCTATCAAAATCACCCTGTGATCTCCCTGTGTCTGGTCTATGCAAATATATGCAAATCTCCCTGTGCCTGATCTATGCAAATCAAGTCAGCCAAGCACTTCTGGAGCAGGTTTTTGTTTATTTATTTATTTTGAGGCCCCACCCACAGAAATATTCTCCCCACTATACACAAAATCAAATGAATTTATACAGCACTTTTTACAACAGCCATTGTCACAAAGCAGCTTTACAGTCCAGATATCCAAACCCCCCAGTGAGCAAACCAAAGGCGACAGTGGTGAGGAAAAACTCCCCAAAATTATGAGGCAGAAATCTTGAGAGGAACCAAGACTCAAAGAGGGAGCCCAGCCTCCTCCAGTCAACACCGGACAGCAAAAGATCAAAATAAGCTATAAAAAACAAGTAATAAGAAGTACACGAATACAGCAGTTTCTCTTCACAATGCTCTGCTCTTTCTGGACTTACTGTATTTGTGTGCATCTGCATGGCCCTAGCCAGAGCTTACACTGTCCTTCACTGTGTATTGAGCTACCTGCTCTGTGAACAGACAGTGACAGGTAGGCCTCCACTTCAACTTTAGAGCCCCTACCCACTGCACACCCACTAGCTCTCTTCCTTTCAGTGGCTGTTATGTAAATAGTCTCACTGTAGGTGTTCGGTGTCCCGGGGCTGCTGGACCTCTGCAGTGATGTTGAGCTTCTTGTTATTCATCCGTGCAGCATGACTCAGGTCCTCCGGGAGTCATTAGACGAGACGATCCATCCCAGCCAGCCACCACAGTCATCCATCACGCCAAACTGGCACTCTGTGGGTTGGCAAAGACCCTCAGCAAGACCTGCAGCTCCCACCACGCCTTGCCAGTGTGTTGAAAGGAGGGGTTATGTGTGTCCACTCAGAGAGCCGGCATGAATAGGTATGTGCACTCAGAGTAGGAACAAAGAAACACAAGTGCTGGAAGTGGGATCCCAGCACAGGAAAGCACAGACACAACCAGCTCATATCACACAGAATTGTCTTACCTGATTTAAACACATAGTTCATCAGACAGTAGCTCAAGCCAGTAGCAGTAGCAGTAACAGTAATAGTAGCAGTAGTAGTAGTAGCTGACCTCAGTGAGGTCCTTAGCTTGCCAGTACTGCTATTCAAAACGCTGCTCTCATAAGGGGCCCAATCTTAAAATACCTTCAGCTAGCCTGGTGTCAGTGTGTTTCTGATGCCTTTGACAGTTATGATATTTACACTAATGGAGTGCACTCAGAGTTGTGGTTTGGAACTCAATCCATTTGGTGAAGGTGCATGATCCAGAGCATGTCTGATTAATCTGAAATTTCATCCTTTCCCTGAAATCTCTGTTGCCATCCAAATATCTGAGAGTGAGGAATGGGGATAATAGAGCTGATTTGCTGAATATAGAGACAAGCCACCCATCCTGCTGACATCTTTTATCCTGCTAAATTATCCACAAATAGGCACTCAGTCATGTTTGGGTTAAAGAAAATTACCAATTTGGATGGGAACTCATTCTTGCTTTCATAAAATTTTAGCTCAACAGTTCTTCATTTGGCCCAGCCAGCTCTGCAGATCCTTCTTGCTGGACACCATTTGAGATTTATGCATGTCATAAACATTGACTTTTCAAAACATCAGCAGTGCTGAAGGATTTTTCTTGATATGTTTCAGTTACTAAAAAATTCACAGTGATTACTGAATAAAGTTTCAGACAAAAAAATAATGGAATTAGTACAAATATTTGGATAATGGAAGATATTTCCAAATTAGTTTAATATATAGTTCCATTCTTAATTACCAGTAATTTAACTGGTAATTAATTTAATTTAGAAAATTAAATTACATTTGTTGCCTAGTAGAACATTTGCAAATCATCAAAAGCTAATTTAAAGTCAGTAGGGTGTGGCATTGTCTCAGTGCAAAAAAGCTACTCTGTGTTGTCAGACTTGTTACATCTTAGGAGTTACAACTTCTCTTGTATCAAAACTCAAGACAGTCAACACACTAAACATTAATAACCACAAACCATGTGTTGTATTTTATATGCACAACTGAATTACAGTAAATATAAATTCTATATAGGTTTAAACTCTTAGGGATTTTTAGAGCAGGTCTTGTTTTGTATACACAGCAGATGCATCAACATTGTTTAATCAGGGCCGATTGCCCAACTGGATGTGTTCATTTTACCCATGTGGTTTATTCTGAAGTCATACTGGAGTTGTGAGGGTCCCCTTATGATGGACCTCTGTCCAAGACATTCTGTTTCTCTGGAGACTCTGTATATATATATATATATATATATATATATATATATATATATATATATATATATATATATATATATAAGAATACAAGAAGCAAATACAGGTTATTTGTATACAGTATTAGAAACATTAAAAAAACAAAAAAACCCAACAATGCTTCTATATATGCTACTATGTCGCCTCCCCTTACACTTGAGCAATAGCGGGAAAGGTGAACACTGAGTGCTGAGAGAAGTCTTGTATACCAGAAGATTATTTCAGAAAACTTTAAGTCTCCCCAAAAGAGTTTAAGATGTGCTTAGTGCCAAGGGAGGTCACATTAAATACTGACATTTGCCTGTAGAAGTCATTTTGTTCTGAAAATTGTCTGTTTATATTTTGTGTACATATTTCTTGTATTTTCTGTCTGTATCTTAATGAAGAGACTGAGAAATAATTATATGTGGTTATTATACCATTACTAAAATAGCAAATCTAATGGTGACCTAAGACTTTTGTACTGTACTTTAAAATACTTATTTTCATGTCAAAGGCCTTTGGTGTAAACAGGAATACACAAAAGAACAGGAAATACACAAAAGAACAGGAATACACAAATGAACAGGAATACACAAAAGAACAGGAATACACAAATGATCAGGAAATACACAAAAGAACAGGAATACACAAATGCCTACATGTTTATCTCCCACTGGCTACTGATTGCATGTGTATGTGCATGCCAGCACTTGTGAGAGTGTGTGATTCTGTGTCTGTGTGTTTGTGTGAGCACAGCATTCATCAATGTGTGTGTGTGTATGTGTATGCGCCAGCACTCATAAGAGAATGAAAACAAAGTATGAAAGACCCATGAAAAAAAGATAAAGATAACATTTTTAATAATAATAATAATAATAATAATAATAATAATATCTATTGATATGGAACCTTTCATTCATGGAATGCAGCTCAATGTGCTTCACTACACAAGATAATAAAAACAAAAATAACAGTAAAAAAAAACAAAGATTAAAGCATGAACAAAGGAAAAATGTATAGATATCAGATAAAAGCAGATAATGATAATAATAAGAATAATAAGAGCAAAATTAGACTATAGATTTATAGATTTATGCCCTAACCTATTGTGTGTGTACCACTCTGTGTGTCTATGACTGTGTGTGTACATTGTATTAAAGGCTAACCCTCAATCATGTCCACTCACCATAAATCACCATTCAGTTCGTTAAAACACTTGAGTTAATACTACACAGTACTAAATGACCCATGAGAGGGGCATGTGTGGGTCCTGATGGCTTCCTCTACATTACAGTAGACCAAAGGACTGCTGCTCACATCTGTAAGACACCTTGCTTATTCAACAATGTCAGCACACTCAAACATATGTTTACCATTTGTTTCAAACAATATCCCAGAAGTCAAAAGGATTTGTAAATGCTGTATTTGCAATAGTGTATGTAATTCACACAATTCATTCCATGGGGCTCTGGAATTTGCAAACACCTTGAAGCACAAGGCTCGTTTGCATTGCTGCTGGAACAAGTCTTTGACTTTTATCTTTTCTTTTCAAAGTTTGAAAGTTTTATTTGTCACATACATAGTCATACATGGTATAACTCACAGTGAAATGCTTTTGTAACTGCTCCGTCCGAGCTGAGGAGAGATACAGGAACTACAGTATATGTATAATATGTATATATACACAATGTACAATGTACAATTTCCAGTTTTTTACAATTTACAGTTATTACAGTCTTTTTATGATGACATTTTTGACAAATTACACAGTACACAGAGTGGTCTCCACAGTTTATCAGTTTCCCTGATTCAGGGCCCGAATGGCCTGCGGGAAGAAGCTCCTCTTCAGTCTCTCTTTGTTGGTCTTCAGTGAGCGAAAGAGCTTACCTAACCTTAACAGAGAGAACAGCCTATTGTTGGGATGGGTGGGGTCCTTCACAATCCTCCTGGCCTTGGTCTGGCACTGCTTGTAATATATGGTCTGCATGTCAGGAAGTTCCATATGAGTGATGTGCTCTGCTGAACGCACCACCCTCTGGATGAGTGGTTTACAAATTTCAGCTGTTATTTAACTGTTGTAGAAAATGTTTGAATTACAGTAAAATGTTTCTATTGCTTAGCTTTTAATTATAGACTCAGTTATGAATATGTTGTGAAACGTGCATTTAAATGACGGTATAAGAGTACTGTTCACACTGAGAACATTTCTCTGGTCTTCAGAAATGCTCCACTTTAGTCACTGTCTGTCTGTTGTTTTTACTGCCTTCCATCTCTGGACAGATACTTTCACGAGTCATAATTTCTTGGATTAAGGAGGTCCAGGATGCCTGTATGAACAGAGAACTGCTTTTACCATCCTGTCTGCACAGCTGTACAGGAGATGCAGGCCACAAGCATTTGGAAATTAATGCAGCTCATCAGAAGTCCCAAGTGACAGAGAAGCTGTTTTTCAAACCATTGAATACCAAAAGTATTGTCTGGTGTGTAAAAAGACATTTATCATATTGTTTCAAGAGAACAACCATATCTAATAAGAACCAGAAGCACCAATTGTTGAACAGTTGTCTGTATTCATGAGAAAACACTATCCATCCATCAACTGTAAAGTAGCAACCAAAGTTAATTCACCAGTCACATTCATTAAAAGACAAAATAAGCATAGCAAAGACCCTTTGATGTGTTTAGACTTTCAGAACAGCTGAAACCCAACCTGTTGTGGGCTATTTACATGTTTTACATTTGCATGAGGCTTTCACATGAGAATATCAGTCATGTGACCCTAATGAAAACCCTAACCCACTCATGTAAACCTTTCTGAATACTGCTCTAAAGCCACATATGGAGGCTTATCATAGGTGTCCTACCTAGTAGGTAGGTGTCCTACCTTTTATAGTATATAAAAACTGGGGAACACCCCTCCTCAGTCTAAGGTACAACAATGTGCTGTGTTCCTTGAGTTATAGATCTTGTTTTCTGACTCTCAGTATAAAGCTTTTGGAATGTGTATGTGTTTCCTGGCTGTTTTCTCTGGTCATTGGGTCTTGATTGTGGACTGTTCCATCTTTTTTTGGTTCTGTTGGTGAGTTAACCAGTGTGTGCATATTACTCCAGCCTTTGTGGCTCAGAGTTACAGATTTATGGTACTTCTATTTGTTTCCCTATTTACGGTATTGTTGTGAAGGTGAGGAGAATCAAGCTGCAGTCAATAGCTGTGAAATGTTAAAAACAAAGGGCAGACATGGATGGCTCCCCTTGTTTAATGATGGCTGTAAATTGATCAGTCCATTCAGTAAATCCATTCACAATCCATCCATTCAGTAAAAGGAAGACAATGTTGTTTCATTGCAAACACAGATGTTCAACAGATTCATCTTTTGATTATAGTATTTGTCTATCATATATTTTCATGTTCTAAAATTTACTTTATGAAACACCTATAATCTGAAAGGCATATCCTTTATAATGAGTGCTTACATTTACATTTGAAATGCCCAGAACTTAACTGTACACAGTTAACAGTTTCTTCAACCATTTGTCCCTTACACACTGGAGCCTGGTCGATATTCTAAGTGGTAAGAAGATAAGACACGATGGTATAAGACATTGAAACAAAGATGTACACACCAATACTTCATAACACTTAGTCAGTAGAGTTAACATTGTAAAGGCTGGTGTTATTTTAATTCAGAACTATGTACAGCACTGATCTAAATGGATCTGTAATGAAAAGAACAGGAGCTTTTAATAGACAGCACAAAGGAAAACAAACAATCTGAAAGAGCAGAGTCAGGACAAAGGCAGCAGTAGGAAATAAATGGAGAATCCAAACCAGGGTAGGCAGAGATTCATAAAAATCAACAACATGGTCAGAACCCACAGCACTGCTACAAAAATCCAGGGCAAAAAATCAGAAAAAAAACATTATCACTAGAACAACAGTCAGAGGCCAAAAAAAAAAGGGTCGAAAATACCATAAAATGCAGATTGGGATTGCAGCAAATGAGTGACAAGCAGTGCTTCACCAGATGTGGTACTGACAGAGCAGAATTTACAGTGCAGTAAGGAGTGGTAAGGGGAATCGGGTGTAAATGAATGTGGCTAGAATTCAGGGGATGAGGACCTCTGGAGGCCGGAACTGGGAGTGCCACTGATAAAACATAGTTACATGCATCACAACAGGATTTTCTGCTGAGTCATTGCCTAAGTTGATTTAAAACACTGAAACAAATTCTCTTTGGCTATGTTTACCTGCAAAGATTTTAGTCAAACCAACAAAATTCATTCCAATTTTAGATTAAAACTGAGCTTTTTTATATGCACTCTTATATGCACAATAATCTGATGAAAATCTCAGTTTACATGCACACTACAACTAATCAAATCCAAAATTATGCACATGCGTAGAGCACCACTTAGAGTGCACGTTACCATGACAATGAAGAGAGTACAGTAAGAGTGAGATAAGTAGAAGTATCTTACCTGAGTGTTCAGTTGGCGCGCTTCTGTTTTTCATTACTTTAAAAATGGCGCACTCAGGAAAATGCAATTCACATGTACTTAGTAAAGGAGGCAAGAGGTATATGATATTTTTAAATTGCTCTGTAGTTAAATACTGGTTTTTTTAGCTATTTATTGACTCATGATAAGACTCATGATAGTCCAACTTTTACAAAATCATGAAAACAGCAACTGTGTTTCACATGTGGAGATTCTTCACAGTTCCAGTTATTGTATGGTGTGAAAGGTTGTATGGCACATCTGAATATAACACTTGGCCCAAAGGATCAAAGGAATGGCCCAGCCTGGATATCCATTTAAATTAGGATCTTATGACCATCTTTGTCACTACCAGTTTATTTCCTATATTAAGTCATTTCCTCCTGAAAACTTCCTTGCTCTCTCCTCTGGTGAGGTCATTTCCTTTTGAACATCTCAGTGCTATTTCCTCTCAGTGAACATGCCAGGGTTAATGATGACAATACTAAATGACACCAATATATTCTAAGAAAAATAGTAATTATATAATTGAGTAGATAACTAAAGTACAACTACTGTTTTTGAGTAGACAAGCACTTTATAAGTGGCTCTTGATAAGATTGTCCAGTAACTGATGTAAAGTTTAACGGTATAACTATAACTAGTATTAACTATATACATGGGTCAGTATAAATGTGTCAATATTTATTTTGTAAAATAGTTTCAAATAACTACATTTTACAGTATATGTACTCTACATCCTTATTCAACAAATGACTCCAGATACTTTTAGACAGGTATCTCTGGGAATCACCTTAGACAATAGATACCTTTAGACTGGTATCTCTGGGAATCAAATTAGACATTAGATACTTTTAGACAGGTATCTTTGGGAATCACCTTAGACATTTTGCAATAACACATACTTCATTTGCCCACTTTGAAGCAAAATAAAGTACATATAAATGAAGATAATCAACTTCCTTGGAGAGTTCTTGTGTTCCAGGCTGCTGAGTACTCTTGCGTAAATAAGTTACTAAGTTACTGAGCGGGACTTCCTGTTAGACTGCCATGCGGGACTGAGTGAGAACTGAATGGACTTCCTGTTAGACTGCCATGCGGGACTGAGTGGGACTGAATGCTCTCCCTATTAGATTGCTGAGTGGGACTCTGCACACCACAGAACTGTTCCTAATTCTTACTTCAACAAAGAAATCAGCCTGTTCATGCCATAACATTTAGGTTGTATCGCACTACATTGTTTGTGATTGTTTTTTTTTTTTTTTTATATAATTTTCCCAAAATAAAAGTTACTTAAAGGATTGACAAAAAGATTGTAACTATAATAGTTATTACAATGTAATTTATGGAATTACATAATTTTAGGAATATATGTATGTACACCATAGCCCCTTAAATCTTGTCAGGAATATACTGACAAAACTAATTTAAAACTGATGTCACGTCAAATTTATTTATATAGCACATTTTACAACAGTTGTTACAAAGCAGCTTTACAAATGTCTAAGTCCAATATCATCTAGAGTTGATTAAAGTCATCTAATCAAATCAAATCAAAACTGGACAGATGCATTTTTAGTCAGTAAGGCTGTGCTAGATACTGTGATGAGATGTTAAGTAAGTCACAGGGTTCAGGCTTCCCAAAAAGTGAGCTCCCTCTCTAGGGCCAACCTCTGTATCCAAATTCCACTCACTTCCCCCACATACCGGTTATTGTTTAAAACATTCTTGGTGCGGTTTTTCTGGGGGTGAAGCTTTCTGCCATCTTTGCATCCAATAAAGAGGAATGTACCAAAAATTCATCCAGCACCAAAACACTGAACTGATCAAACATTTAAGGCCAAAACAATAATCTTGAAGTTACAAGATGCATTGTAACATAACTAAGAGATGAACTCAGAGAATGTAGAGAAATGTATTCTGATACACCACAGTGAAGAATGTTTGTGTGTTTCAATCTTATTCCAGCCATAGCAACAGTGTGGAATGCATCAGGTCTGTGTTCTTTTTCAACCCTTTCTCATCTTGGCAGACCTAGGGATCTTCTATCACTACTTATTTGTTAGCCCACTTCATAAACATCAGATGACACCCACCTTTGGTCACTTTTATAGGGCAGACTTGTATGTGTTATCATGGTACATCAACCTCTTTATGGAAATTAACATGACGTATGGGTATTTATTGTCTCATAGAGCAGTGTAATTTATACCCAGGGTTACAGCTGTCCCATAGATTGTGTGGAAGGCGTGTTTGAAGTTAGTTCACAAAAGTGTCCTGTACTTTCCTGCAGCAGTAAGAAGAAACATTATGTAGACACCAAGTAAACACTATCCAAACACCATCCACTTTCCTTTAACTTCAGCAGTCTATAATGAGACTTGCATGGATGACACAGTGATTTCATTTCATGTTTTGTTATTGCCAAGCATGGTGAGGAAGCTGTTGAGGGTTTTCATTAATGCCCAGAGATGTGGGTCTCCTGGACGTGTGGCTTTAGCTGGGTAAATTACAAGGGAAGCATTACAGTAATGTATCACCAGAGCTATAAGGGCAGGATAGGAGGAAAGCTAATCAAGGCTTTTGAGTTGGGCTCACTTTCTTAAAAATCAGAACCGCAGAACCAAAGTCAGAATTAAAGGCTGTATTTAAAGTCAGAACCACATGCTTCGTGTAAAGTTGTAAAACATGTTTAACATGTAGTTTAGGTTTTATTATAGATATTTTCAGTAAAATAAATTTAGCCTTATTCACAAAGTATTAATTTATTTAGCTTTTTAATTGGCCTGAGCATAAAGTAATTACATTTAATGACTTACTTGTATTTTTGCTCTGCATTTATAATTTTTTTTCAGCTTTTATTGATTGATAGATTGTATTGGCAGCATGCCTACCACCCTCTCCATCAAATTAAAATCCTCCCAACTATTCAACTATGGCCTTTACAGACATCTGAGCACAGCATTACAAACCTGCTATAGACAAAGCAACCTCTTGTAGCACTCCAAGCGATGTGTTGTACAGAGGGATAAGACATACACCCAGATGTTCACCCAGATGTTCACAGATGTTCAATTATCAACAGATGTCTCACGCAGGGCCTACCCTAAGAAACTCACAACTGGAGCACATGGAAACAAAGCCATTAAGGCAGTTCAGTGAGATAAACTCAGAGGGTTAAATTCACAAAAACAGCTGCTCAATTTTCTGGTCAGTATCCATCAGCCAAAGGCCAGATTCTAAAGAGAAAAAAAGAAAAGCCCAATGAATGAACCATGTGATTAGTGAGATTTTCAACACTTGCAAAACCAGAGGTTATTTTGTGATTTCATACAGTCCATCAACCTTAACCCTAAACCTAAATTTAACCCTTGTCCTTTCAATAAGTGAGTCAAAGAATATGGTTTAAAAAGTGACAGAACTGTGGGAATGTGTTGCTGGAGTATTTTAATATTTACCACTAATTGTGTGAATATATTTAAAAGACTTTGAATTCGTGTAAAATTAATTGCTCAGTGCCTCTAACCCTGGAGTCCTACACGAGGAGCATACAGTAGTACACAGTATATAGTAGTTCACACTAGTACAGTAGTACACAGTAGTTCAGTAACACACAGTAATACAGTAGTACACAGTAGTAAAGTAGTACGGCAACACACAGTAGCACAGTAGTACACAATAGTATAGTAACACAGTAGTACAGTAGCACACAGTAGTACCGTAGTACACCGGTTGATCTTAACTTAGGACAAGCCTCACCGGCTAGTTAAAATGGATTTCAGTTTTTTGTGGTCATAGACAAACTGGATCTCCTAAAACATCAGCATGTTGACTAACCCTGTAGTGTAGGTACCAGTGCAGGCCTGGATGGACCCAGATGGAGGAAACAGAGACCAGCTGTAGCAACAGTATGAGAGGACGAGAGTTGCTGCAAGAGTGGCGCTGAGAGCACAGCACTGCAGAGGACAGTGTGTGTGCGTGTATGTGTACATGAGTGTGTGAATGTTTGTGTGGGCATGTCATAGTGCATGTGTGTACATATGTGTGTGTGTGTGTGTGTGTGTATACCATGCCTGGGCCACCATGAGCAAATGAGTGTAGGTGAGGTAACCCTCTCTCACTGACATATCTGCCTCATTATTCTTACTAATGGCTTGTGATGGTATAGCCCACTCTTTTTCCAAAAGAGGAACCACGGGCTATTTCTGGAGCAGAGCTCCCATGACTCTTTGTGGGAGATGAAGGAAATGTTTCATGGGAGGGAGCAGCAGATATATACTCACCATCAGCACACATGAGCCTTTATGGCATGGGGGATGGGCAAGTAGTTGAGAGTGGGGCTTTATGTTTTTGCCCTGGTATTTGCCCCTCAGTGATCTGCCATAGATGCAGCTATGAGCCTCTTTTGCTAACGAAGCAGCCCTGATCCCTTAGTGCCCACTGTCACAGGGTCCTGTGACAAACAGTGGGAGCACAATGTGCAGATCAGAAAAAGAAAATTAATGAAACATTTTGTGCATCCTGTTCTAGATGGAACACAGAACAGCTACTCTTTAGCAGATTGTGGAATTTTCATCTCTAAATCCACATCACTGAAAATGTTCAATTACATGTTCACAATTCAGTGAATGATTACGGTGTTTTTGCATTCTGATAGTGCTCCAAGTATTTTCATTATTCCATTAACTTGTCTTAATCTAAATCTTTCTACACTTGGATCAGAATTATACAGATCAACAGGGCACTGGAAGTAGCTTCAGTACCTGTTTGGCAAGCATTTCCTTTCTGTCATGCTGCATGCTGAACTCCACACAGTGAAGTCACAATCAGAACATGATCCATCTGAAAAAGTCTTTCACAGGGATAATTTAATCCAGCTGCCTCAATTAAAGGAGGAAAAGAGAAGAGGGAGTTCCATCCATGCGTATGGTGCCTCTCAAACCCCAGAACATGTGTCCTACATCACTTAAAACATTTGGAGATGGTGACCATAAAGTTACTGGACATAAGAGATGCAGTCAAGCACTGCCCACTGCACAATGTCTTCACACAAAGCTTCTAAAAACATTGCAGCTACAAAGTGGGGTATAAGTGCTGCAGTTGTTTGACTTAACGTGGCACTGCACATATAGTGCATGCCAGTTAATCTTTTTGGGTAACTTGTGTCAGTGCCACTTGGGGCATCACAATGACATAAGTCATTCTAATCCTGTGAGAGCAGACGTCTGCAGGTTTAAAGCGGACGTCTGCAGGTTTCACAGCAGACGTGCAGTTGCTCTTTACTTGGCTGTGAGAGCTGAGTCATGGCTTTATAGCAACATTGCTTAATCTTCATTGACTAGAATCTCTGCTGACAAATTTACACATCATAGGCTGTTAAAATATTTAGTATGTATGGATAGTATGAGAGCTGCCAGCTCATGTGGGGTGCAGCAGGTGAAACTGTCCAGATTGATGCCTCTCTGCTCTGATACCCCCCCCCCCCACCCGAGCCCCGCCCCAAAATGCTCAACTCCTCATTATACTGCAGCTGAAGTGGTGAAGTGCATCTTATCTTGAACAAGTATATTCTGTTTCTGCACAATGGATGGACCCCTCTGCTGGTTAGATTGGTAAGTACAAGGCTAATAGTTTAAATCAGTTTGAAGACTTTAGCCCAATTGCTTTAAATTATTAATTATATGAATTTATATGATTATTGCACTCATACCTTTTTATAAACAGAAATTCTGCATAGTATTTCCATCATTTCAATCTAAAATTAAAGAGGAAAGTCTTTCTTCTACAAACTTTGAACAACATAAAGGGAATATGAATCTTCCAGGAGCATCTGTCCTTTATAACTGAACAGATAACTGAATCCAAGTGCTATCTGCCCCCGTTACCCCTGCATTCCAAACCCTATCTGCCCCCGTTACCCCTGCATTCCAAACCCTATCTGCCCCCGTTACCCCTGCATTCCACAGCAAATATAAAGCGGACTTTCTTGCTGCAGTGCTGCAGGTCATATTTAATCTCATAAATTAACCTTTAACCTTTAACATCAATACACTCCAGTTTAGTCCTGAATGTTAGTCTGAGTGTATTAGAGCTCTCATCACTGTTAAACCTTGGTTGAATCTTATTTCAGGTGTATTATATGTTTTTGTAGAAAACATGCAAAACTATATATAAAACTAGAACAACTATATATACAAATGTTAAAGGTCATGGGATTATTCATAGGATTTTACTGTAACAGTAATATTAATATATTCTGCTGTTAGATGTAAGTTGTTGCTAAGCTGCAACTGTAGCACATTAGAACCAGACCTCAATGGGCAGAGAGGAATGGTAGGCCATGTCAGAAGGCACAGGCCAGGTTTCCAAGGCTCTGATTTATCATGCCTTAGCTGTCTGTCTGTTACCTGGTCATGGAAACTATGTCTGCTGGGCTGCTCTTTGACAAATTTACATTGGTCTTAATTCTGAAGAAGGTTTGAGAGCCTTTTGAACCTCATACAGGGTTTGGTGCCAGAGACACATCCCACAGTGGGTAATGCAGCCATGCAATATCCTCTCAACTTTTGGTTATTGTGCACAAAATGCAACTTACATCTTAACTCATAACACATGCGTTTCTTTCGAGTTTGCTTTGCATGTGAGGGAAAAACAGAAAATAAAGGGGACTTATTATTCCCCCTTTACACAAGTTAAGAGAGTTCCCTTGGGTCTTAATGAAATTACTGACATGTTTCAGTTAAAATACCACAAGGATCAAGCAGCACATCACCCTTCTCACACTGTCAAAACAACCCTGCTCAGGAAGGCTGGTTTGAGTGCCTGTTCTTTTAAAAGATGATGAGCCACTGCTTCTCTCACCCCTTCCATGTGGGTGCTGTGAGAAGCACTTCTGCTGGAGAACACATAGTGGTGCATTCATATATGTTTGAACACTACTTGGACCCTGAGTTTGCGCCAATGTCAGGCTTTTACTCATTCTAGCAGTGGCACACACAATAACATACATAGTGCCCACTTGCCAATTTACAGGTGGACATAAAGCAAATTTTCCCTTAGCTCAACATGCTAATGTTGCTAACTCCTGATTACCTGAGTGCACACAATGAGAACTTTGTAACTTTTACTCTCATGTTCACATGCTGATAAGATGAAGTTCATCATACAAATATCAACTAACAAACTAACATTATTAACATTATTGTGGATTCTGCAGAAAGTAACACAAGTAAGGCCAATACTTTTCTAGAAAATTACATCAATTACATCAGGCATTTACATGAACTAGTGCTAAACAGCCAAAGTAACAATTATTTTTTAAATACTTACATTTCCTTCATCTGCAGTTTAGCCTCGCACAGTTGGTATCCCTCTTTTAGGAAAAGTTTTGTTACCAGCTCTGCATTGTACTGACCCAGGCTGATGTAGCAATTCGTGCTGATCTGTGCAGCCAACAACAAAGCGATTCCCATTAGCTTCGCATAGTGCTAATAGGTCCAGCGCATGTGAAAGAAAAATGGCACAAAGTTCTCAAGTCCTAGGTGGAGATCCTCAGATTCAGATCAATAGAATTAGAATGATTACCCTCCTGATATAGAAAGGGAGTGAAATCTTTCTTAGTCCATGTTTTATGATGTAGGCAGCCAAGAAAAACTCACTGGGTTGTCTAATTTCACAGTTTTTTGGGCTGATAGGCACTCAACATATCTAAATATATGTGCACAAGCACAGAAAAAGTGAATTTTTCATATATCCCCTTTAGAGTGGAAGTTTTATCATGCTGGGTAAATCGGCAAAAGATTAAGATATGTATTCATACATTATTAGAAATCTCATGAATGTTTTTGTCACAGTATGTGTGTGCGTGTGTGTGTGTTCGTCAATGTGGCCATGCCCTCCTTGTGTCTCACACCTGCTAGTTATTGAGACATTATATGTATAAAGGTCTGTCGTTTACGTGTTTGGGTTGTCGGTTTTTGACTTTGTTGGTGTGCTTGTCTGAACGTTAAGTAAAACATAAGTTTCTGTTTCACGCTGCTTGTCTCCGCATCCTGCCTAAAGCCTCCCACGTTACAGAAAAACCAACTGATGAAGGATGCCTGGGAAGGGCAGTAAGAAAAGGAAGGGGAAGAAGGGAGATAACGCCCTCCCACAACCCGCGCAGCAAGACCCTCCGTCATCCTGGCCTCACTCCACACTTCCACCATGGGAATGGAGGCCACTGGGCAATTTTGCCCCGCCCCCCCGAGTATGGTCTAGGGTTGGACTCTGCGGAGTCCTACAGACCCCAGCCGGATTGGCACTTGGAGGTGGACTCCGCTGGGTCCTACGACCCCTACATGGACTTCTACGAGGGTTAGGCGGATGATGGGGAGTACGGGGAGTGCAGCGACGTTAGTCTGCGGTCAGACTTGGGGCAGCGATGTAGAGTCTGCGGACTCCGAGAGCGACGAGGTCTCGGCACTTCAGATACCGCCCAAGGCTCCACCTAGGAACCACTGCTCGGGAGCAAGCAAACCTTCCCGAGCGGCACAAAGAGGGGCAACCCCGCTCGAGGACACTCAACCCACTAAGGAGTACAGCCCCAGAACTCAAGCCGGTACCTAAGCCTCGTAGAGGTGAGGGGGAGGCGTCACCAGTGCCCACCCCAGAGACAGGCAAAGCAACTGGTGCGCTGCAGAGGTCACCGCCCTCCAAATTGGTGAGAGGCGATCCCCCACATGCAGGTGGGACTCCAGCCCAGCCGACAACTGAGGGAGAGGCTGGGGCTCCTGCCCGCCCCCCTGGACTTTTCACTAGTCCTCTATGTATCTTTGTATGTCCCCCTCATGTTGTCTGTGCCTGTCAGTGTGTCCGTCCCCGTGTCTGTTGTCCTGATCTCCGTCCTTCCTCCCGCTGGCCCGTGTCCGGTCGCTCGGTCCTCTGGCCTTGCCATTTGGCGGTGGTTTCGGGGCCACAGCCCATTAGGCTGCTGCGCTGGGAATCGCAGCCTTGGGGGGAGCTCTGTCAAGGTACGGCCCCCCCAAACATCTCTGTGTGTGTTTGGCAATGTGGCCACGCCCTCCTTATGTCACACACCTGCTCCTTATTGTGTTGTTATATGTATAAAGGTCTGTCGTTTACGTGTTTGTGTTGTCAGTTTTTGACTTTGTTGGTGTGCGTGTCTGAACGTTAAGTAAAACGTACGTTTCTGTTTCATGCTGTGTGTTTTGTTTTGTTTTGTTTTTTTTAAGTGATATTTTTATATTACTTGCTCTGCATACAAAATGACTTGGTTCTTCATTTTACATAAAAGCTTTATTATGAAATTGTGGCTCTGTCTATACATGTGGACACCATGCATTAATGAAATACACAGGGCAATATACATGTTTTATATCTTTCATTAACTTTTAGAATGTATCATATTACAGAATTTTAATAAAGATTTTAGACTGTATTTAACCTTGTTTTATTATTTCTTAGAAGTTTTTATTTAATGTAAAACATCTCTATAAGTCCATCACAAAGTAAATTAGATGTTATCCTCCAAAACACAGAATCATGTGAACTATTGCTCCAATGTTACAATAGCTATTGGCCTTATTTCTGTTGTTTTCTTGAGCAGTAAGTCAAAGTTAAATTTATTTATACAGTGCTTTTTACAACAGCCATTGTCACAAAGCAACTTTACACATGTCTGAGTCCAAGCCCTGGAGTAAACAGACAAGTGGAATGTTAGTAGTAGTGGTTACGGCGATTACTAATGGGACTGTTGCTGTTACTAGGTTACCACTGTCACCTAGACAACCATCTTAGGGGTTAACAAACAGCATGCAACTGCAATTTGATTAGTTTGGAAAAATACATCGAGTGATACACTTGGACACATCATCAGTTATGTTACCTGGGGTCACTGGGTGTTTTTGGTGTTTCAAATATCAGATTCCGTCTCCCAGGCAACCCAGCTGGGAGTGATCATTCACAGCTTGTGTTCAAGTAGCCTATGCCCACAAATCATTTCTTTTTATCCAAACCTATCTAGAGGTATTTTCTGCTGCCTGTGTGTTGACTCTGATGGTCTTCCTCTTGTGTGTTCCTGTGATGCCCAGGAGACTGTAGGCCTTACACAGGGACTGTAGACCTTACCCAGAGACTGTAGAATTTACACAGAGACTGTAGCCCTTACACTGGTACTGTAGGCCTTATATAGAGACTGTAGGCCTTACACAGAGGCCCTCATCGACCCTCACCTGCCAATCACATGCTGTTCCAAAGAGGTGCTGTCTTTAGCTGGGGCTGGGGTTTCTCCTCAGGTCTGACAAATGCCACTGCTGGATTTGATGATTGAAGGTGCTTGGCTCAGTTTTTGGCTCTGTAGATGGTGTCAGCAATAGCCTTTGATCTTCAGTGACTGCTTATGACACCAGTGATGGCGATCTTATCCTTGTGCCTTAGGCAGCAGCTAAGAATGTGCTCCAGTGTTCCTTTCCTGAAGCACAAGGGATATGCAGGTGATTCTACCTTTTCCCCAGTGGTAAAGTTACAAATTCAAAATTCAAAATTTATTTATACAGCGCTTTTTATAATGTTGTCAGAAAACAATAAATATCCAAGTCCAATCCCCAAGTGAGCAAGCCAGGGGTGACAGTGGCAAGGAAAAACTCCCTAGAGCATGAGGAAGAAACCTTGAGCGGAACCAAAACTCAAAGGGGGGGTGCATCCTCCTCTGGCTGACAATGGTCACCACAATAATAACAATGTAAATAGAAAAATTAATTAAAGAACAAAACAAGCAATTAATGTTTAGTCCAACTTTATAGAGGTCCTAGTCTTGTCCCGAGGTGTGCATGTGTCCGAGACCCAATCTGCAAGAGAACGTCCATTAAGGGCAACGGAGAAGTAGTGTGCTTTGGTTTTTCTCGTTGGATTATCATCTGGTTGGTTAAGGTAGGCTCTGAGTTCACTTACTTTTGTTTTAGATCCTGTGAAATTCAAGGTTTGTTGTCTAAACCTAGTTGTTAGTTGCTTGGTAACAGTAATTACTCACTACAGGTGTAGTTTTGCCCTGACCTTAGGTGTGAATTGAGGGGCAGGCTCAGCACTTATTGAACTGAGTTAAATTGGGACGACTCAACATCTGGAGAAGGTTTGGTGGTGTTCTCAATCAGTTCATTTACACCTCACCTACAGGACTTCACAAACTCAGCTAAGTATCTTCTAATATTATCTCAATCCTTTATCTCATACATCCACAAATCAAGCATCTGAAATGTGCTTCACACTTCCTGTCCACATATCCCACAGATCTCCTTGACACAATCATAGACGTCACAATCTCAGCAATCTCACTGACTCACAACACTTCACACCATCACATATCGTGGTGGCAGGAGGGCTCTGGAACTAGCAATCTGCTGTCCAGAAGGCTGACTTAATCTTAGCATTAGCATCCCTCCACTTCCTACACTTCCTGGCTCTGACAGAAACATGGATCACCCCTGAGAACTCCACGATTCCGGCTGCCCTGTCCTCTGCCTTTTCATTTACCCATACTCTGAGGGATCTTGGCAGGGGTGGTGGCACAGGTTTACTAATGTCTCGAGAGTGGCGTTTCACTCCACTTTCCTTCTTTACACTTTCCATCTCCTCTTTTGAATTTCATGCCATTACAGTGTCTTTCCCCACCAAACTTCTAATCATTGTCATCTACCGCCCTCCAGGTTCCCTAGATCATTTCATTGATGAGCTCGACATCCTTCTGAGTCAATTCCCCATTGAAGGAAATCCATTCATTCTCCTTGGTGATGTCAACCTTCCATCAGACAAGCTGCATTCCTCCTGCATCCTTCCGCTGTTGACAGCATTTGACCTCACCCTCAACCACTCTCCTCCGACTCATAAAGCAGGTAATGTTCTGAACCTGATCTTCACCCGTACCACCACAACATCGGACATCAGTCACCCCCCTCCACCTCTTGGACCATCACTTTCTATCCTTCTGTCTCCCTTCCTTCTCTTTCCATCCAGTCCTCTCCAACATGTTCCTCCTTCCTCCATCGCAATCTGCACTCCATAACTCCTTCTTCCCTTGCTTTTACTATTTTGTCCACCCTTCCTCACCCTGACTCTCTATCCTCTCTCTCTGGATACAGTTACAAATACTTTCATTTCTACACTCTCCTCATCAATGAATCTTCTGTGCCCTCGCTCCTCTAGACCCGCTAAGTCCTCCCCACCTTCACAGGAGAGAACTAAGGACTGCAGAGAGGTGGTGGAGAAAATCTCACGTAGACTCAGACCTTAGCTCATACAAGTCTCTCCTTTCCAAGTTCTCACTGGAAGTAACATCTGCAAAGCCATCCTACCACAGAGAGAAATTCGAATCATCATCATCTGATCCACGCAAGCTCTTCACTATTTTTCTTCTCTCCTTAATCCTCCCCCTCCCCCTCCTTCCTCATCTCTTACTCCAGAGGATTTTATCACCTTCTTTGAGGAGAAGGTTGCAGCAATCCACCAGTCTTTTTCCTCTGTTCCCACTCCTCCAACTAATGTGCATTCCCCAACATCCAACTCTTGACTTCTTTTTCTCCTCTCTCCACAGATGAAATTCTTCAACTCCTGACTTCCAGCAATCCAACTACATGTCCGCTGGATCCAATTCCTTCTGCTCTGTTTCAGACAATCGCAAGAGATCTGCTTCCTTTCATCTCTGTCATCATCAACAACTCCTTATCTTCTGGATACATGCCAACTGCATTCAAAACCACCAGGGTGGTACCAATCCTCAAGAAGGCCACACTTGACAGCTGCAGCGTTACCAACTACAGACCAGTATCACTTCTCTCTTTCCTCTCAAAAGCCCTTGAGCAAGCAGTTTATAATCAATTGTTTCTTTTTCTCACCCAGAACCAGCTGCATGATCCCAATCAGTCTGGCTACAAACCAGCACATTCTACAGAAACGCCTTCATAGCGGTGACTGAGAAACTTCATGCTGCTAAAGCTGCCAAACTGTCATCTGTTTTGATTCTTCTAGACCTTTCAGCAGCCTTTGACACAGTGAACCACAACATTCTTCTCTCTGTTCTTTCCAGGCTTGGTGTGACTGGCTCTGCTTGGAGATGCTTTCAGTCCTATCTGGATGGACGGTCCTATCAGGTGATATGGAGAGGATCCACATCCAAACCATGTAGACTCTCCACTGGTGTTCCACAAGGCTCAGTATTGGGCCCCCTTCTCTTCTCTTTGTATACTCATTCTCTTGGTGATGTAAAATCTTCTCATGGTTTCTCCTACCACTGCTATGCCAATGACACTCAATTATTTATTTCTTTTCCACCCTCTGACACGCGGGTCTCCAGACGTATCTTGGCATGCTTGACTGACATTGCGTCATGGATGACAGCCCACCACTTGAAGCTCAACCCCAGTAAAACTGAGCTTCTGTTCATCCCAGGTACTCCCAACCCTTACCATGACCTCACAGTTTCCTTTGAGAACTCCCTTGTATCACCATCCGAAGCTGCCCATAGCCTGGGTGTAACCAGTTGTCATTCTCAACTCATGTTTCTAATCTAACCCAGTCTTGCAGATTCCTCCTTTGTAACATATGAAGGATTTGACCCTTTCTTTCGCAGGAAGCTACCCAGGTGCTTGTGCAGTCTCTTGTGATCTCAAAGCTAGACTACTGCAACTCGCTACTTGTTGGTCTTCCTTTAAGAGCCATCAAACCTCTACAACTTGTCCAGAATGCAGCAGGACGACTGATCTTCAATTTTCCGAAGTTCACACGTTACTCCACTGCTGCGCTCCCTTCATTGTCTCCCTGTAGCTGCACGCATCAGATTTAAAACCTTGATGCTTGCCTACAAAGCCAAAAATGGACCAACCCCTTCATACTTGAGGTCAATGGTCAAAGCCCGATCTGTACCTCAAGTACTTCAAACCTCAAGTACGGCTCGGCTTGAAATACCTTGCTTCAGGTCTCATGGACGACAAGCATTGAGACTATTTTCTGTCCTGACTCCAAGATGGTGGAATGAACTCCCACTTGCTGTCCGGACAGCAGAGTCCCTTGCCGTCTTCAAACGCAGACTGAAGACCCATCTATTTGCAGAATATTTAAAGGACAACTGACACTGCTCCCTTATTGACTGACTAATTTATTACTTATTGTAGGGCACTGTTTATGTTTTTTAACAAACTCTAGCACTTATTGTTTATAGCACTTATCCTTGTTTAAGATAGACCTCATGTATTTTGCACTTATAGGTATCAGCATTCATCCCTGTATTCATCCCAGTATTCTAGTTCATTGGTATGTTTAATTCTAACCTACTGTACTGTACTTGGATATATTCTATGAATAAATGACAAAGCACTTTTGTAAGTCGCTCTGGATAAGAGCGTCTGCTAAATGCTGTAAATGTAAATGTAAATGTAATTGGCTAGGGTGGAAGTGTGGTGGAACTATCCTATTCCTAGCAAATCAGTGGCTTATACTACATTGCATTTTGTATATGGTGTGTACAACAAATTATCATAGCATCACCTTAATTTATATATCTTTACAAGGGATTTAATTTGGGAAATCAAATATAGGCAGAAGGCCTGTTGTATCTCCTGATGCAGTCTCTATTGAGAGTTAAATGCAGCCATCTAACTATATGATTATATTAGAAGTTCAAGCAGAACTAGGAAAGACAGAATATTTGTGGCTTTCAGTTCAAGAAGCAGGGATGTTAACAAGAATGTGGAAACTACAGCACTAAGTCTTTGGTCAGTGTGGTGAAGTAACTCTTACTGCAGAGTGGATGTAAATATAGTATCTGTGCTACATCCTCTCTCAGTTCTGCAGACCAGGCACTTTCTGCTCAGGTCTTTCATTGTCGGTGATTTCATTCCTTCATGAAATTGCGGATAAGTACATTAATGGCAGTTTGTTGTGGTTGAAAGGCCAGAGATATATAAACAGCGGTAAGGTGATTTCTCTGATGAGAACATAATTAATTAAATACATACAAAGCAAATGCCCATGTAAAGTGGTAGATTCAGCTTTATAAAAACTACAGTCTGAGGAGATATTTTACAAATCATAAACAGCCACAGGACTTTAAACTGTTAATATTTCAACTGAAGATTGATGGTTGGGTACAATTTATGTCTCTGTGTATTTGTCCAAGACTAAGGGACAATAGATGTCTGTCTGAAATCTATCCAGTGTAAATAGAACATAAAGAAGTTAGTATTAACTTTCACCACAGGATAATTATTTATATAATTTTGTTTTAAATGTGTGCCAAGTAGATACTAGGGGAACTCTATGTTTGTAGATTTCCAAAACTTTCCATATTTTTTCTTACAACATCTTAAAAACACAATTGTCATTAAGTGTTAATGCTGTCATTAAGTATTAGTGTTGTCATTAAGTGTTAGTGCTGTGATTAAGTTTTAGTGCTGAGATTAAGTGTCATTAAGTATCAGTGCTGTCTTTAAGTGTCATTAAGTGTTAGTCTACACACCTTTCGAAAAATCTCCTCAAATTATATTTTGATGAGGTAAAGCTAAAAATGAGCTTCTCTTTAAATGCTTACATGCTCCCTGTCTCTTCCCATTTTCTTTCATAAAAGTAAATATGTCATTAGTTATCCATAAATTAAGGTTTATTTATCTTGTATTCATTTCCGATGGGATTTATCCTAACTTAATGTCTGATGGCTGTAACTAACAGCTTCACATGCTGCCAGTTTGGCTATACCATAAGCATTAATGAGGGTTACATGTGCAACAGGAAATACTGAACAATACTGAAGCATTATAAAGAGTAAGTGACAAATATAAAATGTGGTTATTAAAGGCTTAAAAACAAACCTGTTGCAGGGCTTAATGAAAAAAGCAGGCTGTAATCTGCAAGATAACTAATATGGAATATTTGACATTTTATGTAAGTCTACAATACCATTCATTTGTAGATTTGTTGAACAATTTGACGTTGGCATGTTGTTTAGATCATGGCTCTTTGGATACCAGTTGCAAAGTACCGTTTCCTATTAGGCTTTGTTATGAATCAGTGAAAAATCATTTTGTATGTTGTTTTGTTACAGTTTTATGTGATGTAGTTATGTAGTCCTGTGAGTCCAAAGGTACCAGAAACTATGATGTCTCTCTGAATCATGGGCAGGATTAGGAGTCATGATAAACAGAGCAAGGATCTGCAGTGCATGCACTTCACTGCTAGCATTGCACTGCACTTAGTGTTCACATGGCATTATTTTATCTGATTTATTTGTGTCCTCATAACAGCAGTGGTTTGCATGTGCTACACACTCCTGGAATATGTTGGGTTAAGGTTGTTGTGTTGAGTCAGTATGAGTTTGCATGAGTATGTTGGGTTAGTGTTGCTGTGATGTGCCAGTATGAGTTTGCATGAGTATGTTGGGTTAGTGTTGCTGTGATGTGCCAGTATGAGTTTGCATGAGTATGTTGGGTTAGTGTTGCTGTGATGTGCCAGTATGAGTTTGCATGAGTATGTTGGGTTAGTGTTGCTGTGATGTGCCAGTATGAGTTTGCATGAGTATGTTGGGTTAGTGTTGCTGTGATGTGCCAGTATGAGTTTGAATGAGTATGTTGGGTTAGTGTTGCTGTGATGTGCCAGTATGAGTTTGCATGAGTATGTTGGGTTAGTGTTGCTGTGATGTGCCAGTATGAGTTTGCATGAGTATGTTGGGTTAGTGTTGCTGTGATGTGCCAGTATGAGTTTGAATGAGTATGTTGGGTTAGTGTTGCTGTGATGTGCCAGTATGAGTTTGCATACCCATATATAGCAGTGTGAAGATATATATATATATATATATATATATATATATATATATATATATATATATATATATATATATATATATATATATATATATATATATATATTCCTTATCGTCTCATAATCTTGCCTTTGAGCATAATAATCATTAATCATGTGACTATCAGAAATTACTTAAAGATTTAGATCTAAAACACTAAAACATGCTAAAAGGAAAACAACCTTAAAGATTAAATTATTTTTTTATCGGGCATCACAGTTTAGGAATATTGCTGGGACCTTTTATAAGTTCTGTTGAAGAAATGCTTTCCCGATAAGCAACATTCATGATCCCAAACAAAATTTAACTCTTCATTTAAGTTCAAGCATGCTCTGGTAATAGAGAATGCAATAAACGGTTCTGGAAGGTTCTCTTTAAAAAGTTTAAACTGACAGAGTTTGCTCGGCTTTGCTTGTGCTTGCGGCTTTTAGAGACACAGGACGGTATTTTCTGTGTCCCTTGGAAGCTCTAATTTTCTGAAATCCACCACCTCCTCTCACTGCAAAATGAAGCACCCCCTGTGGGATGCCTCTCTACTGGACTGCAGTACTGGATTTTAACTGTACTGGTGGTACTCTACTGTGTACTGGAAGTACTCTACTGGACTGCAGTCTATTGGTGGTGCTCTACTGGAAATGCTCTACTGGACTAGTGGATGTAGAGGGGGTGGGGGTGTAGTGGGATGAGCATAGCTGGCTCATATCTGACTTGTCTTGGTGTTAGGGTTGGGGTTAGGGTTAGGGTTTAGGGTTAGGGTTAGAGATAGGGTTAGGGTTAGAGTTAGGGTTAGGGTTAGGGTTTAGGGTTAGGGTTAGAGATAGGGTTAGGGTTAGGATAGGGTTAGGATAGGGTTAGGGTTAGGGTTAGAGATAGGGTTAGGGTTAGAGATAGGGTTAGGGTTAGGGTTAGGATAGGGTTAGGGTTAACAATGGTCACTTAATTAAAAAGTAAAAACACTTCATGAGTTTATTGACTGTGCCCATAAACTTTCCTTTAATATTATAAGCTTTGACAATGCATGGTTGTTTGAGGTAGCATCAAATTTGTCCTCTAAGACAGCTTTATGTAGTAGATAACAAATAATCAGTGCAATGCTAATCAGATATTTCTAATTGTAACCTTAATCGGGAATCAGGTGACATCATTTCACACTTATGCAGCCAGTAGCTGAGTCTCAGTGCAGTAAATCATTTTAATATGCATTTAATTTGTGTTCCCACTTGGTCTGTCTCACACACTCATTCCTTGAAACTTGTTTGAAACACTTCTTAGTCTGGCCTGAAGCTTTGGCACATACTGAACAGCTGTGAAAATCATTTTATAGGTATTTCACAATATGCAGGCAAAAAAAAAAAAGTGTACTTAGGTATCCGTGTGCCTCAGTGTCTGTGTACACCAGCAGTTTATTTGGATACTGACCAGGAAGGCAGAGAAAGGTGAGAAGCCTCTACCTGGGTGTGGAAGGTCAAAGGTCACTATGACTAGGAGCCAAGGTCTTGCATGACAGCCTCAGGAAATAAGTTGGTGGGGAAGAGAAAAAAATAAACCAGAAGGAAACAGACAAGCAAAAGACTGTAACTCATTAAATTCTGATTGTTTCATAATAATTATTGGAATTATTGGAATATCATTTAGAAATAATCCAGTATGTAACTGTAGGATCTTAGAGATCCCATAGTGTTCTCAGTATGCATCATTATATTAAAATTATATAAACAATGAAAATGTAAAAAATGTAGTGCAGAAGTTACTGTCAAATCTTTGCAAGACAACGGCTGTCCATGTATGTTTTTTTCTGTGTTCTAGGCCTAGTCTTGTCTTTATGTAATACTAAAGGGTACTGAGCAGCCCACCTCCATGTTCCATCCTATATGCTGAAAAGTCCCAAATTAGAAAAAACTTCAAATTATGTGTCAGGCAAAGCCAGAGATAATTACACTGTATCTAAAAAAAGAAGGTTATTTGTTCTATTAAATATTCCAAAGTCTGTGATCTATAAGGGGTACACCCATGCATGTAAAGGCACTAAAATTTATACACCTCACCTCTGCTACTTTTCTTATTTGGAATAGTCCATGGATTGTTGAATGGTTCTAGATTTTTCTTTCAAATGTTTAGGCTTCCATGGTTCATGGTGCATGTTCGTATGATGCTGACCATAACATAAAACCACTAATTCTTTAGTTGGAGAGCCAGCAGTAAATCACAGGTTTAAAGGATATTCCTGCTGTTTGAAAATTACAGAAATAGTTATTTGCTCTGTTTCAGTGCTATAAAACCAAGTACACGTTCCATACTTAAAGAAAACGTTTGAGCATTTTGTAAGCAGTTTGTGACTATCTCTGGGAATAGGCATTAAAATGAGTACAAATGACATGGGTTTGTTGGTCAGATAACTGATGGGTGTGTCTGTGTTCTGGCTGGCCATGTTAGTTATGTGCTAATGCACGAAGCAGCTGTTAAATGAGGGATTTCCTCTCAGGTCTGTGCATCTGGCCCCAGCCCTGCACTCAGAAGCCCCGTGAGGTGTGGAATTGTAATACGAGTAACAGCCTTGGACTTGCAGCCAGCAACACTGGCCACTCAGACTGAAGGTCAGACTCTCGAGACCACGGCCAGAATAGCCTGAATATTTGGTTCTTAGATCTGTTACACTAATGAAAGAAAGCATAAACTAAATGGAGTAAATGGAGGTCCACAGTGGGAATGTAAAAAGCAGGAAAAGGTCTGAAGTGGATGCGTGATAATGGTTTTATCATTTAGGTACAAATGTTTGCAAATGCAGCATTACCATGTTTGCATAAATCTTGATTAAGACAAACAACTTCTGTGGCTGAACAGCCAGCTTCCATTTTGGGTGTCCATCTGTCCAATAAATCACTGTCTCCCATCTTTGTGCATTTTTAAATGTACCATTAAATAATTCTTACACATATGGGTTTTCCCTCCACTCAGCACTAGTTCATCTTGGTGACGGTCTCCTCCTCTCACCTCCATCAGCTCCAACACAACAGCGAATAAGTGGACACAGCAGCGGTGATGAAAGGACATGGGAGGAGGATTGGAAGTCGATGGAGAGGTTCTGTGATCCCTGTCTGGTGCACACTACAGCTGGCTCAGCAATCACCCTGGGGGGGACAGCCTAGTGTCTCAGGCAAGGTGACCTTGATGTCCAGCAGACTTTATTAATGTCCTTGTCTCTAGAGGGAGCATGTTTATAGACCTCAGAGATTCCCAGAAAGTAGAAGAGAGCAAATAATATACTGGAGTCCTAAGGGCCTAATATTAAGCTAAATGTCATTTTTATCTCTATGGAAATGGGGTCCAAATAGAAGTGCACAAAATATGTTATTTTCATGAAATAACCTGGTTTCACTTAGTTGTTTTCATAATGCAAACACCAGTTGCTGGCAAAAATAATTAAATAATAAAAATGATTAATAATTAAATATTTATCCAATCCACAGCTTCCTATGAACATATAAATGAATAACTGGGGAGATGCTTGGCTGAACTGAGCTGTTAAGTTCAGGCTGAGCTGATTTAAAGTCAACTTAGTTTAGGTTTCTTTGTTTAATATTCAGTTCTGTGAAAGTAGGATGCTGTATCTTGATTTTCATTATCCAGTTTATCACAAAACCATGTTAGAATAACATTCAATCTATAAGGCTTCAAGTTCTTATTTTACAAGTTCAACAAATCTAGACAAAAATAGCAAGTACAGCATTGTGTATCTGGTTCTGGTTATATATGTAGATGGGTTACTGAATTTCCAAAATTAAGTTATAATTTTGTTTTTAAAATGGGACAAGACAAGTTTTTGTGTCCTGATGCAATTAAACCCCTGAGTTATTTAGGGAATGGGGGAAAACAAGTCATTTGTTAGTGTGATTGTTCCCAGAGTTGTATCCAACACTTATTTCCACTAATGCTATTTTCAGACATTTCTGGATGTTGCAAGGCCCATATTTCCATTGGTTTTAGAGATTTTCTCTTTCTCTTTTTATGTGAGTTATTACAGTGATCAGCATATATATGGGGAACAGCATCTGTATGGAACAGATGGGTAATGTCTTGCTGGGCATATCTGGTACTTTGTAAATGCCTATGGGGGAACGTTCACTTCACTCCGGAGTGTTGTTAAGTGATTTAGGGAAAAGGGAGACTGAAGCCTGAGGTTGGAGAGCTAATAGCAGATGGCTTCCAATAATCTCTGTGGAAACTGATACAGGTGCCAAGAGCCAAGTAAGATGTAGAATTCATAAAAATACAGCACTGAGGTCATGTCTTATTCCATGCTATGTTCAATTAGAAATCAGGGGACATTTAAGCCCAAAACTGAAGAACCCACTTCTTGAGTAATACCTGTATTAGTAACCCATAGTAGTACCAGTTGACCTTGAGTATAACATGAAATGGTATATTTAGGTCTGTTGAACATGAAATGGTATATTTAGGGTCTGTGGAAAGTGCCACTTGTGAACTACATGCATAACATGTCTGTTTTCATATTATTTGAAGCCAATTTAAGACCTTTATGTCTCAAGAGGATTGGTATCAATGAATTTAAATCAATGTTAAGTTAAAAACAAAGCAACAGCCTTAACCTACAACAGTTGTAACTGTACACCACAGATTAATAGAATAAATACAAGGAGGTGAAAGTAAAATTACTCTTAATTAGTCTTACATTTATAGCTCATTGTAAAATATATTAAAACATAAAATGTAAGTGTACAAAGCTCAACATCTAAAATTGACTTCACAAAAATATCAATTGCAAACATCGTGAGAAATGCGTCTGTGTTGAAGAGAGGATGAACAGTACATTAGGATTACATGGAACACAATTACAAGGAACACAATTACATGCTTGTTGTGACTCCTAACAGGAATGTATAATAAAGGCAAACACTTGCAGAATAATAACCGAAATGTTACTGACTGACTAACAAATAACACAAGAATGTGCCAATGTTAGGGATTCTATGCCTCTACAGCTTGTCTTTTTAGCATAGTTAGCTAGATAGCATATTTGGCAGCGTTGTCTTTCCCACCATGCTCTATGGCCCAGCATGTCTTAGAGAACACATGGCGTTTGGTGATATGGCTTGTGGTTAAAAAGGGGAAGGTCTTGTGTTACACTTGTTTCACCCATTTTCAGAAGCAAACTGAGAGGAGGGGGAGAGTGTACAAAGTGTAGTAACAAGGGGAGTTCACACGACGCCTTTGTAAATGCGAGGCGTGCTACCTTGCATGCTCTAAAAAGCAAAACTCACTAATGAGGGGGTGCGCAGTGCCAAGTAGGTACATTCCAGACAGCAAGAATATAGGCAAACTACACTGAGAGATAATAAAAAAAGGAAAAGTAAACGGACTTGGGCTGTCTGTCACGCTCAGATATGGTAATCTTTGTTTTGAATTGCGTAGTTCAAAATTACATTTACATTTACATTTATGGCATTTAGAAGACACTTTTCCAGAGCAACTTACAAAAGTGCTTTGTCATTTATTCATAGAATATATCCTAGTACATTACAGTAGGTTAGAGTCCAACATACCAATGAACTAGAATACTGTAGAAATACAGGGATGAATGCTGATAACTAAAGTACAAAATACATAAGGTCTATCTTAAACAATGATAAACACAATAAACAATAAGTGCTAGAGTTTGTTAAACAACATAAACAGCGCCCTACAATGAGTACTAATTTAATCAGTCAATATGGGAGCAGGGTCAGTTGTCCTTTAAATATTCTGCAAATAGATGGGTCTTCAGTCTGCGTTTGAAGACTGCAAGGGACTCTGCTGTCCGGACAGCAAGTGGGAGTTCATTCCACCATCTTGGAACCAGGACAGAAAATAGTCTCAATGATTGTTGTCCATGAGACCTGAAGCAAGGTATTTCAAGCCGAGCCGTACTTGAGGTTTGAAGTACTCGAGGTACGGATCGGGCTTTGACCATTGACATCATGTATGAAGGGGCTGGTCCATTTTTGGCTTTGTAGGCAAGCATCAAGGTTTTAAATCTGATGCGTGCAGCTATAGGTAGCCAATGAAGGAAGCGCAGCAGTGGAGTAACGTGTGAACTTCGGAAGATTGAAGATCAGTCGTGCTGCTGCATTCTGGACAAGTTGTAGAGGTTTGATGACTCTTAGAGGAAGACCAACAAGTAGCAAGTTGCAGTAGTCTTTGAGATCACAAGAGACTGCACAAGCACTTGGGTAGCTTCCTGTGAAAGAAAGGGTTGAATCCTTCGTATGTTACAAAGGAGGAATCTGCAAGACTGGGTTAGATTAGAAACATGATTTGAGAACGACAACTGGTTGTCCAAAGTTAGGCCCAGGCTACGGACAGCTTCAGATAGTGATACAAGGGAGTTCTCAAAGGAAACTGTGAGGTCATTGTAAGGGTTGGGAGTACCTGGGATGAACAAAAACTCGGTTTTACTGGGGTTGAGCTTCAAGTGGTGGGCTGTCATCCAATCCATGACGTGATGTCAGTAAAGCATGCTGAGATACGTTTCGAGACCTGCGTGTCAGAGGGTGGAAAAGAAAGAAATAATTGAGTGTCATCAGCATAGCAGTGGTAGGAGAAATCATGAGACGATATTACATCACCAAGAGATTGAGTATACAAAGAGAAGAGAAGGGGGCCTAATACTGAGCCTTGTGGAACACCAGTGGCGAGTCTACGTGGTTTGGATGTGGATCCTCTCCCTGCCACCTGATAGGACCGTCCCTCCAGATAGGACTGAAACCATCTCCAAGCAGAGCCAGTCACACCAAGCCTGGAGAGAACAGAGAGAAGAATCTTGTGGTTCACTGTTTCAAAGGTTGCCGAAAGGTCTAGAAGAATCAAAACAGATGACAGCTTTAGCAGCATGAAGTTTTTCCGTCATTGCTATGAGGGCTGTTAGAATGTACCAGTTTATAGTCAGACTGATTGGGCTCATGCAACTGGTTCTGGGTGAGGAAAAGAGACAATTGATTATAAACTGCTCGTTCCAAACGGAATAAGTCCAATAACTTACCCATTTAGTTTACGTTAGCTAACATTAGCTAGCTATAACTAGGTTAGTAGCGGTTAGCTGACTTGCTAAGCTTCGTGGCTCAAGTCATACTAGGCTAAAACTACTCCACGTAGTTGCATTACGGAGATTTATAGTTAGAATTTCTTATGAAAGTGAATTTGACGTAGTGTTAGATAACAATACTAGCAACAATTGAACATTTGCATTTATCTAGCTATTGTCATTAATAGAGTTCATTTACCTAGCTAGATAACTAGCTATGTCTCCCATAATGATCCAGCATCTTTCCAAACACTTGACCGGTTAATACTTTGTCAGTTTATTTCAGGTTTTTAGTGTACAGACTTAGCACTAGAAATTCACTTAAGTCAGCCATACAGAAGAGAAGGTAATGATATTGCATACATTTTAAGGCTAGACACATATAACCTAAACACATATGATTAACCTAGGTTACCAAATACATATTAGACCACTAAAGCAAATGCATTATCTTAGCTAAGACATTGGTTATTAGCAAAAGGAAGCACTGTTAACTAGCTAACATTAGTTATGCTAGCTAGCTAGGTGATGATTAGCATTTAATCGGATAAATAATCAATTTGGAAAACAGTGGGAGAAAGAGTTAAAAACAGAGAGCGCAAAATGCGGATTGTTGGTAGGTATGCCTGTGCATTCAGGCATCAAAAATATTTTAAATAGTTTATCTTATTTCAGGTTTTAACTTGTGATCATAAGTGTTCTCATGACGGTGTTTGTCATGACTCATGACAAAGACTATTTTAGTTAATATAATGTGTAGTCTTCCATACGGTAGAGCTGACTGTAATCTTTATTTTGACTGAGTGTGATATGTAGTTATTACTTCATGTCTACAAATGATTATTTCAACCCTCTTTATAAGAGCAAAATAACTCATTAACTCTGTTAAATGTGTTTAATTCTTCAAAGATTAAGAAAACAAAGAAACTACTATTGTGTACTTCTTGTGTCTTTTCTCCTTTAATGCCATAACTAAATCACCCGCAGTGTTTCCAGAGCTCCTGAGGGTTTACCCTCAATCTGGGTGAACACTTGTACAACGATTATGTTAGCTGCTTCTGAAATAAGACGTCAGATAGGGTGTTAATCTAACATTTAACTGTTTTTTTTTGTAATGGTATAACAGCATTCTTCATTGTTTTTCAGCCTTAGAGACAGACACATTCCAACATGTAATAGTTCCAGAAATTTTATATTAATGGAATTTAGCTGATGCTTTTATCCAAAGCAATTTACAAGTATGATTGAGTATAACTTGAGCATCTGAGGGCCTTGTTCAGGGGCCCTACAGTGGCAACTTGGTAGTGTTGTCAAGTACCTTACAAGTCCCGTATCTTAACCACTGAGCTACCACTGCCACTAGAACAGGAGTTTGAAATATTCAAGGGATAGCATGTTTGCACTTCTGTCCAGATCATTTTTTAAATAAAACATTTACATTAGTAAATTTCGTATTTAATCTGTGTAATTGAATCTCAGATTAGTTTTTTTCTTGAATTATGAATATTCTGTGGTCAAATGGGGACATCTAGTGGGACTCTCAAACTGATGCTAAATGTTTGAGCTGTGCAGATACTGTGCAGTTCAAATCATACACAGACATGGTCATAGTGATCATGAACAGGGAAAAAACTGTATGTTAAAATTTGAATTTCCTGGACTGAGCACTCACAGGTGTGTGTGTGTGTTCTTAGTTTTTAAAGTCAGGGAGGCTGTGTTATGATCTTGATTAAAGCCTATTTTCTAGGGCATTACAATTCTGGTTGTACTTTCATGGGCATTTACTGAATCTCTGTTATGGTTGAACATTTAGCAGATGACAAGACTAATATGACCAGTTGGCTAAATGCTTATGCTCTTAACGTCTTGACATGCATACTTAAAAAAAAAATCCACAAACTTAAAGGCAATATTTTATGCTTTTGCCTTTATTACCTTGAGTGAGACAACTTCAATGTCCCAAGCAGAAAGAAACTGGTACTGCTATACAATACTAATATGCGACATGAGACTGTTGGTTCGTTGTTTTGCTTGGTGCAAGTTTAGGCGTAATTACTGTAGGCACGAATATTAATGAATTTATGGTAATACACCTGACAGTAATATCACATTAAGACCGCAACTTTGTGAGGGGTCTCAGCACTGTAAAGCAGTCTAAGTATTTTAGCATGTTAATTTAAGTCTTGATGTTCAAGTGTGATTGTTGAATGCTGTTAAATGTTGGTCACAGCCTCAATGCCCTGATCCGGGGGAAGATCTGTGCTGGTGTTTTTTGGGTAAGTGTGTTTTGTTGTATTTTGTTCGTTAATGTTTGCCTTTTGATATATCTGTATCCGTAAGGTAAATTGTTTTAAGATATTACAGATGGTGATGAGCAATAGATGTGATTTATCCTCTTCTTTTGAATTTTTTGTTTGTTTTAAAGGCACATTGGGTTTAAGTTGGCATTGAGTGCCATGTTTGGAGAAGTTATAGTCTGTGTTACTGCTTAGTGTACCATTTAACATGACTTTACTTTAAATGTTTTAATATTAGATAAGCTGAAAAATTCACTTAGCATCAATGCAACTGTACAACACTTTCAAACCGCATATGGAATGCTAAAGCTCTTTATTTACTTGATCAGTGTAAAATGTCCTTTCGTAAAAATTGGTGCGATTGGCGACCACGCTGTTTAGTTTTATGTCGAGTTGTTCATGAATAGAATGCTACAGCTGTCCCCTTTTAAATTCTGTGGTTGTTATTGGGGCATAAATAACTATATTTTCTTTGAGTGACGATCGTTCACACTTATCGATCGCTTGCGGGAGAAGGGGTTATCAAATTTAATGTATAAGCATTTAGCCATCGACACTGGAGTGTTTGACAGCTTTTCCAACAAATAGTGCTCCATCCATCAGCTGAAAAATATGACGGCTCACTTGCTTTGAATGGTCGCCTACTGAGTGAAGGAGGGCAATGCACGAAGCAATAGGCTCCTGTTGTGCTCTAGCAAGATAAGCCGTAGCACTACAGAGCTCATGCATGTTATTGTTTGGTGAAACTGATTAATAGGTGATGGATAATCTGACACCTAGTGGTAATTCAGGGATGCTCTAGTTTCGAGATCAGTGTACTATGCTTCCCACTGAAGATTTATCCATTTCAGCTCGCTTATTTTTTGTGTGCGTCACACATCTTGTATGGAATAATTCTCAAATATGTACTGCACTTAGAAAAATACAGCTCTGGGAAAAAAATAGAGAAGACTCCAATTTTCTGCTAAATTAACATCTGTACATGTATTGCAGCCATTTTTTTTTTCAATTGTCTATTGAATTCAAACACAGGCACAGCTAACACATTAGGTACTTATTAGTCAAGTCAAATGTATTATAGCACTTTATACAACAATTCACAAAGCAGCTTAACACATGTACGAGTCCAAGGGTGACTGTGGCAAAGAAACCCTCCCTAGAGCATGAAGAAGAAGAAGCCTTGAGGCAGCAAGACTCAAGAGGGCCCATCCTCCTTTGACCATAGAGGACCACCATTAAATTGCATTTCTCAGGGTTGATTTAGAATATTGTGAGGCAGCATGTACATCATTGTATAGTGAATTAATCACACACATGCAATGTGCAGGAACAGACTTGAACTAAATCACACAGAACAATTATACAGTATATACAGGGGATTTTTGTCGCACAGTCCGTGGCTCACAATAGTCATCCTCTTCGATGTTGAAGCTCACAGACTTTCTTTCTGGAGGCAAGGCATCCTTCAAAATATTATTGCCCATGTCTTGCGTGTTTTCGTTTCTTCTGTAGCAACAGTATTATAAGAGCCCTGCCTGCAGAATCAAGGCCAAGGATCCTCAAACAGCAAATGGTAAAATGATGTTTGAAATGTTCTTGGCTTGTGTAACATATAATTTAAGAATATAGATATGATTGCCTGCTAAATTCTTCACTGTGCATCTTTATGTTCTTCCATCAGTTTGTTTTGCTGAGATTAAGTGCAAGGTGCCACCTCTGTAGTCCACACTGGTAGAGACTGGTCCATCAATCCTGTCCCAGGAGTTGAAAATCCATATTGTTCCATTTGATTGACACTTAAACACATCTGACCCTGTATATGTTGTCCCCTCGACAGTGCAACTGAGCAAAGAGGGAGCCGCGATGAGATGAAGATATTGTCTCCAGCATTCAATACCAGACCTTCAACTGACACTGGTAGGTCCCTGCAACTTGCCACTTGAGCCCCTTAATGATAACCGATGCATCTGCTTGAATGAGATCCTAAGAGTTTGTCTATCAAGGCAAAACAGAAGTTAGGACATTTTATCAGAGGTATAAAGAAGTATGGTAGGAACTTCCTTATGAAGGTCAGATTTAATTGTCCATTCTATCTCCAGGGGTTCATATCTTCCCAGGTAAAATGGCATCCAAGTATAGCACTGCTTGCAACTGCCCTGTAACCAGTTGTGGGATCAGCTGGAAAGATCTTCAGTACTACCGCAATACAAAAAAATGTCAAGTGGTGCAAGTGTTTAAATGAAGACATTAAACAGTTTAAGGTCAAGGTTAGAAATCTATTTATTTATTTATTTATTTATTTATTTAAAATGTGTTCGCAGAATCTTTCTAAGGAGTTGTATGGAATTTGCTTATTTGTTCTTGCGCACACAATGTTTTACTGAATCTTGTGTCTTAAAAGAGAATTTATGTATTTTTTTCTATATTCTGTAACCCTAACCCTAACCCTAGAATCCAATACACAGGGAGTCTCCAGATGGTCTGACTTGCCCCACAGGAGACCTCTGGAGCTCAGGTAAAGACTAGACTTGGATTACACAAATTTTATAGAATCTTTCTATGCAGTTCTAGAGAATTTATTTATTTCTTCAATTCACTGACAGAACCTTTCCTTTTTTTTTTTCTTAAATTACCTGTTTATGGAACAGTTCGGTAATCTTTCAATATTGACCTTTTACTTTTGAACATCTACAACACATGTAGAATACAACAGATGCAAACAGCAAGAAACCCTTAACTGCCCATTCCTCACTGAAACAGGATCTCATCCATTTCTCTGCAAGTCTAAAAATGAATTAATTATTCTTCTGTTGGATAATGAACATTTTCCCATATAAATGACATTGTGTATGCTTCAAACATGTCATACGTTTGTTTTCATAAGTCCCATAAAATTGTAAATGGTCATTCCTCTCTCTTTGTACTCTTAACAGTTCTGGGTGTGCCTGGAGGACTTTCTTTGCTTAAGATGAAGACAGTAGAGTTTATATAAATTCTTCAATTATTTAATTGAATCATTTAAATAAAATGTATTGTTGCTTTGTGTTTGTACCAAACAATGAGTGATATTTCATTCCATTTGTCCATGAAAACAATCCTGATTATCCAAGTTGTTGTTATAATTCATTTTATCACTTGCATTTTAGCTGTTAAGAAAACATCAGTGCATTTATTTGTGTAGTGCACTTTAATATGCCTAATTTAGTTCCCAATTCAGTTCTCATTTTGTTCTTTTCCAGGTCTCACTGTACCTGAATAAAAACAGTTTTCTTAAGGTCTCATTAGGTAAGTATGGATCTGGTATCATGCATGTAGGAAGGTAAGAATATTAGTGGTTTCAAGGAGTAGTTTGCATGTGTGTACATGTGGTGTTGTCATGAAGGTGAGTTAACTACCTTTTATAGGTTCAGAGGGAATTTTCTGTAGGGGTGAATACAGCTGTGAAAATGTAAAAAAAAAAAAAAAAAAAAAAAAAAAAAAAAAAAGGTTATGGAGGAATAAAATTTAATTGGGTTTAGTGTGGCTTAGTATTTTAGGCATGCCAGTCGCAACAATTCTTGGATATTTTCAGGAGGTTCATTGATGGAATTTGATTATTCAGCCTCTGAACTCTCACCTACTTCAGTAATGTCATCACCGCTCTCTTTGCTGGGACAGCTCTGCTGGTTCTGTTCCTCACTTCTCTCCATCAATCACAGTTTATTTCTCTTGCATGCTTGTTCTGTCGATACCCCTGACCTTTTTCCTCACTGTCCCTGTACTGCTCATATTCTCTGGTACTGTATTTCTGGCTTGTCCCTTAAGCATCCTGTACATTCCCTTCATATGGGTGTTTTTGTTTTTTCCTTTTCTTTTTTCACTAGAGACCGAACATTTACAGAATGTGCCCTGTATGTTGAACAGAATGTTGGTGCCCTGTAACGCAGCCTGCATAACTTTCCAAAAACCCAAACAGGAGAGGCCAGATAGTTATGTTGTCGGCGCAACCTTCAAATCCCCTGGGTGGGGGGGAACATGACCGGTGACATGTCAATGCTATGCAGAAGTGTTATCCTAATTCTGGACTTTTATTACCTAATGTTTATAGAGTCTATAATTGTAGGGAATTTACTTTTTTTATTTTTTCCTTCTGTACATTGGATTCTGTAAAAGTTCTGTCCTTTATAGATAATTTACATAGGGTTGCACAGCATAGAAAACATAAGTCTATTTTTTTTTTAATGAGGGGAGGATCGTGATAGTTTATAGGTCTCCTGCAGGCTGACCAAACTTTACAGAATCTTTCTATGGAGTTGTACAGAATGTTAAAGAAAATGGGTTAATGTTAGCAATATGATCTACTCGCAAGTTTGGGAATGAAATCAAATGCTCCTTTTTCCAAGCTGAGCAGCCATTCCAAAACACAATGTGCATTCCTGCAGAGCTAATTTAACATGTATGACTTTAGATAGTAAGCATACCCCATTTCGATCTTGTGGAGTTCTCCGATCTTGGTATTTTAGCTGCAAACGTTTCATCACCAGTTGAGGTGACCTCTTCAGTGCGAGCGTCATTGTGTGCTTGGCCTGTGAGTTCTTGTCATAGGTTTGTTTGTGGACCGTGTTCGATCCTTGAATGCCATTGGTTGCTCTGGTTAACTGGGTCCTAAAGTCTGGTCTGGGTCACAGGTTGTAGGCTAACCTCTGATTTGGTTGATAGATTTAATGTAGGGCCCTGGTCTGGTCTGTCATCTTCAGGCTGATTGGGCTAGGCAAATGCTGGTTGTTGAGCAGGGCAGTGGGCTGCATCTCACTGATTGGGCTGAGTACTGGTTGATTTGAGCATTGAACTCCCTCCATGTTTTTCTTCTGGTTCTCATGTACCACTTTGAATGCTTGGTCTGATTGATTTTTATGTTCTGACTGTCTCACAGTTTTCTGGTTGGATTTCTTTGTAAGTTCTCTTTTTGCCACTCGTCCTTTTTCCGTATTTGGAAATGTGCATGGTCTAGTTCTGTGTTTTATTTCCTGACTTATCTGTAGAGTACCATGCCTCCAAGAATTCTCTTGCATGTCTTGTGCTTGCTTGTGCTATGACACTTGACTGCATTCAAACTGAATTTATGTCCCTTATTGTCTTCATGAATGGACAGCAGTGAGCAGGGATCTTGTTGTTTGATGGCTAACTGGAGTTCATGTAAGCGAGTGGAGAGCTTTCCGCTGGTTTGTTCAATGTAGTGCCTGTCCCAGCTGTTGCATGGAATTTGGTAAATAATATTGGTGTTCTGTTTGCTTTGGAGTTGTTCTTTCTGTCTGTAAATCACATTTATTAATGTTGTTTGGTTTGTGTGCTACTTTGATGCAATAGGGTTGAAGTAATCTTGCTGTCATCTCTGAGGTATTCTTAATATAGGGTAATGTTATTCGCATTGTTGTTTGTGTGTTCTGTATGTTGTTAGGCTTGTTGTTCAGATGTATGTATGTATGTATGTATGTATGTATGTATATGTGCGTATGTGTGTGTGTGTGTGTGTGTCTCTTCCCTCAGTCTTGGTGAGTGCATACATTGTGTGTTGGTGGTATAATGCTGGTGCTATTTGTCGTATTTCATGTAGTGTTTATTCTGGTATATTATTTGATTTGACTGCATGTTCAAAGTCGTTCATGCATTTTTGGTGTCCAAAGTTTAGACAGAGGAGTCCTCATGACTACATAGGTTTTATTTAAAAAACAAAACAAAAAAACACACAACTATTACTGGCTGTTGTTTAACACAATATTTCTGCCGAATGCTAACTTTGTGACACAATATTGTTGATATTCTAGTGAAATTACAAAATTTTGATGTGCACACACATCACTCACACACACACACACACACACCACTTGATGGTGTTCTTGGATAAAGAAATAACACAATCATTTTTATCCTTTTAACCATAAACCTTGTCAGTACAATTAAAGTTATTGAAAAGTTAATGAACCTTTATAGAAATATTCTGTTAAGGATCTTTCAGCGTACAGAAAAAATGCATATTATGTACAAGGACACAAACCTTCTGTAAAAGTTGTTAGTGAATAGAAAATAAAATGTCAATAACCCTAACCCGAACTCCATAAAAAGATTCTGGAAAACTTCTATAATACAAAACACACTTTTAAACTAATCCGTAAGGTCTCCAGTGGGGCAGGTCATACTATCTGGAGCCTTCCCACGTATTGTGAGGTAATTTCTGGGAAAAAGGTTTAAACATGGAAAAAATACGTACATTTTGTAGAATTCCATAGAAATATTTTTAAAAGTTCTAGGGCTGGGGTTAGGGTTAGGTTTTGTGAATTTACACTGGCAACACTTCACCACAATTGATGTGGATGAGCAAGAAGCCAAGGGTAAGGCACTGACTGGTGCTTTTTAAGCACTGCTATTGTATCCATTGATTACCGTTTTGAGGGTTTAGGGTTAGAGATTGGGTTGGGTTTTGGAAATCTTAAATTACTTCCCCCATAGTTGTCCATCAGACGACATGGTTGTGTAAGAAGGTCATGTAGGAGGGTCATGCACGGGCCAGCGCTTGTTAAGCATTGCCACTGGTCCTGGGGGTTTCTCATTTTAGACTCAACCTGTATGGGTTTTGTCTTAGGGTGTCTCATCAGACTGTCAAGTTGAGGTTTTGGGGGACTCATCGAATGATTTCAGGGTGGCTATTAGGTTTGCAGAAGGAGTAGGTGCACCACCGGTTTTGGCAGGACACCACCCATGCTTGGGGGTGGTTGTCGGTCAGGGCTAGGGTGTGAGGTGAGTTAGGGTCAGAGCTAGAGGTGTGAAATAATTTGCTAAGGTGGGGGGGTCTACCCTGGTAAAGACCAGAGGTCAGGAGTAGGTCTGGGTCGCTACTTATAGTTATGAGACGATTATATGTTTCCACATTCGCTCATTATTTCCAGCTTCTGTTTGGACTTAATAAGGTTTCAAAATAAACGACAGAGGTGTAGGTAGCGCTAGTGGGATGTTCTGCATGAACTCAGTTTTTGGTTTATAGCGTACTAGCTACATGCACGAGCATTAGTTACATAATACAAACACAGACTGTTTATTTGTGGTCTAATTTTAATTGGGAAAGTTCGCTTTTCGTATGTTAGTTGTGAAAGCTTATTTTAGTCTTATATTTTACTTGCTCATTATCCAATACTTTTTGCTGTATGACGCCTGTGATTTTGAATTATATGAATGCAAATATAAAAATGAACTGAGCACTGAGTCAAGGTATCAGTGGTTGAGTGTTGCAACAAAATAAACCTTCAGCAAAAAAGCCTTTGGTCTTGTAATACACTGATTAAATGCTGTTTACTAAGTCGGCAAAGTAAATGGGACCAGGCAGGCCCAGGGTCTGTAAACGAGGTGAGCGCTGCCCCCACAGGTGCCCTCGACGCTGTTGTAGCTGCCAAGATCAACCCCATGTTGGCGGCCAAGGGCAAGCTAAAGCCCTCCCAGATTGCTGCACCTGGACCTGTGGAGAAGGTCATCTTAACGTGTGCTTGATAGTCACATAGCAACAATAAATGGAATATTACAGTATAGATATACTCATATGGTATATCTCCAATATCTCTTGTATCTCTACTATAGTATCTATGCTATAATATCTGCTGTAATATTGCTGTTGTATTTACTATAGAATCTCTAATATCTCCTCCGTAGGGGTTGGTGGGGAAACCCATGTCAGTAGCAAAAGCTAAGGATGATCTAGTGGTGGCAGAGGTGGCGATAAATTATGCTCCCCTCATCTGTCGGAACCTCTTGACACGTGGACAAACTCAGGATGAGGTCAGGATCACTCCTTGACTGCAACACATCTGTTTGTGTGATCTAATACCCCTTTTCATTTAGCAGGAGGGGTTGTAGTGTTGGGTGGCTGATTACATGTCCAAATTTGCTTCCTTACTGAAATTAATATTTTAAAAAAAATTAATCGCCCCTTTTTTTTTTTTTACATCTTGTTTGACTTCTAGATAAACAATTCGTTATGAGAATGTACCCCCAACCACTATGTTGCAGTGTAATTTATGCTACCTATGTAGGCTTTTCTCTTTTACTCATTTGACTAGTGCTTTTCCTCAGATAGCATGATCTCCCACTTACACATTTGGGGTCTCTCTCTGTGCTTAATAACTATTATGATGAGTATAGTTGTTTGAGTGAAGCAAGGTGTTGTCTTGTTAAAATCTATGGATCTTACTGAACTCTATTTCAGTAGCAACATCTTGCTTAAACTTGGTTGGACTCTATCTTGTAACCTTGCTCAATCTCAGTTTGTGCTTGTTATCTTATGAAACCTCTTTCTATGTGTATTGTGTGTGTTTAGATCAGCAGGGTGAGTGATACAGCTGTGTCCACGAGAGGGCGTTACATTACATCAGAGGAGAAAGCCAAAGCATTGCCTAGGTATGTCTGTTATTCAGAACTTAAAAACATTTTTACATCTGGATATTGTGTGCTGTCTGTGGTGGGGTGCATTGCAGTTGTGCTGGCTGTTTTCCCTTGTAGGTGTGGTGCTCTTATTGGGTTAATTTTATTAATTCAATGTCATGTAGCCCTGTGATTGATGATGCTGATGTTTTCTGTCTGTTTTCTTAGTGATCGGCCTCTCTATCTCCATGTTCAAGGGCAAACTAGGGAACTTGTTGACAGTAAGTGCCATGAATCTAACCTTTAATGCTTCACTCTGCCTACTCAAAAGATTCTTGGAGCCTCTAAGTCTCTAAGACCTGGTATTCTGCGTCTGTGTGTTGGTCTCTGTAGAAGCAGTGAACAGGATAAAGGAACTCATCACTAATGGGGTAGTAAAGGCTGCCACAAGCTCCAGCACATCCTACAGTGGTGCCACAGTCACTGTATACCACCACCCTGGCCCTCCTCCCCCAACACTGCCCCCTGCAGGACACAAAGCACACTTCACTGGTGGGGTAAGTGAATGCACATATAATTATACTGGACTTTTATGCACACAGTTATGTGAATATGCTTAGTTGTTTTAAAACAATGCTTAATAATATTAAAAGCACAGTCTGAATGTCCTTAAACAAAAGTTTTCTTAATCATTCGATAAGAGAATTCAACATGATGTACTTGCATTTCCATTTTATGTTGTCTGTTATTGTGGTTTTTGTGTATTGGTTTTGTGTCATTGCAGTTTGTGTTGCTTTGTGACTTATTATTTTATTCTCTTTATTTCTGTAAGAACATTTTAATCTCTGCATCTCTGTTCAGCCTCTGCACTTTAGTAGATGTCATATTGGGTCCTGTTTTTTCACCTAGGGTTTCAAACGTAGATTAAAACTCTGGTCTTTTTAAAATGTATTATTAAGGGGACCAAACACACACACACACACACACACACACACACACACACAAAAAGATCTTTTGTCTAAGTTGTCAGAGATGCTTCTTAGTCTGAATATTGCTTTTTTGTCTGTCTCTTAGATGCACTATTTGCAGGATAAGCTCTTTGTAAGCTTGGAGCATGCTCTCCAGGGTTTCTCAGTGAAGGAGCGTGTGGAGGGTCCAGGTTGCACCTACCTGCAGCACATCCAGGCTGAGACAGGAGCCAAGGTCTTCCTCCGGGGCTGAGGCTCTGGGTGCCTTGAGCCTGCCTCTGGGAGAGAAGCTTATGAGCCCATGTAGATGTCATCAGGTCAGCGCCAACTTTAAGATAGAATGGTTTGGGGTTAACCCTAACGCATCTCAGCCAGTTAAACTCACAGCAGTGTCCTTTCCAGTCACCCCAAACCAGAGGGACATGCTGCAGCCAACAGTGAGTACATGTGTCAGTCTGACCATGCACGCACACCTGCATAATGTCATGATGTGGTGATATTCGTGAGTTCCAGGCTGCTGTGTTCTGATTTTGGTAAGCTGTGCTTGTAGGTGCATGCGGAGTACTCTCGCTACCTGAGCCAGAGGAGTACAGTGATGCCCACACAAGGTAACCACACCTCCCCACTACACTACCGGGGTGCAGAAGAGTTTAATATTTGATTGCATGATTGTATCTCTACATATCTGACAGGTTTTGCTCCAACTGCTGTGAATGGGATGCCTCCCCAGACAACGTACTGCCCATCCACAGGTTTTCAGGCCTCCTAGTGCCCAATACCCCATTGCACCTGCTCCAGCTAACTCGCCACAGGTAATGGAGCACGCTCTCCCTGTGTCAGCCAAAGCAACAGGACAGTCCATTTAAGAAACTCACAGTAATGCCTAAATTCATCAAACTAAATTCCATCAGCATGTGCATTCAAATATAGCACTGAATGGAGAGGGGCTTTAGAACTGATGTATGGGTACATTCTAACCCTATTATAACGAACTCAGTCATACCCAGTCAGGTTACATTCCCTGATATGTGGAGCAGTCATTGTGTTCCAGTGTAAATACGCCCTAGGCCATGCACAGATACATTTGCTCACCAATCAATTGAACAGTCTGTATTACAGTTAGTTCTTCCAGGACTAACCAACTGAAAATATTTTCCAACTTCTACGCTTAACACCAGTGTTTGTCTAATTTCAGTGGTTACTCAATGAAAGGTTATACCACTCAATGATTATACCAGTCTGATCAAAGTAATTATTATTGACTTGTACTTTAAATAGTATTGGCAGCTTATTTTACACTGTCTGTCAGACACTCCCTCCTGCAGGATTCCCATCTGTTGCCCCGCCCCTCAAACCTGCAGCCCCGCTCCCTGCCCCTCAGAAACGGCGGTTCACTGAAGAGACGCCTGACGAGACAGACAGCGGCCTGCTTGGATACTAGGTAAGAATGTTCTCTCTTAAATCTTCTTAATGGTCTTTTTTAAGTCTTCCTTTTTTTTTAGCTATTCTTTAAACTCTTTACACTTACAAACTGCTGTAGGCTTGAACACATTTTGCATGTGTATAAAAAAAAAAAACTAATTCAGTATTCAGCATATGTCTGTAGGGGTGCTGGATTAATATATGGAAAGCGTAGCATGTAAGTCATAACATTTTAAATGCGTAAATGCTGCACATACATTTTGTACTGGGCAGTGACTAAACTACAGAGATCCGTTATTATAAGCTGTTGTGGCAGGACAAGACGACAAGTTTATTTATACAGCAGATATAAATTATATTTCACACACACCAAGCTTTTTTATACAGCAGGTATAGATCATATTTAATACACAAGGCAAGTTTTACATTTACATACAATATATAAATGTAAATATAAATCAACACAAATATAAATCTTATTTAAGATGTTGTACAAATTAAATAGGTCATTTGATTTAAAGAGATGAAATTGAAATAAAAATTAAATATAAGCATGAAGTGCATAAAGGGGGCATGACCATGCTGGTCTGTGTACCTGTAGTGGCCCTTACCCGAGTAGGACAGTCTGTATGTATGTACCCGTGTTGGTCCTTACCTGAATAGGCCTGTGGTTCTGTAGGCTACAGGCCTTACACATTGTTAGTCCTGTTAATTTCCCATCTCAGACCTCTCATAGCACATTTCAGTTCACTTGCTCTATAAGTCGTCCTAATATCGTGCATTAATTATAGACAATTATGCAGCTTTGATGGTTAGTGAATGACTTTAGCTAAAGTAAAGAACATTGTGTTATGGTGATTATAAAATGTTTACAGTTTTGTAGCAATGCATTTAAGAATGATTGATTGATTGCTCGATAAATTGATTGATGGCTTGAATATCGCTCCCACCAACTGACCAATGACCACCGGTCTCCAATGTATTTCATTGTGTGCCTGTTCCCTTTACCTGTGAAAAACATTGCTTTGAATGCATTGCCTTTCTTCTTGCTGTTGTGCGTTTGTTTGTCTTTCCCTCCCTCTCCCACAGAGCTGCCAGTGAAGCGCTTGAAGATGGGGATGGTATCATATACCGGAGATTCCTCTGATGAAGAGGAAGATCAAAATTCCCAGAAAGTTTGTGGGTCAGGTAATATGGACCCTGTATCTTTGTCAAAAGTTATGCAATAGACTTTTATTTGTATACTACCATTTTAAATTTACAAAGTTTTTTGCATGATACAAATAAAATACAAAAAATATTCTAGAATTACAAGGGCGAAGTTATAAATTTTAGTATAAAAGACAAAATAACAGAATCTAAGTTCTATTTAGTTGTGATAAGTGCAGTTGGAGCTGTTTCTTGGTGGTAGCAAGATTGTCAATCAGATGCGCAGTTGTAGCTCAGTGGTTAAGGTACTTGTCTAGTAATTGAAAGATATGGGTAACCACTGGAGGGAGCTGAGGTTTGTGAATGTGATCTATTATTGTAGTAAGGACTGACACATTCTGTGCTCACGGCAGAATAACGGAGCTCCTGGGTAGGACACAATCTCACCTAGATTTAATATACACATACTTGAGCTTCACACTGTTAGCAAAGGATAAAAGTAAATGATTTTAGAGATATTATGGAAGGTTAGAATTTAATGTTTTGAGTAATATAGTTCTTGAAACAGGTTCTCCCTGTACATCTCCATTTCTAAAAGATCCATTGTCAGAATGCGATCCAAATTCACACAGTAAATACTCATTTTACACATTCTGATGTTTATTGAACATGTCATTACAGATTAGTTCACCTCTCTACATTTAAGAGCTGCATATATAGTGAACAGATGTCTGTCAACAGTCCTGTCAGTATATAAGCAGTCCCCTCATTATGCTACTTGGTTTCAGCATCAAAGATGAAGTCAGCAGGGAACATTTGTGGAGGAATGTCCCTCAGCTGTTCATCATAAGACCGCAGGGTCCAGAGTTTCTCCAGCTCGTAGACTTCTCTGGTCTCGGGCAGCATGAAGTGCACTACAATAGCACCTGCAAGGGGTGTTCATTACTGTACCAGGGCCGTAAGTAAGGCTATACCAGTGACGCTTAATGCTCATGTTTGAGGTCATACCTACCAAAGTCGATGCACATCCAGGCCTCAGCATCCCTGCCCTCTATGAGCGCGTTCGGATCACAGTCTCTTTTCATAAACTTGTACTGATACATGAAAAGCACAAAGATTTCAAAAAGTTTGGTTCATTTGCTTCAGTGGCTAGCTGTCAAATGTTTCTTTACCCATGTTATGAACTGTACTGCTTACAATATTTATGATTAAAGATTATTGATTACTGTTACCACTTTGATGGCATATAGAGCCATAGCCGTGAGATGCCTTGTTGATGAACCACTGATGACGATGAAATGCTCCGCGTATTTGAGCTCTTTCGGCACACGGATCACGCACATGTCTACAGCATTCTCTTGCCGAAGAAGAGACACCAGCACGTCAATGTTAAAAACGTCGCCAACTGTCATACAAACCCAATAAAGGGACACTGATCACAGAATTACAAACAGCGGATGGCGAGGTTTGGTGTAAGCTGTTGTCAGTTCTCCTGTGCTAGCGTTAACTTAGTTACTTACTGTGGTGCTGTTTAGGTCTTGTGTATGCAGACGTTGTAAAGTAGGGATCACTGACAGACGTATTGCTGCCGTTAGTGCAAAACCAACTGTTTTGTTCTGGAAAGTGAGGCTTTATGTACAAGGAAAGGTTGTTAGAAAGATGTGCGTTTTTATGTGGAAAACCTAAACTTTGAATATTCGTAACCTTCCAGTGCAACCCTCCATGGAAAGCATTCCTCCTTCTAAAAAAGGCCTGATTTAAGACCTTTAAAAACATATTTTGAGCAGTGTAAATTCTGTGTAAATTCAAAATGGTCACAAGCTCCTCGTTGAAGTAGATATTGCCCTCAAGCAGCCTGGAGTGCCACCATGGTTTAATAAACCTTTAACTTAACCCTGAAGTCTGGGTTGAACTAACTCGACCTGACATACCAGGGTTGTTGAATACTGCATCAAAATTTCAGTGATCTAAGTGAGTCAATTCTGGGTAGAATGAATTTAACTGGATCACGTTCTCGATTTACTACCAAAGCCACCATACCCCTGTGATATCTGTGTGTGTTTAGTCTATTTGCAAACAGACATAAGATTGTAGTCAATTGAGTGATTTAAAGTGACCGCTTTCTTTCTAACCCTGACCCTAACTCTAGCTAGAGTGTTGTAAAATATGAGGAATTCAATGTACTCTCCAGTTTTTATAGCATTAACACAGCCAATTTACTAAGTTTAAGATGTTTACAAATACAAAATAAGAAATAATATTTGTGTTTTAGTTGGCTACAAACTTATTCGGATTATAAGTATTTTTCTTCAGGCACATGCTCTAATACATGCAAGCAGGGTATACAAATATTGAGTTTCCAGTGTAGCCTACAAGTTACATTACAGTTACATTACTTTGAGGGGCTCATAACCCTGCTGACTTTCGAACATGTACTGTGTTGAAAATGTTTTAATGGACAGCTGACAGTAAATGGGTAGAGGGGGGCTGACACACTGTGAATGGTAACTGAAGATCTAATTGTACATTAACTGTAAAATGCACATTAAAATAGATAATAAAGTGATCAGTGGGTATAGGTTTTAAATAAAGTAGGTGATGAGATTGGAAGTGGACCTAAATGTGTGCACAAGTACTATAGATGACAATGCAAATTTAAGATGGAGCATGTTTATATACTTGTAATTCAATAAAGTATTACATTAACATTCCAATAGATATATCTTTGTAAACACCTGTAAAAGCTTTTGTTGAAAGGAGGTAATACTTAAAATACAGTGGGTTTAGAATGATTTCCAGTGCCAGTTTTCAAACTATGGAATTCATTAAGGTTCATTTTGTCAGTAATAGTAACCCTTTTCTGTTGGTTTGACATTGCTGTTTGAGTTCAATCACCGTTCAGTGAATTCCCCTTTTTTTATTTACAAAACACAAGGTCAACAGAAACATAATTTCTCAAATATTATACTGGACAGTGCCTTTACACTTATTTATGCAAATCACATAAGACTTTTCAAACAAGCTTAAAATAATATTTCACAAATTAAATGCACACTGTTCAAATATACCTATCTATTTGCCTACATAGGATCCTTTCATTTCCTAGTCAAATCTATAGAGCTGGTGAGGTTGTTTTTTTTTTTTTATTGTGTCCTTGCTGATGTTGCTTTGGTACCCAGAGAGCATCTTTGCACTGGTATTGATGTCAACTGGAATCAATTTGCACTGGTATTGAGGTCCACCAGAATAAACATACTTCTTCAGAAATATTCATAATTTTCAATTGGCTTTAAATTGGGTGCGGATGCTGGAAACTCCATAATCTGCTCCTCAGGAAACCCAGTTTCCTTGAACCATTTATGGGTATAATGGGTAGTGTGAGATGGGATGAGGGGGCACTGTCCCTTAGAAACATGAGTGAGCTGGGTTGGGGCGCTGTCCTGCATAGGCCACTCACTGTAAAATCGTTTTTGTTCATTTTTAAGCTTTGCTTAATAATTGTGAACAACAACTACTGTGTGCAAACAAAAATGCCTTTTTTTGGTCAAAACAGCAAGGGAAGTTGGATAACTGTCAGATGCTACGTAGGGACCAATTCTGGATTCATTTGGGGTAGATGGACATATCACAATATTTTTTTTCTCTTCATAAAATAAATTATTAACCCAAACAGTTTTTTATAGCAATCACTTTAAGGAGTTTATCTTTTTTTAACATTAGTGTATCTGAACATTGGAAACTGTGTCTGTTTGGTACAGTGTCTTCCTAATATGTTTTTCTAAATAAATAAATCTATTAAAATTCATAATATGACACCATTTGCATTACAAAACCAGAAGGCACATTTAAGTATTTACGTAAGTTTCTGCCAGACAAGGCATCTTTTGTCTCACAATATCTCTTAATATTTGTAATCAAATGGTCTTATGTTGCAAAATCCAGGGACCATGTACTTGCAATAGTCTCAGAATGGATGTACAGTTTGGCTGTGCCCTACTGGGTTGTGCAGGATTGGACTAGTTGTGTTGTTTTGAGTCTGTGGTATTGAGTTTGTAAAGTTGAGTTTATGTTGAGTCTGTGATATTGCGTTTGTTTGTTAAGTATGTAAAGTTGAGTCTGGAATCGAATATGTTGTGTTGAGTCTGTGGTGTTGAGTTTGTTTTGTGTCAAGTGTGATCTCTGTTAATACTGATTCATGCAGATGTATTTATTTGTCAGACTTTGAATGTCACTTTGAGAGAACAGCTCACTCTCAACAGAGCACATGTGCTTAAACAGCTCCATCATCTGCCTCTTCTCATCTGAATCCAGAAGCATCAGCACCACCTGAGTACAGACATACTCATGTTACCTTCATTTATTTATTAAGGCAACAAAAATAAATTCTCATAAAGAACATCTTGCTTAAGTAAAAAGCATGTTCACCTAGTGTTTCAGGTTCTTACCGAGAACCTTTCAGTGGTGTGGAGGTGACTGAGGATCTGGTAGACCGGACTGGGCTCAGCTGACAGAAGGAACAGGTCCAATGCCTGAAAGATGAAACTGAGGGTATGTGCATCCAGATGTGTGCTGATGTACTTGTAGTTGAGCACAGGCTGCAGTGTCTTTATGTGAACAAGCTGCATTTAGCACCTGGCCAAACTCATACACGCTGGACGGATGCTGGTTTATGCACTGACCACTGCTCCTCTGCCCTGCGTCCCAGCTGCTCTCTGCTGTCTCTCATCATCCTCCCACTCCACCTGCACAGTGATGGACCAGGTGTTCAGGGTCCAGGAATGTGCCAGATGGACAGTAGCACAGGGTAGTATTGTGCATCTAAGTAGTCTGACTGGGGAATTCAACCAAGCTGAAAGTGAATGCTACCAGTTATGATTCATGGGACAGAGTAACTCCATAATTGAATAGCAGGGGTATGTAGTTTGGTCTCCTTTGTCTGCAGAGTAGGAAGTGCAATAGGACCATTTACCCATCTCAGTGATAACTACACTCTTGCGAGGCTTTATGGGAAATCCTATGTCGTGCTGTTCCCTCAGCATGGCCATGACCTCTGCCAGCAGGACCGTGACCTCTGCTAGCTCACACTCAGCCCCCTGCACACTTGCATTTAAATGTAGAACCTCCTGCAAATCTAAGATACATGCCACATAATCCTACTCAAACACACACACACACAGGCACTGGAAGCACTGCACATTCAATTCCAAATGAAAACATGAACAAAATATCAATTTTTAAACTGAAAATGAAGAAAAAAGAATAATGGGCTGTTAAAAATAGCAATGTCTTAATTTTCATCTACAATCTCAAATTTACAGTATAAACTGAAAGTTGTTTACAGATTTATCTTATCTGTTGATCACTGAACTAATATTTAGTTGTAATTTCTGATTACTGCTTTACATGTGTGTGGCATGGAGTCAACTAACATCTGACACCCGCGAGCAGATATTCCAGCCCAAGATGACTGGACTACATTCCACAGTTCTTCTACACTTTTGGGTTTTGCATCAAAAACAGCATTTTAGATGCAAGTTCTCAGTCGGTTTGAGGTCTGGGGATTGGGCTGGCCACTTCATAATCTTAATCATAATCTTATTAGTCTGGAATCAGGATGTTGCCCACATGCTGGTGTGTTTGGGGTTGTTGTCCTGCTGAAACACCCATTTCAAGGGCATTTTTTCCTCTGCATAAGGCAATATGACCTCTTCCAGTATTTTGATATATTCAAACTGGTCCATGGTGCCTGATATGGGATGAATGGGTCTGACTCCAAAGTATGAGAAACATCCCCAAACCATTATGCTTGCATCTCCATGTTTTTCAGTCTTCACAGTGTACTGTGGCTTGAATTCAGTGTTTATGGGTCATCTGACAAACTGTCTGTGGCCTTTAGACCCAATAAGAACAATCTTGCTCTCGTCTGTCCATAGAATGTTGCACCACTTCTCTTTAGGCCAGTCAGTGTGTTCTTTGGCAAACTGTAACCTTTTCAACACGTCTTTTTTTCAGCAATGGTACTTTACGAGGGTTTCTTGCAAATATTTTGGCTTCACGTAGGTGTCTTCTGATTGTTGTAGTACTCACAGGTAACTGAAGATCCTCTTTGATTTCCCTGGAGCTGATCATAGGATGCTTCTTTGCCATTCTTGTTATTCCATGATCTACGCTGATGGTAGTATTTCTTTTCCTACCATGTGGGTTTTGTTTGCCATTTTAAAGCATTTGAGATCATTTTAGCTGAGCAGCCAATTATTTTCTGCACTTCTTTATATGTTTTCCCCTCTCCAATCAACTTCTTGATCAAAGTTCTTTCTCCTTCGGTACAATATCTGGAACGACCCATTTTACTCACTGAGCAAGGGCCAAAACCAGCAGGTACAACATTTGCTGCCCTCCTTCTTTAAATAAGGGCCATAATTGACACCTGTTTTTTCATAGAATGAATGACCTCACTAATTGAACTCCACACTGCTATTATTCTCAACATGCCCCTTTCATTAAATGAGTCAATTACACCCAATGAGCAGCATGCATGTTATGACTGTTGATTCTGTTGGTTGCCCTTTACTCAGCTACACCTAGTCATGAATTTTTCCCCCATGTATTATCTTTTCTGCCAAAATCAGTAATTAAATACATTAGTGATGTTAGACTGCTATGATTTTGCACATAACTGTATATATACACATCATATACCAATGCACACTAGCGTCTGTCAAAAACTTGCTTAACACTAACTGGCTTAATCCAAACAATAACCCTAACTCTAATTAAGCATCTAATAAAAAGAAAAATTGAAGTGTACACTTAATTCATATTTTATAGCCATGTTGCAGGAAAAAGGCATCTGAAATTCTCTCTCATGTTTGAATGTAAAAATAAGTGTTTTTCTAACTTAGTTGAACAGAACTACCAAAATAAAATTAGATGCAAAATATGTTATCATAGTGAGTTTCCAATTTACTAAGCTATGATTTCAAATTTACTAAGCTATGATTCTATGATTTCAAAACACTATGACTGTAGGTATTATGTATTCAATCAGGTCTGCTGGGTTAGGATTAGCAATAGGATGGAGTGTTTGAATCTGAATCAGCTGTGACCCTACATGCAAAATGAATGTACAGGGAGTATCTTTAATGCTCTCTTACCTTTAAGCCCTTATGGGCCAAGGCACGTTTGTAGAAGGCTTTCTTATTGGAAAGCTCAAGTTTTATGGCAGAGTCGCAGTCTTGCTTGGCTTCAACAAAGCGCTCTAGTTTAATAAAGCAGAGAGCTCTGTGATAGGAAAAGAACAGTTAGAATGCACTGTGATCCCAGCACAGCTCTTTTGTCTTCTCATATGAAAACATATAGCCTGGGGCTGACCCTGAGACTGCTGTGCAATGAGACAGCATGTAGTGACTCCAGACCACTTCAGACCAATCTACAGCAGTTTATTATAGCTAATAGCTATTAAAAAAGCCATTATAGCTAATAGCTCTTAGGTAAGTTTATTATGACTAATATTTACACTTAAGAGATGTGATGAATGTCACAGTCCTAAAGAGAAGCTTGACGCTTGCTTTGAGCGAATAGGTGATTACTCCACATAGCCATTATACAGTAATTACAGCTTAATTGGAAAGAGATTTTCATGATTTGTTCTTTAAACAAAACACTTTTGGCATGTTTCGTATGAAAATATCACACATCCTTAATTTATTGTGTGAATTATGATTGAAAGTTTTACAACATTCCATGGAAAAATGTTAGCATAAAATCCTCTTTAGCTTCATGGCTGGGGTTAGAGGTCAGCAAGGCGTAATACTGGCTCATCAGGTTGGTTTTACCCTAGGGACAGTTACCCTAACCCTAAGGCTAATCTTAGTGTCAGTTGAGTTTAAAACGTGATATGCATAGTGAGGTCCATCAGGTCAGTCGTGTGTTGCTGCAGCACATTAGCATTATTAGCATTTAATTATTAGTTTTTAAAGTGGTGGCTTTGAATTCTTACATTTTTATTTATTTTTCTATACTTTAAATTTGATTATTAGTAAGGATAATGTGTTTTCCCATATGTATAAACTTGTATAAACTAAATCTCTCTCTCTCTCTCTCTCTCTCTCTCTCTCTCTCTCTCTCTCTCTCGTATATAATTTTGTAACCTGCTTATCATCATGCTCTGATTATATTCAAATTATTGTCCAGCATATGAAAGCAGGAAATGAAAGAAACAGTATTTAGAACTGCTACAATCTCTCCAAGACAGAGATGCAAAGGAACACTGATCTGTTTCCAGACTACACTGACTATTCTGCAAAGCAAAACCAGAATAATAAGCACACTGACAGCTCAAAACCCAATGTAACAGTCTCTACATATGAGATACTAATACCTTTGGGATTAAATTCTTCTTTTGACATTAAACTGTACCTGCTGGTATAAACAGCACATTAATTTGCTTGGATTTGAAGGCATTTGCTGTATTTCATTGTTGCTTCCGGGTAATGGCCGTTCATCAACTCATCTCCTTCTTTCTTCATGGAAGTGAAGCTTTCCTCTGCTGTCCTGGCTGAAACACACACTCCAACTGCTGCAATTTTAATGCCAATAATAATGGAACATGTTCTAAACATATTAAATAGATATTTTCTTGCATACCAAGCACTAGGCAAACTTTTCACAGATATAATATTTATTATCGGTAGGTTGGTTATGGCCATGCACTCCAATAATATAGTGTGTGTGGTGTATGTGATGTGTGGATACTGACCCGCCTCCTGTGCTTGTCCTTATGTGCAAGTCACCGACTGTGCAGAGGGTGGAGCTTGTCTCCTGAACAACAGTGGGATGACTGGCAGCTTCTGCTTCCAGTCAGGACCATCCATCTCTGCTAGAAAATGAGTTATCCTTTACAAATCACACACACACACACAAATATACTGAACAAATATGCAATTGACATACAAATCTTCACTTTCTCTCTTTGTTTTTCTCTCTCTAAGTTTACTTCAAAAGGAATCATGGACTACAGTCTAACTATGCACCTACAAGGTATTGCTAATAAATATGTTTTTATTAAGTGAGTTAATATAAATCCTTTTAGAAAATTATATTTACTTGTATTGTTGTGGAAAATTCTGTAGTTATTTAGCATTATTTAGCTATTTACATTTCAGAGCAGTGGTAGATAGTTCATAAGGTTGTAATTCAAATTTCACAAAATAAAATACTCCATTACCCATACTATATTAATGCATAATACAGTATTACCTGTGCGTGTGTCTGTGTGTGTGTCTGTGTGTATGTTTGTATGTATGTATATACACACACATACACACAGTATACATAATACCATAATAATTGAAAGTGGGTGTGTGTGTGTGTGTGTGCACGTGCGTGTGCGTGTAATTCTTGGGCCGTGAACGTGTGTGTGTCTGTGTGCGTGTAATTCTTGGACTGTGAACGTGTGTCTGTGTGCGTATAATTCTTGGGCCGTGAAAGTGTGTGTGTGTGTGCGTGTAATTCTTGGGCGGTGTGTGTGTGTGTGTGTGTGTGTGTGTGTGTAATTATTGGGCTGTGATGTGTGTGTGTGTGTGTGTGTGTGTAAAATTATTGGGCTGTGGGGGTGTGTGTGTGTGTGTGCGTGTAATTCTTGGGCTGTGGTGTGTGGGTGTGTGTGTGTGTGTGCGTGCGTGTAATTCTTGGGCTGTGGTGTGTGGGTGTGTGGGTGTGTGTGTGTGTGCGTGCGTGTAATTCTTGGGCTGTGTGAGTGTGTAATTCTTGGGCCGTGTGTGTGTGTGTAATTCTTGGGCCGTGTGTGTGTGTAATTCTTGGGCCGTGAACGTGTGTGTGTGTGTGTGTGTGTGTGTGTGTGTGCGCGCGTGCGTGGCGTGTAATTCTTGGGCCGTGAACGTGTGTGTGTGTAATTCTTGGGCCGTGAACGTGTGTGTGTCTGTGCGCGTGTGTGTGTAATTCTTGGGCTGTGAATGTGTGTGTGTGTTTGCGTGCGCGCGTGTAATTCTTGGACCGTGAAAGTGTGTGTGTGTGCGCACGTGTAATTCTTGGCCCGTAAACGTGCATGTGTGCACGCGCGCATGTAATTCTTGGGTCATGAACGTGTGTTTGTGCGCGTGTAATTCTTCGGCTGTGAACGTGTGTGTGCGTGTGTGTGTGTGTGTATGTGTGCGCATGTAATTCTTGGGCTGTGAACGTGTGTGTGCGTGCGTGTAATTCTTGGGCTGTGAACGTGTGTGTGCGTGCCTGTAATTCTTGGGCCGTATGTGTGTGTGTGTGTGTGTGTGTGTGTGCGTGTAATTCTTGGGTCATGACCGTGTGTCTCTGTGTGCAATTCTTGGGCCATGAACGTGTGTGTGCGCGCGTGTAATTCTTGGGCTGTGAACGTGTGTGTGTGTGTGTGTGTAATTGTTGGGCTGTGGTGTGTGTGTGTGTGTGTGTGTGTGTGTGTGTGTGTGTGTGTGTGTGTGTGTGCGTGTAATTGTTGGGCTGTGTGTGTCTGCATGTATGTGGGATACATCTGTAATTCATGGGCTGAGATGTGTGTGGGATTTGTCTGTAATTGTTGGTCTGTGGTGTGTGTGTGTGTGCGTGTGTGGGTGGGATGTATCTGTAATTTGTGGACCATAGTGTGTGTGTGTGTGTGTGATTTGTGAATCATGATATGTGTGTGCTTTGCAGTAGTACTCCAGAGACTCATATGCCATCACCCTGCTCAGTAATACCTTCACATTCAATGGCTGCAGCTCCAGGGCTCTGAGACAAAGAACCACACAACAGAATAAGACAAAACTCAAATGAGAACTGGTACTCCACTGGGGCCTCATAGGGTTAAGAAGCGTTTATGTATAGTTATTATGCATAGTTATAGGCTCATAGCTATTATGGGAAGATTTATTATGGCTCATATTTATGAGCAGGTTTATTATGGCTAATAGTTATTACAGGCATAAGTTTAGGGGTCAGGGGTTAGAATGAGGAATTGGAATGGTTGTAATAGAAGAGGACCGGGGTCAGGGGTTAGAGTGAGGAGTTGGGAAGGATGTGATAGAAGAGGACCGGGGTCAGGGGTTAGAGTATTTGGTCCATGTCGTGCAGCTAAGCACTCACCTGTTGCAGTCTGCTATGCAGTCAGAGCTGCAGGTAACAGGCAGCTCTGTTTGAGTACAACATGCACAGATCCTCTGGACTGCTGAGGCCTAGAAGGGAAAATGGATAAGGAGAGATAAATGGAAACAAAAGGAGGCAGAATGAAACCAGGAGCTGCAAGACTAATAGAACATTGAAGTCTATCTCATTAGGCAATATGGAAATCCATCTCTGTAGGGAATATGGAAGTCTATTTCACTAGGCAATATGGAAGTCCATCTCTGTAGGGAATATGGAAGTCCATCTCTGTAGGGAATATGGAAGTCTATCTCTGTAGGGAATATGGAAGTCCATCTCTGTAGGGAATATGGAAGTCTATTTCACTAGGCAATATGGAAGTCTATTTCACTAGGGAACATGGAAATAAAATTCTCACTTGAATTTTTTTCTCTAAAAACATGCCCTGGCAAGAAAATAAGACCAAATGTTAAATTATAAGTGCAGGAACGTAATCGCACCAAGGGCAGATCTAGGTGTGTGTGTGCGTATGTGTATGCGTATGTGTCTGTGTATGCATGTATTTGTGTGTGTGTGTGTGTGTGTGTGTTTATACATGGCTGTGTGTGCGCTTGTGGATATAGACGTGTATGAGGTAGAGACTCCGAATTAACACGATCTGGAGGTATGTGAATGTGCACATGCATGTGTGTGTGGATGTTTGTCTGTGTTTGTATGTGTGTGAGTGTGTGTATGCATGGTTGTATGCGCATATATATGTGTGTGTGTGTGTGAGGTAGAGACTTGGTGCTAGCATATCCAAATGCATCTGAAGGTAGGTAGGTGTGTGTGTGAGAGAGAAAAAGTTGCCAGTTCAAGTCCCACCACCACCGGGTTGCTGCTGTTGGGCCCCTGATCAAGACACTTAACCCTCAATTGCTTAAGTTGTGTTCAGTCAGAATTGTAAGTCGCTTTGGATAAAAGCGTCAGCTAAATGCGATAAATGTAAATGTGTGCGTGTGTCTGCGTGCAAACATGTGTAGGTATGTTTTTGTGTATAACAGTCTGAGAGTAATACTAGCATATCCCAGGGCAGATCTGGATGTGTGTGTGTGTGTGTACCTACTTCTGTGAACTTTTTAATTGCCTGCATGTACTTCTCCAGAGCAGCTACAAACTGTCCAATCTTGAAAAGCTGGTTCCCTTCACTCTTTAGCTGGGCCACTATGCTCCAGCTACACAGTTTCGCTCCGCTGTGGCCCAAGCTGGGACAGTCATATTGCTGCCATCCTGCTGAGCTGTGGTGTCATTGGTCTGACTCTTCCTGTCGCCATGCTGAGCTGTGATGTCACCGGTAAGGCCCCTCCTCTTCACAGTGTCTGTCACTCCCTCTGCCTGCACCTTTTGTCTGCCCCAACCCATGTCCCCTCTTACTGCCTCCTGAACAACAGTCTGATCATCTGATAGAGACAGAGAGGGGAGGGAGTGAGAGATGGAGATGGAAAGGGGGAAAGAGATAGAGGAAGAGGGAGAGGGAGAGAGGGAAAGAGCGAGAGACAAATACATTTATGATAAAGGGGTGGAGAGTGTCTGGAATAATTATATAACAGCAGGGGATTAAAGAGAGGCATTTTGCAAATGGAGTTCCAGGAACAATTTCAAATAAAGGGGTGAAAATCACATGGTGTAACTTAAACACTGCAGTGATGCAGGCCCCTACCACACTTGCTTAATATGAGAAAAGAAAAGGATTAGAACAAGGTTAGTGTTAGAATAAGGTTAGAACAGGGTTAGAGCAAGATTAGAATAAGGTTAGAACAGGGTTATGGAAATGTAAATGTAAAATGTTAAGTTTAGAAAAGGGTTAGAACAAGGTTAGAACAGGGCTAGAACAGGGTTAGCCAGGGTTAGGATTGAGCAAGGGTTAGAACAGGTTTAGGCGTAGAACAAGGTTAGAACAAGGTTAGAACAGAGTTAGAACAGGGTTAGGGTTAGAGCTGGTTTAGAACAAGGTTAGGGTTAGAACAAGATTAGAATAGGGCTAGAACAAGGTTAGGCTTAGAACAGGGTTAGAGTTAGAAAAGTTTGATAGATTAGGTTCAAATTTTGTTTCTAGGAAATAGATTCCCACTAAGTATGGAAAGTGACATCCATGACCATTACTTATGCATGTGCCTGTGCCAGCGAGTTTCTCCAATGCTAATGACCTTTTCCAGATCCAATGATACCTCTATGATTGAAATATCCCCTTTCTACCTGTCTGAAATATTTGAAAATATTTTCACTAACAAAAGCATAAATTCAGTTAAAGTTTTAAAACATGCTTTGGTCTGTGTGAGCAGTAGCTTCTTAAGGATCATCTTTATCATATGTTATCTCTTACTATCTGGAATGTCTCTCTCATCTTTATCATATTCTTCCTCTTCCACTTCTTGTATGAGTAGCTTTGTGCTCTTGCTTGGTTTGTCCTGCATGTCGACCTTTATGTTCTTATTGACATCCCTCAGGAGACTCTGTAAAACAATCATATTAACCCTAAACCTCTGTAACACAGATTAAAATACCCTTTCAGAACAGTGAATATATGACTTTTATTTAAGTAAAGCACAGTTTCAGGCACACATTCAGTTCATTGGTAAGATACAGACTAGATAGCATTAAACACAGTAAGATATGATCTAGAGAGTATGAACCACAGTAAACTATGATCTACAGAGTATTAAACGGACAGTAAGCTATAATGTAGACAGTGTTGTGGGAGGAGTCCCACCTGTGCAGTCACATTGTGTGGCTCCAAGTGCATCACAACAGTGAGGTCATCATGGGCCATGAGCAGGTTCCCCAGGTGTTTATGCACAGTGGCAACATGCAGCAGAGCTTCAAGTTCAAGTTCACACAACAAACCAATTAACGCACCATCACACACAGCTACGGGACGTTCGCACTGTCACACACAGCTACAGGACAGTCGCACTGTCACAATACAGCTACAGCAGCACTAAAAGTTCGTATACACTACAGCAGCACAAAGTTAGTATACAAAAAATATTATTTTGTATAACCTATGATGTAGACCACTGATTGTTATTTGTTAAAATGTACTGCTGCACTCAGTACTTTTATGTAAGTGAATATTTTGTTGCATGTTCTTTGTTTTGTTTTCTGTTTGTCAAATGATGTCCTTAGTATATCTCACAAGTTGGTTTTTGTTATTTTGTTATTTTGTCAGAGCCTGGTGTTACTGTTTAAGCTCACAAATATATGACCCATGGAAAGGACACATCATTGAAGAGCAGTGCTGAAAGGTGGTGCAGAGCCATGACCTCTGACCCTGTACTTTATTGATGGTGTTGTAACACATAGGCACCTTTTGGTATTTTCAGGCTCCAGGTGCAGCACCCTCTCACAGTCGCTCATTGCATCATGCCATTGCTGCAGTTTGATCTCCGTCTGGGCCCGGTTATTATAGGCTGCAGCCGTTGGCAGGAAGGACACACTTCTGATGACACACCACACCAGGAGTACCACACAAAAACCATTATGGAAAACAAAGCAGGAATTTCTGTTAAGGAAATGAGGTAAAACTATGTTGAATAGTCCTTTATAGATGATTGATAATCATGATGTGTAACATTGCCATAAATGACTGAGTCTGGAAACAATTGCAGTTAAGTTTACACAAAAGTGTAGAAGTTTACCTCAGATCACAGGTGTCTGACCTTTGAATTGTTCCAACTAACCATAACCTCAAGCCTAATCCTAACCCTCACTGTAGCTCTAATCCTGACCAAAATATAGTTAAAATCTAGTTACAGAATGTCTATAACAGCTTGTTGAGAATGATAAACTGGAATATATTTTATACCTGTTACATGTTCACTTTAACATCTACAGATATGAACTTGTTCAGATTTACTTGAGCAATTGAGGGTTAAGGGTCTTGCTCATGGGCCTAACAGTGGCAATTTGGCAGTGGTTGGCCTTGAACCAGCAACCTTCCGATTACAAGTCAAGTACCTTAACCACTGAGCTCCAAATAATGTAAAAAAAAACAAAACAACTGAATTCATTGGATTATAAACAAATCTTATTTATGCAGTTAATTAAATATATCTGGATTAATACTGAATGTATTCAGATGCTTCAGTATTGCTACATCATTGGAATATTACTGAAAGTCTGTTAAGTGTTCATTTAATCTAAAGAAGCCTCTCATAATGAACTCGAAATGACTTAAGCTCACCTAGTGTAGAAGGCCACAGCCTCCTCATAATCACTTGCTCTGAAAGCATCATTGCCCTTGTCCTTCTCACGGTGTGCTAAAACAGCTTTCTCCTGCCGTGTGAGTGCTGAAGTATGTAAACAAAACATTTCATCATTCACATTTAACAAGAGGATGATGTAAAAACATTTAAGGGAACAAAAGGGTGAAATAATATCTAATTTTTGTGTGGTAACAACTATCCTCCTGTACAAATTACAATTAAACAAATAATATTAAAGAATATGTATAAATCCACCTGTTGTCAATTATCCTTTTGATGTTTGGCAGACTGTGATTGACAATGGCAGGAAAAGAATTCTTTGTGACACTCCTCAATTTTAGCACAATCTTTTTCAACATCAAATCTGGGAAAATAAATATATAAATACATAAATACTTGATAACATTTTGCATTGAGCCTTTACATGCGTGTACTGAGTTAAAATGCACATGCTTATGGCTGCAAGTTATGATATGGACAGACTGGTTTACTGTATTAGCCCTACATTACCTTACAGCATGAAATAGACCTATAAACATTTTTACATACACCTAGATAGTAGTAGCAGTAGTTCTAGTGATTTACATTGTTCAAAAGTACATTAAACAATGGAAATAACAATGAATACAAGTGCAGTTCGTCAGCAGTATGTAGTTTGATTTGTTTATAATAGCCCTTGTATAGCTGCACTTTGTCTGTGTCACTAATTTGGCAGTATTTCAGTCCATAATAAACAAAAAACATCTGACAAATCTTGTTATTCAGTTTCTGGACATGACCGCAAACTACAAATTTGTATGTGTGAAGATGCATTGAGTTTTTCTTTTGTACAGACACCGGGTTTTTCCACAGTGTATACAAAGATATCCAGCCACTAACTTTGGCCATTTAGTTTGCTCCTTGACATACTGATTTGACATTGACTATGGGTCAGGAAACTTACCCGATGGCTAAGGCAAGTTTATTAGGGTACAACAGTAGTCCCCAACCTCATGCTTAAAATAACCATATGGGATATCTGGGTGATCAACCTGATGATTGCATTTGACTGGTTTACAGCCACAAATGTGCGACAACCAGTTTTCTGCTGGCCAATCATTAAAATAAATGGAGAAGCCATGCGGATAATCCATATTCATACATCTGACGCCACTATATTACTGTCTCTTTCTGCAGCCAGTTAAGCTCCTCTCACAAACAAAGATGATTTAGATTTCAATTCTGTGCTTCAAGTAAGTAAAATTCTTTTCTAATATCAGGGAAATGCATTACGGTTTTTGTGCATAATAATGAACCATATACTTGTGGTTGGCAGAGTGTTGAAATGCAAGAGTGTTCTTTTAATTATTTGGCAATTATTTAATACTCAGTATAATGTACTGCTAGCTGGCTGACCTTACACATTAGACCTTAAGTGACAAATGGTGTCCAAATTAACAATATTTACCTGTATGCGATCAGTGATCTGTTTCCATTCATCCTTAGAGAAACTAGCAGCTGTTGCTGAAGAATTCTGCTTCCTTAGGGTGTGACTTTTAGGATCCAGTTTCTCTATGTGCTTCTCACAGAATTTAATCAGGTTGGGATATATAACTTCTTTGCCTGACCTGAGAGCAAATAAGGAAAAAAACAATCCTCAATACTCAAAATAAGACCCTGATATGCAGGAGTCAATTTAATTAAGATATGGCAGAACAGAAAGATAACCGAGTACCTAAGAACCTTTAGTATCTTCTTCAAATACGTCAGGTCGACACATTTTTCAATGTAGCCATTAGTCGAGATGTTCGACAGAAACTTCTTGTTTGCCATTAAGGAGAGAGGACACAGCCTCGGCGATCATTCTACCTATCCTAGCAGCATTAGAAACGCAATATCTGAATATATACAGGCAGGAAGCTAAAGTATTATACCCAAAGATTTTCGTAAGATGTTCCTGTTTAGTCACATTTTAAAAGATGGCTAGCTACATACAAGCACTTAAAAATTTTTACACAAGTAGATCTTACATTACACGATGTGTGATGCCAGAAATTATTTCATGCAAAACCTGTGGAAATTAGCCTTTTTGTAATCTACAGAGTACTGCTCAACTATAAGACCATCACTATAAGCATACCTATAAGTAGCTAGGAGTCAAACATCTTAACATTTTGGATTATGCTTAAAAACATTGACTTCAAATTTCTTTGCTGTAAATGCTGCTTAATTGACCTCATTACATGGGGTACATTAAAATAGAAAATCATCACAATCTACTCAAATTAAAAGGGAGGAACCAATGAAATAGCTGATATGGGTTGAATGACTAGGCTTTAGACTATACAAGGCCCTTAACCCTTATGCAATTTTATGAGCTCGTCTATTGGCTCAGTCATATCTTTTGGAACACCAAATGTTGTTCCTTTAGTAACACTGCTGTGTTAGTGTTCACTTATATGATATAAGTATATTAATAATTTATATATGTGTAGGGACACTAAAAAAGGAAAACTGCTTACTGTTTATTGTGTGTTTGGTTTTATTATGTTTATACTGAGTGTAAAGGACTCAACTTCCCAGCATCCGTTTATTTTGCGCGCCAATCTTCTGGGTAGAACTGTAGTGAACTGACCAATCAGATGACTTGGGCTTAAGTGACGTTTCCCCAACCTATCCATGATAACTAGCGGATAGACTGGGGATGAGAAGGGGCTCGTCTTTCATGCTCTGGAGAGATTTTTTGGATCTTTCCCTCAAAATACTGTTTGGAGACTTAATATAATCAGCCAAAACTGTACTGCTCTCTGTTTGTGCTGTTTGTTAGTATTTAAAGTGTAGTATTCTCACCACTAAAGGTGTTATTTTATATTTTTGTCCTTTCCACTGAGCGAGTTAGCCTCTTTGAGTCGAAACTACACATTACACTACTAAACTAACATCTGTAATTCCTTCGTGGTGAAGAGGAACTAAGCATGTGGCTAATGAAATGTGGAGTGTGAGTATGAAGAGGAGAACTCTAGCTCTGGTAAGGAAGGCTGCTGTTCCACAGAGGAGGACATCAGCTCCAGAGAGGATTGTAGTACTAGGACATGGGCAAGCCAGCATATGAAAGACAAAACCAGCAAATTCAAAAGATTAAACAAAACTATAAAAAGAGATTGATTATTAGTCAGTTTTGTTTGAATAATACAACTTCAAGCCATTTTTAATTGAATTTTCCTGTAAGAAACTAAAAGAAATTCAGTGAGAAGCACAAATAATTACCTGAAAATAAACTTTTAAGCAAACAAGACACTCTGGGTGATGAGTAAAAGCCACCTGTTAGTGGGCATGCAGGTGCAGAGTCTAGCAGGAAGGAATCCTCTCTCCTCTGACCACAAGCCCTGGCATTCTGCTTGCTGATGAAATTCATGCTGGTAAAGAGAATATTTGTGTATATTTTAGGTTTATTCTACACTGCTTTATGGCAAGTATACACTGACTTTCCAACAGACCCTTGACCAGTTGCCAGATGTCCTCAACACTCAGCTGAATGCCATGGACCTTCATTAGTAATTAAAATGCCTTGCCCCTGGAAAAGACAAATACTTAATTCTGATGGTCTGAAGGTGTTCAACAAACTGATCAGAAAGCCTGATAAATTTAGCTGTATTTCTAAAGGTTACATCTCTTACAAAGGAAATTAGACCGCAGTTACTATCTAACAGGGGGAGACTCCTAAATCTTTACAGAATTATATATGGAAACGGCAGCTCACGGCTGGCACCTGGAGCTGAGCATGTGCATGAAGTAGAATATCTTATGTTTTGGGGTCAAAGAAGGGCCAGATGATTAATCTGCTTGCGCAAAAAGGTGGAAGAGCCTCGGCATGACCAAACTTTGGGCAACCGTAGTTCATTGCCCAAGTTGTTCCAAGATGGGACATTCCAATCTCTTGACTTCTGTGAACTTTTCTGAAGTCCCCGAGGTTGGTGTCCTGAGAAGCACACAGGTGTATAGCTGTCTGAGCATCCCCTGATGAAGGTATGGAGTTGATTAGTTTTAATTTAATTACTGTTGGCCAAACATTCTACCAATAACAAAAGAAGATGACTAAGTTGACTGAGTAGTGAAGAGAAAATTAAACGAGTATAGACAGACTAACAAACTGGGCATAAGACATATAGAATAAGATGCTTTTCTAAGTATGCTATTCTTCTCGCGAGAGGTTCCAGATGAATTTACTTCTTGTAGAGTTTAAACTGACTGTCTGCTGGTTTTTAACTACTGATCTCAGGGGCGGTATGAGAAGGAATGGCTCAACAGCTCTGTTCATGCATGTTCATGGATTCTTTGTCTCAGTCTTAGTGTAACGTTGAGTGGTAAGGAGTTGGACACATGCAGAGAAGAGCGAGATTTATTCAGGGGTAATCCAGAATCAGAGTCGTAGTCCAGGGTCAAAGAGCCAACACGGAGTATACGGGCATACATGATTAACAAGACAAGGGATAGGATACACAAAAGCCAGGAGACACAAAGAAAAAGTACACGAAGGCAAACAGGAAGCAGGCTATAATAAAGGCCAAGGAACACAGAGGCTAAGAACACAAAGGCATGGAGTACACACTTACAGACTTGCAAAAACATCAAAACAACCAAACAAACGCAAAGAAGCCTAACAATGAAGAGACAAAACACAGGGAGCAAGAAAGGGTTTAAATACAAGAATCAAAAGGTAGAAACGAGGGACAGGTGCAAGCAATGAAACGAGGGGTGGAGAAAATGAAACAGGAACGGAACTAAAAAACACAAACGACAGGGAAAACACTGAACACGGAACCTGGGCGGGACTGATCGTGACGCTTTGTCAGGCATTTACCTCGAATTAGCTTACAACACAAATTAATTAATTATAGTAAATAAAGAAAGAGGGAGATAAAACACCTGGAACTCAGGACCATATTGAGATATTGATATTTGGGGATAGGGGATAATTGTCTTTTAAGCCATAATAGGTGGGAACATCTCTATCAGATTAATTTCACCTGACCACTTAGTTCGCATATTTCTAAATGAGAGGAAAATGTTCTTACAAACAATACAAAGGACACAGTTATATAATGGAAAACAGTTACATTTTTCATTAAGAGAAGGACAACTTGGAGAGAGAAAGCATGGTTATTACACAAATGTCATAATTGTCCTAATATTAATAGTTCAAACAGTCTTCCTCTGTCTGCTATAAACACTGTACACATGTTAAATATCCTGTTGAAGAAGGCTCCTGATACAATGAAATGACTTCCAGGCGCACTGAAAATTGTTTTACAATTTGATTCAAGTTGTTTGATTAGAATGGTAGAGAATTCAAGTTCTACATTATGACACAATGTTGTTGATCTACTGTAGGAGTCACTTCTAGAATCCTGTAGAACAGACACCCGACTAGGAAGCGCATTACATTATTTAACAGAACTGCTGATAAAGTTATTGACAGTATGATATGTGCTTTTCAAAATAATGATTTGTGATTTTTTTTCTCCAATCATTCTTGCAAATCTAGTAGCTCAGTATGTCAGGCAGAAAACTTGTGAAGGTGGCAAAAGGCATGTAAGTCATTGATTCGATTTTCTAAGGAAAAATGTTAATTACCATAAAGTGATTGTACACTATAAATGTAAAGAATATTGAATTGCATTATTTTATGTGCTTTTAAGTCTGGTCATTGGTCATTTTCTCTTCACATACTGTCTGAGGCTAACTGATGCTTCACATTTTGAGTCTGCTTCAGTTGCCTTGGTATACAAAGCTTGTAAAGACAGGAAAGATAATCAAAGTTATTAAATATAATTTAATATGTGAGGAAAATGTCAACATTCATGAAGAGTGATTCGTACAGTGAAAATCCATAATACATAATTAGAGTGTTAAGTGCTATTCTTAATGGCCTTTCATCCTTTTCTCTTCACATACTGCTTGAGACCACCGCAAGAACTCAAGTTGGACAGCAGAAAGCTTGTGAAGGCAAAAAAGGTAACGTTATTAAATACAGTTTGATACAGAGTGGCATTATGTTCCAAATTGCATAGTGAGTGATGTCGTGAGTTTTCACATTTTTTACTCAAAGTGCATAAGTAGCTAAATTGGTATGTATCATTTTTCTTCAAATATTGTTTCAGCCCATCTCAAGTTCAAAGTTCAAAGTTCAAAAAGGTTTTATTGTCATTTCGGTTATATACGAGTACACAACAAAAACGAGACAATGTTCCTCCAGGACCATGGTGCAACACAAAACAACAGTGCAACAGACAACATGCTACACAAGTGCAAACAGTCCAATATAGTGCAAAAATGTCATTAAATAAACAATAATAAATACAGAACAGGACAAATACAAAATGAGTAGACAGTGCAATTATTTAGTGCAGGACACAGTCCTGGGAATATGTAAAGTGAGTTGTGCATAGTAGTCAGTGACATGCTACACTGAACATAGCAGTCACCGGTCGTAGCCAGAAGAGTTCAGAGTACAATTTTAGATTAGTACAGTACTCTAGCAGCAAGTAGGATAATGTGCAAGACTGCAACAGGAGTGCATAGTTTATTTGTGTGAGGTTTGACTTCAGCACTAGTCCAATGCAAAACAATGTGTGAGTGTGTTTATAGATTTGTATTTATGTATGTGTGTGTGTGTGTGTGTGTGTATAAGCATTTATAAAAGTGCCGATTTTGGATTCTGAATTGGAACATGATTAGTACATGATTAGAGGACACAGGCAGCTTTTTAATATGAAGAAAGTTAATCAAAGAGAGTCAATAACAACATGATATGTACATAAATGTTCTTTACTAAATGTTAGTTGATAAAAAAAATTGTCAATGATTTAGTGTATGGGAAGTGCTATTCTGAATAGTCATTTGGCATTTTCTCTTCATATACTGTATGAGTCCACCTCTTGGACCTCAGTGCAGTGTTAAGAAAGCCGAGGCTGTGAAGACCAAAGAAAGGTACTGAAAGTTATTAATTGCAATATAATATGTATGAAAAATATGTTTATGAATAATGGCAATGAATGCTATGAATTTTCACAAATTTAAAGGATCTTAGTCTCTCTTCATATAAGGTGTGGTTCTACCTCTAATACAGAAAACAGCAACCAGACAGCTCTTTGAAGGTTTTAGGACTTCATCAACACCACTGAATAAAGTAAGATGTTTGAGGAACATATGGCCATTGTTGAATAATATGAAATATGCAGTTTCAGCGTTTTAACATAAATGTCCATTCAGCATAGCACACAATATACTTTGTCATTTTCTCTTCACATACTCTTTGAGCCCAACTCCAGAAACGTAGTGGGCAAGGAGAAACCTTGGGACGCCAAAGCAAAGGTAATCAGAATATCATGATTCTTGAGTAGTGATTCATACTATGAAAGTTCAGAATGCCCACTACAATGTTAAGTGCAATTCTGTATGGCCATTCTTTATGTTTTGTTCACATGCTGCTTGAGTCCACATCAAGAACCTGAAGATGGAAAGCCGAACGCTTGTGAAATCAAAAAAGGTAAAGTTGTTGAATACAATTTGTTCTTTGAGGGCAATATGTTCATTACTGAAAAGTTGATAGATTTCATGACTTATCTCCAAGGAATCTGCTAACTTTACCTCATTGAGATCAGTATATATCAAATAGGAAGCTTGTAAAAATGAAAACTGTATCAGAGACCTTGAATACAAATTAGGTAAGGAAGACATTAATTACCCATTGGTCATTTGGCACTTTGTCTTGACATACTATTTCAAGTTCAAGTTCAAAATCTTTTATTGTCACTTCAGCTATATACGAGTACACAACAAAAACGAGACAATGTTCCTCCAGGACCATGGTGCAACACAAAACAACAGTGCAACAGACAACATGCTACACAAGTGCAAACAGTCCAATATAGTGCAAAAATGTCATTAAATAAACAATAATAAATACAGAACAGGACAAATCCAAAATGAGTAGACAGTGCAATTATTTAGTGCAGTACACAGTACTGGGAATATGTAAAGTGAGTTGTGCATAGGAGTCAGTGACATGCTACACTGAACATAGCAGTCACCGATAGGAGCCAGAACAGTTCAGAGTACAATGCTGTATTAGTACAGTACGCTAGTAGCACGTAGGATAATGTGCAAGACTGCAACAGCAGTGCCTAGTTTATTTGTGTAAGGTTTGACTTCAGCACTAGTCCGATGCAAAACAATGTGTGAGTGTGTGTATAGATATGTATATGTGTGTGTGTGTGTGTGTGTGTGTGTGTGTGTGACTGTGTATAAGCATTAATAAAAGTGCTGATTTTGGATTCTGAATTTGAACATGATTAGTACAAGATTTGAGGACACAGGCAGCTTTTTAAGATGAAGAAAGTTAATCAAAGAGAGTCAATAACAACATGATATGTACATAAATGTTCTTTACTAAATGTTAGTTGATAAAAAAAAATTGTCAATGATTTAGTGTATGGGAAGTGCTATTCTGAATGGTCATTTGGCATTTTCTCTTCTTATACTGTATGAGTCCACCTCTTGGACCTCAGTGCAGTGTTAAGAAAGCCTAGGCTGTGAAGACCAAAGAAAGGTACTGAAAGTTATTAATTGCAATATAATATGTATGAAAAATATGTTTATGAATAATGGCAATGAATGCTATGAATTTTCACAAATTTAAAGGATCTTAGTCTCTCTTTATATATGGTTTGGGTCTACCTCTAATACAGAAAACAGCAACCAGACAGCTCTTTGAAGTTTTTAGGACTTCATCAACACCACTGAATAAAGTAAGATGTTTGAGGAACATATGGCCATTGTTGAATAATATGAAATATGCAGTTTCAGCGTTTTAACATAAATGTCCATTCGGCATAGCACACAATATACTTTGTCATTTTCTCTTCACATACTCTTTGAGCCCAACTCCAGAAACTTAGTGGGCAAGGAGAAACCTTGGGACGCCAAAGCAAAGGTAATCAGAATATCATGATTCTTGAGTAGTGATTCATACTATGAAAGTTCAGAATGCCCACTACAAAGTTAAGTGCAATTCTGTATGGCCATTCTTTATGTTTTGTTCACATGCTTCTTGAGTCCACATCAAGAACCTCAAGATGGAAAGCCGAACGCCCTGTGAAATCAAAAAAGGTAAAGTTGTTGAATACAATTAGTTCTTTGAGGGCAATATGTTCATTACTGAAAAGTTGATAGATTTCATGACTTATCTCCAAGGAATCTGCTAACTTTACCTCATTGAGATCAGTATATATCAAATAGGAAGCTTGTAAAAATGAAAACTGTATCAGAGACCTTGAATACAAATTAGGTAAGAAAGACATTAATTACCCATTGGTCATTTGGCACTTTGTCTTGACATACTATTTCAAGTTCAAGTTCAAAATCTTTTATTGTCATTTCAGCTATATACGAGTACACAACAAAAACGAGACAATGTTCCTCCAGGACCATGGTGCAACACAAAACAACAGTGCAACAGACAACATGCTACACAAGTGCAAACAGTCCAATATAGTGCAAAAATGTCATTAAATAAACAATAATAAATACAGAACAGAACAAATCCAAAATGAGTAGACAGTGCAATTATTTAGTGCAGTACACAGTACTGGGAATATGTAAAGTGAGTTGTGCATAGGAGTCAGTGACATGCTACACTGAACATAGCAGTCACCGATAGGAGCCAGAACAGTTCAGAGTACAATGCTGGATTAGTACAGTACGCTAGTAGCACGTAGGATAATGTGCAAGACTGCAACAGCAGTGCATAGTTTATTTGTGTAAGGTTTGACTTCAGCACTAGTCCGATGCAAAACAATGTGTGAGTGTGTGTATAGATATGTATGTATGTGTGTGTGTGTGTGTGTGTGTGTGTGTGTATAAGCATTTATAAAAGTGCCGATTTTGCATTCTGAATTGGAACATGATTAGTACATGATTAGAGGACACAGGCAGCTTTTTAATATGAAGAAAGTTAATCAAAGAGAGTCAATAACAACATGATATGTACATAAATGTTCTTTACTAAATGTTAGTTAATAAAAAAAAATTGTCAATGATTTAGTGTATGGGAAGTGCTATTCTGAATGGTCATTTGGCATTTTCTCTTCATATACTGTATGAGTCCACCTCTTGGACCTCAGTGCAGTGTTAAGAAAGCCGAGGCTGTGAAGACCAAAGAAAGGTACTGAAAGTTATTAATTGCAATATAATATGTATGAAAAATATGTTTATGAATAATGGCAATGAATGCTATGAATTTTCACAAATTTAAAGGATCTTAGTCTCTCTTCATATAAGGTTTGGTTCTACCTCTAATACAGAAAACAGCAACCAGACAGCTCTTTGAAGGTTTTAGGACTTCATCAACACCACTGAATAAAGTAAGATGTTTGAGGAACATATGGCCATTGTTGAATAATAGGAAATATGCAGTTTCAGCTTTTTAACATAAATGTCCATTCAGCTTAGCACACAATATACTTTGTCATTTTCTCTTCACATACTCTTTGAGCCCAACTCCAGAAACGTAGTGGGCAAGGAGAAACCTTGGGACGCCAAAGCAAAGGTAATCAGAATATCATGATTCTTGAGTAGTGATTCATACTATGAAAGTTCAGAATGCCCACTACAAAGTTAAGTGCAATTCTGTATGGCCATTCTTTATGTTTTGTTCACATGCTGCTTGAGTCCACATCAAGAACCTCAAGATGGAAAGCCGAACGCTTGTGAAATCAAAAAAGGTAAAGGTGTTGAATACAATTTCTTATTTGAGGGCAATATGTTCATTACTGAAAAGTTGATAGATTTCATTACTTATCTCCAAGGAATCTTCTAACTTTACCTCAGTGAGATCAGTATATATCAAATAGGAAGCTTGTAAAAATGAAAACTGTATCAGAGACCTTGAATACAAAATAGGTAAGGAAGACATTAATTACCCAATGGTCATTTGGCACTTTGTCTTGACATACTATTTCAAGTTCAAGTTCAAAATCTTTTATTGTCATTTCAGCTATATACAAGTGCACAACAAAAACGAGACAATGTTCCTCCAGGACCATGGTGCAACACAAAACAACAGTGCAACAGACAACATGCTACACAAGTGCAAACAGTCCAATAGAGTGCAAAAATGTCATTAAATAAAAAATAATAAATACAGAACAGGACAAATACAAAATGAGTAGACAGTGCAAGTATTTAGTGCAGTACACAGTCCTGGGAATATGTAAAGTGAGTTGTGCATAGGAGTCAGTGACATGCTACACTGAACATAGCAGTCACCGATAGGAGCCAGAACAGTTCAGAGTACAGTGCTGGTTTAGTACAGTACTCTAGCAGCAAGTAGGATAATGTGCAAGACTGCAACAGGAGTGCATAGTTTATTTGTGTGAGGTTTGACTTCAGCACTAGTCCAATGCAAAGAATGTGTGAGTGTGTTTATAGATTTGTATTTATGTATGTGTGTGTGTGTGTGTGTGTGTGTGTGTGTGTGTGTGTGTGTGTATAAGCATTTATAAAAGTGCCGATTTTGGATTCTGAATTGGAACATGATTAGTACATGATTAGAGGACACAGGCAGCTTTTTAATATGAAGAAAGTTAATCAAAGAGAGTCAATAACAACATGATATGTACATAAATGTTCTTTACTAAATGTTAGTTGATAAAAAAAAATTGTCAATGATTTAGTGTATGGGAAGTGCTATTCTGAATGGTCATTTGGCATTTTCTCTTCATATACTGTATGAGTCCACCTCTTGGACCTCAGTGCAGTGTTAAGAAAGCCGAGGCTGTGAAGACCAAAGAAAGGTACTGAAAGTTATTAATTGCAATATAATATGTATGAAAAATATGTTTATGAATAATGGCAATGAATGCTATGAATTTTCACAAATTTAAAGGATCTTAGTCTCTCTTCATATAAGGTTTGGTTCTACCTCTAATACAGAAAACAGCAACCAGACAGCTCTTTGAAGGTTTTAGGACTTCATCAACACCACTGAATAAAGTAAGATGTTTGAGGAACATATGGCCATTGTTGAATAATAGGAAATATGCAGTTTCAGCTTTTTAACATAAATGTCCATTCAGCATAGCACACAATATACTTTGTCATTTTCTCTTCACATACTCTTTGAACCCAACTCCAGAAACGTAGTGGGCAAGGAGAAACCTTGGGACGCCATAGCAAAGGTAATCAGAATATCATGATTCTTGAGTAGTGATTCATACTATGAAAGTTCAGAATGTCCACTACAAAGTTAATTGCAATTCTGTATGGCTATTCTTTATGTTTTGTTCACATGCTGCTTGAGTCCACATCAAGAACCTCAAGATGGAAAGCCGAACGCTTGTGAAATCAAAAAAGGTAAATTTGTTGAATACAATTTGTTATTTGAGGACAATATGTTCCTTGCTGAAAAGTTGATAGATTTCATGACTTATCTCCAAGGAATCTGCTAACTTTACCTCAGTGAGATCAGTATATATCAAATAGGAAGCTTGTAAAAATGAAAACTGTATCAGAGACCTTGAATACAAAATAGGTAAGGAAGACATTAATTACCCATTGGTCATTTGGCACTTTGTCTTGACATACTATTTCAAGTTCAAGTTCAAAATCTTTTATTGTAATTTCAGCTATATACGAGTACACAACAAAAACGAGACAATGTTCCTCCAGGACCATGGTGCAACACAAAACAACAGTGTAACAGACAACATGCTACACAAGTGCAAACAGTCCAATATAGTGCAAAAATGTCATTAAATATACAATAATAAATACAGAACAGGACAAATATAAAATGAGTAGACAGTGCAATTATTTAGTGCAGTACACAGTACTGGGAATATGTAAAGTGAGTTGTGCATAGGAGTCAGTGACATGCTACAATGAACATAGCATTCACCGATAGGAGCCAGAACAGTTCAGAGTACAGTGCTGGTTTAGTACAGTACTCTAGCAGCAAGTAGGATAATGTGCAAGACTGCAACAGGAGTGCATAGTTTATTTGTGTGAGGTTTGACTTCAGCACTAGTCCAATGCAAAACAATGTGTGAGTGTGTTTATAGATTTGTATTTATGTATGTGTGTGTGTGTGTGTGTGTGTGTGTGTGTGTGTGTGTGTATAAGCATTTATAAAAGTGCCGATTTTGGATTCTGAATTGGAACATGATTAGTACATGATTAGAGGACACAGGCAGCTTTTTAATATGAAGAAAGTTAATCAAAGAGAGTCAATAACAACATGATATGTACATAAATGTTCTTTACTAAATGTTAGTTGATAAAAAAAAATTGTCAATGATTTAGTGTATGGGAAGTGCTATTCTGAATGGTCATTTGGCATTTTCTCTTCATATACTGTATGAGTCCACCTCTTGGACCTCAGTGCAGTGTTAAGAAAGCCGAGGCTGTGAAGACCAAAGAAAGGTACTGAAAGTTATTAATTGCAATATAATATGTATGAAAAATATGTTTATGAATAATGGCAATGAATGCTATGAATTTTCACAAATTTAAAGGATCTTAGTCTCTCTTCATATAAGGTTTGGTTCTACCTCTAATACAGAAAACAGCAACCAGACAGCTCTTTGAAGGTTTTAGGACTTCATCAACACCACTGAATAAAGTAAGATGTTTGAGGAACATATGGCCATTGTTGAATAATAGGAAATATGCAGTTTCAGCTTTTTAACATAAATGTCCATTCAGCATAGCACACAATATACTTTGTCATTTTCTCTTCACATACTCTTTGAGCCCAACTCCAGAAACGTAGTGGGCAAGGAGAAACCTTGGGACGCCAAAGCAAAGGTAATCAGAATATCATGATTCTTGAGTAGTGATTCATACTATGAAAGTTCAGAATGTCCACTACAAAGTTAATTGCAATTCTGTATGGCTATTCTTTATGTTTTGTTCACATGCTGCTTGAGTCCACATCAAGAACCTCAAGATGGAAAGCCGAACGCTTGTGAAATCAAAAAAGGTAAATTTGTTGAATACAATTTGTTATTTGAGGACAATATGTTCCTTGCTGAAAAGTTGATAGATTTCATGACTTATCTCCAAGGAATCTGCTAACTTTACCTCAGTGAGATCAGTATATATCAAATAGGAAGCTTGTAAAAATGAAAACTGTATCAGAGACCTTGAATACAAAATAGGTAAGGAAGACATTAATTACCCATTGGTCATTTGGCACTTTGTCTTGACATACTATTTCAAGTTCAAGTTCAAAATCTTTTATTGTAATTTCAGCTATATACGAGTACACAACAAAAACGAGACAATGTTCCTCCAGGACCATGGTGCAACACAAAACAACAGTGTAACAGACAACATGATACACAAGTGCAAACAGTCCAATATAGTGCAAAAATGTCATTAAATATACAATAATAAATACAGAACAGGACAAATATAAAATGAGTAGACAGTGCAATTATTTAGTGCAGTACACAGTACTGGGAATATGTAAAGTGAGTTGTGCATAGGAGTCAGTGACATGCTACAATGAACATAGCATTCACCGATAGGAGCCAGAACAGTTCAGAGTACAGTGCTGGTTTAGTACAGTACTCTAGCAGCAAGTAGGATAATGTGCAAGACTGCAACAGGAGTGCATAGTTTATTTGTGTGAGGTTTGACTTCAGCACTAGTCCAATGCAAAACAATGTGTGAGTGTGTTTATAGATTTGTATTTATGTATGTGTGTGTGTGTGTGTGTGTGTGTGTGTGTGTGTGTGTGTGTATAAGCATTTATAAAAGTGCCGATTTTGGATTCTGAATTGGAACATGATTAGTACATGATTAGAGGACACAGGCAGCTTTTTAATATGAAGAAAGTTAATCAAAGAGAGTCAATAACAACATGATATGTACATAAATGTTCTTTACTAAATGTTAGTTGATAAAAAAAAATTGTCAATGATTTAGTGTATGGGAAGTGCTATTCTGAATGGTCATTTGGCATTTTCTCTTCATATACTGTATGAGTCCACCTCTTGGACCTCAGTGCAGTGTTAAGAAAGCCGAGGCTGTGAAGACCAAAGAAAGGTACTGAAAGTTATTAATTGCAATATAATATGTATGAAAAATATGTTTATGAATAATGGCAATGAATGCTATGAATTTTCACAAATTTAAAGGATCTTAGTCTCTCTTCATATAAGGTTTGGTTCTACCTCTAATACAGAAAACAGCAACCAGACAGCTCTTTGAAGGTTTTAGGACTTCATCAACACCACTGAATAAAGTAAGATGTTTGAGGAACATATGGCCATTGTTGAATAATAGGAAATATGCAGTTTCAGCTTTTTAACATAAATGTCCATTCAGCATAGCACACAATATACTTTGTCATTTTCTCTTCACATACTCTTTGAGCCCAACTCCAGAAACGTAGTGGGCAAGGAGAAACCTTGGGACGCCAAAGCAAAGGTAATCAGAATATCATGATTCTTGAGTAGTGATTCATACTATGAAAGTTCAGAATGCCCACTACAAAGTTAAGTGCAATTCTGTATGGCCATTCTTTATGTTTTGTTCACATGCTGCTTGAGTCCACATCAAGAACCTCAAGATGGAAAGCCGAACGCTTGTGAAATCAAAAAAGGTAAAGGTGTTGAATACAATTTGTTATTTGAGGGCAATATGTTCATTACTGAAAAGTTGATAGATTTCATGACTTATCTCCAAGGAATCTTCTAACTTTACCTCAGTGAGATCAGTATATATCAAATAGGAAGCTTGTAAAAATGAAAACTGTATCAGAGACCTTGAATACAAAATAGGTAAGGAAGACATTAATTACCCATTGGTCATTTGGCACTTTGTCTTGACATACTATTTCAAGTTCAAGTTCAAAATCTTTTATTGTCATTTCAGCTATATACAAGTACACAGCAAAAATGAGACAATGTTCCTCCAGGACCATGGTGCAACACAAAACAACAGTGCAACAGACAACATGCTACACAAGTGCAAACATTCCAATATAGTGCAAAAATGTCATTAAATATACAATAATAAATACAGAACAGGACAAATATAAAATGAGTAGACAGTGCAATTATTTAGTGCAGTACACAGTACTGGGAATATGTAAAGTGAGTTGTGCATAGCAGTCAGTGACATGCTACACTGAACATAGCAGTCACCGATAGGAGCCAGAACAGTTCAGAGTACAGTGCTGGTTTAGTACAGTACTCTAGCAGCAAGTAGGATAATGTGCAAGACTGCAACAGGAGTGCATAGTTTATTTGTGTGAGGTTTGACTTCAGCACTAGTCCAATGCAAAACAATGTGTGAGTGTGTGTATAGATATGTATGTATGTGTGTGTGTGTGTGTGTGTGTGTGTGTGTATGTGTGTGTGTGTGTGTGTGTGACTGTGTATAAGCATTTATAAAAGTGCCGATTTTGGATTCTGAATTGGAAAATGATTAGTAAATGATTAGAGGACACAGGGAGCTTTTTAATATGAAGAAAGTTAATCAAAGAGATTCAATAACAACATGATATGTACATAAATGTTCTTTACTAAATGTTAGTTGATAAAAAAAAAATTGTCAATGATTTAGTGTATGGCAAGTGCTATTCTGAATGGTCATTTGGCATTTTCTCTTCATACACTGTACGAGTCCACCTCTTGGACCTCAGTGCAGTGTTAAGAAAGCCGAGGCTGTGAAGTCCAAAGAAAGGTACTGAATGTTATTAATTGCAATATAATATGTATGAAAAATATATTTTTGAATAATTCTTTATGAATAGTGGTGATTAGTCCAGGGTCAAAGAGCCAACACTGAGTATTCAGGGATACATGATAAACAAGCCAAGGGCTAGGATACACGAAAGCTAGGAAACACAAAGCAAAAGTGCACGAAGGCAAACGGGAAGCAGGCTATAACAAAGACTAGAGAATACAGAGGCTAAGATAACACAAAGGCAAAGAATACAAACTTACGGGCTTGCAAAAACATCGAAACAACCAAACACATAAAGACAATGAAGCCTAACAATCAACAGAAAAAACATAGGACTCAAGACAGGGTTTAAATACAAGAACCAAAGGTAGAAATGAGGGACAGGTGCAAGCAGTCAAACGAGGGGTGGAGAAAACGAAACTAAGGAACAGAACTAAAAAACACAAACGACAGGGAAAACACTGAACACGGAACCTGGGCGGGACTGATCGTGACGCTTTGTCAGGCATTTACCTCGAATTAGCTTGCAACACAAATTAATTAATTATAGTAAATAAAGAAAGAGGGAGATAAAACACCTGGAACTCAGGACCATATTGAGATATTGATATTTGGGGATAGGGGATAATTGTCTTTTAAGCCATAATAGGTGGGAACATCTCTATCAGATTAATTTCACCTGACCACTTAGTCCGCATATTTCTAAATGAGAGGAAAATGTTCTTACAAACAATACAAAGGACACAGTTATATAATGGAAAACAGTTACATTTTTCATTAAGAGAAGGACGACTTAGAGAGAGAAAGCATGGTTATTACACAAATGTCATAATTGTCCTAATATTAATAGTTCAAACAGTCTTCCTCTGTCTGCTATAAACACTGTACACATGTTAAATATCCTGTTGAAGAAGGCTCCTGATACAATGAAATGACTTCCAGGCGCACTAAAAATTGTTTTACAATTTGATTCAAGTTGTTTGATTAGAATGGTAGAGAATTCAAGTTCTACATTATGACACAATGTTGTTGATCTACTGTAGGAGTCACTTCTAGAATCCTGTAGAACAGACACCCGACTAGGAAGCGCATTACATTATTTAACAGAACTGCTGATAAAGTTATTGACAGTATGATATGTGCTTTTCAAAATAATGATTTGTGATATTTTTTCTCCAATCATTCTTGCAAATCTAGTAGCTCAGTATGTCAAGCAGAAAACTTGTGAAGGTGGCAAAAGGCATGTAAGTCATTGATTCGATTTTCTAAGGAAAAATGTTAATTACCATAAAGTGATTGTACACTATAAATGTAAAGAATATTGAATTGCATTATTTTATGTGCTTTTAAGTCTGGTCATTGGTCATTTTCTCTTCACACACTGTCTGAGGCTAACTCTGATGCTTCACATTTTGAGTCTGCTTCAGTTGCCTTGGTATACAAAGCTTGTAAAGACAGGAAAGATAATCAAAGTTATTAAATATAATTTAATATGTGAGGAAAATGTCAACATTCATGAAGAGTGATTCGTACAGTGAAAATCCATAATACATAATTAGAGTGTTAAGTGCTATTCTTAATGGCCTTTCATCCTTTTCTCTTCACATACTGCTTGAGACCACCGCAAGAACTCAAGTTGGACAGCAGAAAGCTTGTGAAGGCAAAAAAGGTAACGTTATTAAATACAGTTTGATACAGAGTGGCATTATGTTCCAAATTGCATAGTGAGTGATGTCGTGAGTTTTCACATTTTTTACTCAAAGTGCATAAGTAGCTAAATTGGTATGTATCATTTTTCTTCAAATATTGTTTCAGCCCATCTCAAGTTCAAAGTTCAAAGTTCAAAAAGGTTTTATTGTCATTTCGGCTATATACGAGTACACAAAAAAAACGAAACAATGTTCCTCCAGGACCATGGTGCAACACAAAACAACAGTGCAACAGACAACATGCTACACAAGTGCAAACAGTCCAATATAGTGCAAAAATGTCATTAAATAAACAATAATAAATACAGAACAGGACAAATCCAAAATGAGTAGACAGTGCAATTATTTAGTGCAGTACACAGTACTGGGAATATGTAAAGTGAGTTGTGCATAGGAGTCAGTGACATGCTACACTGAACATAGCAGTCACCGATAGGAGCCAGAACAGTTCAGAGTAAAGTGCTGGTTTAGTACAGTACTCTAGCAGCAAGTAGGATAATGTGCAAGACTGCAACAGGAGTGCATAGTTTATTTGTGTGAGGTTTGACTTAAGCACTAGTCCAATGCAAAACAATGTGTGAGTGTGTGTATAGATATGTATGTGTGTGTGTGTGTGTGTGTGTGTGTGACTGTGTATAAGCATGTATAAAATTGCCGATTTTGGAATCTGAATTGGAATTGGAACATGATTAGTACATGATTAGAGGACACAGGCAGCTTTTTAAGATGAAGAAGGTTAATCAAAGAGAGTCAACAACTACATGATGTGTACATAAATGTTCTTTACTAAATGTTAGTTGATCAAAAAAATTGTCAATGATTTAAAGTATGGCAACTGCTATTCTGAATGCTCCTTTGGCATTTTCTCTTCATATACTGTATGAGTCCACCTCTTGGACCTCAGTGCAGTGTTAAGAAAGCCGAGGCTGTGAACAACAAAGAAAGGTACTGAAAGTTAGTAATTGCAATATAATATGTATGAAAAATATGTTTATGAATAATGGCAATGATTGCTATGAATTTTCACAAATTTAAAGCATCTTAGTCTCTCTTCATATATGGTTTGGGTCTAACTCTAATACAGAAAACGGCAACCAGACAGATCTTTGAAGTTTCTGGGACTTCATCAGCACCACTGCATAAAGTAAGATGTTTGAGGAACATATGGCCATTGTTGAATAATATGAAATATGCAGTTTCAGCGTTTTAACATAAATGTCCATTCAGCATAGCACACAATATACTTTGTCATTTTCTCTTCACATACTCTTTGAGCCCAACTCCAGAAACGTAGTGGGCAAGGAGAAACCTTGGGACGCCAAAGCAAAGGTAATCAGAATATCATGATTCTTGAGTAGTGATTCATACTATGAAAGTTCAGAATGCCCACTACAAAGTTAAGTGCAATTCTGTATGGCCATTCTTTATGTTTTGTTCACATGCTGCTTGAGTCCACTTCAAGAACCTCAAGATGGAAAGCCGAACGCCCTGTGAAATCAAAAAAGGTAAAGTTGTTGAATACAATTTGTTCTTTGAGGGCAATATGTTCATTACTGAAATGTTGATAGATTTCATGACTTATCTCCAAGGAATCTGCTAACTTTACCTCATTGAGATCAGTGTATATCAAATAGGAAGCTTGTAAAAATGAAAACTGTATCAGAGACCTTGAATACAAATTAGGTAAGGAAGACATTAATTACCCATTGGTCATTTGGCACTTTGTCTTGACATACTATTTCAAGTTCAAGTTCAAAATCTTTTATTGTCATTTCAGCTATATACAACAACACAACAAAAACGAGACAATGTTCCTCCAGGACCATAGTGCGACACAAAACAACAGTGTAACAGACAACATGCTACACAAGTGCAAACCGTCCAATATAGTGCAAAAATGTCATTAAATAAACAATAATAAATACAGAACAGGACTAATACAAAATGAGTAGACAGTGCAATTATTTAGTGCAGTACACAGTACTGGGAATATGTAAAGTGAGTTGTGCATAGGAGTCAGTGACATGCTACACTGAACATAGCAGTCACCGATAGGAGCCAGAACAGTTCAGAGTACAGTGCTGGTTTAGTACAGTACTCTAGCAGCAAGTAGGATAATGTGCAAGACTGCAACAGGAGTGCATAGTTTATTTGTGTGAGGTTTGACTTAAGCACTAGTCCAATGCAAAACAATGTGTGAGTGTGTGTATAGATATGTATGTGTGTGTGTGTGTGTGTGACTGTGTATAAGCATGTATAAAATTGCCGATTTTGGAATCTGAATTGGAATTTGAACATGATTAGTACATGATTAGAGGACACAGGCAGCTTTTTAAGATGAAGAAAGTTAATCAAAGAGAGTCAATAACAACATGATATGTACATAAATGTTCTTTACTAAATGTTAGTTGATAAAAAAAATTTGTCAATGATTTAGTGTATGGGAAGTGCTATTCTGAATGGTCATTTGGCATTTTCTCTTCATATACTGTATGAGTCCACCTCTTGGACCTCAGTGCAGTGTTAAGAAAGCCGAGGCTGTGAAGACCAAAGAAAGGTACTGAAAGTTATCAATTGCAATATAATATGTATGAAAAATATGTTTATGAATAATGGCAATGAATGCTATGAATTTTCACAAATTTAAAGGATCTTAGTCTCTCTTCATATATGGTTTGGGTTTACCTCTAATACAGAAAACAGCAACCAGACAGCTCTTTGAAGTTTTTAGGACTTCATCAACACCACTGAATAAAGTAAGATGTTTGAGGAACATATGGCCATTGTTGAATAATATGAAATATGCAGTTTCAGCGTTTTAACATAAATGTCCTTTCGGCATAGCACACAATATACTTTGTCATTTTCTCTTCACATACTCTTTGAGCCCAACTCCAGAAACGTAGTGGGCAAGGAGAAACCTTGGGACGCCAAAGCAAAGGTAATCAGAATATCATGATTCTTGAGTAGTGATTCATACTATGAAAGTTCAGAATGCCCACTACAAAGTTAAGTGCAATTCTGTATGGCAATTCTTTATGTTTTGTTCACATGCTTCTTGAGTCCACATCAAGAACCTCAAGATGGAAAGCCGAACGCCCTGTGAAATCAAAAAAGGTAAAGTTGTTGAATACAATTTGTTCTTTGAGGGCAATATGTTCATTACTGAAAAGTTGATAGATTTCATGACTTATCTCCAAGGAATCTGCTAACTTTACCTCATTGAGATCAGTATATATCAAATAGGAAGCTTGTAAAAATGAAAACTGTATCAGAGACCTTGAATACAAATTAGGTAAGAAAGACATTAATTACCCATTGGTCATTTGGCACTTTGTCTTGACATACTATTTCAAGTTCAAGTTCAAAATCTTTTATTGTCATTTCAGCTATATACGAGTACACAACAAAAACGAGACAATGTTCCTCCAGGACCATGGTGCAACACAAAACAACAGTGCAACAGACAACATGCTACACAAGTACAAACAGTCCAATATAGTGCAAAAATGTCATTAAATAAACAATAATAAATACAGAACAGGACAAATCCAAAATGAGTAGACAGTGCAATTATTTAGTGCAGTACACAGTACTGGGAATATGTAAAGTGAGTTGTGCATAGGAGTCAGTGACATGCTACACTGAACATAGCAGTCACCGATAGGAGCCAGAACAGTTCAGAGTACAATGCTGGATTAGTACAGTACGCTAGTAGCACGTAGGATAATGTGCAAGACTGCAACAGCAGTGCATAGTTTATTTGTGTAAGGTTTGACTTCAGCACTAGTCCGATGCAAAACAATGTGTGAGTGTGTGTATAGATATGTATGTATGTGTGTGTGTGTGTGTGTGTGTGTTTGTGTGTTTGTGTGTGTGTGTGACTGTGTATAAGCATTAATAAAAGTGCTGATTTTGGATTGTGAATTGGAACATGATTAGTACATGATTTGAGGACACAGGCAGCTTTTTAAGATGAAGAAAGTTAATCAAAGAGAGTCAATAACAACATGATATGTACATAAATGTTCTTTACTAAATGTTAGTTGATAAAAAAAAATTGTCAATGATTTAGTGTATGGGAAGTGCTATTCTGAATGGTCATTTGGCATTTTCTCTTCATATACTGTATGAGTCCACCTCTTGGACCTCAGTGCAGTGTTAAGAAAGCCGAGGCTGTGAACAACAAAGAAAGGTACTGAAAGTTATTAATTGCAATATAATATGTATGAAAAATATGTTTATGAATAATGGCAATGAATGCTATGAATTTTCACAAATTTAAAGGATCTTAGTCTCTCTTCATATAAGGTTTGGTTCTACCTCTAATACAGAAAACAGCAACCAGACAGCTCTTTGAAGGTTTTAGGACTTCATCAACACCACTGAATAAAGTAAGATGTTTGAGGAACATATGGCCATTGTTGAATAATAGGAAATATGCAGTTTCAGCTTTTTAACATAAATGTCCATTCAGCATAGCACACAATATACTTTGTCATTTTCTCTTCACATACTCTTTGAGCCCAACTCCAGAAACGTAGTGGGCAAGGAGAAACCTTGGGACGCCAAAGCAAAGGTAATCAGAATATCATGATTCTTGAGTAGTGATTCATACTATGAAAGTTCAGAATGCCCACTACAAAGTTAAGTGCAATTCTGTATGGCCATTCTTTATGTTTTGTTCACATGCTGCTTGAGTCCACATCAAGAACCTCAAGATGGAAAGCCGAACGCTTGTGAAATCAAAAAAGGTAAAGGTGCTGAATACAATTTGTTATTTGAGGGCAATATGTTCATTACTGAAAAGTTGATAGATTTCATGACTTATCTCCAAGGAATCTTCTAACTTTACCTCAGTGAGAAAAATGAAAACTGTATCAGAGACCTTGAATACAAAATAGGTAAGGAAGACATTAATTACCCATTGGTCATTTGGCACTTTGTCTTGACATACTATTTCAAGTTCAAGTTCAAAATCTTTTATTGTCATTTCAGCTATATACAAGTACACAACAAAAATGAGACAATGTTCCTCCAGGACCATGGTGCAACACAAAACAACAGTGCAACAGACAACATGCTACACAAGTGCAAACATTCCAATATAGTGCAAAAATGTCATTAAATATACAATAATAAATACAGAACAGGACAAATATAAAATGAGTAGACAGTGCAATTATTTAGTGCAGTACACAGTACTGGGAATATGTAAAGTGAGTTGTGCATAGCAGTCAGTGACATGCTACACTGAACATAGCAGTCACCGATAGGAGCCAGAACAGTTCAGAGTACAGTGCTGGTTTAGTACAGTACTCTAGCAGCAAGTAGGATAACGTGCAAGACTGCAACAGGAGTGCATAGTTTATTTGTGTGAGGTTTGACTTCAGCACTAGTCCAATGCAAAAGAATGTGTGAGTGTGTTTATAGATTTGTATTTATGTATGTGTGTGTGTGTGTGTGTGTGTGTGTATAAGCATTTATAAAAGTTCCGATTTTGGAATCTGAATTGGAACATGATTAGTACATGATTAGAGGACACAGGCAGCTTTTTAAGATAAAGAAAGTTAATCAAAGAGAGTCAATAACAACATGATATGTACATAAATGTTCTTTACTAAATGTTAGTTGATAAAAAAAAATTGCCAATGATTTAGTGTATGGGAAGTGATATTCTGAATGGTAATTTGGCATTTTCTCTTCATATACTGTATGAGTCCACCTCTTGGACCTCAGTGCAGTGTTAAGAATGCGGATGCTGTGAAGACCCAAGAAAGGTACTGAAAGTTATTAATTGCAATATAATATGTATGAAAAATATGTTTATGAATAATGGCAATGAATGCTATGAATTTTCACAAATTTAAAGGATCTCAGTCTCTCTTCATATATGGTTTGGGTCTACCTCTAATACAGAAAAGAGCAACCAGACAGCTCTTTGAAGTTTTTAGGACTTCATCAGCACCACTGAATAAAGTAAGATGTTTGAGGAACATATGGCCATTGTTGAATAATATGAAATATGCAGTTTCAGCGTTTTAACATAAATGTCCATTCAGCATAGCACACAATATACTTTGTCATTTTCTCTTCACATACTCTTTGAGCCCAACTCCAGAAACGTAGTGGGCAAGGAGAAACCTTGGGACGCCAAAGCAAAGGTAATCAGAATATCATGATTCTTGAGTAGTTATTCATACTATGAAAGTTCAGAATGTCCACTACAAAGTTAAGTGCAATTCTGTATGGCCATTCTTTATGTTTTGTTCACATGCTGCTTGAGTCCACATCAAGAACCTCAAGATGGAAAGCCGAACGCTTGTGAAATCAAAAAAGGTAAATTTGTTGAATACAATTTGTTATTTGAGGACAATATGTTCCTTGCTGAAAAGTTGACAGATTTCATGACTTATCTCCAAGGAATCTGCTAACTTTACCTCAGTGAGATCAGTATATATCAAATAGGAAGCTTGTAAAAATGAAAACTGTATCAGAGACCTTGAATACAAAATAGGTAAGGAAGACATTAATTACCCATTGGTCATTTGGCACTTTGTCTTGACATACTATTTCAAGTTCAAGTTCAAAATCTTTTATTGTCATTTCAGCTATATACAAGTACACAACAAAAACGAGACAATGTTCCTCCAGGACCATGGTGCAACACAAAACAACAGTGCAACAGACAACATGCTACACAAGTGCAAACAGTCCAATATAGTGCAAAAATGTCATTAAATATACAATAATAAATACAGAACAGGACAAATATAAAATGAGTAGATAGTGCAATTATTTAGTGCAGTACACATTACTGGGAATATGTAAAGTGAGTTGTGCATAGGAGTCAGTGACATGCTACAATGAACATAGCATTCACCGATAGGAGCCAGAACAGTTCAGAGTACAGTGCTGGTTTAGTACAGTACTCTAGCAGCAAGTAGGATAATGTGCAAGACTGCAACAGGAGTGCATAGTTTATTTGTGTGAGGTTTGACTTCAGCACTAGTCCAATGAAAAACAATGTGTGAGTGTGTTTATAGATCCGTATTTATGTATGTGTGTGTGTGTGTGTGTGTGTGTGTGTGTGTGTGTGTGTGTGTGTGTGTATAAGCATTTATAAAAGTGCCGATTTTGGATTCTGAATTGGAACATGATTAGAACATGATTAGAGGACACAGGCAGCTTTTTAATATGAAGAAAGTTAATCAAAGAGAGTCAATAACAACATGATATGTACATAAATGTTCTTTACTAAATGTTAGTTGATAAAAAAAAATTGTCAATGATTTAGTGTATGGGAAGTGCTATTCTGAATGGTCATTTGGCATTTTCTCTTCATATACTGTATGAGTCCACCTCTTGGACCTCAGTGCAGTGTTAAGAAAGCCGAGGCTGTGAAGACCAAAGAAAGGTACTGAAAGTTATTAATTGCAATATAATATGTATGAAAAATATGTTTATGAATAATGGCAATGAATGCTATGAATTTTCACAAATTTAAAGGATTTTAGTCTCTCTTCATATAAGGTTTGGTTCTACCTCTAATACAGAAAACAGCAACCAGACAGCTCTTTGAAGGTTTTAGGACTTCATCAACACCACTGAATAAAGTAAGATGTATGAGGAACATATGGCCATTGTTGAATAATAGGAAATATGCAGTTTCAGCTTTTTAACATAAATGTCCATTCAGCATAGCACACAATATACTTTGTCATTTTCTCTTCACATACTCTTTGAGCCCAACTCCAGAAACGTAGTGGGCAAGGAGAAACCTTGGGACGCCAAAGCAAAGGTAATCAGTATATCATGATTCTTGAGTAGTGATTCATACTATGAAAGTTCAGAATGCCCACTACAAAGTTAAGTGCAATTCTGTATGGCCATTCTTTATGTTTTGTTCACATGCTGCTTGAGTCCACATCAAGAACCTCAAGATGGAAAGCCGAACGCTTGTGAAATCAAGAAAGGTGAAGGTGTTGAATACAATTTGTTATTTGAGGGCAATATGTTCATTACTGAAAAGTTGATAGATTTCATGACTTATCTCCAAGGAATCTTCTAACTTTACCTCAGTGAGATCAGTATATATCAAATAGGAAGCTTGTAAAAATGAAAACTGTATCAGAGACCTTGAATACAAAATAGGTAAGGAAGACATTAATTACCCATTGGTCATTTGGCACTTTGTCTTGACATACTATTTCAAGTTCAAGTTCAAAATCTTTTATTGTCATTTCAGCTATATACAAGTACACAGCAAAAATGAGACAATGTTCCTCCAGGACCATGGTGCAACACAAAACAACAGTGCAACAGACAACATGCTACACAAGTGCAAACATTCCAATATAGTGCAAAAATGTCATTAAATATACAATAATAAATACAGAACAGGACAAATATAAAATGAATAGACAGTGCAATTATTTAGTGCAGTACACAGTACTGGGAATATGTAAAGTGAGTTGTGCATAGCAGTCAGTGACATGCTACACTGAACATAGCAGTCACCGATAGGAGCCAGAACAGTTCAGAGTACAGTGCTGGTTTAGTACAGTACTCTAGCAGCAAGTAGGATAATGTGCAAGACTGCAACAGGAGTGCATAGTTTATTTGTGTGAGGTTTGACTTCAGCACTAGTCCAATGCAAAAGAATGTGTGAGTGTGTTTATAGATTTGTATTTATGTATGTGTGTGTGTGTGTGTGTGTGTATAAGCATTTATAAAAGTGCCGATTTTGGATTCTGAATTGGAACATGATTAGTACATGATTAGAGGACACAGGCAGCTTTTTAAGATAAAGAAAGTTAATCAAAGAGAGTCAATAACAACATGATATGTACATAAATGTTCTTTACTAAATGTTAGTTGATAAAAAAAAAATTTGTCAATGATTTAGTGTATGGCAAGTGCTATTCTGAATGGTCATTTGGCATTTTCTCTTCATATACTGTACGAGTCCACCTCTTGGACCTCAGTGCAGTGTTAAGAAAGCCGAGGCTGTGAAGACCAAAGAAAGGTACTGAAAGTTATTAATTGCAATATAATATGTATGAAAAATATGTTTATGAATAATGGCAATGAATGCTATGAATTTTCACAAATTTAAAGTAGCTTAGTCTCTCTTAATATATGGTTTGGGTCTACCTCTAATACAGAAAACAGCAACCAGACAGCTCTTTGAAGTTTTTAGGACTTTATCAGCACCACTGAATAAAGTAAGATGTTTGAGGAACATATGGCCATTGTTGAATAATATGAAATATGCAGTTTCAGCGTTTTAACATAAATGTCCATTCCGCATAGCACACAATATACTTTGTCATTTTCTCTTCACATACTCTTTGAGCCCAACTCCAGAAACGTAGTGGGCAAGGAGAAACCTTGGGACGCCAAAGCAAAGGTAATCAGAATATCATGATTCTTGAGTCGTGATTCATACTATGAAAGTTCAGAATGCCCACTACAAAGTTAAGTGCAATTCTGTATGGCCATTCTTTATGTTTTGTTCACATGCTGCTTGAGTCCACATCAAGAACCTCAAGATGGAAAGCCGAACGCTTGTGAAATCAAAAAAGGTAAAGTTGTTGAATACAATTTGTTATTTGAGGGCAATATGTTCATTACTGAAAAGTTGATATATTTCATGACTTATCTCCAAGGAATCTTCTATCTTTACCTCAGTGAGATCAGTATATATCAAATAGGAAGCTTGCAAAAATGAAAACTGTATCAGAGACCTCGAATACAAAATAGGTTAGGAATACATTAATTACCCATTGGTCATTTGGCACTTTGTCTTGACATACTATTTCAAGTTCAAGTTCAAAATCTTTTATTGTCATTTCAGCTATATACAAGTACACAGCAAAAATGAGACAATTTTCCTCCAGGACCATGGTGCAACACAAAACAACAGTGCAACAGACAACATGCTACACAAGTGCAAACATTCCAATATAGTGCAAAAATGTCATTAAATATACAATAATAAATACAGAACAGGACAAATATAAAATGAATAGACAGTGCAATTATTTAGTGCAGTACACAGTACTGGGAATATGTAAAGTGAGTTGTGCATAGCAGTCAGTGACATGCTACACTGAACATAGCAGTCACCGATAGGAGCCAGAACAGTTCAGAGTACAGTGCTGGTTTAGTACAGTACTCTAGCAGCAAGTAGGATAATGTGCAAGACTGCAACAGGAGTGCATAGTTTATTTGTGTGAGGTTTGACTTCAGCACTAGTCCAATGCAAAAGAATGTGTGAGTGTGTTTATAGATTTGTATTTATGTATGTGTGTGTGTGTGTGTGTGTGTATAAGCATTTATAAAAGTGCCGATTTTGGATTCTGAATTGGAACATGATTGGTACATGATTAGAGGACACAGGCAGCTTTTTAAGATAAAGAAAGTTAATCAAAGAGAGTCAATAACAACATGATATGTACATAAATGTTCTTTACTAAATGTTAGTTGACAAAAAAAAAATTTGTCAATGATTTAGTGTATGGCAAGTGCTATTCTGAATGGTCATTTGGCATTTTCTCTTCATATACTGTACGAGTCCACCTCTTGGACCTCAGTGCAGTGTTAAGAAAGCCGAGGCTGTGAAGACCAAAGAAAGGTACTGAAAGTTATTAATTGCAATATAATATGTATGAAAAATATGTTTATGAATAATGGCAATGAATGCTATGAATTTTCACAAATTTAAAGTAGCTTAGTCTCTCTTAATATATGGTTTGGGTCTACCTCTAATACAGAAAACAGCAACCAGACAGCTCTTTGAAGTTTTTAGGACTTTATCAGCACCACTGAATAAAGTAAGATGTTTGAGGAACATATGGCCATTGTTGAATAATATGAAATATGCAGTTTCAGCGTTTTAACATAAATGTCCATTCCGCATAGCACACAATATACTTTGTCATTTTCTCTTCACATACTCTTTGAGCCCAACTCCAGAAACGTAGTGGGCAAGGAGAAACCTTGGGACGCCAAAGCAAAGGTAATCAGAATATCATGATTCTTGAGTCGTGATTCATACTATGAAAGTTCAGAATGCCCACTACAAAGTTAAGTGCAATTCTGTATGGCCATTCTTTATGTTTTGTTCACATGCTGCTTGAGTCCACATCAAGAACCTCAAGATGGAAAGCCGAACGCTTGTGAAATCAAAAAAGGTAAAGTTGTTGAATACAATTTGTTATTTGAGGGCAATATGTTCATTACTGAAAAGTTGATATATTTCATGACTTATCTCCAAGGAATCTTCTATCTTTACCTCAGTGAGATCAGTATATATCAAATAGGAACCTTGCAAAAATGAAAACTGTATCAGAGACCTCGAATACAAAATAGGTTAGGAATACATTAATTACCCATTGGTCATTTGGCACTTTGTCTTGACATACTATTTCAAGTTCAAGTTCAAAATCTTTTATTGTCATTTCAGCTATATACAAGTACACAACAAAAATGAGACAATGTTCCTCCAGGACCATGGTGCAACACAAAACAACAGTGCAACAGACAACATGCTACACAAGTGCAAACAGTCCAATATAGTGCAAAAATGTCATTAAATATACAATAATAAATACAGAACAGGACAAATATAAAATGAGTAGATAGTGCAATTATTTAGTGCAGTACACATTACTGGGAATATGTAAAGTGAGTTGTGCATAGGAGTCAGTGACATGCTACAATGAACATAGCATTCACCGATAGGAGCCAGAACAGTTCAGAGTACAGTGCTGGTTTAGTACAGTACTCTAGCAGCAAGTAGGATAATGTGCAAGACTGCAACAGGAGTGCATAGTTTATTTGTGTGAGGTTTGACTTCAGCACTAGTCCAATGCAAAACAATGTGTGAGTGTGTGTATAGATATGTATGTGTGTGTGTGTGTGTGTGTGTGTGTGTGTGTGTGTGTGAGAGTGACTGTGTATAAGCATTTATAAAAGTGCCAATTTTGGATTCTGAATTGGAACAAGATTAGTACATGAATAGAGGACACAGGCAGCTTTTTAAGATGAAGAAAGTTAATCAAAGAGAGTCAATAACAACATGATATGTACATAAATGTTCTTTACTAAATGTTAGTTGATAAAAAAAAAATTGTCAATGATTTAGTGTATGGCAAGTGCTATTCTGAATGGTCATTTGGCATTTTCTCTTCATATACTGTACGAGTCCACCTCTTGGACCTCAGTGCAGTGTTAAGAAAGCCGAGGCTGTGAAGACCAAAGAAAGGTACTGAAAGTTATTAATTGCAATATAATATGTATGAAAAATATGTTTATGAATAATGGCAATGAATGCTATGAATTTTCACAAATTTAAAGTAGCTTAGTCTCTCTTAATATATGGTTTGGGTCTACCTCTAATACAGAAAACAGCAACCAGACAGCTCTTTGAAGTTTTTAGGACTTCATCAGCACCACTGAATAAAGTAAGATGTTTGAGGAACATATGGCCATTGTTGAATAATATGAAATATGCAGTTTCAGCGTTTTAACATAAATGTCCATTCCGCATAGCACACAATATACTTTGTCATTTTCTCTTCACATACTCTTTGAGCCCAACTCCAGAAACGTAGTGGGCAAGGAGAAACCTTGGGACGCCAAAGCAAAGGTAATCAGAATATCATGATTCTTGAGTAGTGATTCATACTATGAAAGTTCAGAATGCCCACTACAAAGTTAAGTGCAATTCTGTATGGCCATTCTTTATGTTTTGTTCACATGCTGCTTGAGTCCACATCAAGAACCTCAAGATGGAAAGCCGAACGCTTGTGAAATCAAAAAAGGTAAAGTTGTTGAATACAATTTGTTATTTGAGGGCAATATGTTCATTACTGAAAAGTTGATATATTTCATGACTTATCTCCATGGAATCTTCTATCTTTACCTCAGTGAGATCAGTATATATCAAATAGGAAGCTTGCAAAAATGAAAACTGTATCAGAGACCTCGAATACAAAATAGGTTAGGAATACATTAATTACCCATTGGTCATTTGGCACTTTGTCTGGACATACTATTTCAAGTTCAAGTTCAAAATCTTTTATTGTCATTTCAGCTATATACAAGTACACAACAAAAATGAGACAATGTTCCTCCAGGACCATGGTGCAACACAAAACAACAGTGCAACAGACAACATGCTACACAAGTGCAAACAGTCCAATATAGTGCAAAAATGTCATTAAATAAACAATAATAAATACAGAACAGGACAAATCCAAAATGAGTAGACAGTGCAATTATTTAGTGCAGTACACAGTACTGGGAATATGTAAAGTGAGTTGTGCATAGGAGTCAGTGACATGCTACACTGAACATAGCAGTCTCCGATAGGAGCCAGAACAGTTCAGAGTACAGTGCTGGTTTAGTACAGTACTCTAGCAGCAAGTAGGGTAATGTGCAAGACTGCAACAGGAGTGCATAGTTTATTTGTGTAAGGTTTGACTTCAGCACTAGTCCAATGCAAAACAATGTGTGAGTGTGTGTATAGATATGTATGTATGTGTGTGTGTGTGTGTGTGTGTGTGTGTGTGTGTATGTGTGTGTGTGTGTGTGTGTGTGTGTGTATAAGCATTTATAAAAGTGCCGATTTTGGATTCTGAATTGGAACATGATTAGTACATGATTAGAGGACACAGGCAGCTTTTTAAGATAAAGAAAGTTAATCAAAGAGAGTCAATAACAACATGATATGTACATAAATGTTCTTTACTAAATGTTAGTTGATAAAAAAAAAATTTGTCAATGATTTAGTGTATGGCAAGTGCTATTCTGAATGGTCATTTGGCATTTTCTCTTCATATACTGTACGAGTCCACCTCTTGGACCTCAGTGCAGTGTTAAGAAAGCCGAGGCTGTGAAGACCAAAGAAAGGTACTGAAAGTTATTAATTGCAATATAATATGTATGAAAAATATGTTTATGAATAATGGCAATGAATGCTATGAATTTTCACAAATTTAAAGGATTTTAGTCTCTCTTCATATAAGGTTTGGTTCTACCTCTAATACAGAAAACAGCAACCAGACAGCTCTTTGAAGGTTTTAGGACTTCATCAACACCACTGAATAAAGTAAGATGTATGAGGAACATATGGCCATTGTTGAATAATAGGAAATATGCAGTTTCAGCTTTTTAACATAAATGTCCATTCAGCATAGCACACAATATACTTTGTCATTTTCTCTTCACATACTCTTTGAGCCCAACTCCAGAAACGTAGTGGGCAAGGAGAAACCTTGGGACGCCAAAGCAAAGGTAATCAGTATATCATGATTCTTGAGTAGTGATTCATACTATGAAAGTTCAGAATGCCCACTACAAAGTTAAGTGCAATTCTGTATGGCCATTCTTTATGTTTTGTTCACATGCTGCTTGAGTCCACATCAAGAACCTCAAGATGGAAAGCCGAACGCTTGTGAAATCAAGAAAGGTGAAGGTGTTGAATACAATTTGTTATTTGAGGGCAATATGTTCATTACTGAAAAGTTGATAGATTTCATGACTTATCTCCAAGGAATCTTCTAACTTTACCTCAGTGAGATCAGTATATATCAAATAGGAAGCTTGTAAAAATGAAAACTGTATCAGAGACCTTGAATACAAAATAGGTAAGGAAGACATTAATTACCCATTGGTCATTTGGCACTTTGTCTTGACATACTATTTCAAGTTCAAGTTCAAAATCTTTTATTGTCATTTCAGCTATATACAAGTACACAGCAAAAATGAGACAATGTTCCTCCAGGACCATGGTGCAACACAAAACAACAGTGCAACAGACAACATGCTACACAAGTGCAAACATTCCAATATAGTGCAAAAATGTCATTAAATATACAATAATAAATACAGAACAGGACAAATATAAAATGAATAGACAGTGCAATTATTTAGTGCAGTACACAGTACTGGGAATATGTAAAGTGAGTTGTGCATAGCAGTCAGTGACATGCTACACTGAACATAGCAGTCACCGATAGGAGCCAGAACAGTTCAGAGTACAGTGCTGGTTTAGTACAGTACTCTAGCAGCAAGTAGGATAATGTGCAAGACTGCAACAGGAGTGCATAGTTTATTTGTGTGAGGTTTGACTTCAGCACTAGTCCAATGCAAAAGAATGTGTGAGTGTGTTTATAGATTTGTATTTATGTATGTGTGTGTGTGTGTGTGTGTGTATAAGCATTTATAAAAGTGCCGATTTTGGATTCTGAATTGGAACATGATTAGTACATGATTAGAGGACACAGGCAGCTTTTTAAGATAAAGAAAGTTAATCAAAGAGAGTCAATAACAACATGATATGTACATAAATGTTCTTTACTAAATGTTAGTTGATAAAAAAAAAATTTGTCAATGATTTAGTGTATGGCAAGTGCTATTCTGAATGGTCATTTGGCATTTTCTCTTCATATACTGTACGAGTCCACCTCTTGGACCTCAGTGCAGTGTTAAGAAAGCCGAGGCTGTGAAGACCAAAGAAAGGTACTGAAAGTTATTAATTGCAATATAATATGTATGAAAAATATGTTTATGAATAATGGCAATGAATGCTATGAATTTTCACAAATTTAAAGTAGCTTAGTCTCTCTTAATATATGGTTTGGGTCTACCTCTAATACAGAAAACAGCAACCAGACAGCTCTTTGAAGTTTTTAGGACTTTATCAGCACCACTGAATAAAGTAAGATGTTTGAGGAACATATGGCCATTGTTGAATAATATGAAATATGCAGTTTCAGCGTTTTAACATAAATGTCCATTCCGCATAGCACACAATATACTTTGTCATTTTCTCTTCACATACTCTTTGAGCCCAACTCCAGAAACGTAGTGGGCAAGGAGAAACCTTGGGACGCCAAAGCAAAGGTAATCAGAATATCATGATTCTTGAGTCGTGATTCATACTATGAAAGTTCAGAATGCCCACTACAAAGTTAAGTGCAATTCTGTATGGCCATTCTTTATGTTTTGTTCACATGCTGCTTGAGTCCACATCAAGAACCTCAAGATGGAAAGCCGAACGCTTGTGAAATCAAAAAAGGTAAAGTTGTTGAATACAATTTGTTATTTGAGGGCAATATGTTCATTACTGAAAAGTTGATATATTTCATGACTTATCTCCAAGGAATCTTCTATCTTTACCTCAGTGAGATCAGTATATATCAAATAGGAAGCTTGCAAAAATGAAAACTGTATCAGAGACCTCGAATACAAAATAGGTTAGGAATACATTAATTACCCATTGGTCATTTGGCACTTTGTCTTGACATACTATTTCAAGTTCAAGTTCAAAATCTTTTATTGTCATTTCAGCTATATACAAGTACACAGCAAAAATGAGACAATTTTCCTCCAGGACCATGGTGCAACACAAAACAACAGTGCAACAGACAACATGCTACACAAGTGCAAACATTCCAATATAGTGCAAAAATGTCATTAAATATACAATAATAAATACAGAACAGGACAAATATAAAATGAATAGACAGTGCAATTATTTAGTGCAGTACACAGTACTGGGAATATGTAAAGTGAGTTGTGCATAGCAGTCAGTGACATGCTACACTGAACATAGCAGTCACCGATAGGAGCCAGAACAGTTCAGAGTACAGTGCTGGTTTAGTACAGTACTCTAGCAGCAAGTAGGATAATGTGCAAGACTGCAACAGGAGTGCATAGTTTATTTGTGTGAGGTTTGACTTCAGCACTAGTCCAATGCAAAAGAATGTGTGAGTGTGTTTATAGATTTGTATTTATGTATGTGTGTGTGTGTGTGTGTGTGTATAAGCATTTATAAAAGTGCCGATTTTGGATTCTGAATTGGAACATGATTGGTACATGATTAGAGGACACAGGCAGCTTTTTAAGATAAAGAAAGTTAATCAAAGAGAGTCAATAACAACATGATATGTACATAAATGTTCTTTACTAAATGTTAGTTGACAAAAAAAAAATTTGTCAATGATTTAGTGTATGGCAAGTGCTATTCTGAATGGTCATTTGGCATTTTCTCTTCATATACTGTACGAGTCCACCTCTTGGACCTCAGTGCAGTGTTAAGAAAGCCGAGGCTGTGAAGACCAAAGAAAGGTACTGAAAGTTATTAATTGCAATATAATATGTATGAAAAATATGTTTATGAATAATGGCAATGAATGCTATGAATTTTCACAAATTTAAAGTAGCTTAGTCTCTCTTAATATATGGTTTGGGTCTACCTCTAATACAGAAAACAGCAACCAGACAGCTCTTTGAAGTTTTTAGGACTTTATCAGCACCACTGAATAAAGTAAGATGTTTGAGGAACATATGGCCATTGTTGAATAATATGAAATATGCAGTTTCAGCGTTTTAACATAAATGTCCATTCCGCATAGCACACAATATACTTTGTCATTTTCTCTTCACATACTCTTTGAGCCCAACTCCAGAAACGTAGTGGGCAAGGAGAAACCTTGGGACGCCAAAGCAAAGGTAATCAGAATATCATGATTCTTGAGTCGTGATTCATACTATGAAAGTTCAGAATGCCCACTACAAAGTTAAGTGCAATTCTGTATGGCCATTCTTTATGTTTTGTTCACATGCTGCTTGAGTCCACATCAAGAACCTCAAGATGGAAAGCCGAACGCTTGTGAAATCAAAAAAGGTAAAGTTGTTGAATACAATTTGTTATTTGAGGGCAATATGTTCATTACTGAAAAGTTGATATATTTCATGACTTATCTCCAAGGAATCTTCTATCTTTACCTCAGTGAGATCAGTATATATCAAATAGGAACCTTGCAAAAATGAAAACTGTATCAGAGACCTCGAATACAAAATAGGTTAGGAATACATTAATTACCCATTGGTCATTTGGCACTTTGTCTTGACATACTATTTCAAGTTCAAGTTCAAAATCTTTTATTGTCATTTCAGCTATATACAAGTACACAACAAAAATGAGACAATGTTCCTCCAGGACCATGGTGCAACACAAAACAACAGTGCAACAGACAACATGCTACACAAGTGCAAACAGTCCAATATAGTGCAAAAATGTCATTAAATATACAATAATAAATACAGAACAGGACAAATATAAAATGAGTAGATAGTGCAATTATTTAGTGCAGTACACATTACTGGGAATATGTAAAGTGAGTTGTGCATAGGAGTCAGTGACATGCTACAATGAACATAGCATTCACCGATAGGAGCCAGAACAGTTCAGAGTACAGTGCTGGTTTAGTACAGTACTCTAGCAGCAAGTAGGATAATGTGCAAGACTGCAACAGGAGTGCATAGTTTATTTGTGTGAGGTTTGACTTCAGCACTAGTCCAATGCAAAACAATGTGTGAGTGTGTGTATAGATATGTATGTGTGTGTGTGTGTGTGTGTGTGTGTGTGTGTGTGTGTGAGAGTGACTGTGTATAAGCATTTATAAAAGTGCCAATTTTGGATTCTGAATTGGAACAAGATTAGTACATGAATAGAGGACACAGGCAGCTTTTTAAGATGAAGAAAGTTAATCAAAGAGAGTCAATAACAACATGATATGTACATAAATGTTCTTTACTAAATGTTAGTTGATAAAAAAAAAATTGTCAATGATTTAGTGTATGGCAAGTGCTATTCTGAATGGTCATTTGGCATTTTCTCTTCATATACTGTACGAGTCCACCTCTTGGACCTCAGTGCAGTGTTAAGAAAGCCGAGGCTGTGAAGACCAAAGAAAGGTACTGAAAGTTATTAATTGCAATATAATATGTATGAAAAATATGTTTATGAATAATGGCAATGAATGCTATGAATTTTCACAAATTTAAAGTAGCTTAGTCTCTCTTAATATATGGTTTGGGTCTACCTCTAATACAGAAAACAGCAACCAGACAGCTCTTTGAAGTTTTTAGGACTTCATCAGCACCACTGAATAAAGTAAGATGTTTGAGGAACATATGGCCATTGTTGAATAATATGAAATATGCAGTTTCAGCGTTTTAACATAAATGTCCATTCCGCATAGCACACAATATACTTTGTCATTTTCTCTTCACATACTCTTTGAGCCCAACTCCAGAAACGTAGTGGGCAAGGAGAAACCTTGGGACGCCAAAGCAAAGGTAATCAGAATATCATGATTCTTGAGTAGTGATTCATACTATGAAAGTTCAGAATGCCCACTACAAAGTTAAGTGCAATTCTGTATGGCCATTCTTTATGTTTTGTTCACATGCTGCTTGAGTCCACATCAAGAACCTCAAGATGGAAAGCCGAACGCTTGTGAAATCAAAAAAGGTAAAGTTGTTGAATACAATTTGTTATTTGAGGGCAATATGTTCATTACTGAAAAGTTGATATATTTCATGACTTATCTCCATGGAATCTTCTATCTTTACCTCAGTGAGATCAGTATATATCAAATAGGAAGCTTGCAAAAATGAAAACTGTATCAGAGACCTCGAATACAAAATAGGTTAGGAATACATTAATTACCCATTGGTCATTTGGCACTTTGTCTGGACATACTATTTCAAGTTCAAGTTCAAAATCTTTTATTGTCATTTCAGCTATATACAAGTACACAACAAAAATGAGACAATGTTCCTCCAGGACCATGGTGCAACACAAAACAACAGTGCAACAGACAACATGCTACACAAGTGCAAACAGTCCAATATAGTGCAAAAATGTCATTAAATAAACAATAATAAATACAGAACAGGACAAATCCAAAATGAGTAGACAGTGCAATTATTTAGTGCAGTACACAGTACTGGGAATATGTAAAGTGAGTTGTGCATAGGAGTCAGTGACATGCTACACTGAACATAGCAGTCTCCGATAGGAGCCAGAACAGTTCAGAGTACAGTGCTGGTTTAGTACAGTACTCTAGCAGCAAGTAGGGTAATGTGCAAGACTGCAACAGGAGTGCATAGTTTATTTGTGTAAGGTTTGACTTCAGCACTAGTCCAATGCAAAACAATGTGTGAGTGTGTGTATAGATATGTATGTATGTGTGTGTGTGTGTGTGTGTGTGTGTGTGTGTGTATGTGTGTGTGTGTGTGTGTGTGTGTGTGTATAAGCATTTATAAAAGTGCCGATTTTGGATTCTGAATTGGAACATGATTAGTACATGATTAGAGGACACAGGCAGCTTTTTAAGATAAAGAAAGTTAATCAAAGAGAGTCAATAACAACATGATATGTACATAAATGTTCTTTACTAAATGTTAGTTGATAAAAAAAAAATTTGTCAATGATTTAGTGTATGGCAAGTGCTATTCTGAATGGTCATTTGGCATTTTCTCTTCATATACTGTACGAGTCCACCTCTTGGACCTCAGTGCAGTGTTAAGAAAGCCGAGGCTGTGAAGACCAAAGAAAGGTACTGAAAGTTATTAATTGCAATATAATATGTATGAAAAATATGTTTATGAATAATGGCAATGAATGCTATGAATTTTCACAAATTTAAAGTAGCTTAGTCTCTCTTAATATATGGTTTGGGTCTACCTCTAATACAGAAAACAGCAACCAGACAGCTCTTTGAAGTTTTTAGGACTTTATCAGCACCACTGAATAAAGTAAGATGTTTGAGGAACATATGGCCATTGTTGAATAATATGAAATATGCAGTTTCAGCGTTTTAACATAAATGTCCATTCCGCATAGCACACAATATACTTTGTCATTTTCTCTTCACATACTCTTTGAGCCCAACTCCAGAAACGTAGTGGGCAAGGAGAAACCTTGGGACGCCAAAGCAAAGGTAATCAGAATATCATGATTCTTGAGTCGTGATTCATACTATGAAAGTTCAGAATGCCCACTACAAAGTTAAGTGCAATTCTGTATGGCCATTCTTTATGTTTTGTTCACATGCTGCTTGAGTCCACATCAAGAACCTCAAGATGGAAAGCCGAACGCTTGTGAAATCAAAAAAGGTAAAGTTGTTGAATACAATTTGTTATTTGAGGGCAATATGTTCATTACTGAAAAGTTGATATATTTCATGACTTATCTCCAAGGAATCTTCTATCTTTACCTCATTGAGATCAGTATATATCAAATAGGAAGCTTGCAAAAATGAAAACTGTATCAGAGACCTCGAATACAAAATAGGTTAGGAATACATTAATTACCCATTGGTCATTTGGCACTTTGTCTTGACATACTATTTCAAGTTCAAGTTCAAAATCTTTTATTGTCATTTCAGCTATATACAAGTACACAGCAAAAATGAGACAATTTTCCTCCAGGACCATGGTGCAACACAAAACAACAGTGCAACAGACAACATGCTACACAAGTGCAAACATTCCAATATAGTGCAAAAATGTCATTAAATATACAATAATAAATACAGAACAGGACAAATATAAAATGAATAGACAGTGCAATTATTTAGTGCAGTACACAGTACTGGGAATATGTAAAGTGAGTTGTGCATAGCAGTCAGTGACATGCTACACTGAACATAGCAGTCACCGATAGGAGCCAGAACAGTTCAGAGTACAGTGCTGGTTTAGTACAGTACTCTAGCAGCAAGTAGGATAATGTGCAAGACTGCAACAGGAGTGCATAGTTTATTTGTGTGAGGTTTGACTTCAGCACTAGTCCAATGCAAAAGAATGTGTGAGTGTGTTTATAGATTTGTATTTATGTATGTGTGTGTGTGTGTGTGTGTGTATAAGCATTTATAAAAGTGCCGATTTTGGATTCTGAATTGGAACATGATTGGTACATGATTAGAGGACACAGGCAGCTTTTTAAGATAAAGAAAGTTAATCAAAGAGAGTCAATAACAACATGATATGTACATAAATGTTCTTTACTAAATGTTAGTTGATAAAAAAAAAATTTGTCAATGATTTAGTGTATGGCAAGTGCTATTCTGAATGGTCATTTGGCATTTTCTCTTCATATACTGTACGAGTCCACCTCTTGGACCTCAGTGCAGTGTTAAGAAAGCCGAGGCTGTGAAGACCAAAGAAAGGTACTGAAAGTTATTAATTGCAATATAATATGTATGAAAAATATGTTTATGAATAATGGCAATGAATGCTATGAATTTTCACAAATTTAAAGTAGCTTAGTCTCTCTTAATATATGGTTTGGGTCTACCTCTAATACAGAAAACAGCAACCAGACAGCTCTTTGAAGTTTTTAGGACTTTATCAGCACCACTGAATAAAGTAAGATGTTTGAGGAACATATGGCCATTGTTGAATAATATGAAATATGCAGTTTCAGCGTTTTAACATAAATGTCCATTCCGCATAGCACACAATATACTTTGTCATTTTCTCTTCACATACTCTTTGAGCCCAACTCCAGAAACGTAGTGGGCAAGGAGAAACCTTGGGACGCCAAAGCAAAGGTAATCAGAATATCATGATTCTTGAGTCGTGATTCATACTATGAAAGTTCAGAATGCCCACTACAAAGTTAAGTGCAATTCTGTATGGCCATTCTTTATGTTTTGTTCACATGCTGCTTGAGTCCACATCAAGAACCTCAAGATGGAAAGCCGAACGCTTGTGAAATCAAAAAAGGTAAAGTTGTTGAATACAATTTGTTATTTGAGGGCAATATGTTCATTACTGAAAAGTTGATATATTTCATGACTTATCTCCAAGGAATCTTCTATCTTTACCTCATTGAGATCAGTATATATCAAATAGGAAGCTTGCAAAAATGAAAACTGTATCAGAGACCTCGAATACAAAATAGGTTAGGAATACATTAATTACCCATTGGTCATTTGGCACTTTGTCTTGACATACTATTTCAAGTTCAAGTTCAAAATCTTTTATTGTCATTTCAGCTATATACAAGTACACAGCAAAAATGAGACAATTTTCCTCCAGGACCATGGTGCAACACAAAACAACAGTGCAACAGACAACATGCTACACAAGTGCAAACATTCCAATATAGTGCAAAAATGTCATTAAATATACAATAATAAATACAGAACAGGACAAATATAAAATGAATAGACAGTGCAATTATTTAGTGCAGTACACAGTACTGGGAATATGTAAAGTGAGTTGTGCATAGCAGTCAGTGACATGCTACACTGAACATAGCAGTCACCGATAGGAGCCAGAACAGTTCAGAGTACAGTGCTGGTTTAGTACAGTACTCTAGCAGCAAGTAGGATAATGTGCAAGACTGCAACAGGAGTGCATAGTTTATTTGTGTGAGGTTTGACTTCAGCACTAGTCCAATGCAAAAGAATGTGTGAGTGTGTTTATAGATTTGTATTTATGTATGTGTGTGTGTGTGTGTGTGTGTATAAGCATTTATAAAAGTGCCGATTTTGGATTCTGAATTGGAACATGATTGGTACATGATTAGAGGACACAGGCAGCTTTTTAAGATAAAGAAAGTTAATCAAAGAGAGTCAATAACAACATGATATGTACATAAATGTTCTTTACTAAATGTTAGTTGATAAAAAAAAAATTTGTCAATGATTTAGTGTATGGCAAGTGCTATTCTGAAAGGTCATTTGGCATTTTCTCTTCATATACTGTACGAGTCCACCTCTTGGACCTCAGTGCAGTGTTAAGAAAGCCGAGGCTGTGAAGACCAAAGAAAGGTACTGAAAGTTATTAATTGCAATATAATATGTATGAAAAATATGTTTATGAATAATGGCAATGAATGCTATGAATTTTCACAAATTTAAAGTAGCTTAGTCTCTCTTAATATATGGTTTGGGTCTACCTCTAATACAGAAAACAGCAACCAGACAGCTCTTTGAAGTTTTTAGGACTTTATCAGCACCACTGAATAAAGTAAGATGTTTGAGGAACATATGGCCATTGTTGAATAATATGAAATATGCAGTTTCAGCGTTTTAACATAAATGTCCATTCCGCATAGCACACAATATACTTTGTCATTTTCTCTTCACATACTCTTTGAGCCCAACTCCAGAAACGTAGTGGGCAAGGAGAAACCTTGGGACGCCAAAGCAAAGGTAATCAGAATATCATGATTCTTGAGTCGTGATTCATACTATGAAAGTTCAGAATGCCCACTACAAAGTTAAGTGCAATTCTGTATGGCCATTCTTTATGTTTTGTTCACATGCTGCTTGAGTCCACATCAAGAACCTCAAGATGGAAAGCCGAACGCTTGTGAAATCAAAAAAGGTAAAGTTGTTGAATACAATTTGTTATTTGAGGGCAATATGTTCATTACTGAAAAGTTGATATATTTCATGACTTATCTCCAAGGAATCTTCTATCTTTACCTCAGTGAGATCAGTATATATCAAATAGGAAGCTTGCAAAAATGAAAACTGTATCAGAGACCTCGAATACAAAATAGGTTAGGAATACATTAATTACCCATTGGTCATTTGGCACTTTGTCTTGACATACTATTTCAAGTTCAAGTTCAAAATCTTTTATTGTCATTTCAGCTATATACAAGTACACAGCAAAAATGAGACAATTTTCCTCCAGGACCATGGTGCAACACAAAACAACAGTGCAACAGACAACATGCTACACAAGTGCAAACATTCCAATATAGTGCAAAAATGTCATTAAATATACAATAATAAATACAGAACAGGACAAATATAAAATGAATAGACAGTGCAATTATTTAGTGCAGTACACAGTACTGGGAATATGTAAAGTGAGTTGTGCATAGCAGTCAGTGACATGCTACACTGAACATAGCAGTCACCGATAGGAGCCAGAACAGTTCAGAGTACAGTGCTGGTTTAGTACAGTACTCTAGCAGCAAGTAGGATAATGTGCAAGACTGCAACAGGAGTGCATAGTTTATTTGTGTGAGGTTTGACTTCAGCACTAGTCCAATGCAAAAGAATGTGTGAGTGTGTTTATAGATTTGTATTTATGTATGTGTGTGTGTGTGTGTGTGTGTATAAGCATTTATAAAAGTGCCGATTTTGGATTCTGAATTGGAACATGATTGGTACATGATTAGAGGACACAGGCAGCTTTTTAAGATAAAGAAAGTTAATCAAAGAGAGTCAATAACAACATGATATGTACATAAATGTTCTTTACTAAATGTTAGTTGATAAAAAAAAAATTTGTCAATGATTTAGTGTATGGCAAGTGCTATTCTGAATGGTCATTTGGCATTTTCTCTTCATATACTGTACGAGTCCACCTCTTGGACCTCAGTGCAGTGTTAAGAAAGCCGAGGCTGTGAAGACCAAAGAAAGGTACTGAAAGTTATTAATTGCAATATAATATGTATGAAAAATATGTTTATGAATAATGGCAATGAATGCTATGAATTTTCACAAATTTAAAGTAGCTTAGTCTCTCTTAATATATGGTTTGGGTCTACCTCTAATACAGAAAACAGCAACCAGACAGCTCTTTGAAGTTTTTTGGACTTTATCAGCACCACTGAATAAAGTAAGATGTTTGAGGAACATATGGCCATTGTTGAATAATATGAAATATGCAGTTTCAGCGTTTTAACATAAATGTCCATTCCGCATAGCACACAATATATTTTGTCATTTTCTCTTCACATACTCTTTGAGCCCAACTCCAGAAACGTAGTGGGCAAGGAGAAACCTTGGGACGCCAAAGCAAAGGTAATCAGAATATCATGATTCTTGAGTAGTGATTCATACTATGAAAGTTCAGAATGCCCACTACAAAGTTAAGTGCAATTCTGTATGGCCATTCTTTATGTTTTGTTCACATGCTGCTTGAGTCCACATCAAGAACCTCAAGATGGAAAGCCGAACGCTTGTGAAATCAAAAAAGGTAAAGTTGTTGAATACAATTTGTTATTTGAGGGCAATATGTTCATTACTGAAAAGTTGATATATTTCATGACTTATCTCCATGGAATCTTCTATCTTTACCTCAGTGAGATCAGTATATATCAAATAGGAAGCTTGCAAAAATGAAAACTGTATCAGAGACCTCGAATACAAAATAGGTTAGGAATACATTAATTACCCATTGGTCATTTGGCACTTTGTCTTGACATACTATTTCAAGTTCAAGTTTAAAATCTTTTATTGTCATTTCAGCTATATACAAGTACACAACAAAAATGAGACAATGTTCCTCCAGGACCATGGTGCAACACAAAACAACAGTGCAACAGACAACATGCTACACAAGTGCAAACAGTCCAATATAGTGCAAAAATGTCATTAAATAAACAATAATAAATACAGAACAGGACAAATCCAAAATGAGTAGACAGTGCAATTATTTAGTGCAGTACACAGTACTGGGAATATGTAAAGTGAGTTGTGCATAGGAGTCAGTGACATGCTACACTGAACATAGCAGTCACCGATAGGAGCCAGAACAGTTCAGAGTACAGTGCTGGTTTAGTACAGTACTCTAGCAGCAAGTAGGATAATGTGCAAGACTGTAAGAGGAGTGCATAGTTTATTTGTGTGAGGTTTGACTTCAGCACTAGTCCAATGCAAAACAATGTGTGTGTGTGTATAGATATCTATGTGTGTGTGTGTGTGTGTGTGTGTGTGTGTGTGTGTGTGTGTGTGTGTGTGTGTGTGTGTCTGTGTGTGACTGTGTATAAGCATGTATAAAATTTCCGATTTTGGAATCTGAATTGGAACATGATTAGTACATGATTAGAGGACACAGGCAGCTTTTTAAGATGAAGAAAGTTAATCAAAGAGAGTCAATAACAACATGATATGTACATTAATTTTCTTTACTAAATGTTAGTTGATAAAAAAAAATTGTCAATGATTTAAAGTATGGCTACTGCTATTCTGAATGCTCCTTTGGCATTTTCTCTTCATATACTGTATGAGTCCACCTCTTGGACCTCAGTGCAGTGTTAAGAAAGCCGAGGCTGTGAACAGCAAAGAAAGGTACTGAAAGTTAGTAATTGCAATATAATATGTATGAAAAATATGTTTATGAATAATGGCAATGATTGCTATGAATTTTCACAAATTTAAAGTATCTTAGTCTCTCTTCATATATGGTTTGGGTCTAACTCTAATACAGAAAACGGCAACCAGACAGCTCTTTGAAGTTTTTGGGACTTCATCAGCACCACTGAATAAAGTAAGATGTTTGAGGAACATATGGCCATTGTTGAATAATATGAAATATGCAGTTTCAGCGTTTTAACATAAATGTCCATTCAGCATAGCACACAATATACTTTGTCATTTTCTCTTCACATACTCTTTGAGCCCAACTCCAGAAACGTAGTGGGCAAGGAGAAACCTTGGGACGCCAAAGCAAAGGTAATCAGAATATCATGATTCTTGAGTAGTGATTCATACTATGAAAGTTCAGAATGCCCACTACAAAGTTAAGTGCAATTCTGTATGGCCATTCTTTATGTTTTGTTCACATGCTGCTTGAGTCCACATCAAGAACCTCAAGATGGAAAGCCGAACGCTTGTGAAATCAAAAAAGGTTAAGTTGTTGAATACAATTTGTTCTTTGAGGGCAATATGTTTATTTCTGAAAAGTTGATAGATATCATGACTTATCTCCAAGGAATCTGCTAACTTTACCTCAGAGAGATCAGTATATATCAAATAGGAAGCTTTTTAAAATGAAAACTGTATCAGAGACCTTGAATGCAAAACTGGTAAGGAAGACATTAATTATTCATTGGTCATTTGGCACTTTGTCTTGACATAGTATTTCAAGTTCAAGTTCAAAATCTTTTATTGTCATTTCAGCTATATACAAGTATACAACAAAAATGAGACAAAGTTCCTCCAGGACCATGGTGCAACACAAAACAACAGTGCAACAGACAACATGCTACACAAGTGCAAACAGTCCAATATAGTGCAAAAATGTCATTAAATAAACAATAATAAATACAGAACAGGACAAATACAAAATGAGTAGACAGTGCAATTATTTAGTGCAGGACACAGTCCTGGGAATATGTAAAGTGAGTTGTGCATAGTAGTCAGTGACATGCTACACTGAACATAGCAGTCACCGGTAGTAGCCAGAAGAGTTCAGAGTACAATTTTAGATTAGTACAGTACTCTAGCAGCAAGTAGGATAATGTGCAAGACTGCAACAGGAGTGCATAGTTTATTTGTGTGAGGTTTGACTTCAGCACTAGTCCAATGCAAAACAATGTGTGAGTGTGTGTATAGATATGTATGTGTGTGTGTGTGTGTGTGTGTGTGTGTGTGTGTGTGTGTGTGTGTGTGTGTGTGTGTGTGTGACTGTGTATAAGCATGTATAAAATTGCCGATTTTGGAATCTGAATTGGAACATGATTGGTACATGATTAGAGGACACAGGCAGCTTTTTAAGATGAAGAAGGTTAATCAAAGAGAGTCAATAACTACAGATGTGTACATTAATGTTCTTTACTAAATGTTAGTTGATAAAAAAAAATTGTCAATGATTTAAAGTATGGCAACTGCTATTCTGAATGCTCCTTTGGCATTTTCTCTTCATATACTGTATGAGTCCACCTCTTGGACCTCAGTGCAGTGTTAAGAAAGCCGAGGCTGTGAACAGCAAAGAAAGGTACTGAAAGTTAGTAATTGCAATATAATAGGTATGAAAAATATGTTTATGAATAATGGCAATGATTGCTATGAATTTTCACAAATTTAAAGTATCTTAGTCTCTCTTCATATATGGTTTGGGTCTAACTCTAATACAGAAAACGGCAACCAGACAGCTCTTTGAAGTTTTTGGGACTTCATCAGCACCACTGAATAAAGTAAGATGTTTGAGGAACATATGGCCATTGTTGAATAATATGAAATATGCAGTTTCAGCGTTTTAACATAAATGTCCATTCAGCATAGCACACAATATACTTTGTCATTTTCTCTTCACATACTCTTTGAGCCCAACTCCAGAAACGTAGTGGGCAAGGAGAAACCTTGGGACGCCAAAGCAAAGGTAATCAGAATATCATGATTCTTGAGTAGTGATTCATACTATGAAAGTTCAGAATGCCCACTACAAAGTTAAGTGCAATTCTGTATGGCCATTCTTTATGTTTTGTTCACATGCTGCTTGAGTCCACATCAAGAACCTCAAGATGGAAAGCCGAACGCTTGTGAAATCAAAAAAGGTAAAGTTGTTGAATACAATTTGTTCTTTGAGGGCAATATGTTCATTTCTGAAAAGTTGATAGATATCATGACTTGTCTCCAAGGAATCTGCTAACTTTACGTCAGTGAGATCAGTATATATCAAATAGGAAGCTTTTAAAAATGAAAACTGTATCAGAGACCTTGAATGCAAAACTTGTAAGGAAGACATTAATTATTCATTGCTCATTTGGCACTTTGTCTTGACATACTATTTCAAGTTCAAGTTCAAAATCTTTTATTGTAATTTCAGCTATATACATATACACAATAAAAATGAGACAATGTTCCTCCAGGACCATGGTGCAACACAAAACAACAGTGCAACAGACAACATGCTACACAAGTGCAAACAGTCCAATAGAGTGCAAAAATGTCATTAAATAAAAAATAATAAATACAGAACAGGACAAATACAAAATGAGTAGACAGTGCAAGTATTTAGTGCAGTACACAGTCCTGGGAATATGTAAAGTAAGTTGTGCACAGTAGTCAGTGACATGCTACAATGAACATAGCAGTCACCGGTAGTAGACAGAAGAGTTCAGAGTACAATTTTAGATTAGTACAGTACTCTAGCAGCAAGTAGGATAATGTGCAAGACTGCAACAGGAGTGCATAGTTTATTTGTGTGAGGTTTGACTTCAGCACTAGTCCAATGCAAAACAATGTGTGAGTGTGTGTATAGATATGTATGTGTGTGTGTGTGTGTGTGTGTGTGTGTGTGTGTGTGTGTGTGTGTGTGTGTGTGTGTGTGACTGTGTATAAGCATGTATAAAATTGCCGATTTTGGAATCTGAATTGGAATTGGAACATGATTAGTACATGATTAGAGGACACAGGCAGCTTTTTAAGATGAAGAAGGTTAATCAAAGAGAGTCAACAGCTACATGATGTGTACATAAATGTTCTTTACTAAATGTTAGTTGATAAAAAAAAAATGTCAACGATTTAAAGTATGGCAACTGCTATTCTGAATGCTCCTTTGGCATTTTCTCTTCATATACTGTATGAGTCCACCTCTTGGACCTCAGTGCAGTGTTAAGAAAGCCGAGGCTGTGAACAACAAAGAAAGGTACTGAAAGTTAGTAATTGCAATATAATATGTATGAAAAATATGTTTATGAATAATGGCAATGATTGCTATGAATTTTCACAAATTTAAAGTATCTTTGTCTCTCTTCATATATAGTTTGGGTCTACCTCTAATACAGAAAACGGCAACCAGACAGCTCTTTGAAGTTTTTGGGATTTCATCAGCACCTCTGAAAAAAGTAAGATGTTTGAGGAACATATGGCCATTGTTGAATAATATGAAATATGCAGTTTCGGCGTTTTAACATAAATGTCCATTCAGCATAGCATACAATATACTTTGTCATTTTCTCTTCACATACTCTTTGAGCCCAACTCCAGAAACTTAGTGGGCAAGGAGAAACCTTGGGACGCCAAAGCAAAGGTAATCAGAATATCATGATTCTTGAGTAGTGATTCATACTATGAAAGTTCAGAATGCCCACTACAAAGTTAAGTGCAATTCTGTATGGCCATTCTTTATGTTTTGTTCACATGCTGCTTGAGTCCACATCAAGAACCTCAAGATGGAAAGCCGAACGCTTGTGAAATCAAAAAAGGTAAAGTTGTTGAATACAATTTGTTATTTGAGGGCAATATGTTCATTACTGAAAAGTTGATAGATTTCATGACTTATCTCCAAGGAATCTTCTAACTTTACCTCAGTGAGATCAGTTTATATCAAATAGTAAGCTTATAAAAGTGAAAACTGTATCAGAGACCTTGAATACAAAATAGGTAAGGAAGACATTAATTACCCATTGGTCATTTGGCACTTTGTCTTGACATACTATTTCAAGTTCAAGTTCAAAATCTTTTATTGTCATTTCAGCTATATACAAGTATACAACAAAAATGAGACAAAGTTCCTCCAGGACCATGGTGCAACACAAAAAAACAGTGCAACAGACAACATGCTACACAAGTGCAAACAGTCCAATATAGTGCAAAAATGTCATTAAATAAACAATAATAAATACAGAACAGGACAAATACAAAATGAGTAGACAGTGCAATTATTTAGTGCAGGACACAGTCCTGGGAATATGTAAAGTGAGTTGTGCATAGTAGTCAGTGACATGCTACACTGAACATAGCAGTCACCGGTAGTAGCCAGAAGAGTTCAGAGTACAATTTTAGATTAGTACAGTACTCTAGCAGCAAGTAGGATAATGTGCAAGACTGCAACAGGAGTGCATAGTTTATTTGTGTGAGGTTTGACTTCAGCACTAGTCCAATGCAAAACAATGTGTGAGTGTGTGTATAGATATGTATGTGTGTGTGTGTGTGTGTGTGTGTGTGTGTGTGTGTGTGTGTGACTGTGTATAAGCATGTATAAAATTGCCGATTTTGGAATCTGAATTGGAACATGATTAGTACATGATTAGAGGACACAGGCAGCTTTTTAAGATGAAGAAGGTTAATCAAAGAGAGTCAATAACTAGATGATGTGTACATTAATGTTCTTTACTAAATGTTAGTTGATAAAAAAAAATTGTCAATGATTTAAAGTATGGCTACTGCTATTCTGAATGCTCCTTTGGCATTTTCTCTTCATATACTGTATGAGTCCACCTCTTGGACCTCAGTGCAGTGTTAAGAAAGCCGAGGCTGTGAACAGCAAAGAAAGGTACTGAAAGTTAGTAATTGCAATATAATATGTATGAAAAATATGTTTATGAATAATGGCAATGATTGCTATGAATTTTCACAAATTTAAAGTATCTTAGTCTCTCTTCATATATGGTTTGGGTCTAACTCTAATACAGAAAACGGCAACCAGACAGCTCTTTGAAGTTTTTGGGACTTCATCAGCACCATTGAATAAAGTAAGATGTTTGAGCAACATATGGCCATTGTTGAATAATATGAAATATGCAGTTTCAGCGTTTTAACATAAATGTCCATTCAGCATAGCACACAATATACTTTGTCATTTTCTCTTCACATACTCTTTGAGCCCAACTCCAGAAACGTAGTGGGCAAGGAGAAACCTTGGGACGCCAAAGCAAAGGTAATCAGAATATCATGATTCTTGAGTAGTGATTCATACTATGAAAGTTCAGAATGCCCACTACAAAGTTAAGTGCAATTCTGTATGGCCATTCTTTATGTTTTGTTCACATGCTGCTTGAGTCCACATCAAGAACCTCAAGATGGAAAGCCGAACGCTTGTGAAATCAAAAAAGGTAAAGTTGTTGAATACAATTTGTTATTTGAGGGCAATATGTTCATTACTGAAAAGTTGATAGATTTCATGACTTATCTCCAAGGAATCTTCTAACTTTACCTCAGTGAGATCAGTTTATATCAAATAGTAAGCTTATAAAAGTGAAAACTGTATCAGAGACCTTGAATACAAAATAGGTAAGGAAGACATTAATTACCCATTGGTCATTTGGCACTTTGTCTTGACATACTATTTCAAGTTCAAGTTCAAAATCTTTTATTGTCATTTCAGCTATATACAAGTATACAACAAAAATGAGACAAAGTTCCTCCAGGACCATGGTGCAACACAAAACAACAGTGCAACAGACAACATGCTACACAAGTGCAAACAGTCCAATATAGTGCAAAAATGTCATTAAATAAACAATAATAAATACAGAACAGGACAAATACAAAATGAGTAGACAGTGCAATTATTTAGTGCAGGACACAGTCCTGGGAATATGTAAAGTGAGTTGTGCATAGTAGTCAGTGACATGCTACACTGAACATAGCAGTCACCGGTAGTAGCCAGAAGAGTTCAGAGTACAATTTTAGATTAGTACAGTACTCTAGCAGCAAGTAGGATAATGTGCAAGACTGCAACAGGAGTGCATAGTTTATTTGTGTGAGGTTTGACTTAAGCACTAGTCCAATGCAAAACAATGTGTGAGTGTGTGTATAGATATGTATGTGTGTGTGTGTGTGTGTGTGTGTGTGACTGTGTATAAGCATGTATAAAATTGCCGATTTTGGAATCTGAATTGGAATTTGAACATGATTAGTACATGATTAGAGGACACAGGCAGCTTTTCAAGATGAAGAAAGTTAATCAAAGAGAGTCAATAACAACATGATATGTACATAAATGTTCTTTACTAAATGTTAGTTGATAAAAAAAAATTGTCAATGATTTAGTGTATGGGAAGTGCTATTCTGAATGGTCATTTGGCATTTTCTCTTCATATACTGTATGAGTCCACCTCTTGGACCTCAGTGCTGTGTTAAGAAAACCGAGGCTGTGAAGAACAAAGAAAGGTACTGAAAGTTATTAATTGCAATATAATATGTATGAAAAATATGTTTATGAATAATGGCAATGAATGCTATGAATTTTCACAAATTTAAAAGATCTTAGTCTCTCTTCATATATGGTTTGGGTCTACCTCTAATACAGAAAACAGCAACCAGACAGCTCTTTGAAGTTTTTAGGACTTCATCAACACCACTGAATAAAGTAAGATGTTTGAGGAACATATGGCCATTGTTGAATAATATGAAATATGCAGTTTCAGCGTTTTAACATAAATGTCCATTCGGCATAGCACACAATATACTTTGTCATTTTCTCTTCACATACTCTTTGAGCCCAACTCCAGAAACGTAGTGGGCAAGGAGAAACCTTGGGACGCCAAAGCAAAGGTAATCAGAATATCATGATTCTTGAGTAGTGATTCATACTATGAAAGTTCAGAATGCCCACTACAAAGTTAAGTGCAATTCTGTATGGCCATTCTTTATGTTTTGTTCACATGCTGCTTGAGTCCACATCAAGAACCTCAAGATGGAAAGCCGAACGCTTGTGAAATCAAAAAAGGTAAAGTTGTTGAATACAATTTGTTATTTGAGGGCAATATGTTCATTACTGAAAAGTTGATAGATTTCATGACTTATCTCCAAGGAATCTTCTAACTTTACCTCAGTGAGATCAGTTTATATCAAATAGTAAGTTTATAAAAGTGAAAACTGTATCAGAGACCTTGAATACAAAATAGGTAAGGAAGACATTAATTACCCATTGGTCATTTGGCACTTTGTCTTGACATACTATTTCAAGTTCAAGTTCAAAATCTTTTATTGTCATTTCAGCTATATACAAGTATACAACAAAAATGAGACAAAGTTCCTCCAGGACCATGGTGCAACACAAAACAACAGTGCAACAGACAACATGCTACACAAGTGCAAACAGTCCAATATAGTGCAAAAATGTCATTAAATAAACAATAATAAATACAGAACAGGACAAATACAAAATGAGTAGACAGTGCAATTATTTAGTGCAGGACACAGTCCTGGGAATATGTAAAGTGAGTTGTGCATAGTAGTCAGTGACATGCTACACTGAACATAGCAGTCACCGGTAGTAGCCAGAAGAGTTCAGAGTACAATTTTAGATTAGTACAGTACTCTAGCAGCAAGTAGGATAATGTGCAAGACTGCAACAGGAGTGCATAGTTTATTTGTGTGAGGTTTGACTTAAGCACTAGTCCAATGCAAAACAATGTGTGAGTGTGTGTATAGATATGTATGTGTGTGTGTGTGTGTGTGTGTGTGTGTGACTGTGTATAAGCATGTATAAAATTGCCGATTTTGGAATCTGAATTGGAATTTGAACATGATTAGTACATGATTAGAGGACACAGGCAGCTTTTCAAGATGAAGAAAGTTAATCAAAGAGAGTCAATAACAACATGATATGTACATAAATGTTCTTTACTAAATGTTAGTTGATAAAAAAAAATTGTCAATGATTTAGTGTATGGGAAGTGCTATTCTGAATGGTCATTTGGCATTTTCTCTTCATATACTGTATGAGTCCACCTCTTGGACCTCAGTGCTGTGTTAAGAAAACCGAGGCTGTGAAGAACAAAGAAAGGTACTGAAAGTTATTAATTGCAATATAATATGTATGAAAAATATGTTTATGAATAATGGCAATGAATGCTATGAATTTTCACAAATTTAAAAGATCTTAGTCTCTCTTCATATATGGTTTGGGTCTACCTCTAATACAGAAAACAGCAACCAGACAGCTCTTTGAAGTTTTTAGGACTTCATCAACACCACTGAATAAAGTAAGATGTTTGAGGAACATATGGCCATTGTTGAATAATATGAAATATGCAGTTTCAGCGTTTTAACATAAATGTCCATTCGGCATAGCACACAATATACTTTGTCATTTTCTCTTCACATACTCTTTGAGCCCAACTCCAGAAACGTAGTGGGCAAGGAGAAACCTTGGGACGCCAAAGCAAAGGTAATCAGAATATCATGATTCTTGAGTAGTGATTCATACTATGAAAGTTCAGAATGCCCACTACAAAGTTAAGTGCAATTCTGTATGGCCATTCTTTATGTTTTGTTCACATGCTGCTTGAGTCCACATCAAGAACCTCAAGATGGAAAGCCGAACGCCCTGTGAAATCAAAAAAGGTAAAGTTGTTGAATACAATTTGTTCTTTGAGGGCAATATGTTCATTATTGAAAAGTTGATAGATTTCATGACTTATCTCCAAGGAATCTGCTAACTTTACCTCATTGAGATCAGTATATATCAAATAGGAAGCTTGTAAAAATGAAAACTGTATCAGAGACCTTGAATACAAATTAGGTAAGGAAGACATTAATTACCCATTGGTCATTTGGCACTTTGTCTTGACATACTATTTCAAGTTCAAGTTCAAAATCTTTTATTGTCACTTCAGCTATATACGAGTACACAACAAAAACGAGACAATGTTCCTCCAGGACCATGGTGCAACACAAAACAACAGTGCAACAGACAACATGCTACACAAGTGCAAACAGTCCAATATAGTGCAAAAATGTCATTAAATAAACAATAATAAATACAGAACAGGACAAATCCAAAATGAGTAGACAGTGCAATTATTTAGTGCAGTACACAGTACTGGGAATATGTAAAGTGAGTTGTGCATAGGAGTCAGTGACATGCTACACTGAACATAGCAGTCACCGATAGGAGCCAGAACAGTTCAGAGTACAATGCTGGATTAGTACAGTACGCTAGTAGCACGTAGGATAATGTGCAAGACTGCATCAGCAGTGCATAGTTTATTTGTGTGAGGTTTGACTTCAGCACTAGTCCAATGCAAAACAATGTGTGAGTGTGTGTATAGATATGTATGTGTGTGTGTGTGTGTGTGTGTGTGTGTGTGTGTGTGTGTGTGTGTGTGTGTGTGTGTGTGTGTGTGTGACTGTGTATAAGCATGTGTAAAATTGCCGATTTTGGAATCTGAATTGGAATTTGAACATGATTAGTACATGATTAGAGGACACAGGCAGCTTTTTAAGATGAAGAAAGTTAATCAAAGAGAGTCAATAACAACATATGTACATAAATGTTCTTTACTAAATGTTAGTTGATAAAAAAAAATTGTCAATGGTTTAGTGTATGGGAAGTGCTATTCTGAATGGTCATTTGGCATTTTCTCTTCATATACTGTATGAGTCCACCTCTTGGACCTCAGTGCTGTGTTAAGAAAACCGAGGCTGTGAAGACCAAAGAAAGGTACTGAAAGTTATTAATTGCAATATAATATGTATGAAAAATATGTTTTTGAATAATGGCAATGAATGCTATGAATTTTCACAAATTTAAAGGATCTTAGTCTCTCTTCATATATGGTTTGGGTCTACCTCTAATACAGAAAACAGCAACCAGACAGCTCTTTGAAGTTTTTAGGACTTCATCAACACCACTGAATAAAGTAAGATGTTTGAGGAACATATGGCCATTGTTGAATAATATGAAATATGCAGTTTCAGCGTTTTAACATAAATGTCCATTCGGCATAGCACACAATATACTTTGTCATTTTCTCTTCACATACTCTTTGAGCCCAACTCCAGAAACGTAGTGGGCAAGGAGAAACCTTGGGACGCCAAAGCAAAGGTAATCAGAATATCATGATTCTTGAGTAGTGATTCATACTATGAAAGTTCAGAATGCCCACTACAAAGTTAAGTGCAATTCTGTATGGCCATTCTTTACGTTTTGTTCACATGCTGCTTGAGTCCACTTCAAGAACCTCAAGATGGAAAGCCGAACGCCCTGTGATATCAAAAAAGGTAAAGTTGTTGAATACAATTTGTTCTTTGAGGGCAATATGTTCATTACTGAAAAGTTGATAGATTTCATGACTTATCTCCAAGGAATCTGCTAACTTTACCTCATTGAGATCAGTATATATCAAATAGGACGCTTGTAAAAATGAAAACTGTATCAGAGACCTTGAATACAAATTAGGTAAGGAAGACATTAATTACCCATTGGTCATTTGGCACTTTGTCTTGACATACTATTTCAAGTTCAAGTTCAAAATCTTTTATTGTCATTTCAGCTATATACAAGTACACAACAAAAACGAGACAATGTTCCTCCAGGACCATAGTGCAACACAAAATAACAGTGCAACAGACAACATGCTACACAAGTGCAAACAGTCCAATATAGTGCAAAAATGTCATTAAATATACAATAATAAATACAGAACAGGACAAATATAAAATGAGTAGATAGTGCAATTATTTAGTGCAGTACACATTACTGGGAATATGTAAAGTGAGTTGTGCATAGGAGTCAGTGACATGCTACAATGAACATAGCATTCACCGATAGGAGCCAGAACAGTTCAGAGTACAGTGCTGGTTTAGTACACTACTCTAGCAGCAAGTAGGATAATGTGCAAGACTGCAACAGGAGTGCATAGTTTATTTGTGTGAGGTTTGACTTCAGCACTAGTCCAATGCAAAACAATGTGTGAGTGTGTGTATAGATATGTATGTGTGTGTGTGTGTGTGTGTGTGTGTGTGTGTGTGTGTGTGTGTGAGAGTGACTGTGTATAAGCATTTATAAAAGTGCCAATTTTGGATTCTGAATTGGAACATGATTAGTACATGATTAGAGGACACAGGCAGCTTTTTAAGATGAAGAAAGTTAATCAAAGAGAGTCAATAACAACATGATATGTACATAAATGTTCTTTACTAAATGTTAGTTGATAAAAAAAAAAATTGTCAATGATTTAGTGTATGGCAAGTGCTATTCTGAATGGTCATTTGGCATTTTCTCTTCATATACTGTACGAGTCCACCTCTTGGACCTCAGTGCAGTGTTAAGAAAGCCGAGGCTGTGAAGACCAAAGAAAGGTACTGAAAGTTATTAATTGCAATATAATATGTATGAAAAATATGTTTATGAATAATGGCAATGAATGCTATGAATTTTCACAAATTTAAAGTAGCTTAGTCTCTCTTAATATATGGTTTGGGTCTACCTCTAATACAGAAAACAGCAACCAGACAGCTCTTTGAAGTTTTTAGGACTTTATCAGCACCACTGAATAAAGTAAGATGTTTGAGGAACATATGGCCATTGTTGAATAATATGAAATATGCAGTTTCAGCGTTTTAACATAAATGTCCATTCCGCATAGCACACAATATACTTTGTCATTTTCTCTTCACATACTCTTTGAGCCCAACTCCAGAAACGTAGTGGGCAAGGAGAAACCTTGGGACGCCAAAGCAAAGGTAATCAGAATATCATGATTCTTGAGTAGTGATTCATACTATGAAAGTTCAGAATGCCCACTACAAAGTTAAGTGCAATTCTGTATGGCCATTCTTTATGTTTTGTTCACATGCTGCTTGAGTCCACATCAAGAACCTCAAGATGGAAAGCCGAACGCTTGTGAAATCAAAAAAGGTAAAGTTGTTGAATACAATTTGTTATTTGAGGGCAATATGTTCATTACTGAAAAGTTGATAGATTTCATGACTTATCTCCAAGGAATCTTCTAACTTTACCTCAGTGAGATCAGTTTATATCAAATAGTAAGCTTATAAAAGTGAAAACTGTATCAGAGACCTTGAATACAAAATAGGTAAGGAAGACATTAATTACCCATTGGTCATTTGGCACTTTGTCTTGACATACTATTTCAAGTTCAAGTTCAAAATCTTTTATTGTCATTTCAGCTATATACAAGTATACAACAAAAATGAGACAAAGTTCCTCCAGGACCATGGTGCAACACAAAACAACAGTGCAACAGACAACATGCTACACAAGTGCAAACAGTCCAATATAGTGCAAAAATGTCATTAAATAAACAATAATAAATACAGAACAGGACAAATACAAAATGAGTAGACAGTGCAATTATTTAGTGCAGGACACAGTCCTGGGAATATGTAAAGTGAGTTGTGCATAGTAGTCAGTGACATGCTACACTGAACATAGCAGTCACCGGTAGTAGCCAGAAGAGTTCAGAGTACAATTTTAGATTAGTACAGTACTCTAGCAGCAAGTAGGATAATGTGCAAGACTGCAACAGGAGTGCATAGTTTATTTGTGTGAGGTTTGACTTAAGCACTAGTCCAATGCAAAACAATGTGTGAGTGTGTGTATAGATATGTATGTGTGTGTGTGTGTGTGTGTGTGTGTGACTGTGTATAAGCATGTATAAAATTGCCGATTTTGGAATCTGAATTGGAATTTGAACATGATTAGTACATGATTAGAGGACACAGGCAGCTTTTCAAGATGAAGAAAGTTAATCAAAGAGAGTCAATAACAACATGATATGTACATAAATGTTCTTTACTAAATGTTAGTTGATAAAAAAAAATTGTCAATGATTTAGTGTATGGGAAGTGCTATTCTGAATGGTCATTTGGCATTTTCTCTTCATATACTGTATGAGTCCACCTCTTGGACCTCAGTGCTGTGTTAAGAAAACCGAGGCTGTGAAGAACAAAGAAAGGTACTGAAAGTTATTAATTGCAATATAATATGTATGAAAAATATGTTTATGAATAATGGCAATGAATGCTATGAATTTTCACAAATTTAAAAGATCTTAGTCTCTCTTCATATATGGTTTGGGTCTACCTCTAATACAGAAAACAGCAACCAGACAGCTCTTTGAAGTATTTAGGACTTCATCAACACCACTGAATAAAGTAAGATGTTTGAGGAACATATGGCCATTGTTGAATAATATGAAATATGCAGTTTCAGCGTTTTAACATAAATGTCCATTCGGCATAGCACACAATATACTTTGTCATTTTCTCTTCACATACTCTTTGAGCCCAACTCCAGAAACGTAGTGGGCAAGGAGAAACCTTGGGACGCCAAAGCAAAGGTAATCAGAATATCATGATTCTTGAGTAGTGATTCATACTATGAAAGTTCAGAATGCCCACTACAAAGTTAAGTGCAATTCTGTATGGCCATTCTTTATGTTTTGTTCACATGCTGCTTGAGTCCACATCAAGAACCTCAAGATGGAAAGCCGAACGCTTGTGAAATCAAAAAAGGTAAAGTTGTTGAATACAATTTGTTATTTGAGGGCAATATGTTCATTACTGAAAAGTTGATAGATTTCATGACTTATCTCCAAGGAATCTTCTAACTTTACCTCAGTGAGATCAGTTTATATCAAATAGTAAGTTTATAAAAGTGAAAACTGTATCAGAGACCTTGAATACAAAATAGGTAAGGAAGACATTAATTACCCATTGGTCATTTGGCACTTTGTCTTGACATACTATTTCAAGTTCAAGTTCAAAATCTTTTATTGTCATTTCAGCTATATACAAGTATACAACAAAAATGAGACAAAGTTCCTCCAGGACCATGGTGCAACACAAAACAACAGTGCAACAGACAACATGCTACACAAGTGCAAACAGTCCAATATAGTGCAAAAATGTCATTAAATAAACAATAATAAATACAGAACAGGACAAATACAAAATGAGTAGACAGTGCAATTATTTAGTGCAGGACACAGTCCTGGGAATATGTAAAGTGAGTTGTGCATAGTAGTCAGTGACATGCTACACTGAACATAGCAGTCACCGGTAGTAGCCAGAAGAGTTCAGAGTACAATTTTAGATTAGTACAGTACTCTAGCAGCAAGTAGGATAATGTGCAAGACTGCAACAGGAGTGCATAGTTTATTTGTGTGAGGTTTGACTTAAGCACTAGTCCAATGCAAAACAATGTGTGAGTGTGTGTATAGATATGTATGTGTGTGTGTGTGTGTGTGTGTGTGTGTGACTGTGTATAAGCATGTATAAAATTGCCGATTTTGGAATCTGAATTGGAATTTGAACATGATTAGTACATGATTAGAGGACACAGGCAGCTTTTCAAGATGAAGAAAGTTAATCAAAGAGAGTCAATAACAACATGATATGTACATAAATGTTCTTTACTAAATGTTAGTTGATAAAAAAAAATTGTCAATGATTTAGTGTATGGGAAGTGCTATTCTGAATGGTCATTTGGCATTTTCTCTTCATATACTGTATGAGTCCACCTCTTGGACCTCAGTGCTGTGTTAAGAAAACCGAGGCTGTGAAGAACAAAGAAAGGTACTGAAAGTTATTAATTGCAATATAATATGTATGAAAAATATGTTTATGAATAATGGCAATGAATGCTATGAATTTTCACAAATTTAAAAGATCTTAGTCTCTCTTCATATATGGTTTGGGTCTACCTCTAATACAGAAAACAGCAACCAGACAGCTCTTTGAAGTTTTTAGGACTTCATCAACACCACTGAATAAAGTAAGATGTTTGAGGAACATATGGCCATTGTTGAATAATATGAAATATGCAGTTTCAGCGTTTTAACATAAATGTCCATTCGGCATAGCACACAATATACTTTGTCATTTTCTCTTCACATACTCTTTGAGCCCAACTCCAGAAACGTAGTGGGCAAGGAGAAACCTTGGGACGCCAAAGCAAAGGTAATCAGAATATCATGATTCTTGAGTAGTGATTCATACTATGAAAGTTCAGAATGCCCACTACAAAGTTAAGTGCAATTCTGTATGGCCATTCTTTATGTTTTGTTCACATGCTGCTTGAGTCCACATCAAGAACCTCAAGATGGAAAGCCGAACGCCCTGTGAAATCAAAAAAGGTAAAGTTGTTGAATACAATTTGTTCTTTGAGGGCAATATGTTCATTATTGAAAAGTTGATAGATTTCATGACTTATCTCCAAGGAATCTGCTAACTTTACCTCATTGAGATCAGTATATATCAAATAGGAAGCTTGTAAAAATGAAAACTGTATCAGAGACCTTGAATACAAATTAGGTAAGGAAGACATTAATTACCCATTGGTCATTTGGCACTTTGTCTTGACATACTATTTCAAGTTCAAGTTCAAAATCTTTTATTGTCACTTCAGCTATATACGAGTACACAACAAAAACGAGACAATGTTCCTCCAGGACCATGGTGCAACACAAAACAACAGTGCAACAGACAACATGCTACACAAGTGCAAACAGTCCAATATAGTGCAAAAATGTCATTAAATAAACAATAATAAATACAGAACAGGACAAATCCAAAATGAGTAGACAGTGCAATTATTTAGTGCAGTACACAGTACTGGGAATATGTAAAGTGAGTTGTGCATAGGAGTCAGTGACATGCTACACTGAACATAGCAGTCACCGATAGGAGCCAGAACAGTTCAGAGTACAATGCTGGATTAGTACAGTACGCTAGTAGCACGTAGGATAATGTGCAAGACTGCATCAGCAGTGCATAGTTTATTTGTGTGAGGTTTGACTTCAGCACTAGTCCAATGCAAAACAATGTGTGAGTGTGTGTATAGATATGTATGTGTGTGTGTGTGTGTGTGTGTGTGTGTGTGTGTGTGTGTGTGTGTGTGTGTGTGAGAGTGACTGTGTATAAGCATTTATAAAAGTGCCAATTTTGGATTCTGAATTGGAACATGATTAGTACATGATTAGAGGACACAGGCAGCTTTTTAAGATGAAGAAAGTTAATCAAAGAGAGTCAATAACAACATGATATGTACATAAATGTTCTTTACTAAATGTTAGTTGATAAAAAAAAAAATTGTCAATGATTTAGTGTATGGCAAGTGCTATTCTGAATGGTCATTTGGCATTTTCTCTTCATATACTGTACGAGTCCACCTCTTGGACCTCAGTGCAGTGTTAAGAAAGCCGAGGCTGTGAAGACCAAAGAAAGGTACTGAAAGTTATTAATTGCAATATAATATGTATGAAAAATATGTTTATGAATAATGGCAATGAATGCTATGAATTTTCACAAATTTAAAGTAGCTTAGTCTCTCTTAATATATGGTTTGGGTCTACCTCTAATACAGAAAACAGCAACCAGACAGCTCTTTGAAGTTTTTAGGACTTTATCAGCACCACTGAATAAAGTAAGATGTTTGAGGAACATATGGCCATTGTTGAATAATATGAAATATGCAGTTTCAGCGTTTTAACATAAATGTCCATTCCGCATAGCACACAATATACTTTGTCATTTTCTCTTCACATACTCTTTGAGCCCAACTCCAGAAACGTAGTGGGCAAGGAGAAACCTTGGGACGCCAAAGCAAAGGTAATCAGAATATCATGATTCTTGAGTAGTGATTCATACTATGAAAGTTCAGAATGCCCACTACAAAGTTAAGTGCAATTCTGTATGGCCATTCTTTATGTTTTGTTCACATGCTGCTTGAGTCCACATCAAGAACCTCAAGATGGAAAGCCGAACGCTTGTGAAATCAAAAAAGGTAAAGTTGTTGAATACAATTTGTTATTTGAGGGCAATATGTTCATTACTGAAAAGTTGATATATTTCATGACTTATCTCCAAGGAATCTTCTATCTTTACCTCAGTGAGATCAGTATATATCAAATAGGAAGCTTGCAAAAATGAAAACTGTATCAGAGACCTCGAATACAAAATAGGTTAGGAATACATTAATTACCCATTGGTCATTTGGCACTTTGTCTTGACATACTATTTCAAGTTCAAGTTCAAAATCTTTTATTGTCATTTCAGCTATATACAAGTACACAACAAAAATGAGACAATGTTCCTCCAGGACCATGGTGCAACACAAAACAACAGTGTAACAGACAACATGCTACACAAGTGCAAACAGTCCAATATAGTGCAAAAATGTCATTAAATAAACAATAATAAATACAGAACAGGACAAATCGAAAATGAGTAGACAGTGCAATTATTTAGTGCAGTACACAGTACTGGGAATATGTAAAGTGAGTTGTGCATAGGAGTCAGTGACATGCTACACTGAACATAGCAGTCTCCGATAGGAGCCAGAACAGTTCAGAGTACAGTGCTGGTTTAGTACAGTACTCTAGCAGCAAGTAGGGTAATGTGCAAGACTGCAACAGGAGTGCATAGTTTATTTGTGTAAGGTTTGACTTCAGCACTAGTCCAATGCAAAACAATGTGTGAGTGTGTGTATAGATATGTATGTATGTGTGTGTGTGTGTGTGTGTGTGTGTGTGTGTGTGTGTGTGTGTGTGTGTGTGTGTGTGTGTGACTGTGTATAAGCATTTATAAAAGTTCCGATTTTGGATTCTGAATTGGAAAATGATTAGTAAATGATTAGAGGACACAGGGAGCTTTTTAATATGAAGAAAGTTAATCAAAGAGATTCAATAACAACATGATATGTACATAAATGTTCTTTACTAAATGTTAGTTGATAAAAAAAAAATTGTCAATGATTTAGTGTATGGCAAGTGCTATTCTGAATGGTCATTTGGCATTTTCTCTTCATACACTGTACGAGTCCACCTCTTGGACCTCAGTGCAGTGTTAAGAAAGCCGAGGCTGTGAAGTCCAAAGAAAGTTACTGAATGTTATTAATTGCAATATAATATGTATGAAAAATATATTTTTGAATAATTCTTTATGAATAGTGGTGATTAGTCCAGGGTCAAAGAGCCAACACTGAGTATTCAGGGATACATGATAAACAAGCCAAGGGCTAGGATACACGAAAGCTAGGAAACACAAAGCAAAAGTGCACGAAGGCAAACGGGAAGCAGGCTATAACAAAGACTAGAGAATACAGAGGCTAAGATAACACAAAGGCAAAGAATACAAACTTACGGGCTTGCAAAAACATCGAAAAAACCAAACACATAAAGACAATGAAGCCTAACAATCAACAGACAAAACATAGGACTCAAGACAGGGTTTAAATACAAGAACCAAAGGTAGAAATGAGGGACAGGTGCAAGCAGTCAAACGAGGGGTGGAGAAAACGAAACTAAGGAACAGAACTAAAAAACACAAACGACAGGGAAAACACTGAACACGGAACCTGGGCGGGACTGATCGTGACGCTTTGTCAGGCATTTACCTCGAATTAGCTTGCAACACAAATTAATTAATTATAGTAAATAAAGAAAGAGGGAGATAAAACACCTGGAACTCAGGACCATATTGAGATATTGATATTTGGGGATAGGGGATAATTGTCTTTTAAGCCATAATAGGTGGGAACATCTCTATCAGATTAATTTCACCTGACCACTTAGTCCGCATATTTCTAAATGAGAGGAAAATGTTCTTACAAACAATACAAAGGACACAGTTATATAATGGAAAACAGTTACATTTTTCATTAAGAGAAGGACGACTTAGAGAGAGAAAGCATGGTTATTACACAAATGTCATAATTGTCCTAATATTAATAGTTCAAACAGTCTTCCTCTGTCTGCTATAAACACTGTACACATGTTAAATATCCTGTTGAAGAAGGCTCCTGATACAATGAAATGACTTCCAGGCGCACTAAAAATTGTTTTACAATTTGATTCAAGTTGTTTGATTAGAATGGTAGAGAATTCAAGTTCTACATTATGACACAATGTTGTTGATCTACTGTAGGAGTCACTTCTAGAATCCTGTAGAACAGACACCCGACTAGGAAGCGCATTACATTATTTAACAGAACTGCTGATAAAGTTATTGACAGTATGATATGTGCTTTTCAAAATAATGATTTGTGATATTTTTTCTCCAATCATTCTTGCAAATCTAGTAGCTCAGTATGTCAGGCAGAAAACTTGTGAAGGTGGCAAAAGGCATGTAAGTCATTGATTCGATTTTCTAAGGAAAAATGTTAATTACCATAAAGTGATTGTACACTATAAATGTAAAGAATATTGAATTGCATTATTTTATGTGCTTTTAAGTCTGGTCATTGGTCATTTTCTCTTCACACACTGTCTGAGGCTAACTCTGATGCTTCACATTTTGAGTCTGCTTCAGTTGCCTTGGTATACAAAGCTTGTAAAGACAGGAAAGATAATCAAAGTTATTAAATATAATTTAATATGTGAGGAAAATGTCAACATTCATGAAGAGTGATTCGTACAGTGAAAATCCATAATACATAATTAGAGTGTTAAGTGCTATTCTTAATGGCCTTTCATCCTTTTCTCTTCACATACTCCTTGAGACCACCGCAAGAACTCAAGTTGGACAGCAGAAAGCTTGTGAAGGCAAAAAAGGTAACGTTATTAAATACAGTTTGATACAGAGTGGCATTATGTTCCAAATTTCATAGTGAGTGATGTCGTGAGTTTTCACATTTTTTACTCAAAGTGCATAAGTAGCTAAATTGGTATGTATCATTTTTCTTCAAATATTGTTTCAGCCCATCTCAAGTTCAAAGTTCAAAGTTCAAAAAGGTTTTATTGTCATTTCGGCTATATACGAGTACACAAAAAAAATGAGACAATGTTCCTCCAGGACCATGGTGCAACACAAAACAACAGTGCAACAGACAACATGCTACACAAGTGCAAACAGTCCAATATAGTGCAAAAATGTCATTAAATAAACAATAATAAATACAGAACAGGACAAATCCAAAATGAGTAGACAGTGCAATTATTTAGTGCAGTACACAGTACTGGGAATATGTAAAGTGAGTTGTGCATAGGAGTCAGTGACATGCTACACTGAACATAGCAGTCACCGGTCGTAGCCAGAAGAGTTCAGAGTACAATTTTAGATTAGTACAGTACTCTAGCAGCAAGTAGGATAATGTGCAAGACTGCAACAGGAGTGCATAGTTTATTTGTGTGAGGTTTGACTTCAGCACTAGTCCAATGCAAAACAATGTGTGAGTGTGTGTATAGATATGTATGTATGTGTGTGTGTGTGTGTGTGTGTGTGTATGTGTGACTGTGTATAAGCATGTATAAAATTGCCGATTTTGGAATCTGAATTGGAACATGATTAGTACATGATTAGAGGACACAGGCAGCTTTTTAAGATGAAGAAGGTTAATCAAAGAGAGTCAATAACTAGATGATGTGTACATTAATGTTCTTTACTAAATGTTAGTTGATAAAAAAAAATTGTCAATGATTTAAAGTATGGCTACTGCTATTCTGAATGCTCCTTTGGCATTTTCTCTTCATATACTGTATGAGTCCACCTCTTGGACCTCAGTGCAGTGTTAAGAAAGCCGAGGCTGTGAACAGCAAAGAAAGGTACTGAAAGTTAGTAATTGCAATATAATATGTATGAAAAATATGTTTATGAATAATGGCAATGATTGCTATGAATTTTCACAAATTTAAAGGATCTTAGTCTCTCTTCATATATGGTTTGGGTCTAACTCTAATACAGAAAACGGCAACCAGACAGCTCTTTGAAGTTTTTGGGACTTCATCAGCACCACTGAATAAAGTAAGATGTTTGAGGAACATATGGCCATTGTTGAATAATATTAAATATGCAGTTTCAGCGTTTTAACATAAATGTCCATTCAGCATAGCACACAATATACTTTGTCATTTTCTCTTCACATACTCTTTGAGCCCAACTCCAGAAACGTAGTGGGCAAGGAGAAACCTTGGGACGCCAAAGCAAAGGTAATCAGAATATCATGATTCTTGAGTAGTGATTCATACTATGAAAGTTCAGAATGCCCACTACAAAGTTAAGTGCAATTCTGTATGGCCATTCTTTATGTTTTGTTCACATGCTGCTTGAGTCCACAGCAAGAACCTCAAGATGGAAAGCCGAACGCTTGTGAAATCAAAAAAGGTAAAGTTGTTGAATACAATTTGTTCTTTGAGGGCAATATGTTTATTTCTGAAAAGTTGATAGATATCATGACTTATCTCCAAGGAATCTGCTAACTTTACCTCAGTGAGATCAGTATATATCAAATAGGAAGCTTTTTAAAATGAAAACTGTATCAGAGACCTTGAATGCAAAACTGGTAAGGAAGACATTAATTATTCATTGGTCATTTGGCACTTTGTCTTGACATAGTATTTCAAGTTCAAGTTCAAAATCTTTTATTGTCATTTCAGCTATATACAAGTATACAACAAAAATGAGACAAAGTTCCTCCAGGACCATGGTGCAACACAAAACAACAGTGCAACAGACAACATGCTACACAAGTGCAAACAGTCCAATATAGTGCAAAAATGTCATTAAATAAAAAATAATAAATACAGAACAGGACAAATACAAAATGAGTAGACAGTGCAATTATTTAGTGCAGGACACAGTCCTGGGAATATGTAAAGTGAGTTGTGCATAGTAGATAGTGACATGCTACACTGAACATAGCAGTCACCGGTAGTAGCCAGAAGAGTTCAGAGTACAATTTTAGATTAGTACAGTACTCTAGCAGCAAGTAGGATAATGTGCAAGACTGCAACAGGAGTGCATAGTTTATTTGTGTGAGGTTTGACTTCAGCACTAGTCCAATGCAAAACAATGTGTGAGTGTGTTTATAGATTTGTATTTATGTATGTGTGTGTGTGTGTGTGTGTGTGTGTATAAGCATTTATAAAAGTGCCGATTTTGGATTCTGAATTGGAACATGATTAGTACATGATTAGAGGACACAGGCAGCTTTTTAATATGAAGAAAGTTAATCAAAGAGAGTCAATAACAACATGATATGTACATAAATGTTCTTTACTAAATGTTAGTTGATAAAAATAAAATTGTCAATGATTTAGTGTATGGGAAGTGCTATTCTGAATGGTCATTTGGCATTTTCTCTTCATATACTGTATGAGTCCACCTCTTGGACCTCAGTGCTGTGTTAAGAAAACCGAGGCTGTGAAGACCAAAGAAAGGTACTGAAAGTTATTAATTGCAATATAATATGTATGAAAAATATGTTTTTGAATAATGGCAATGAATGCTATGAATTTTCACAAATTTAAAGGATCTTAGTCTCTCTTCATATATGGTTTGGGTCTACCTCTAATACAGAAAACAGCAACCAGACAGCTCTTTGAAGTTTTTAGGACTTCATCAACACCACTGAATAAAGTAAGATGTTTGAGGAACATATGGCCATTGTTGAATAATATGAAATATGCAGTTTCATCGTTTTAACATAAATGTCCATTCGGCATAGCACACAATATACTTTGTCATTTTCTCTTCACATACTCTTTGAGCCCAACTCCAGAAACTTAGTGGGCAAGGAAAAACCTTGGGACGCCAAAGCAAAGGTAATCAGAATATCATGATTCTTGAGTAGTGATTCATACTATGAAAGTTCAGAATGCGCACTACAAAGTTAAGTGCAATTCTGTATGGCCATTCTTTATGTTTTGTTCACATGCTGCATGAGTCCACATCAAGAACCTCAAGATGGAAAGCCGAACGCCCTGTGAAATCAAAAAAGGTAAAGTTGTTGAATACAATTTGTTCTTTGAGGGCAATATGTTCATTACTGAAAAGTTGATAGATTTCATGACTTATCTCCAAGGAATCTGCTAACTTTACCTCATTGAGATCAGTATATATCAAATAGGAAGCTTGTAAAAATGAAAACTGTATCAGAGACCTTGAATACAAATTAGGTAAGGAAGACATTAATTACCCATTGGTCATTTGGCACTTTGTCTTGACATACTATTTCAAGTTCAAGTTCAAAATCTTTTATTGTCATTTCAGCTATATACAACAACACAACAAAAACAAGACAATGTTCCTCCAGGACCATAGTGCAACACAAAACAACAGTGTAACAGACAACATGCTACACAAGTGCAAACAGTCCAATATAGTGCAAAAATGTCATTAAATAAACAATAATAAATACAGAACAGGACAAATACAAAATGAGTAGACAGTGCAATTATTTAGTGCAGTACACAGTACTGGGAATATGTAAAGTGAGTTGTGCATAGGAGTCAGTGACATGCTACACTGAACATAGCAGTCACCGATAGGAGCCAGAACAGTTCAGAGTACAGTGCTGGTTTAGTACAGTACTCTAGCAGCAAGTAGGATAATGTGCAAGACTGCAACAGGAGTGCATAGTTTATTTGTGTGAGGTTTGACTTAAGCACTAGTCCAATGCAAAACAATGTGTGAGTGTGTGTATAGATATGTATGTGTGTGTGTGTGTGTGTGTGTGTGTGTGTGTGTGTGTGACTGTGTATAAGCATGTATAAAATTGCCGATTTTGGAATCTGAATTGGAATTTGAACATGATTAGTACATGATTAGAGGACACAGGCAGCTTTTTAAGATGAAGAAAGTTAATCAAAGAGAGTCAATAACAACATGATATGTACATAAATGTTCTTTACTAAATGTTAGTTGATAAAAATAAAATTGTCAATGATTTAGTGTATGGGAAGTGCTATTCTGAATGGTCATTTGGCATTTTCTCTTCATATACTGTATGAGTCCACCTCTTGGACCTCAGTGCTGTGTTAAGAAAACCGAGGCTGTGAAGACCAAAGAAAGGTACTGAAAGTTATTAATTGCAATATAATATGTATGAAAAATATGTTTTTGAATAATGGCAATGAATGCTATGAATTTTCACAAATTTAAAGGATCTTAGTCTCTCTTCATATATGGTTTGGGTCTACCTCTAATACAGAAAACAGCAACCAGACAGCTCTTTGAAGTTTTTAGGACTTCATCAACACCACTGAATAAAGTAAGATGTTTGAGGAACATATGGCCATTGTTGAATAATATGAAATATGCAGTTTCATCGTTTTAACATAAATGTCCATTCGGCATAGCACACAATATACTTTGTCATTTTCTCTTCACATACTCTTTGAGCCCAACTCCAGAAACTTAGTGGGCAAGGAAAAACCTTGGGACGCCAAAGCAAAGGTAATCAGAATATCATGATTCTTGAGTAGTGATTCATACTATGAAAGTTCAGAATGCCCACTACAAAGTTAAGTGCAATTCTGTATGGCCATTCTTTATGTTTTGTTCACATGCTGCATGAGTCCACATCAAGAACCTCAAGATGGAAAGCCGAACGCCCTGTGAAATCAAAAAAGGTAAAGTTGTTGAATACAATTTGTTCTTTGAGGGCAATATGTTCATTACTGAAAAGTTGATAGATTTCATGACTTATCTCCAAGGAATCTGCTAACTTTACCTCATTGAGATCAGTATATATCAAATAGGAAGCTTGTAAAAATGAAAACTGTATCAGAGACCTTGAATACAAATTAGGTAAGGAAGACATTAATTACCCATTGGTCATTTGGCACTTTGTCTTGACATACTATTTCAAGTTCAAGTTCAAAATCTTTTATTGTCATTTCAGCTATATACAACAACACAACAAAAACGAGACAATGTTCCTCCAGGACCATAGTGCAACACAAAACAACAGTGTAACAGACAACATGCTACACAAGTGCAAACAGTCCAATATAGTGCAAAAATGTCATTAAATAAACAATAATAAATACAGAACAGGACAAATACAAAATGAGTAGACAGTGCAATTATTTAGTGCAGTACACAGTACTGGGAATATGTAAAGTGAGTTGTGCATAGGAGTCAGTGACATGCTACACTGAACATAGCAGTCACCGATAGGAGCCAGAACAGTTCAGAGTACAGTGCTGGTTTAGTACAGTACTCTAGCAGCAAGCAGAATAATGTGCAAGACTGCAACAGGAGTGCATAGTTTATTTGTGTGAGGTTTGACTTCAGCACTAGTCCAATGCAAAACAGTGTGTGAGTGTGTTTATAGATTTGTATTTATGTATGTGTGTGTGGGTGTGTGTGTGTGTGTGTGTGTGTGTGTGTGTGTGTGTGTGTGTGTGTGTGTGTATAAGCATTTATAAAAGTGCCGATTTTGGATTCTGAATTGGAACATGATTAGTACATGATTAGAGGACACAGGCAGCTTTTTAATATGAAGAAGGTTAATCAAAGAGAGTCAATAACAACATAATATGTACATAAATGTTCTTTACTAAATGTTAGTTGATAAAAAAAATTGTCAATGATTTAGTGTATGGGAAGTGCTATTCTGAATGGTCATTTGGCATTTTCTCTTCATATACTGTATGAGTCCACCTCTTGGACCTCAGTGCAGTGTTAAGAAAGCCGAGGCTGTGAACAACAAAGAAAGGTACTGAAAGTTATTAATTGCAATATAATATGTATGAAAAATATGTTTATGAATAATGGCAATGAATGCTATGAATTTTCACAAATTTAAAGGATCTTAGTCTCTCTTCATATAAGGTTTGGGTCTACCTCTAATACAGAAAACAGCAACCAGACAGCTCTTTGAAGTTTTTAGGTCTTCATCAACACCACTGAATAAAGTAAGATGTTTGAGGAACATATGGCCATTGTTGAATAATATGAAATATGCAGTTTCAGCGTTTTAACATAAATGTCCATTCGGCATAGCACACAATATACTTTGTCATTTTCTCTTCACATACTCTTTGAGCCCAACTCCAGAAACTTAGTGGGCAAGGAGAAACCTTGGGACGCCAAAGCAAAGGTAATCAGAATATCATGATTCTTGAGTAGTGATTCATACTATGAAAGTGCAGAATGCCCACTACAAAGTTATGTGCAATTCTGTATGGCCATTCTTGATGTTTTGTTCACATGCTGCTTGAGTCCACATCAAGAACCTCAAGATGGAAAGCCGAACGCCCTGTGAAATCAAAAAAGGTAAAGTTGTTGAATACAATTTGTTCTTTGAGGGCAATATGTTCATTACTGAAAAGTTGATAGATTTCATGACTTATCTCCATGGAATCTGCTAACTTTACCTCATTGAGATCAGTATATATCTAATAGGAAGCTTGTAAAAATGAAAACTGTATCAGAGACCTTGAATACAAATTAGGTAAGGAAGACATTAATTACCCATTGGTCATTTGGCACTTTGTCTTGACATACTATTTCAAGTTCAAGTTCAAAATCTTTTATTGTCATTTCAGCTATATACAACAACACAACAAAAACGAGACAATGTTCCTCCAGGACCATAGTGCAACACAAAACAACAGTGTAACAGACAACATGCTACACAAGTGCAAACAGTCCAATATAGTGCAAAAATGTCATTAAATAAACAATAATAAATACAGAACAGGACAAATACAAAATGAGTAGACAGTGCAATTATTTAGTGCAGTACACAGTACTGGGAATATGTAAAGTGAGTTGTGCATAGGAGTCAGTGACATGCTACACTGAACATAGCAGTCACCGATAGGAGCCAGAACAGTTCAGAGTACAGTGCTGGTTTAGTACAGTACTCTAGCAGCAAGTAGGATAATGTGCAAGACTGCAACAGGAGTGCATAGTTTATTTGTGTGAGGTTTGACTTAAGCACTAGTCCAATGCAAAACAATGTGTGAGTGTGTGTATAGATATGTATGTGTGTGTGTGTGTGTGTGTGTGTGTGTGTGACTGTGTATAAGCATGTATAAAATTGCCGATTTTGGAATCTGAATTGGAATTTGAACATGATTAGTACATGATTAGAGGACACAGGCAGCTTTTTAAGATGAAGAAAGTTAATCAAAGAGAGTCAATAACAACATGATATGTACATAAATGTTCTTTACTAAATGTTAGTTGATAAAAATAAAATTGTCAATGATTTAGTGTATGGGAAGTGCTATTCTGAATGGTCATTTGGCATTTTCTCTTCATATACTGTATGAGTCCACCTCTTGGACCTCAGTGCTGTGTTAAGAAAACCGAGGCTGTGAAGACCAAAGAAAGGTACTGAAAGTTATTAATTGCAATATAATATGTATGAAAAATATGTTTTTGAATCATGGCAATGAATGCTATGAATTTTCACAAATTTAAAGGATCTTAGTCTCTCTTCATATATGGTTTGGGTCTACCTCTAATACAGAAAACAGCAACCAGACAGCTCTTTGAAGTTTTTAGGACTTCATCAACACCACTGAATAAAGTAAGATGTTTGAGGAACATATGGCCATTGTTGAATAATATGAAATATGCAGTTTCATCGTTTTAACATAAATGTCCATTCGGCATAGCACACAATATACTTTGTCATTTTCTCTTCACATACTCTTTGAGCCCAACTCCAGAAACTTAGTGGGCAAGGAAAAACCTTGGGACGCCAAAGCAAAGGTAATCAGAATATCATGATTCTTGAGTAGTGATTCATACTATGAAAGTTCAGAATGCCCACTACAAAGTTAAGTGCAATTCTGTATGGCCATTCTTTATGTTTTGTTCACATGCTGCATGAGTCCACATCAAGAACCTCAAGATGGAAAGCCGAACGCCCTGTGAAATCAAAAAAGGTAAAGTTGTTGAATACAATTTGTTCTTTGAGGGCAATATGTTCATTACTGAAAAGTTGATAGATTTCATGACTTATCTCCAAGGAATCTGCTAACTTTACCTCATTGAGATCAGTATATATCAAATAGGAAGCTTGTAAAAATGAAAACTGTATCAGAGACCTTGAATACAAATTAGGTAAGGAAGACATTAATTACCCATTGGTCATTTGGCACTTTGTCTTGACATACTATTTCAAGTTCAAGTTCAAAATCTTTTATTGTCATTTCAGCTATATACAACAACACAACAAAAACGAGACAATGTTCCTCCAGGACCATAGTGCAACACAAAACAACAGTGTAACAGACAACATGCTACACAAGTGCAAACAGTCCAATATAGTGCAAAAATGTCATTAAATAAACAATAATAAATACAGAACAGGACAAATACAAAATGAGTAGACAGTGCAATTATTTAGTGCAGTACACAGTACTGGGAATATGTAAAGTGAGTTGTGCATAGGAGTCAGTGACATGCTACACTGAACATAGCAGTCACCGATAGGAGCCAGAACAGTTCAGAGTACAGTGCTGGTTTAGTACAGTACTCTAGCAGCAAGCAGAATAATGTGCAAGACTGCAACAGGAGTGCATAGTTTATTTGTGTGAGGTTTGACTTCAGCACTAGTCCAATGCAAAACAGTGTGTGAGTGTGTTTATAGATTTGTATTTATGTATGTGTGTGTGGGTGTGTGTGTGTGTGTGTGTGTGTGTGTGTGTGTGTGTGTGTGTGTGTGTGTGTGTATAAGCATTTATAAAAGTGCCGATTTTGGATTCTGAATTGGAACATGATTAGTACATGATTAGAGGACACAGGCAGCTTTTTAATATGAAGAAGGTTAATCAAAGAGAGTCAATAACAACATAATATGTACATAAATGTTCTTTACTAAATGTTAGTTGATAAAAAAAATTGTCAATGATTTAGTGTATGGGAAGTGCTATTCTGAATGGTCATTTGGCATTTTCTCTTCATATACTGTATGAGTCCACCTCTTGGACCTCAGTGCAGTGTTAAGAAAGCCGAGGCTGTGAACAACAAAGAAAGGTACTGAAAGTTATTAATTGCAATATAATATGTATGAAAAATATGTTTATGAATAATGGCAATGAATGCTATGAATTTTCACAAATTTAAAGGATCTTAGTCTCTCTTCATATAAGGTTTGGGTCTACCTCTAATACAGAAAACAGCAACCAGACAGCTCTTTGAAGTTTTTAGGTCTTCATCAACACCACTGAATAAAGTAAGATGTTTGAGGAACATATGGCCATTGTTGAATAATATGAAATATGCAGTTTCAGCGTTTTAACATAAATGTCCATTCGGCATAGCACACAATATACTTTGTCATTTTCTCTTCACATACTCTTTGAGCCCAACTCCAGAAACTTAGTGGGCAAGGAGAAACCTTGGGACGCCAAAGCAAAGGTAATCAGAATATCATGATTCTTGAGTAGTGATTCATACTATGAAAGTGCAGAATGCCCACTACAAAGTTATGTGCAATTCTGTATGGCCATTCTTGATGTTTTGTTCACATGCTGCTTGAGTCCACATCAAGAACCTCAAGATGGAAAGCCGAACGCCCTGTGAAATCAAAAAAGGTAAAGTTGTTGAATACAATTTGTTCTTTGAGGGCAATATGTTCATTACTGAAAAGTTGATAGATTTCATGACTTATCTCCATGGAATCTGCTAACTTTACCTCATTGAGATCAGTATATATCTAATAGGAAGCTTGTAAAAATGAAAACTGTATCAGAGACCTTGAATACAAATTAGGTAAGGAAGACATTAATTACCCATTGGTCATTTGGCACTTTGTCTTGACATACTATTTCAAGTTCAAGTTCAAAATCTTTTATTGTCATTTCAGCTATATACAACAACACAACAAAAACGAGACAATGTTCCTCCAGGACCATAGTGCAACACAAAACAACAGTGTAACAGACAACATGCTACACAAGTGCAAACAGTCCAATATAGTGCAAAAATGTCATTAAATAAACAATAATAAATACAGAACAGGACAAATACAAAATGAGTAGACAGTGCAATTATTTAGTGCAGTACACAGTACTGGGAATATGTAAAGTGAGTTGTGCATAGGAGTCAGTGACATGCTACACTGAACATAGCAGTCACCGATAGGAGCCAGAACAGTTCAGAGTACAGTGCTGGTTTAGTACAGTACTCTAGCAGCAAGTAGGATAATGTGCAAGACTGCAACAGGAGTGCATAGTTTATTTGTGTGAGGTTTGACTTAAGCACTAGTCCAATGCAAAACAATGTGTGAGTGTGTGTATAGATATGTATGTGTGTGTGTGTGTGTGTGTGTGTGTGTGTGTGTGTGACTGTGTATAAGCATGTATAAAATTGCCGATTTTGGAATCTGAATTGGAATTTGAACATGATTAGTACATGATTAGAGGACACAGGCAGCTTTTTAAGATGAAGAAAGTTAATCAAAGAGAGTCAATAACAACATGATATGTACATAAATGTTCTTTACTAAATGTTAGTTGATAAAAATAAAATTGTCAATGATTTAGTGTATGGGAAGTGCTATTCTGAATGGTCATTTGGCATTTTCTCTTCATATACTGTATGAGTCCACCTCTTGGACCTCAGTGCTGTGTTAAGAAAACCGAGGCTGTGAAGACCAAAGAAAGGTACTGAAAGTTATTAATTGCAATATAATATGTATGAAAAATATGTTTTTGAATAATGGCAATGAATGCTATGAATTTTCACAAATTTAAAGGATCTTAGTCTCTCTTCATATATGGTTTGGGTCTACCTCTAATACAGAAAACAGCAACCAGACAGCTCTTTGAAGTTTTTAGGACTTCATCAACACCACTGAATAAAGTAAGATGTTTGAGGAACATATGGCCATTGTTGAATAATATGAAATATGCAGTTTCATCGTTTTAACATAAATGTCCATTCGGCATAGCACACAATATACTTTGTCATTTTCTCTTCACATACTCTTTGAGCCCAACTCCAGAAACTTAGTGGGCAAGGAAAAACCTTGGGACGCCAAAGCAAAGGTAATCAGAATATCATGATTCTTGAGTAGTGATTCATACTATGAAAGTTCAGAATGCCCACTACAAAGTTAAGTGCAATTCTGTATGGCCATTCTTTATGTTTTGTTCACATGCTGCATGAGTCCACATCAAGAACCTCAAGATGGAAAGCCGAACGCCCTGTGAAATCAAAAAAGGTAAAGTTGTTGAATACAATTTGTTCTTTGAGGGCAATATGTTCATTACTGAAAAGTTGATAGATTTCATGACTTATCTCCAAGGAATCTGCTAACTTTACCTCATTGAGATCAGTATATATCAAATAGGAAGCTTGTAAAAATGAAAACTGTATCAGAGACCTTGAATACAAATTAGGTAAGGAAGACATTAATTACCCATTGGTCATTTGGCACTTTGTCTTGACATACTATTTCAAGTTCAAGTTCAAAATCTTTTATTGTCATTTCAGCTATATACAACAACACAACAAAAACGAGACAATGTTCCTCCAGGACCATAGTGCAACACAAAACAACAGTGTAACAGACAACATGCTACACAAGTGCAAACAGTCCAATATAGTGCAAAAATGTCATTAAATAAACAATAATAAATACAGAACAGGACAAATACAAAATGAGTAGACAGTGCAATTATTTAGTGCAGTACACAGTACTGGGAATATGTAAAGTGAGTTGTGCATAGGAGTCAGTGACATGCTACACTGAACATAGCAGTCACCGATAGGAGCCAGAACAGTTCAGAGTACAGTGCTGGTTTAGTACAGTACTCTAGCAGCAAGCAGAATAATGTGCAAGACTGCAACAGGAGTGCATAGTTTATTTGTGTGAGGTTTGACTTCAGCACTAGTCCAATGCAAAACAGTGTGTGAGTGTGTTTATAGATTTGTATTTATGTATGTGTGTGTGGGTGTGTGTGTGTGTGTGTGTGTGTGTGTGTGTGTGTGTGTGTGTGTGTGTGTGTGTGTATAAGCATTTATAAAAGTGCCGATTTTGGATTCTGAATTGGAACATGATTAGTACATGATTAGAGGACACAGGCAGCTTTTTAATATGAAGAAGGTTAATCAAAGAGAGTCAATAACAACATAATATGTACATAAATGTTCTTTACTAAATGTTAGTTGATAAAAAAAATTGTCAATGATTTAGTGTATGGGAAGTGCTATTCTGAATGGTCATTTGGCATTTTCTCTTCATATACTGTATGAGTCCACCTCTTGGACCTCAGTGCAGTGTTAAGAAAGCCGAGGCTGTGAACAACAAAGAAAGGTACTGAAAGTTATTAATTGCAATATAATATGTATGAAAAATATGTTTATGAATAATGGCAATGAATGCTATGAATTTTCACAAATTTAAAGGATCTTAGTCTCTCTTCATATAAGGTTTGGGTCTACCTCTAATACAGAAAACAGCAACCAGACAGCTCTTTGAAGTTTTTAGGTCTTCATCAACACCACTGAATAAAGTAAGATGTTTGAGGAACATATGGCCATTGTTGAATAATATGAAATATGCAGTTTCAGCGTTTTAACATAAATGTCCATTCGGCATAGCACACAATATACTTTGTCATTTTCTCTTCACATACTCTTTGAGCCCAACTCCAGAAACTTAGTGGGCAAGGAGAAACCTTGGGACGCCAAAGCAAAGGTAATCAGAATATCATGATTCTTGAGTAGTGATTCATACTATGAAAGTGCAGAATGCCCACTACAAAGTTATGTGCAATTCTGTATGGCCATTCTTGATGTTTTGTTCACATGCTGCTTGAGTCCACATCAAGAACCTCAAGATGGAAAGCCGAACGCCCTGTGAAATCAAAAAAGGTAAAGTTGTTGAATACAATTTGTTCTTTGAGGGCAATATGTTCATTACTGAAAAGTTGATAGATTTCATGACTTATCTCCATGGAATCTGCTAACTTTACCTCATTGAGATCAGTATATATCTAATAGGAAGCTTGTAAAAATGAAAACTGTATCAGAGACCTTGAATACAAATTAGGTAAGGAAGACATTAATTACCCATTGGTCATTTGGCACTTTGTCTTGACATACTATTTCAAGTTCAAGTTCAAAATCTTTTATTGTCATTTCAGCTATATACAACAACACAACAAAAACGAGACAATGTTCCTCCAGGACCATAGTGCAACACAAAACAACAGTGTAACAGACAACATGCTACACAAGTGCAAACAGTCCAATATAGTGCAAAAATGTCATTAAATAAACAATAATAAATACAGAACAGGACAAATACAAAATGAGTAGACAGTGCAATTATTTAGTGCAGTACACAGTACTGGGAATATGTAAAGTGAGTTGTGCATAGGAGTCAGTGACATGCTACACTGAACATAGCAGTCACCGATAGGAGCCAGAACAGTTCAGAGTACAGTGCTGGTTTAGTACAGTACTCTAGCAGCAAGTAGGATAATGTGCAAGACTGCAACAGGAGTGCATAGTTTATTTGTGTGAGGTTTGACTTAAGCACTAGTCCAATGCAAAACAATGTGTGAGTGTGTGTATAGATATGTATGTGTGTGTGTGTGTGTGTGTGTGTGTGTGTGTGTGACTGTGTATAAGCATGTATAAAATTGCCGATTTTGGAATCTGAATTGGAATTTGAACATGATTAGTACATGATTAGAGGACACAGGCAGCTTTTTAAGATGAAGAAAGTTAATCAAAGAGAGTCAATAACAACATGATATGTACATAAATGTTCTTTACTAAATGTTAGTTGATAAAAATAAAATTGTCAATGATTTAGTGTATGGGAAGTGCTATTCTGAATGGTCATTTGGCATTTTCTCTTCATATACTGTATGAGTCCACCTCTTGGACCTCAGTGCTGTGTTAAGAAAACCGAGGCTGTGAAGACCAAAGAAAGGTACTGAAAGTTATTAATTGCAATATAATATGTATGAAAAATATGTTTTTGAATAATGGCAATGAATGCTATGAATTTTCACAAATTTAAAGGATCTTAGTCTCTCTTCATATATGGTTTGGGTCTACCTCTAATACAGAAAACAGCAACCAGACAGCTCTTTGAAGTTTTTAGGACTTCATCAACACCACTGAATAAAGTAAGATGTTTGAGGAACATATGGCCATTGTTGAATAATATGAAATATGCAGTTTCATCGTTTTAACATAAATGTCCATTCGGCATAGCACACAATATACTTTGTCATTTTCTCTTCACATACTCTTTGAGCCCAACTCCAGAAACTTAGTGGGCAAGGAAAAACCTTGGGACGCCAAAGCAAAGGTAATCAGAATATCATGATTCTTGAGTAGTGATTCATACTATGAAAGTTCAGAATGCCCACTACAAAGTTAAGTGCAATTCTGTATGGCCATTCTTTATGTTTTGTTCACATGCTGCATGAGTCCACATCAAGAACCTCAAGATGGAAAGCCGAACGCCCTGTGAAATCAAAAAAGGTAAAGTTGTTGAATACAATTTGTTCTTTGAGGGCAATATGTTCATTACTGAAAAGTTGATAGATTTCATGACTTATCTCCAAGGAATCTGCTAACTTTACCTCATTGAGATCAGTATATATCAAATAGGAAGCTTGTAAAAATGAAAACTGTATCAGAGACCTTGAATACAAATTAGGTAAGGAAGACATTAATTACCCATTGGTCATTTGGCACTTTGTCTTGACATACTATTTCAAGTTCAAGTTCAAAATCTTCTATTGTCATTTCAGCTATATACAACAACACAACAAAAACGAGACAATGTTCCTCCAGGACCATAGTGCAACACAAAACAACAGTGTAACAGACAACATGCTACACAAGTGCAAACAGTCCAATATAGTGCAAAAATGTCATTAAATAAACAATAATAAATACAGAACAGGACAAATACAAAATGAGTAGACAGTGCAATTATTTAGTGCAGTACACAGTACTGGGAATATGTAAAGTGAGTTGTGCATAGGAGTCAGTGACATGCTACACTGAACATAGCAGTCACCGATAGGAGCCAGAACAGTTCAGAGTACAGTGCTGGTTTAGTACAGTACTCTAGCAGCAAGCAGAATAATGTGCAAGACTGCAACAGGAGTGCATAGTTTATTTGTGTGAGGTTTGACTTCAGCACTAGTCCAATGCAAAACAGTGTGTGAGTGTGTTTATAGATTTGTATTTATGTATGTGTGTGTGGGTGTGTGTGTGTGTGTGTGTGTGTGTGTGTGTGTGTGTGTGTGTGTGTGTGTGTATAAGCATTTATAAAAGTGCCGATTTTGGATTCTGAATTGGAACATGATTAGTACATGATTAGAGGACACAGGCAGCTTTTTAATATGAAGAAGGTTAATCAAAGAGAGTCAATAACAACATAATATGTACATAAATGTTCTTTACTAAATGTTAGTTGATAAAAAAAATTGTCAATGATTTAGTGTATGGGAAGTGCTATTCTGAATGGTCATTTGGCATTTTCTCTTCATATACTGTATGAGTCCACCTCTTGGACCTCAGTGCAGTGTTAAGAAAGCCGAGGCTGTGAACAACAAAGAAAGGTACTGAAAGTTATTAATTGCAATATAATATGTATGAAAAATATGTTTATGAATAATGGCAATGAATGCTATGAATTTTCACAAATTTAAAGGATCTTAGTCTCTCTTCATATAAGGTTTGGGTCTACCTCTAATACAGAAAACAGCAACCAGACAGCTCTTTGAAGTTTTTAGGTCTTCATCAACACCACTGAATAAAGTAAGATGTTTGAGGAACATATGGCCATTGTTGAATAATATGAAATATGCAGTTTCAGCGTTTTAACATAAATGTCCATTCGGCATAGCACACAATATACTTTGTCATTTTCTCTTCACATACTCTTTGAGCCCAACTCCAGAAACTTAGTGGGCAAGGAGAAACCTTGGGACGCCAAAGCAAAGGTAATCAGAATATCATGATTCTTGAGTAGTGATTCATACTATGAAAGTGCAGAATGCCCACTACAAAGTTATGTGCAATTCTGTATGGCCATTCTTGATGTTTTGTTCACATGCTGCTTGAGTCCACATCAAGAACCTCAAGATGGAAAGCCGAACGCCCTGTGAAATCAAAAAAGGTAAAGTTGTTGAATACAATTTGTTCTTTGAGGGCAATATGTTCATTACTGAAAAGTTGATAGATTTCATGACTTATCTCCATGGAATCTGCTAACTTTACCTCATTGAGATCAGTATATATCTAATAGGAAGCTTGTAAAAATGAAAACTGTATCAGAGACCTTGAATACAAATTAGGTAAGGAAGACATTAATTACCCATTGGTCATTTGGCACTTTGTCTTGACATACTATTTCAAGTTCAAGTTCAAAATCTTTTATTGTCATTTCAGCTATATACAACAACACAACAAAAACGAGACAATGTTCCTCCAGGACCATAGTGCAACACAAAACAACAGTGTAACAGACAACATGCTACACAAGTGCAAACAGTCCAATATAGTGCAAAAATGTCATTAAATAAACAATAATAAATACAGAACAGGACAAATACAAAATGAGTAGACAGTGCAATTATTTAGTGCAGTACACAGTACTGGGAATATGTAAAGTGAGTTGTGCATAGGAGTCAGTGACATGCTACACTGAACATAGCAGTCACCGATAGGAGCCAGAACAGTTCAGAGTACAGTGCTGGTTTAGTACAGTACTCTAGCAGCAAGTAGGATAATGTGCAAGACTGCAACAGGAGTGCATAGTTTATTTGTGTGAGGTTTGACTTAAGCACTAGTCCAATGCAAAACAATGTGTGAGTGTGTGTATAGATATGTATGTGTGTGTGTGTGTGTGTGTGTGTGTGTGTGTGTGTGTGTGACTGTGTATAAGCATGTATAAAATTGCCGATTTTGGAATCTGAATTGGAATTTGAACATGATTAGTACATGATTAGAGGACACAGGCAGCTTTTTAAGATGAAGAAAGTTAATCAAAGAGAGTCAATAACAACATGATATGTACATAAATGTTCTTTACTAAATGTTAGTTGATAAAAATAAAATTGTCAATGATTTAGTGTATGGGAAGTGCTATTCTGAATGGTCATTTGGCATTTTCTCTTCATATACTGTATGAGTCCACCTCTTGGACCTCAGTGCTGTGTTAAGAAAACCGAGGCTGTGAAGACCAAAGAAAGGTACTGAAAGTTATTAATTGCAATATAATATGTATGAAAAATATGTTTTTGAATAATGGCAATGAATGCTATGAATTTTCACAAATTTAAAGGATCTAAGTCTCTCTTCATATATGGTTTGGGTCTACCTCTAATACAGAAAACAGCAACCAGACAGCTCTTTGAAGTTTTTAGGACTTCATCAACACCACTGAATAAAGTAAGATGTTTGAGGAACATATGGCCATTGTTGAATAATATGAAATATGCAGTTTCAGCGTTTTAACATAAATGTCCATTCGGCATAGCACACAATATACTTTGTCATTTTCTCTTCACATACTCTTTGAGCCCAACTCCAGAAACTTAGTGGGCAAGGAAAAACCTTGGGACGCCAAAGCAAAGGTAATCAGAATATCATGATTCTTGAGTAGTGATTCATACTATGAAAGTTCAGAATGCCCACTACAAAGTTAAGTGCAATTCTGTATGGCCATTCTTTATGTTTTGTTCACATGCTGCATGAGTCCACATCAAGAACCTCAAGATGGAAAGCCGAACGCCCTGTGAAATCAAAAAAGGTAAAGTTGTTGAATACAATTTGTTCTTTGAGGGCAATATGTTCATTACTGAAAAGTTGATAGATTTCATGACTTATCTCCAAGGAATCTGCTAACTTTACCTCATTGAGATCAGTATATATCAAATAGGAAGCTTGTAAAAATGAAAACTGTATCAGAGACCTTGAATACAAATTAGGTAAGGAAGACATTAATTACCCATTGGTCATTTGGCACTTTGTCTTGACATACTATTTCAAGTTCAAGTTCAAAATCTTTTATTGTCATTTCAGCTATATACAACAACACAACAAAAATGAGACAATGTTCCTCCAGGACCATAGTGCAACACAAAACAACAGTGTAACAGACAACATGCTACACAAGTGCAAACAGTCCAATATAGTGCAAAAATGTCATTAAATAAACAATAATAAATACAGAACAGGACAAATACAAAATGAGTAGACAGTGCAATTATTTAGTGCAGTACACAGTACTGGGAATATGTAAAGTGAGTTGTGCATAGGAGTCAGTGACATGCTACACTGAACATAGCAGTCACCGATAGGAGCCAGAACAGTTCAGAGTACAGTGCTGGTTTAGTACAGTACTCTAGCAGCAAGCAGGATAATGTGCAAGACTGCAACAGGAGTGCATAGTTTATTTGTGTGAGGTTTGACTTCAGCACTAGTCCAATGCAAAACAATGTGTGAGTGTGTTTATAGATTTGTATTTATGTATGTATGTGTGTGTGGTGTGTGTGTGTGTGTGTGTGTGTGTGTGTGTGTATAAGCATTTATAAAAGTGCCGATTTTGGATTCTGAATTGGAACATGATTAGTACATGATTAGAGGACACAGGCAGCTTTTTAATATGAAGAAGGTTAATCAAAGAGAGTCAATAACAACATTATATGTACATAAATGTTCTTTACTAAATGTTAGTTGATAAAAAAAATTGTCAATGATTTAGTGTATGGGAAGTGCTATTCTGAATGGTCATTTGGCATTTTCTCTTCATATACTGTATGAGTCCACCTCTTGGACCTCAGTGCAGTGTTAAGAAAGCCGAGGCTGTGAAGACCAAAGAAAGGTACTGAAAGTTATTAATTGCAATATAATATGTATGAAAAATATGTTTATGAATAATGGCAATGAATGCTATGAATTTTCACAAATTTAAAGGATCCTAGTCTCTCTTCATATAAGGTTTGGTTCTACCTCTAATACAGAAAACAGCAACCAGACAGCTCTTTGAAGGTTTTAGGACTTCATCAACACCACTGAATAAAGTAAGATGTTTGAGGAACATATGGCCATTGTTGAATAATAGGAAATATGCAGTTTCAGCTTTTTAACATAAATGTCCATTCAGCATAGCACACAATATACTTTGTCATTTTCTCTTCACATACTCTTTGAGCCCAACTCCAGAAACGTAGTGGGCAAGGAGAAACCTTGGGACGCCAAAGCAAAGGTAATCAGAATATCATGATTCTTGAGTAGTGATTCATACTATGAAAGTTCAGAATGTCCACTACAAAGTTAAGTGCAATTCTGTATGGCTATTCTTTATGTTTTGTTCACATGCTGCTTGAGTCCACATCAAGAACCTCAAGATGGAAAGCCGAACGCTTGTGAAATCAAAAAAGGTAAATTTGTTGAATACAATTTGTTATTTGAGGACAATATGTTCCTTGCTGAAAAGTTGATAGATTTCATGACTTATCTCCAAGGAATCTGCTAACTTTACCTCAGTGAGATCAGTATATATCAAATAGGAAGCCTGTAAAAATGAAAACTGTATCAGAGACCTTGAATACAAAATAGGTAAGGAAGACATTAATTACCCATTGGTCATTTGGCACTTTGTCTTGACATACTATTTCAAGTTCAAGTTCAAAATCTTTTATTGTCATTTCAGCTATATACAAGTACACAACAAATACGAGACAATGTTCCTCCAGGACCATGGTGCAACACAAAACAACAGTGCAACAGACAACATGCTACACAAGTGCAAACAGTCCAATATAGTGCAAAAATGTCATTAAATATACAATAATAAATACAGAACAGGACAAATATAAAATGAGTAGACAGTGCAATTATTTAGTGCAGTACACAGTACTGGGAATATGTAAAGTGAGTTGTGCATAGGAGTCAGTGACATGCTACAATGAACATAGCATTCACCGATAGGAGCCAGAACAGTTCAGAGTACAGTGCTGGTTTAGTACAGTACTCTAGCAGCAAGTAGGATAATGTGCAAGACTGCAACAGGAGTGCATAGTTTATTTGTGTGAGGTTTGACTTCAGCACTAGTCCAATGCAAAACAATGTGTGAGTGTGTTTATAGATTTGTATTTATGTATGTGTGTGTGTGTGTGTGTGTGTGTGTGTGTGTGTGTGTGTGTGTGTGTATAAGCATTTATAAAAGTGCCGATTTTGGATTCTGAATTGGAACATGATTAGTACATGATTAGAGGACACAGGCAGCTTTTTAATATGAAGAAAGTTAATCAAAGAGAGTCAATAACAACATGATATGTACATAAATGTTCTTTACTAAATGTTAGTTGATAAAAAAAATTGTCAATGATTTAGTGTATGGGAAGTGCTATTCTGAATGGTCATTTGGCATTTTCTCTTCATATACTGTATGAGTCCACCTCTTGGACCTCAGTGCAGTGTTAAGAAAGCCGAGGCTGTGAAGACCAAAGAAAGGTACTGAAAGTTATTAATTGCAATATAATATGTATGAAAAATATGTTTATGAATAATGGCAATGAATGCTATGAATTTTCACAAATTTAAAGGATCTTAGTCTCTCTTCATATATGGTTTGGGTTTACCTCTAATACAGAAAACAGCAACCAGACAGCTCTTTGAAGTTTTTAGGACTTCATCAACACCACTGAATAAAGTAAGATGTTTGAGGAACATATGGCCAATGTTGAATAATATGAAATATGCAGTTTCAGCGTTTTAACATAAATGTCCATTCGGCATAGCACACAATATACTTTGTCATTTTCTCTTCACATACTCTTTGAGCCCAACTCCAGAAACTTAGTGGGCAAGGAGAAACCTTGGGACGCCAAAGCAAAGGTAATCAGAATATCATGATTCTTGAGTAGTGATTCATACTATGAAAGTTCAGAATGCCCACTACAAAGTTAAGTGCAATTCTGTATGGCCATTCTTTATGTTTTGTTCACATGCTGCATGAGTCCACATCAAGAACCTCAAGATGGAAAGCCGAACGCCCTGTGAAATCAAAAAAGGTAAAGTTGTTGAATACAATTTGTTCTTTGAGGGCAATATGTTCATTACTGAAAAGTTGATAGATTTCATGACTTATCTCCAAGGAATCTGCTAACTTTACCTCATTGAGATCAGTATATATCAAATAGGAAGCTTGTAAAAATGAAAACTGTATCAGAGACCTTGAATACAAATTAGGTAAGGAAGACATTAATTACCCATTGGTCATTTGGCACTTTGTCTTGACATACTATTTCAAGTTCAAGTTCAAAATCTTTTATTGTCATTTCAGCTATATACAAGTACACAACAAAAACGAGACAATGTTCCTCCAGGACCATAGTACAACACAAAACAACAGTGTAACAGACAACATGCTACACAAGTGCAAACAGTCCAATATAGTGCAAAAATGTCATTAAATAAACAATAATAAATACAGAACGGGACAAATACAAAATGAGTAGACAGTGCAATTATTTAGTGCAGTACACAGTACTAGGAATATGTAAAGTGAGTTGTGCATAGGAGTCAGTGACATGCTACACTGAACATAGCAGTCACCGATAGGAGCCAGAACAGTTCAGAGTACAGTGCTGGTTTAGTACAGTACTCTAGCAGCAAGTAGTATAATGTGCAAGACTGCAACAGGAGTGCATAGTTTATTTGTGTGAGGTTTGACTTAAGCACTAGTCCAATGCAAAACAATGTGTGAGTGTGTGTATAGATATGTATGTGTGTGTGTGTGTGTGTGTGTGTGTGTGTGTGTGTGTGTGTGTGTGTGTGTGTGTGTGACTGTGTATAAGCATGTATAAAATTGCCGATTTTGGAATCTGAATTGGAACATGATTAGTACATGATTAGAGGACACAGGCAGCTTTTTAAGATGAAGAAGGTTAATCAAAGAGAGTCAATAACTACATGATGTGTACATTAATGTTCTTTACTAAATGTTAGTTGATAAAAAAAAATTGTCAATGATTTAAAGTATGGCTACTGCTATTCTGAATGCTCCTTTGGCATTTTCTCTTCATATACTGTATGAGTCCACCTCTTGGACCTCAGTGCAGTGTTAAGAAAGCCGAGGCTGTGAACAGCAAAGAAAGGTACTGAAAGTTAGTAATTGCAATATAATATGTATGAAAAATATGTTTATGAATAATGGCAATGATTGCTATGAATTTTCACAAATTTAAAGTATCTTAGTCTCTCTTCATATATGGTTTGGGTCTAACTCTAATACAGAAAACGGCAACCAGACAGCTCTTTGAAGTTTTTGGGACTTCATCAGCACCACTGAATAAAGTAAGATGTTTGAGGAACATATGGCCATTGTTGAATAATATGAAATATGCAGTTTCAGCGTTTTAACATAAATGTCCATTCAGCATAGCACACAATATACTTTGTCATTTTCTCTTCACATACTCTTTGAGCCCAACTCCAGAAACGTAGTGGGCAAGGAGAAACCTTGGGACGCCAAAGCAAAGGTAATCAGAATATCATGATTCTTGAGTAGTGATTCATACTATGAAAGTTCAGAATGCCCACTACAAAGTTAAGTGCAATTCTGTCTGGCCATTCTTTATGTTTTGTTCACATGCTGCTTGAGTCCACATCAAGAACCTCAAGATGGAAAGCCGAACGCTTGTGAAATCAAAAAAGGTAAAGTTGTTGAATACAATTTGTTCTTTGAGTGCAATATGTTTATTTCTGAAAAGTTGATAGATATCATGACTTATCTCCAAGGAATCTGCTAACTTTACCTCAGTGAGATCAGTATATATCAAATAGGAAGCTTTTTAAATTGAAAACTGTATCAGAGACCTTGAATGCAAAACTGGTAAGGAAGACATTAATTATTCATTGCTCATTTGGCACTTTGTCTTGACATACTATTTCAAGTTCAAGTTCAAAATCTTTTATTGTAATTTCAGCTATATACATATACACAACAAAAATGAGACAATGTTCCTCCAGGACCATGGTGCAACACAAAACAACAGTGCAACAGACAACATGCTACACAAGTGCAAACAGTCCAATAGAGTGCAAAAATGTCATTAAATAAAAAATAATAAATACAGAACAGGACAAATACAAAATGAGTAGACAGTGCAAGTATTTAGTGCAGTACACAGTCCTGGGAATATGTAAAGTGAGTTGTGCATAGTAGTCAGTGACATGCTACAATGAACATAGCAGTCACCGATAGTAGCCAGAAGAGTTCAGAGTACAATTTTAGATTAGTACAGTACTCTAGCAGCAAGTAGGATAATGTGCAAGACTGCAAGAGGAGTGCATAGTTTATTTGTGTGAGGTTTGACTTCAGCACTAGTCCAATGCAAAACAATGTGTGAGTGTGTGTATAGATATGTATGTGTGTGTGTGTGTGTGTGTGTGTGTGTGTGTGTGTGTGTGTGTGTGTGACTGTGTATAAGCATGTATAAAATTGCCGATTTTGGAATCTGAATTGGAATTGGAACATGATTAGTACATGATTAGAGGACACAGGCAGCTTTTTAAGATGAAGAAGGTTAATCAAAGAGAGTCAATAACTACATGATGTGTACATTAATGTTCTTTACTAAATGTTAGTTGATAAAAAAAAATTGTCAATGATTTAAAGTATGGCAACTGCTATTCTGAATGCTCCTTTGGCATTTTCTCTTCATATACTGTATGAGTCCACCTCTTGGACCTCAGTGCAGTGTTAAGAAAGCCGAGGCTGTGAACAGCAAAGAAAGGTACTGAAAGTAATTGCAATATAATAGGTATGAAAAATATGTTTATGAATAATGCCAATGATTGCTATGAATTTTCACAAATTTAAAGTATCTTAGTCTCTCTTCATATATGGTTTGGGTCTAACTCTAATACAGAAAACGGCAACCAGACAGCTCTTTGAAGTTTTTGGGACTTCATCAGCACCACTGAATAAAGTAAGATGTTTGAGGAACATATGGCCTTTGTTGAATAATATGAAATATGCAGTTTCAGCGTTTTAACATAAATGTCCATTCAGCATAGCACACAATATACTTTGTCATTTTCTCTTCACATACTCTTTGAGCCCAACTCCAGAAACTTAGTGGGCAAGGAGAAACCTTGGGACGCCAAAGCAAAGGTAATCAGAATATCATGATTCTTGAGTAGTGATTCATACTATGAAAGTTCAGAATGCCCACTACAAAGTTAAGTGCAATTCTGTCTGGCCATTCTTTATGTTTTGTTCACATGCTGCTTGAGTCCACATCAAGAACCTCAAGATGGAAAGCCGAACGCTTGTGAAATCAAAAAAGGTAAAGTTGTTGAATACAATTTGTTCTTTGAGAGCAATATGTTCATTTCTGAAAAGTTGATAGATATCATGACTTATCTCCAAGGAATCTGCTAACTTTACCTCATTGAGATCAGTATATATCAAATAGGAAGCTTGTGAAAATGAAAACTGTATCAGAGACCTTGAATACAAATTAGGTAAGGAAGACATTAATTACCCATTGGTCATTTGGCACTTTGTCTTGACATACTATTTCAAGTTCAAGTTCAAAATCTTTTATTGTCATTTCAGCTATATACAAGTACACAACAAAAACGAGACAATGTTCCTCCAGGACCATAGTGCAACACAAAACAACAGTGTAACAGACAACATGCTACACAAGTGCAAACAGTCCAATATAGTGCAAAAATGTCATTTAATAAACAATAATAAATACAGAACGGGACAAATACAAAATGAGTAGACAGTGCAATTATTTAGTGCAGTACACAGTACTGGGAATATGTAAAGTGAGTTGTGCATAGGAGTCAGTGACATGCTACACTGAACATAGCAGTCACCGATAGGAGCCAGAACAGTTCAGAGTACAGTGCTGGTTTAGTACAGTACTCTAGCAGCAAGTAGGATAATGTGCAAGACTGCAACAGGAGTGCATAGTTTATTTGTGTGAGGTTTGACTTAAGCACTAGTCCAATGCAAAACAATGTGTGAGTGTGTGTATAGATATGTATGTGTGTGTGTGTGTGTGTGTGTGTGTGTGTGTGTGTGACTGTGTATGAGCATGTATAAAATTGCCAATTTTGGAATCTGAATTGGAACATGATTAGTACATGATTAGAGGACACAGGCAGCTTTTTAAGATGAAGAAGGTTAATCAAAGAGAGTCAATAACTACATGATGTGTACATTAATGTTCTTTACTAAATGTTAGTTGATAAAAAAAAAATTGTCAATGATTTAAAGTATGGCTACTGCTATTCTGAATGCTCCTTTGGCATTTTCTCTTCATATACTGTATGAGTCCACCTCTTGGACCTCAGTGCAGTGTTAAGAAAGCCGAGGCTGTGAACAGCAAAGAAAGGTACTGAAAGTTAGTAATTGCAATATAATATGTATGAAAAATATGTTTATGAATAATGGCAATGATTGCTATGAATTTTCACAAATTTAAAGTATCTTAGTCTCTCTTCATATATGGTTTGGGTCTAACTCTAATACAGAAAACGGCAACCAGACAGCTCTTTGAAGTTTTTGGGACTTCATCAGCACCACTGAATAAAGTAAGATGTTTGAGGAACATATGGCCATTGTTGAATAATATGAAATATGCAGTTTCAGCGTTTTAACATAAATGTCCATTCAGCATAGCACACAATATACTTTGTCATTTTCTCTTCACATACTCTTTGAGCCCAACTCCAGAAACGTAGTGGGCAAGGAGAAACCTTGGGACGCCAAAGCAAAGGTAATCAGAATATCATGATTCTTGAGTAGTGATTCATACTATGAAAGTTCAGAATGCCCACTACAAAGTTAAGTGCAATTCTATATGGCCATTCTTTATGTTTTGTTCACATGCTGCTTGAGTCCACATCAAGAACCTCAAGATGGAAAGCCGAACGCTTGTGAAATCAAAAAAGGTAAAGTTGTTGAATACAATTTGTTCTTTGAGGGCAATATGTTTATTTCTGAAAAGTTGATAGATATCATGACTTATCTCCAAGGAATCTGCTAACTTTACCTCAGTGAGATCAGTATATATCAAATAGGAAGCTTTTTAAAATGAAAACTGTATCAGAGACCTTGAATGCAAAACTGGTAAGGAAGACATTAATTATTCATTGGTCATTTGGCACTTTGTCTTGACATAGTATTTCAAGTTCAAGTTCAAAATCTTTTATTGTCATTTCAGCTATATACAAGTATACAACAGAAATGAGACAAAGTTCCTCCAGGACCATGGTGCAACACAAAACAACAGTGCAACAGACAACATGCTACACAAGTGCAAACAGTCCAATATAGTGCAAAAATGTCATTAAATAAACAATAATAAATACAGAACAGGACAAATACAAAATGAGTAGACAGTGCAATTATTTAGTGCAGGACACAGTCCTGGGAATATGTAAAGTGAGTTGTGCATAGTAGTCAGTGACATGCTACACTGAACATAGCAGTCACCGGTAGTAGCCAGAAGAGTTCAGAGTACAATTTTAGATTAGTACAGTACTCTAGCAGCAAGTAGGATAATGTGCAAGACTGCAACAGGAGTGCATAGTTTATTTGTGTGAGGTTTGACTTCAGCACTAGTCCAATGCAAAACAATGTGTGAGTGTGTGTATAGATATGTATGTGTGTGTGTGTGTGTGTGTGTGTGTGTGTGTGTGTGTGTGTGTGTGACTGTGTATAAGCATGTATAAAATTGCCGATTTTGGAATCTGAATTGGAACATGATTAGTACATGATTAGAGGACACAGGCAGCTTTTTAAGATGAAGAAGGTTAATCAAAGAGAGTCAATAACTAGATGATGTGTACATTAATGTTCTTTACTAAATGTTAGTTGATAAAAAAAAATTGTCAATGATTTAAAGTATGGCTACTGCTATTCTGAATGCTCCTTTGGCATTTTCTCTTCATATACTGTATGAGTCCACCTCTTGGACCTCAGTGCAGTGTTAAGAAAGCCGAGGCTGTGAACAGCAAAGAAAGGTACTGAAAGTTAGTAATTGCAATATAATATGTATGAAAAATATGTTTATGAATAATGGCAATGATTGCTATGAATTTTCACAAATTTAAAGTATCTTAGTCTCTCTTCATATATGGTTTGGGTCTAACTCTAATACAGAAAACGGCAACCAGACAGCTCTTTGAAGTTTTTGGGACTTCATCAGCACCACTGAATAAAGTAAGATGTTTGAGGAACATATGGCCATTGTTGAATAATATGAAATATGCAGTTTCAGCGTTTTAACATAAATGTCCATTCAGCATAGCACACAATATACTTTGTCATTTTCTCTTCACATACTCTTTGAGCCCAACTCCAGAAACGTAGTGGGCAAGGAGAAACCTTGGGACGCCAAAGCAAAGGTAATCAGAATATCATGATTCTTGAGTAGTGATTCATACTATGAAAGTTCAGAATGCCCACTACAAAGTTAAGTGCAATTCTGTATGGCCATTCTTTATGTTTTGTTCACATGCTGCTTGAGTCCACATCAAGAACCTCAAGATGGAAAGCCGAACGCTTGTGAAATCAAAAAAGGTAAAGGTGTTGAATACAATTTGTTATTTGAGGGCAATATGTTCATTACTGAAAAGTTGATAGATTTCATGACTTATCGCCAAGGAATCTTCTAAGTTTACCTCATTGAGATCAGTATATATCAAATAGGAAGCTTGTAAAAATGAAAACTGTATCAGAGACCTCGAATACAAATTAGGTAAGGAAGACATTAATTACCCATTGGTCATTTGGCACTTTGTCTTGACATACTATTTCAAGTTCAAGTTCAAAATCTTTTATTGTCATTTCAGCTATATACAAGTACACAACAAAAACGAGACAATGTTCCTCCAGGACCATGGTGCAACACAAAACAACAGTGCAACAGACAACATTCTACACAAGTGCAAACAGTCCAATATAGTGCAAAAATGTCATTAAATAAACAATAATAAATACAGAACAGAACAAATCCAAAATGAGTAGACAGTGCAATTATTTAGTGCAGTACACAGTACTGGGAATATGTAAAGTGAGTTGTGCATAGGAGTCAGTGACATGCTACACTGAACATAGCAGTCACCGATAGGAGCCAGAACAGTTCAGAGTACAGTGCTGGTTTAGTACAGTACTCTAGCAGCAAGTAGGATAATGTGCAAGACTGCAACAGGAGTGCATAGTTTATTTGTGTGAGGTTTGACTTCAGCACTAGTCCAATGCAAAACAATGTGTGAGTGTGTGTATGTATGTGTGTGTGTGTGTGTGTGTGTGTGTGTGTGTGTGTGTGTGTGTGTGTGTGTCTGTGTGTGACTGTGTATAAGCATGTATAAAATTTCCGATTTTGGATTCTGAATTGGAACATGATTAGTACATGATTAGAGGACACAGGCAGCTTTTTAAGATGAAGAAAGTTAATCAAAGAGAGTCAATAACAACATGATATGTACATAAATGTTCTTTACTAAATGTTAGTTGATAAAAAAATATTGTCAATGATTTAGTGTATGGGAAGTGCTATTCTGAAAGGTCATTTGGCATTTTCTCTTCATATACTGTATGAGTCCACCTCTTGGACCTCAGTGCAGTGTTAAGAAAGCTGAGGCTGTGAAGACCAAAGAAAGGTACTGAAAGTTATTAATTGCAATATAATATGTATGAAAAATATGTGTATGAATAATGGAAATGAATGCTATGAATTTTCACAAATTTAAAGGATCTTAGTCTCTCTTCATATATGGTTTGGGTCTACCTCTAATACAGAAAACGGCAACCAGACAGCTCTTTGAAGTTTTTGGGATTTCATCAGCACCTCTGAATAAAGTAAGATGTTTGAGCAACATATGGCCATTGTTGAATAATATGAAATTTGCAGTTTCAGCTTTTTAACATAAATGTCCATTCGGCATAGCACACAATATACTTTGTCATTTTCTCTTCACATACTCTTTGAGCCCAACTCCAGAAACGTAGTGGGCAAGGAGAAACCTTGGGACGCCAAAGCAAAGGTAATCAGAATATCATGATTCTTGAGTAGTGATTCATACTATGAAAGTTCAGAATGCCCACTACAAAGTTAAGTGCAATTCTGTATGGCCATTCTTTATGTCTTGTTCACATGCTGCTTGAGTCCACATCAAGAACCTCAAGATGGAAAGCCGAACGCTTGTGAAATCAAAAAAGGTAAAGTTGTTGAATACAATTTGTTCTTTGAGGGCAATATATTCATTTCTGAAAAGTTGATAGATATCATGACTTATCTCCAAGGAATCTGCTAACTTTACCTCAGTGAGATCAGTATATATCAAATAGTAAGCTTTTAAAAATGAAAACTGTATCAGAGACCTTGAATGCAAAATTGGTAAGGAAGACATTAATTATTCATTGCTCATTTGGCACTTTGTCTTGATATACTATTTCAAGTTCAAGTTCAAAATATTTTATTATCATTTCAGCTATATACAAGTACACAACAAAAATGAGACAATGTTCCTCCAGGACCATGGTGCAACACAAAACAACAGTGCAACAGACAACATGCTACACAAGTGCAAACAGTCCAATATAGTGCAAAAATGTCATTAAATAAACAATAATAAATACAGAACAGGACAAATACAAAATGAGTAGACAGTGCAATTATTTAGTGCAGAACACAGTCCTGGGAATATGTATAGTGAGTTGTGCATAGTAGTCAGTGACATGCTACACTGAACATAGCAGTCACCGGTAGTAGCCAGAAGAGTTCAGAGTACAATTTTAGATTAGTACAGTACTCTAGCAGCAAGTCGGATAATGTGCAAGACTGCAACAGGAGTGCATAGTTTATTTGTGTGAGGTTTGACTTCAGCACTTGTCCAATGCAAAACAATGTGTGAGTGTGTGTATAGATATGTGTGTGTGTGTGTGTGTGTGTGTGTGTGTGTGTGTGTGTGTGTGTGTGTGTGTGTGTGTGTGTGTGTGTGTGAGACTGTGTATAAGCATGTATAAAATTGCCGATTTTGGAATCTGAATTGGAATTGGAACATGATTAGTACATGATTAGAGGACACAGGCAGCTTTTTAAGATGAAGAAGGTTAATCAAAGAGAGTCAACAGCTACATGATGTGTACATAAATGTTCTTTACTAAATGTTAGTTGATAAAAAAAAATGTCAACGATTTAAAGTATGGCAAGTGCTATTCTGAATGCTCCTTTGGCATTTTCTCTTCATATACTGTACGAGTCCACCTCTTGGACCTCCGTGCAGTGTTAAGAAAGCTGAGGCTGTGAAGAGCAAAGAAAGGTACTGAAAGTTATTAATTGCAATATAATATGTATGAAAAATATGTTTATGAATAATGGCAATGAATGCCATGAATTTTCACAGATTTAAAGTATCTTAGTCTCTCTTCATATATGGTTTGGGTCTACCTCTAATACAGAAAACAGCAACCAGACAGCTCTTTGAAGTTTTTAGGACTTCATCAGCACCATTGAATAAAGTAAGATGTTTGAGCAACATATGGCCATTGTTGAATAATATGAAATATGCAGTTTCAGCGTTTTAACATAAATGTCCATTCAGCATAGCACACAATATACTTTGTCATTTTCTCTTCACATACTCTTTGAGCCCAACTCCAGAAACGTAATGGGCAAGGAAAAACCTTGGGACGCCAAAGCAAAGGTAATCAGAATATCATGATTCTTGAGTAGTGATTCATACTTTGAAAGTTCAGAATGCCCACTACAAAGTTAAGTGCAATTCTGTATGGCCATTCTTTATGTTTTGTTCACATGCTGCTTGAGTCCACATCAAGAACCTCAAGATGGAAAGCCGAACGCTTGTGAAATCAAAAAAGGTAAAGGTGTTGAATACAATTTGTTATTTGAGGGCAATATGTTCATTACTGAAAAGTTGATAGATTTCATGACTTATCTCCAAGGAATCTGCTAACTTTACCTCATTGAGATCAGTATATATCAAATAGGAAGCTTGTAAAAATGAAAACTGTATCAGAGACCTCGAATACAAATTAGGTAAGGAAGACATTAATTACCCATTGGTCATTTGGCACTTTGTCTTGACATACTATTTCAAGTTCAAGTTCAAAATCTTTTATTGTCATTTCAGCTATATACAAGTACACAACAAAAACGAGACAATGTTCCTCCAGGACCATGGTGCAACACAAAACAACAGTGCAACAGACAACATTCTACACAAGTGCAAACAGTCCAATATAGTGCAAAAATGTCATTAAATAAACAATAATAAATACAGAACAGAACAAATCCAAAATGAGTAGACAGTGCAATTATTTAGTGCAGTACACAGTACTGGGAATATGTAAAGTGAGTTGTGCATAGGAGTCAGTGACATGCTACACTGAACATAGCAGTCACCGATAGGAGCCAGAACAGTTCAGAGTACAGTGCTGGTTTAGTACAGTACTCTAGCAGCAAGTAGGATAATGTGCAAGAGTGCAACAGGAGTGCATAGTTTATTTGTGTGAGGTTTGACTTCAGCACTAGTCCAATGCAAAACAATGTGTGAGTGTGTGTATAGATATGTGTGTGTGTGTGTGTGTGTGTGTGTGTGTGTGTGTGTGTGTGTGTGTGTGTGTGTGTGTGTGTGTGTGTGTGAGACTGTATAAGCATGTATAAAATTGCCGATTTTGGAATCTGAATTGGAATTGGAACATGATTAGTACATGATTAGAGGACACAGGCAGCTTTTTAAGATGAAGAAGGTTAATCAAAGAGAGTCAACAGCTACATGATGTGTACATAAATGTTCTTTACTAAATGTTAGTTGATAAAAAAAAATGTCAACGATTTAAAGTATGGCAAGTGCTATTCTGAATGCTCCTTTGGCATTTTCTCTTCATATACTGTACGAGTCCACCTCTTGGACCTCCGTGCAGTGTTAAGAAAGCTGAGGCTGTGAAGAGCAAAGAAAGGTACTGAAAGTTATTAATTGCAATATAATATGTATGAAAAATATGTTTATGAATAATGGCAATGAATGCCATGAATTTTCACAGATTTAAAGTATCTTAGTCTCTCTTCATATATGGTTTGGGTCTACCTCTAATACAGAAAACAGCAACCAGACAGCTCTTTGAAGTTTTTAGGACTTCATCAGCACCATTGAATAAAGTAAGATGTTTGAGCAACATATGGCCATTGTTGAATAATATGAAATATGCAGTTTCAGCGTTTTAACATAAATGTCCATTCAGCATAGCACACAATATACTTTGTCATTTTCTCTTCACATACTCTTTGAGCCCAACTCCAGAAACGTAATGGGCAAGGAAAAACCTTGGGACGCCAAAGCAAAGGTAATCAGAATATCATGATTCTTGAGTAGTGATTCATACTTTGAAAGTTCAGAATGCCCACTACAAAGTTAAGTGCAATTCTGTATGGCCATTCTTTATGTTTTGTTCACATGCTGCTTGAGTCCACATCAAGAACCTCAAGATGGAAAGCCGAACGCTTGTGAAATCAAAAAAGGTAAAGGTGTTGAATACAATTTGTTATTTGAGGGCAATATGTTCATTACTGAAAAGTTGATAGATTTCATGACTTATCTCCAAGGAATCTGCTAACTTTACCTCATTGAGATCAGTATATATCAAATAGGAAGCTTGTAAAAATGAAAACTGTATCAGAGACCTCGAATACAAATTAGGTAAGGAAGACATTAATTACCCATTGGTCATTTGGCACTTTGTCTTGACATACTATTTCAAGTTCAAGTTCAAAATCTTTTATTGTCATTTCAGCTATATACAAGTACACAACAAAAACGAGACAATGTTCCTCCAGGACCATGGTGCAACACAAAACAACAGTGCAACAGACAACATTCTACACAAGTGCAAACAGTCCAATATAGTGCAAAAATGTCATTAAATAAACAATAATAAATACAGAACAGAACAAATCCAAAATGAGTAGACAGTGCAATTATTTAGTGCAGTACACAGTACTGGGAATATGTAAAGTGAGTTGTGCATAGGAGTCAGTGACATGCTACACTGAACATAGCAGTCACCGATAGGAGCCAGAACAGTTCAGAGTACAGTGCTGGTTTAGTACAGTACTCTAGCAGCAAGTAGCATAATGTGCAAGAGTGCAACAGGAGTGCATAGTTTATTTGTGTGAGGTTTGACTTCAGCACTAGTCCAATGCAAAACAATGTGTGAGTGTGTGTATAGATATGTATGTATGTGTGTGTGTGTGTGTGTGTGTTTGTGTGTGTGTCTGTGTGTGACTGTGTATAAGCATGTATAAAATTTCCGATTTTGGATTCTGAATTGGAACATGATTAGTACATGATTAGAGGACACAGGCAGCTTTTTAAGATGAAGAAAGTTAATCAAAGAGAGTCAATAACAACATGATATGTACATAAATGTTCTTTACTAAATGTTAGTTGATAAAAAAATATTGTCAATGATTTAGTGTATGGGAAGTGCTATTCTGAAAGGTCATTTGGCATTTTCTCTTCATATACTGTATGAGTCCACCTCTTGGACCTCAGTGCAGTGTTAAGAAAGCTGAGGCTGTGAAGACCAAAGAAAGGTACTGAAAGTTATTAATTGCAATATAATATGTATGAAAAATATGTGTATGAATAATGGAAATGAATGCTATGAATTTTCACAAATTTAAAGGATCTTAGTCTCTCTTCATATATGGTTTGGGTCTACCTCTAATACAGAAAACGGCAACCAGACAGCTCTTTGAAGTTTTTGGGATTTCATCAGCACCTCTGAATAAAGTAAGATGTTTGAGCAACATATGGCCATTGTTGAATAATATGAAATTTGCAGTTTCAGCGTTTTAACATAAATGTCCATTCAGCATAGCACACAATATACTTTGTCATTTTCTCTTCACATACTCTTTGAGCCCAACTCCAGAAACGTAGTGGGCAAGGAAAAACCTTGGGACGCCAAAGCAAAGGTAATCAGATTATCATGATTCTTGAGTAGTTATTCATACTATGAAAGTTCAGAATGCCCACTACAAAGTTAAGTGCAATTCTGTATGGCCATTCTTTATGTTTTGTTCACATGCTGCTTGAGTCCACATCAAAAACCTCAAGATGGAAAGCCGAACGCTTGTGAAATCAAAAAAGGTAAATTTGTTGAATACAATTTGTTATTTGAGGGCAATATGTTCCTTACTGAAAAGTTGATAGATTTCATGACTTATCTCCAAGGAATCTGCTAACTTTACCCCAGTGAGATCAGTATATATCAAATAGGAAGCATGTAAAAATGAAAACTGTATCAGAGACCTTGAATACAAAATAGGTAAGGAAGACATTAATTACCCATTTGTCATTTGGCACTTTGTCTTGACATAGTATTTCAAGTTCAAGTTCAAAATCTTTTATTGTCATTTCAGCTATATACAAGTACACAACAAAAACGAGACAATGTTCCTCCAGGACCATGGTGCAACACAAAACAACAGTGCAACAGACAACATTCTACACAAGTGCAAACAGTCCAATATAGTGCAAAAATGTCATTAAATAAACAATAATAAACACAGAACAGAACAAATCCAAAATGAGTAGACAGTGCAATTATTTAGTGCAGTACACAGTACTGGGAATATGTAAAGTGAGTTGTGCATAGGAGTCAGTGACATGCTACACTGAACATAGCAGTCACCGATAGGAGCCAGAACAGTTCAGAGTACAGTGCTGGTTTAGTACAGTACTCTAGCAGCAAGTAGGATAATGTGCAAGAGTGCAACAGGAGTGCATAGTTTATTTGTGTGAGGTTTGACTTCAGCACTAGTCCAATGCAAAACAATGTGTGAGTGTGTGTATAGATATGTATGTATGTGTGTGTGTGTGTGTGTGTGTGTGTGTGTGTGTGTGTGTGTGTGTGTGTGTGTCTGTGTGTGACTGTGTATAAGCATGTATAAAATTTCCGATTTTGGATTCTGAATTGGAACATGATTAGTACATGATTAGAGGACACAGGCAGCTTTTTAAGATGAAGAAAGTTAATCAAAGAGAGTCAATAACAACATGATATGTACATAAATGTTCTTTACTAAATGTTAGTTGATAAAAAAATATTGTCAATGATTTAGTGTATGGGAAGTGCTATTCTGAAAGGTCATTTGGCATTTTCTCTTCATATACTGTATGAGTCCACCTCTTGGACCTCAGTGCAGTGTTAAGAAAGCTGAGGCTGTGAAGACCAAAGAAAGGTACTGAAAGTTATTAATTGCAATATAATATGTATGAAAAATATGTGTATGAATAATGGAAATGAATGCTATGAATTTTCACAAATTTAAAGGATCTTAGTCTCTCTTCATATATGGTTTGGGTCTACCTCTAATACAGAAAACGGCAACCAGACAGCTCTTTGAAGTTTTTGGGATTTCATCAGCACCTCTGAATAAAGTAAGATGTTTGAGCAACATATGGCCATTGTTGAATAATATGAAATTTGCAGTTTCAGCGTTTTAACATAAATGTCCATTCAGCATAGCACACAATATACTTTGTCATTTTCTCTTCACATACTCTTTGAGCCCAACTCCAGAAACGTAGTGGGCAAGGAAAAACCTTGGGACGCCAAAGCAAAGGTAATCAGATTATCATGATTCTTGAGTAGTTATTCATACTATGAAAGTTCAGAATGCCCACTACAAAGTTAAGTGCAATTCTGTATGGCCATTCTTTATGTTTTGTTCACATGCTGCTTGAGTCCACATCAAAAACCTCAAGATGGAAAGCCGAACGCTTGTGAAATCAAAAAAGGTAAATTTGTTGAATACAATTTGTTATTTGAGGGCAATATGTTCCTTACTGAAAAGTTGATAGATTTCATGACTTATCTCCAAGGAATCTGCTAACTTTACCCCAGTGAGATCAGTATATATCAAATAGGAAGCTTGTAAAAATGAAAACTGTATCAGAGACCTTGAATACAAAATAGGTAAGGAAGACATTAATTACCCATTTGTCATTTGGCACTTTGTCTTGACATAGTATTTCAAGTTCAAGTTCAAAATCTTTTATTGTCATTTCAGCTATATACAAGTATACAACAAAAATGAGACAAAGTTCCTCCAGGACCATGGTGCAACACAAAACAACAGTGCAACAGACAACATGCTACACAAGTGCAAACAGTCCAATATAGTGCAAAAATGTCATTAAATAAACAATAATAAATACAGAACAGGACAAATACAAAATGAGTAGACAGTGCAATTATTTAGTGCAGGACACAGTCCTGGGAATATGTAAAGTGAGTTGTGCATAGTAGTCAGTGACATGCTACACTGAACATAGCAGTCACCGGTAGTAGCCAGAAGAGTTCAGAGTACAATTTTAGATTAGTACAGTACTCTAGCAGCAAGTAGGATAATGTGCAAGACTGCAACAGGAGTGCATAGTTTATTTGTGTGAGGTTTGACTTCAGCACTAGTCCAATGCAAAACAATGTGTGAGTGTGTGTATAGATATGTATGTGTGTGTGTGTGTGTGTGTGTGTGTGTGTGTGTGTGACTGTGTATAAGCATGTATAAAATTGCCGATTTTGGAATCTGAATTGGAATTTGAACATGATTAGTACATGATTAGAGGACACAGGCAGCTTTTTAAGATGAAGAAAGTTAATCAAAGAGAGTCAATAACAACATGATATGTACATAAATGTTCTTTACTAAATGTTAGTTGATAAAAAAAAATTGTCAATGATTTAGTGTATGGGAAGTGCTATTCTGAATGGTCATTTGGCATTTTCTCTTCATATACTGTATGAGTCCACCTCTTGGACCTCAGTTTAGTGTTAAGAAAGCCTAGGCTGTGAAGACCAAAGAAAGGTACTGAAAGTTATTAATTGCAATATAATATGTATGAAAAATATGTTTATGAATAATGGCAATGAATGCTATGAATTTTCACAAATTTAAAGGATCTTAGTCTCTCTTCATATATGGTTTGGGTCTACCTCTAATACAGAAAACAGCAACCAGACAGCTCTTTGAAGTTTTTAGGACTTCATCAACACCACTGAATAAAGTAAGATGTTTGAGGAACATATGGCCATTGTTGAATAATATGAAATATGCAGTTTCAGCGTTTTAACATAAATGTCCATTCGGCATAGCACACAATATACTTTGTCATTTTCTCTTCACATACTCTTTGAGCCCAACTCCAGAAACTTAGTGGGCAAGGAGAAACCTTGGGATGCCAAAGCAAAGGTAATCAGAATATCATGATTCTTGAGTAGTGATTCATACTATGAAAGTTCAGAATGCCCACTACAAAGTTAAGTGCAATTCTGTATGGCCATTCTTTATGTTTTGTTCACATGCTGCTTGAGTCCACATCAAGAACCTCAAGATGGAAAGCCGAACGCCCTGTGAAATCAAAAAAGGTAAAGTTGTTGAATACAATTTGTTCTTTGAGGGCAATATGTTCATTACTGAAAAGTTGATAGATTTCATGACTTATCTCCATGGAATCTGCTAACTTTACCTCATTGAGATCAGTATATATCTAATAGGAAGCTTGTAAAAATGAAAACTGTATCAGAGACCTTGAATACAAATTAGGTAAGGAAGACATTAATTACCCATTGGTCATTTGGCACTTTGTCTTGACATACTATTTCAAGTTCAAGTTCAAAATCTTTTATTGTCATTTCAGCTATATACAACAACACAACAAAAACGAGACAATGTTCCTCCAGGACCATAGTGCAACACAAAACAACAGTGCAACAGACAACATGCTACACAAGTGCAAACAGTCCAATATAGTGCAAAAATGTCATTAAATAAACAATAATAAATACAGAACAGGACAAATACAAAATGAGTAGACAGTGCAATTATTTAGTGCAGGACACAGTCCTGGGAATATGTAAAGTGAGTTGTGCATAGTAGTCAGTGACATGCTACACTGAACATAGCAGTCACCGGTAGTAGCCAGAAGAGTTCAGAGTACAATTTTAGATTAGTACAGTACTCTAGCAGCAAGTAGGATAATGTGCAAGACTGCAACAGGAGTGCATAGTTTATTTGTGTGAGGTTTGACTTCAGCACTAGTCCAATGCAAAACAATGTGTGAGTGTGTGTATAGATATGTATGTGTGTGTGTGTGTGTGTGTGTGTGTGTGTGTGTGTGTGTGTGTGTGTGTGACTGTGTATAAGCATGTATAAAATTGCCGATTTTGGAATCTGAATTGGAATTGGAACATGATTAGTACATGATTAGAGGACACAGGCAGCTTTTTAAGATGAAGAAGGTTAATCAAAGAGAGTCAATAACAACATGATGTGTACATTAATGTTCTTTACTAAATGTTAGTTGATAAAAAAAAATTGTCAATGATTTAAAGTATGGCAACTGCTATTCTGAATCCTCCTTTGGCATTTTCTCTTCATATACTGTATGAGTCCACCTCTTGGACCTCAGTGCAGTGTTAAGAAAGCCGAGGCTGTGAACAGCAAAGAAAGGTACTGAAAGTTAGTAATTGCAATATAATATGTATGAAAAATATGTTTATGAATAATGGCAATGATTGCTATGAATTTTCACAAATTTAAAGTATCGTAGTCTCTCTTCATATATGGTTTGGGTCTAACTCTAATGCAGAAAACGGCAACCAGACAGCTCTTTGAAGTTTTTGGGACTTCATCAGCACCACTGAATAAAGTAAGATATTTGAGGAACATATGGCAATTGTTGAATAATATGAAATATGCAGTTTCAGCGTTTTAACATAAATGTCCATTCAGCATAGCACACAATATACTTTGTCATTTTCTCTTCACATACTCTTTGAGCCCAACGCCAGAAACGTAGTGGGCAAGGAGAAACCTTGGGACGCCAAAGCAAAGGTAATCAGAATATCATGATTCTTGAGTAGTGATTCATACTATGAAAGTTCAGAATGCCCACTACAAAGTTAAGTGCAATTCTGTATGGCCATTCTTTATGTTTTGTTCACATGTTGCTTGAGTCCACATCAAGAACCTCAAGATGGAAAGCCGAACGCTTGTGAAATCAAAAAAGTTAAAGTTGTTGAATACAATTTGTTCTTTGAGGGCAATATGTTCATTTCTGAAAAGTTGATAGATATCATGACTTATCTCCAAGCAATCTGCTAACTTTACCTCAGTGAGATCAGTATATATCAAATAGGAAGCTTTTTAAAATGAAAACTGTATCAGAGACCTTGAATGCAAAACTGGTAAGGAAGACATTAATTATTCATTGCTCATTTGGCACTTTGTCTTGACATACTATTTCAAGTTCAAGTTCAAAATCTTTTATTGTAATTTCAGCTATATACATATATACAATAAAAATGAGACAATGTTCCTCCAGGGCCATGGTGCAACACAAAACAACAGTGCAACAGACAACATGCTACACAAGTGCAAACAGTCCAATATAGTGCAAAAATGTCATTAAATAAACAATAATAAATACAGAACAGGACAAATACAAAATGAGTAGACAGTGCAAGTATTTAGTGCAGTACACAGTCCTGGGAATATGTAAAGTGAGTTGTGCACAGTAGTCAGTGACATGCTACAATGAACATAGCAGTCACCGGTAGTAGCCAGAACAGTTCAGAGTACAGTGCTGGTTTAGTACAGTACTCTAGCAGCAAGTAGGATAATGTGCAAGACTGCAACAGGAGTGCATAGTTTATTTGTGTGAGGTTTGACTTAAGCACTAGTCCAATGCAAAACAATGTGTGAGTGTGTGTATAGATATGTATGTGTGTGTGTGTGTGTGTGTGTGTGTGTGTGTGTGTGACTGTGTATAAGCATGTATAAAATTGCCGATTTTGGAATCTGAATTGGAATTTGAACATGATTAGTACATGATTAGAGGACACAGGCAGCTTTTTAAGATGAAGAAAGTTAATCAAAGAGAGTCAATAACAACATGATATGTACATAAATGTTCTTTACTAAATGTTAGTTGATAAAAAAAAATTGTCAATGATTTAGTGTATGGGAAGTGCTATTCTGAATGGTCATTTGGCATTTTCTCTTCATATACTGTATGAGTCCACCTCTTGGACCTCAGTTTAGTGTTAAGAAAGCCTAGGCTGTGAAGACCAAAGAAAGGTACTGAAAGTTATTAATTGCAATATAATATGTATGAAAAATATGTTTATGAATAATGGCAATGAATGCTATGAATTTTCACAAATTTAAAGGATCTTAGTCTCTCTTCATATATGGTTTGGGTCTACCTCTAATACAGAAAACAGCAACCAGACAGCTCTTTGAAGTTTTTAGGACTTCATCAACACCACTGAATAAAGTAAGATGTTTGAGGAACATATGGCCATTGTTGAATAATATGAAATATGCAGTTTCAGCGTTTTAACATAAATGTCCATTCGGCATAGCACACAATATACTTTGTCATTTTCTCTTCACATACTCTTTGAGCCCAACTCCAGAAACGTAGTGGGCAAGGAGAAACCTTGGGATGCCAAAGCAAAGGTAATCAGAATATCATGATTCTTGAGTAGTGATTCATACTATGAAAGTTCAGAATGCCCACTACAAAGTTAAGTGCAATTCTGTATGGCCATTCTTTATGTTTTGTTCACATGCTGCTTGAGTCCACATCAAGAACCTCAAGATGGAAAGCCGAACGCCCTGTGAAATCAAAAAAGGTAAAGTTGTTGAATACAATTTGTTCTTTGAGGGCAATATGTTCATTACTGAAAAGTTGATAGATTTCATGACTTATCTCCATGGAATCTGCTAACTTTACCTCATTGAGATCAGTATATATCTAATAGGAAGCTTGTAAAAATGAAAACTGTATCAGAGACCTTGAATACAAATTAGGTAAGGAAGACATTAATTACCCATTGGTCATTTGGCACTTTGTCTTGACATACTATTTCAAGTTCAAGTTCAAAATCTTTAATTGTCATTTCAGCTATATACAACAACACAACAAAAACGAGACAATGTTCCTCCAGGACCATAGTGCAACACAAAACAACAGTGTAACAGACAACATGCTACACAAGTGCAAACAGTCCAATATAGTGCAAAAATGTCATTAAATAAACAATAATAAATACAGAACAGGACAAATCCAAAATGAGTAGACAGTGCAATTATTTAGTGCAGTACACAGTACTGGGAATATGTAAAGTGAGTTGTGCATAGGAGTCAGTGACATGCTACACTGAACATAGCAGTCACCGATAGGAGCCAGAACAGTTCAGAGTACAGTGCTGGTTTAGTACAGTACTCTAGCAGCAAGTAGGATAATGTGCAAGACTGCAACAGGAGTGCATAGTTTATTTGTGTGAGGTTTGACTTAAGCACTAGTCCAGTGCAAAACAATGTGTGAGTGTGTGTATAGATATGTATGTGTGTGTGTGTGTGTGTGACTTTGTATAAGCATGTATAAAATTGCCGATTTTGGAATCTGAATTGGAATTTGAACATGATTAGTACATGATTAGAGGACACAGGCAGCTTTTTAATATGAAGAAGGTTAATCAAAGAGAGTCAATAACAACATTATATGTACATAAATGTTCTTTACTAAATGTTAGTTGATAAAAAAAATTGTCAATGATTTAGTGTATGGGAAGTGCTATTCTGAATGGTCATTTGGCATTTTCTCTTCATATACTGTATGAGTCCACCTCTTGGACCTCAGTGCAGTGTTAAGAAAGCCGAGGCTGTGAACAACAAAGAAAGGTACTGAAAGTTATTAATTGCAATATAATATGTATGAAAAATATGTTTATGAATAATGGCAATGAATGCTATGAATTTTCACAAATTTAAAGGATCTTAGTCTCTCTTCATATAAGGTTTGGTTCTACCTCTAATACAGAAAACAGCAACCAGACAGCTCTTTGAAGGTTTTAGGACTTCATCAACACCACTGAATAAAGTAAGATGTTTGAGGAACATATGGCCATTGTTGAATAATAGGAAATATGCAGTTTCAGCTTTTTAACATAAATGTCCATTCAGCATAGCACACAATATACTTTGTCATTTTCTCTTCACATACTCTTTGAGCCCAACTCCAGAAACGTAGTGGGCAAGGAGAAACCTTGGGACGCCAAAGCAAAGGTAATCAGAATATCATGATTCTTGAGTAGTGATTCATACTATGAAAGTTCAGAATGTCCACTACAAAGTTAAGTGCAATTCTGTATGGCTATTCTTTATGTTTTGTTCACATGCTGCTTGAGTCCACATCAAGAACCTCAAGATGGAAAGCCGAACGCTTGTGAAATCAAAAAAGGTAAATTTGTTGAATAAAATTTGTTATTTGAGGACAATATGTTCCTTGCTGAAAAGTTGATAGATTTCATGACTTATCTCCAAGGAATCTGCTAACTTTACCTCAGTGAGATCAGTATATATCAAATAGGAAGCTTGTAAAAATGAAAACTGTATCAGAGACCTTGAATACAAAATAGGTAAGGAAGACATTAATTACCCATTGGTCATTTGGCACTTTGTCTTGACATACTATTTCAAGTTCAAGTTCAAAATCTTTTATTGTCATTTCAGCTATATACAAGTACACAACAAAAACGAGACAATGTTCCTCCAGGACCATGGTGCAACACAAAACAACAGTGCAACAGACAACATGCTACACAAGTGCAAACAGTCCAATATAGTGCAAAAATATCATTAAATATACAATAATAAATACAGAACAGGACAAATATAAAATGAGTAGACAGTGCAATTATTTAGTGCAGTACACAGTACTGGGAATATGTAAAGTGAGTTGTGCATAGGAGTCAGTGACATGCTACAATGAACATAGCATTCACCGATAGGAGCCAGAACAGTTCAGAGTACAGTGCTGGTTTAGTACAGTACTCTAGCAGCAAGTAGGATAATGTGCAAGACTGCAACAGGAGTGCATAGTTTATTTGTGTGAGGTTTGACTTCAGCACTAGTCCAATGCAAAACAATGTGTGAGTGTGTTTATAGATTTGTATTTATGTATGTGTGTGTGTGTGTGTGTGTGTGTGTGTGTGTGTGTGTGTGTGTGTGTATAAGCATTTATAAAAGTGCCGATTTTGGATTCTGAATTGGAACATGATTAGTACATGATTAGAGGACACAGGCAGCTTTTTAATATGAAGAAAGTTAATCAAAGAGAGTCAATAACAACATGATATGTACATAAATGTTCTTTACTAAATGTTAGTTGATAAAAAAAAATTGTCAATGATTTAGTGTATGGGAAGTGCTATTCTGAATGGTCATTTGGCATTTTCTCTTCATATACTGTATGAGTCCACCTCTTGGACCTCAGTGCAGTGTTAAGAAAGCCGAGGCTGTGAAGACCAAAGAAAGGTACTGAAAGTTATTAATTGCAATATAATATGTATGAAAAATATGTTTATGAATAATGGCAATGAATGCTATGAATTTTCACAAATTTAAAGGATCTTAGTCTCTCTTCATATAAGGTTTGGTTCTACCTCTAATACAGAAAACAGCAACCAGACAGCTCTTTGAAGGTTTTAGGACTTCATCAACACCACTGAATAAAGTAAGATGTTTGAGGAACATATGGCCATTGTTGAATAATAGGAAATATGCAGTTTCAGCTTTTTAACATAAATGTCCATTCAGCATAGCACACAATATACTTTGTCATTTTCTCTTCACATACTCTTTGAGCCCAACTCCAGAAACGTAGTGGGCAAGGAGAAACCTTGGGACGCCAAAGCAAAGGTAATCAGAATATCATGATTCTTGAGTAGTGATTCATACTATGAAAGTTCAGAATGCCCACTACAAAGTTAAGTGCAATTCTGTATGGCCATTCTTTATGTTTTGTTCACATGCTGCTTGAGTCCACATCAAGAACCTCAAGATGGAAAGCCGAACGCTTGTGAAATCAAAAAAGGTAAAGGTGTTGAATACAATTTGTTATTTGAGGGCAATATGTTAATTACTGAAAAGATGATAGATTTCATGACTTATCTCCAAGGAATCTTCTAACTTTACCTCAGTGAGATCAGTATATATCAAATAGGAAGCTTGTAAAAATGAAAACTGTATCAGAGACCTTGAATACAAAATAGGTAAGGAAGACATTAATTACCCATTGGTCATTTGGCACTTTGTCTTGACATACTATTTCAAGTTCAAGTTCAAAATCGTTTATTGTCATTTCAGCTATATACAAGTGCACAACAAAAACGAGACAATGTTCCTCCAGGACCATGGTGCAACACAAAACAACAGTGCAACAGACAACATGCTACACAAGTGGAAACATTCCAATATAGTGCAAAAATGTCATTAAATATACAATAATAAATACAGAACAGGACAAATATAAAATGAGTAGACAGTGCAATTATTTAGTGCAGTACACAGTACTGGGAATATGTAAAGTGAGTTGTGCATAGCAGTCAGTGACATGCTACACTGAACATAGCAGTCACCGATAGGAGCCAGAACAGTTCAGAGTACAGTGCTGGTTTAGTACAGTACTCTAGCAGCAAGTAGGATAATGTGCAAGACTGCAACAGGAGTGCATAGTTTATTTGTGTGAGGTTTGACTTCAGCACTAGTCCAATGCAAAACAATGTGTGAGTGTGTGTATAGATATGTATGTGTGTGTGTGTGTGTGTGTGTGTGTGTGTGACTGTGTATAAGCATGTATAAAATTGCCGATTTTGGAATCTGAATTGGAACATGATTAGTACATGATTAGAGGACACAGGCAGCTTTTTAAGATGAAGAAGGTTAATCAAAGAGAGTCAATAACTAGATGATGTGTACATTAATGTTCTTTACTAAATGTTAGTTGATAAAAAAAAATTGTCAATGATTTAAAGTATGGCTACTGCTATTCTGAATGCTCCTTTGGCATTTTCTCTTCATATACTGTATGAGTCCACCTCTTGGACCTCAGTGCAGTGTTAAGAAAGCCGAGGCTGTGAACAGCAAAGAAAGGTACTGAAAGTTAGTAATTGCAATATAATATGTATGAAAAATATGTTTATGAATAATGGCAATGATTGCTATGAATTTTCACAAATTTAAAGTATCTTAGTCTCTCTTCATATATGGTTTGGGTCTAACTCTAATACAGAAAACGGCAACCAGACAGCTCTTTGAAGTTTTTGGGACTTCATCAGCACCACTGAATAAAGTAAGATGTTTGAGGAACATATGGCCATTGTTGAATAATATGAAATATGCAGTTTCAGCGTTTTAACATAAATGTCCATTCAGCATAGCACACAATATACTTTGTCATTTTCTCTTCACATACTCTTTGAGCCCAACTCCAGAAACGTAGTGGGCAAGGAGAAACCTTGGGACGCCAAAGCAAAGGTAATCAGAATATCATGATTCTTGAGTAGTGATTCATACTATGAAAGTTCAGAATGCCCACTACAAAGTTAAGTGCAATTCTGTATGGCAATTCTTTATGTTTTGTTCACATGCTGCTTGAGTCCACATCAAGAACCTCAAGATGGAAAGCCGAACGCTTGTGAAATCAAAAAAGGTAAAGTTGTTGAATACAATTTGTTCTTTGAGGGCAATATGTTTATTTCTGAAAAGTTGATAGATATCATGACTTATCTCCAAGGAATCTGCTAACTTTACCTCAGTGAGATCAGTATATATCAAATAGGAAGCTTTTTAAAATGAAAACTGTATCAGAGACCTTGAATGCAAAACTTTTAAGGAAGACATTAATTATTCATTGGTCATTTGGCACTTTGTCTTGACATAGTATTTCAAGTTCAAGTTCAAAATCTTTTATTGTCATTTCAGCTATATACAAGTATACAACAAAAATGAGACAAAGTTCCTCCAGGACCATGGTGCAACACAAAACAACAGTGCAACAGACAACATGCTACACAAGTGCAAACAGTCCAATATAGTGCAAAAATGTCATTAAATAAACAATAATAAATACAGAACAGGACAAATACAAAATGAGTAGACAGTGCAATTATTTAGTGCAGGACACAGTCCTGGGAATATGTAAAGTGAGTTGTGCATAGTAGTCAGTGACATGCTACACTGAACATAGCAGTCACCGGTAGTAGCCAGAAGAGTTCAGAGTACAATTTTAGATTAGTACAGTACTCTAGCAGCAAGTAGGATAATGTGCAAGACTGCAACAGGAGTGCATAGTTTATTTGTGTGAGGTTTGACTTCAGCACTAGTCCAATGCAAAACAATGTGTGAGTGTGTGTATAGATATGTATGTGTGTGTGTGTGTGTGTGTGTGTGTGTGTGTGTGTGACTGTGTATAAGCATGTATAAAATTGCCGATTTTGGAATCTGAATTGGAACATGATTAGTACATGATTAGAGGACACAGGCAGCTTTTTAAGATGAAGAAGGTTAATCAAAGAGAGTCAATAACTAGATGATGTGTACATTAATGTTCTTTACTAAATGTTAGTTGATAAAAAAAAATTGTCAATGATTTAAAGTATGGCTACTGCTATTCTGAATGCTCCTTTGGCATTTTCTCTTCATATACTGTATGAGTCCACCTCTTGGACCTCAGTGCAGTGTTAAGAAAGCCGAGGCTGTGAACAGCAAAGAAAGGTACTGAAAGTTAGTAATTGCAATATAATATGTATGAAAAATATGTTTATGAATAATGGCAATGATTGCTATGAATTTTCACAAATTTAAAGTATCTTAGTCTCTCTTCATATATGGTTTGGGTCTAACTCTAATACAGAAAACGGCAACCAGACAGCTCTTTGAAGTTTTTGGGACTTCATCAGCACCACGGAATAAAGTAAGATGTTTGAGGAACATATGGCCATTGTTGAATAATATGAAATATGCAGTTTCAGCGTTTTAACATAAATGTCCATTCAGCATAGCACACAATATACTTTGTCATTTTCTCTTCACATACTCTTTGAGCCCAACTCCAGAAACTTAGTGGGCAAGGAGAAACCTTGGGACGCCAAAGCAAAGTTAAGTGCAATTCTGTATGGCCATTCTTTATGTTTTGTTCACATGCTGCTTGAGTCCACATCAAGAACCTCAAGATGGAAAGCCGAACGCCCTGTGAAATCAAAAAAGGTAAAGTTGTTGAATACAATTTGTTCTTTGAGGGCAATATGTTCATTACTGAAAAGTTGATAGATTTCATGACTTATCTCCAAGGAATCTGCTAACTTTACCTCATTGAGATCAGTATATATCAAATAGGAAGCTTGTAAAAATGAAAACTGTATCAGAGACCTTGAATACAAATTAGGTAAGGAAGACATTAATTACCCATTGGTCATTTGGCACTTTGTCTTGACATACTATTTCAAGTTCAAGTTCAAAATCTTTTATTGTCATTTCAGCTATATACAAGTACACAACAAAAACGAGACAATGTTCCTCCAGGACCATAGTGCAAGACAAAACAACAGTGTAACAGACAACATGCTACACAAGTGCAAACAGTCCAATATAGTGCAAAAATGTCATTAAATAAACAATAATAAATACAGAACAGGACAAATACCAAATGAGTAGACAGTGCAATTATTTAGTGCAGTACACAGTACTGGGAATATGTAAAGTGAGTTGTGCATAGGAGTCAGTGACATGCTACACTGAACATAGCAGTCTCCGATAGGAGCCAGAACAGTTCAGAGTACAGTGCTGGTTTAGTACAGTACTCTAGCAGCAAGTAGGGTAATGTGCAAGACTGCAACAGGAGTGCATAGTTTATTTGTGTAAGGTTTGACTTCAGCACTAGTCCAATGCAAAACAATGTGTGAGTGTGTGTATAGATATGTATGTATGTGTGTGTGTGTGTGTGTGTGTGTGTGTGTGTGTGTATGTGTGTGTGTGTGTGTGTGTGACTGTGTATAAGCATTTATAAAAGTGCCGATTTTGGATTCTGAATTGGAAAATGATTAGTAAATGATTAGAGGACACAGGGAGCTTTTTAATATGAAGAAAGTTAATCAAAGAGATTCAATAACAACATGATATGTACATAAATGTTCTTTACTAAATGTTAGTTGATAAAAAAAAATTGTCAATGATTTAGTGTATGGCAAGTGCTATTCTGAATGGTCATTTGGCATTTTCTCTTCATACACTGTACGAGTCCACCTCTTGGACCTCAGTGCAGTGTTAAGAAAGCCGAGGCTGTGAAGTCCAAAGAAAGGTACTGAATGTTATTAATTGCAATATAATATGTATGAAAAATATATTTTTGAATAATTCTTTATGAATAGTGGTGATTAGTCCAGGGTCAAAGAGCCAACACTGAGTATTCAGGGATACATGATAAACAAGCCAAGGGCTAGGATACACGAAAGCTAGGAAACACAAAGCAAAAGTGCACGAAGGCAAACGGGAAGCAGGCTATAACAAAGACTAGAGAATACAGAGGCTAAGATAACACAAAGGCAAAGAATACAAACTTACGGGCTTGCAAAAACATCGAAACAACCAAACACATAAAGACAATGAAGTCTAACAATCAACAGACAAAACATAGGACTCAAGACAGGGTTTAAATACAAGAACCAAAGGTAGAAATGAGGGACAGGTGCAAGCAGTCAAACGAGGGGTGGAGAAAACGAAACTAAGGAACAGAACTAAAAAACACAAACGACAGGGAAAACACTGAACACGGAACCTGGGCGGGACTGATCGTGACGCTTTGTCAGGCATTTACCTCGAATTAGCTTGCAACACAAATTAATTAATTATAGTAAATAAAGAAAGAGGGAGATAAAACACCTGGAACTCAGGACCATATTGAGATATTGATATTTGGGGATAGGGGATAATTGTCTTTTAAGCCATAATAGGTGGGAACATCTCTATCAGATTAATTTCACCTGACCACTTAGTCCGCATATTTCTAAATGAGAGGAAAATGTTCTTAAAACAATACAAAGGACACAGTTATATAATGGAAAACAGTTACATTTTTCATTAAGAGAAGGACGACTTAGAGAGAGAAAGCATGGTTATTACACAAATGTCATAATTGTCCTAATATTAATAGTTCAAACAGTCTTCCTCTGTCTGCTATAAACACTGTACACATGTTAAATATCCTGTTGAAGAAGGCTCCTGATACAATGAAATGACTTCCAGGCGCACTAAAAATTGTTTTACAATTTGATTCAAGTTGTTTGATTAGAATGGTAGAGAATTCAAGTTCTACATTATGACACAATGTTGTTGATCTACTGTAGGAGTCACTTCTAGAATCCTGTAGAACAGACACCCGACTAGGAAGCGCATTACATTATTTAACAGAACTGCTGATAAAGTTATTGACAGTATGATATGTGCTTTTCAAAATAATGATTTGTGATATTTTTTCTCCAATCATTCTTGCAAATCTAGTAGCTCAGTATGTCAGGCAGAAAACTTGTGAAGGTGGCAAAAGGCATGTAAGTCATTGATTCGATTTTCTAAGGAAAAATGTTAATTACCATAAAGTGATTGTACACTATAAATGTAAAGAATATTGAATTGCATTATTTTATGTGCTTTTAAGTCTGGTCATTGGTCATTTTCTCTTCACACACTGTCTGAGGCTAACTCTGATGCTTCACATTTTGAGTCTGCTTCAGTTGCCTTGGTATACAAAGCTTGTAAAGACAGGAAAGATAATCAAAGTTATTAAATATAATTTAATATGTGAGGAAAATGTCAACATTCATGAAGAGTGATTCGTACAGTGAAAATCCATAATACATAATTAGAGTGTTAAGTGCTATTCTTAATGGCCTTTCATCCTTTTCTCTTCACATACTGCTTGAGACCACAGCAAGAACTCAAGTTGGACAGCAGAAAGCTTATGAAGGCAAAAAAGGTAACGTTATTAAATACAGTTTGATACAGAGTGGCATTATGTTCCAAATTGCATAGTGAGTGATGTCGTGAGTTTTCACATTTTTTACTCAAAGTGCATAAGTAGCTAAATTGGTATGTATCATTTTTCTTCAAATATTGTTTCAGCCCATCTCAGGTTCAAAGTTCAAAGTTCAAAAAGGTTTTATTGTCATTTCGGCTATATACGAGTACACAAAAAAAACGAGACAATGTTCCTCCAGGACCATGGTGCAACACAAAACAACAGTGCAACAGACAACATGCTACACAAGTGCAAACAGTCCAATATAGTGCAAAAATGTCATTAAATAAACAATAATAAATACAGAACAGGACAAATCCAAAATGAGTAGACAGTGCAATTATTTAGTGCAGTACACAGTACTGGGAATATGTAAAGTGAGTTGTGCATAGGAGTCAGTGACATGCTACACTGAACATAGCAGTCACCGATAGGAGCCAGAACAGTTCAGAGTACAGTGCTGGTTTAGTACAGTACTCTAGCAGCAAGTAGGATAATGTGCAAGACTGCAACAGGAGTGCATAGTTTATTTGTGTGAGGTTTGACTTAAGCACTAGTCCAATGCAAAACAATGTGTGAGTGTGTGTATAGATATGTATGTGTGTGTGTGTGTGTGTGTGTGTGACTGTGTATAAGCATGTATAAAATTGCCGATTTTCGAATCTGAATTGGAATTTGAACATGATTAGTACATGATTAGAGGACACAGGCAGCTTTTCAAGATGAAGAAAGTTAATCAAAGAGAGTCAATAACAACATGATATGTACATAAATGTTCTTTACTAAATGTTAGTTGATAAAAAAAAATTGTCAATGATTTAGTGTATGGGAAGTGCTATTCTGAATGGTCATTTGGCATTTTCTCTTCATATACTGTATGAGTCCACCTCTTGGACCTCAGTGCAGTGTTAAGAAAGCCGAGGCTGTGAAGACCAAAGAAAGGTACTGAAAGTTATTAATTGCAATATAATATGTATGAAAAATATGTTTATGAATAATGGCAATGAATGCTATGAATTTTCACAAATTTAAAGGATCTTAGTCTCTCTTCATATATGGTTTGGGTCTACCTCTAATACAGAAAACAGCAACCAGACAGCTCTTTGAAGTTTTTAGGACTTCATCAACACCACTGAATAAAGTAAGATGTTTGAGGAACATATGGCCATTGTTGAATAATATGAAATATGCAGTTTCAGCGTTTTAACATAAATGTCCATTCGGCATAGCACACAATATACTTTGTCATTTTCTCTTCACATACTCTTTGAGCCCAACTCCAGAAACGTAGTGGGCAAGGAGAAACCTTGGGACGCCAAAGCAAAGGTAATCAGAATATCATGATTCTTGAGTAGTGATTCATACTATGAAAGTTCAGAATGCCCACTACAAAGTTAAGTGCAATTCTGTATGGCCATTCTTTATGTTTTGTTCACATGCTGAATGAGTCCACATCAAGAACCTCAAGATGGAAAGCCGAACGCCCTGTGAAATCAAAAAAGGTAAAGTTGTTGAATACAATTTGTTCTTTGAGGGCAATATGTTCATTACTGAAAAGTTGATAGATTTCATGACTTATCTCCAAGGAATCTGCTAACTTTACCTCATTGAGATCAGTATATATCAAATAGGAAGCTTGTAAAAATGAAAACTGTATCAGAGACCTTGAATACAAATTAGGTAAGGAAGACATTAATTACCCATTGGTCATTTGGCACTTTGTCTTGACATACTATTTCAAGTTCAAGTTCAAAATCTTTTATTGTCATTTCAGCTATATACAAGTACACAACAAAAACGAGACAATGTTCCTCCAGGACCATAGTGCAACACAAAACAACAGTGTAACAGACAACATGCTACACAAGTGCAAACAGTCCAATATAGTGCAAAAATGTCATTAAATAAACAATAATAAATACAGAACGGGACAAATACAAAATGAGTAGACAGTGCAATTATTTAGTGCAGTACACAGTACTGGGAATATGTAAAGTGAGTTGTGCATAGGAGTCAGTGACATGCTACACTGAACATAGCAGTCACCGATAGGAGCCAGAACAGATCAGAGTACAGTGCTGGTTTAGTACAGTACTCTAGCAGCAAGTAGGATAATGTGCAAGACTTCAACAGGAGTGCATAGTTTATTTGTGTGAGGTTTGACTTCAGCACTAGTCCGATGCAAAACAATGTGTGTGTGTGTATAGATATCTATGTGTGTGTGTGTGTGTGTGTGTGTGTGTGTGTGTCTGTGTGTGTGTGTGTGTGTGTGTGTGTCTGTGTGTGACTGTGTATAAGCATGTATAAAATTTCCGATTTTGGAATCTGAATTGGAACATGATTAGTACATGATTAGAGGACACAGGCAGCTTTTTAAGATGAAGAAAGTTAATCAAAGAGAGTCAATAACAACATGATATGTACATAAATGTTCTTTACTAAATGTTAGTTGATAAAAAAATATTGTCAATGATTTAGTGTATGGGAAGTGCTATTCTGAAAGGTCATTTGGCATTTTCTCTTCATATACTGTATGAGTCCACCTCTTGGACCTCAGTGCAGTGTTAAGAAAGCTGAGGCTGTGAAGAGCAAAGAAAGGTACTGAAAGTTATTAATTGCAATATAATATGTATGAAAAATATGTGTATGAATAATGGAAATGAATGCTATGAATTTTCACAAATTTAAAGGATCTTAGTCTCTCTTCATATATGGTTTGGGTCTACCTCTAATACAGAAAACGGCAACCAGACAGCTCTTTGAAGTTTTTGGGACTTCATCAGCACCACTGAATAAAGTAAGATGTTTGAGGAACATATGGCCATTGTTGAATAATATGAAATATGCAGTTTCAGCGTTTTAACATAAATGTCCATTCAGCATAGCACACAATATACTTTGTCATTTTCTCTTCACATACTCTTTGAGCCCAACTCCAGAAACGTAGTGGGCAAGGAGAAACCTTGGGACGCCAAAGCAAAGGTAATCAGAATATCATGATTCTTGAGTAGTGATTCATACTATGAAAGTTCAGAATGCCCACTACAAAGTTAAGTGCAATTCTGTATGGCCATTCTTTATGTTTTGTTCACATGCTGCTTGAGTCCACATCAAGAACCTCAAGATGGAAAGCCGAACGCTTGTGAAATCAAAAAAGGTAAAGTTGTTGAATACAATTTGTTCTTTGAGGGCAATATGTTCATTTCTGAAAAGTTGATAGATATCATGACTTATCTCCAAGGAATCTGCTAACTTTACCTCAGTGAGATCAGTATATATCAAATAGGAAGCTTTTTAAAATGAAAACTGTATCAGAGACCTTGAATGCAAAACTGGTAAGGAAGACATTAATTATTCATTGGTCATTTGGCACTTTGTCTTGACATAGTATTTCAAGTTCAAGTTCAAAATCTTTTATTGTCATTTCAGCTATATACAAGTATACAACAAAAATGAGACAAAGTTCCTCCAGGACCATGGTGCAACACAAAACAACAGTGCAACAGACAACATGCTACACAAGTGCAAACAGTCCAATATAGTGCAAAAATGTCATTAAATAAACAATAATAAATACAGAACAGGACAAATACAAAATGAGTAGACAGTGCAATTATTTAGTGCAGGACACAGTCCTGGGAATATGTAAAGTGAGTTGTGCATAGTAGTCAGTGACATGCTACACTGAACATAGCAGTCACTGGTCGTAGCCAGAAGAGTTCAGAGTACAATTTTAGATTAGTACAGTACTCTAGCAGCAAGTAGGATAATGTGCAAGACTGCAACAGGAGTGCATAGTTTATTTGTGTGAGGTTTGACTTCAGCACTAGTCCAATGCAAAACAATGTGTGAGTGTGTGTATAGATATGTATGTGTGTGTGTGTGTGTGTGTGTGTGTGTGTGACTGTGTATAAGCATGTATAAAATTGCCGATTTTGGAATCTGAATTGGAACATGATTAGTACATGATTAGAGGACACAGGCAGCTTTTTAAGATGAAGAAGGTTAATCAAAGAGAGTCAATAACTAGATGATGTGTACATTAATGTTCTTTACTAAATGTTAGTTGATAAAAAAAAATTGTCAATGATTTAAAGTATGGCTACTGCTATTCTGAATGCTCCTTTGGCATTTTCTCTTCATATACTGTATGAGTCCACCTCTTGGACCTCAGTGCAGTGTTAAGAAAGCCGAGGCTGTGAACAGCAAAGAAAGGTACTGAAAGTTAGTAATTGCAATATAATATGTATGAAAAATATGTTTATGAATAATGGCAATGATTGCTATGAATTTTCACAAATTTAAAGTATCTTAGTCTCTCTTCATATATGGTTTGGGTCTAACTCTAATACAGAAAACGGCAACCAGACAGCTCTTTGAAGTTTTTGGGACTTCATCAGCACCACTGAATAAAGTAAGATGTTTGAGGAACATATGGCCATTGTTGAATAATATGAAATATGCAGTTTCAGCGTTTTAACATAAATGTCCATTCCGCATAGCACACAATATACTTTGTCATTTTCTCTTCACATACTCTTTGAGCCCAACTCCAGAAACGTAGTGGGCAAGGAGAAACCTTGGGACGCCAAAGCAAAGGTAATCAGAATATCATGATTCTTGAGTAGTGATTCATACTATGAAAGTTCAGAATGCCCACTACAAAGTTAAGTGCAATTCTGTATGGCAATTCTTTATGTTTTGTTCACATGCTGCTTGAGTCCACATCAAGAACCTCAAGATGGAAAGCCGAACGCTTGTGAAATCAAAAAAGGTAAAGTTGTTGAATACAATTTGTTCTTTGAGGGCAATATGTTTATTTCTGAAAAGTTGATAGATATCATGACTTATCTCCAAGGAATCTGCTAACTTTACCTCAGTGAGATCAGTATATATCAAATAGGAAGCTTTTTAAAATGAAAACTGTATCAGAGACCTTGAATGCAAAACTGGTAAGGAAGACATTAATTATTCATTGGTCATTTGGCACTTTGTCTTGACATAGTATTTCAAGTTCAAGTTCAAAATCTTTTATTGTCATTTCAGCTATATACAAGTATACAACAAAAATGAGACAAAGTTCCTCCAGGACCATGGTGCAACACAAAACAACAGTGCAACAGACAACATGCTACACAAGTGCAAACAGTCCAATATAGTGCAAAAATGTCATTAAATAAACAATAATAAATACAGAACAGGACAAATACAAAATGAGTAGACAGTGCAATTATTTAGTGCAGGACACAGTCCTGGGAATATGTAAAGTGAGTTGTGCATAGTAGTCAGTGACATGCTACACTGAACATAGCAGTCACCGGTAGTAGCCAGAAGAGTTCAGAGTACAATTTTAGATTAGTACAGTACTCTAGCAGCAAGTAGGATAATGTGCAAGACTGCAACAGGAGTGCATAGTTTATTTGTGTGAGGTTTGACTTCAGCACTAGTCCAATGCAAAACAATGTGTGAGTGTGTGTATAGATATGTATGTGTGTGTGTGTGTGTGTGTGTGTGTGTGTGTGTGTGTGTGTGTGACTGTGTATAAGCATGTATAAAATTGCCGATTTTGGAATCTGAATTGGAACATGATTAGTACATGATTAGAGGACACAGGCAGCTTTTTAAGATGAAGAAGGTTAATCAAAGAGAGTCAATAACTAGATGATGTGTACATTAATGTTCTTTACTAAATGTTAGTTGATAAAAAAAAATTGTCAATGATTTAAAGTATGGCTACTGCTATTCTGAATGCTCCTTTGGCATTTTCTCTTCATATACTGTATGAGTCCACCTCTTGGACCTCAGTGCAGTGTTAAGAAAGCCGAGGCTGTGAACAGCAAAGAAAGGTACTGAAAGTTAGTAATTGCAATATAATATGTATGAAAAATATGTTTATGAATAATGGCAATGATTGCTATGAATTTTCACAAATTTAAAGTATCTTAGTCTCTCTTCATATATGGTTTGGGTCTAACTCTAATACAGAAAACGGCAACCAGACAGCTCTTTGAAGTTTTTGGGACTTCATCAGCACCACGGAATAAAGTAAGATGTTTGAGGAACATATGGCCATTGTTGAATAATATGAAATATGCAGTTTCAGCGTTTTAACATAAATGTCCATTCAGCATAGCACACAATATACTTTGTCATTTTCTCTTCACATACTCTTTGAGCCCAACTCCAGAAACTTAGTGGGCAAGGAGAAACCTTGGGACGCCAAAGCAAAGGTAATCAGAATATCATGATTCTTGAGTAGTGATTCATACTATGAAAGTTCAGAATGCCCACTACAAAGTTAAGTGCAATTCTGTATGGCCATTCTTTATGTTTTGTTCACATGCTGCTTGAGTCCACATCAAGAACCTCAAGATGGAAAGCCGAACGCCCTGTGAAATCAAAAAAGGTAAAGTTGTTGAATACAATTTGTTCTTTGAGGGCAATATGTTCATTACTGAAAAGTTGATAGATTTCATGACTTATCTCCAAGGAATCTGCTAACTTTACCTCATTGAGATCAGTATATATCAAATAGGAAGCTTGTAAAAATGAAAACTGTATCAGAGACCTTGAATACAAATTAGGTAAGGAAGACATTAATTACCCATTGGTCATTTGGCACTTTGTCTTGACATACTATTTCAAGTTCAAGTTCAAAATCTTTTATTGTCATTTCAGCTATATACAAGTACACAACAAAAACGAGACAATGTTCCTCCAGGACCATAGTGCAAGACAAAACAACAGTGTAACAGACAACATGCTACACAAGTGCAAACAGTCCAATATAGTGCAAAAATGTCATTAAATAAACAATAATAAATACAGAACAGGACAAATACCAAATGAGTAGACAGTGCAATTATTTAGTGCAGTACACAGTACTGGGAATATGTAAAGTGAGTTGTGCATATGAGTCAGTGACATGCTACACTGAACATAGCAGTCACCGATAGGAGCCAGAACAGTTCAGAGTACAGTGCTGGTTTAGTACAGTACTCTAGCAGCAAGTAGGATAATGTGCAAGACTGCAACAGGAGTGCATAGTTTATTTGTGTGAGGTTTGACTTAAGCACTAGTCCAATGCAAAACAATGTGTGAGTGTGTGTATAGATATGTTTGTGTGTGTGTGTGTGTGTGTGTGTGTGTGTGTGTGTGTGTGTGTGTGTGTGTGACTGTGTATAAGCATGTATAAAATTGCCGATTTTGGAATCTGAATTGGAACATGATTAGTACATGATTAGAGGACACAGGCAGCTTTTTAAGATGAAGAAAGTTAATCAAAGAGAGTCAATAACAACATGATATGTACATAAATGTTCTTTACTAAATGTTAGTTGATAAAAAAATATTGTCAATGATTTAGTGTATGGGAAGTGCTATTCTGAAAGGTCATTTGGCATTTTCTCTTCATATACTGTATGAGTCCACCTCTTGGACCTCAGTGCAGTGTTAAGAAAGCTGAGGCTGTGAAGACCAAAGAAAGGTACTGAAAGTTATTAATTGCAATATAATATGTATGAAAAATATGTGTATGAATAATGGAAATGAATGCTATGAATTTTCACAAATTTAAAGGATCTTAGTCTCTCTTCATATATGGTTTGGGTCTACCTCTAATACAGAAAACGGCAACCAGACAGCTCTTTGAAGTTTTTGGGACTTCATCAGCACCACGGAATAAAGTAAGATGTTTGAGGAACATATGGCCATTGTTGAATAATATGAAATATGCAGTTTCAGCGTTTTAACATAAATGTCCATTCAGCATAGCACACAATATACTTTGTCATTTTCTCTTCACATACTCTTTGAGCCCAACTCCAGAAACGTAGTGGGCAAGGAGAAACCTTGGGACGCCAAAGCAAAGGTAATCAGAATATCATGATTCTTGAGTAGTGATTCATACTATGAAAGTTCAGAATGCCCACTACAAAGTTAAGTGCAATTCTGTATGGCCATTCTTTATGTTTTGTTCACATGCTGCTTGAGTCCACATCAAGAACCTCAAGATGGAAAGCCGAACGCTTGTGAAATCAAAAAAGGTAAAGTTGTTGAATACAATTTGTTCTTTGAGGGCAATATGTTCATTTCTGAAAAGTTGATAGATATCATGACTTATCTCCAAGGAATCTGCTAACTTTACCTCAGTGAGATCAGTATATATCAAATAGGAAGCTTTTTAAAATGAAAACTGTATCAGAGACCTTGAATGCAGAACTGGTAAGGAAGACATTAATTATTCATTGGTCATTTGGCACTTTGTCTTGACATAGTATTTCAAGTTCAAGTTCAAAATCTTTTATTGTCATTTCAGCTATATACAAGTATACAACAAAAATGAGACAAAGTTCCTCCAGGACCATGGTGCAACACAAAACAACAGTGCAACAGACAACATGCTACACAAGTGCAAACAGTCCAATATAGTGCAAAAATGTCATTAAATAAACAATAATAAATACAGAACAGGACAAATACAAAATGAGTAGACAGTGCAATTATTTAGTGCAGGACACAGTCCTGGGAATATGTAAAGTGAGTTGTGCATAGTAGTCAGTGACATGCTACACTGAACATAGCAGTCACTGGTCGTAGCCAGAAGAGTTCAGAGTACAATTTTAGATTAGTACAGTACTCTAGCAGCAAGTAGGATAATGTGCAAGACTGCAACAGGAGTGCATAGTTTATTTGTGTGAGGTTTGACTTCAGCACTAGTCCAATGCAAAACAATGTGTGAGTGTGTGTATAGATATGTATGTGTGTGTGTGTGTGTGTGTGTGTGTGTGTGACTGTGTATAAGCATGTATAAAATTGCCGATTTTGGAATCTGAATTGGAACATGATTAGTACATGATTAGAGGACACAGGCAGCTTTTTAAGATGAAGAAGGTTAATCAAAGAGAGTCAATAACTAGATGATGTGTACATTAAAGTTCTTTACTAAATGTTAGTTGATAAAAAAAAATTGTCAATGATTTAAAGTATGGCTACTGCTATTCTGAATGCTCCTTTGGCATTTTCTCTTCATATACTGTATGAGTCCACCTCTTGGACCTCAGTGCAGTGTTAAGAAAGCCGAGGCTGTGAACAGCAAAGAAAGGTACTGAAAGTTAGTAATTGCAATATAATATGTATGAAAAATATGTTTATGAATAATGGCAATGATTGCTATGAATTTTCACAAATTTAAAGTATCTTAGTCTCTCTTCATATATGGTTTGGGTCTAACTCTAATACAGAAAACGGCAACCAGACAGCTCTTTGAAGTTTTTGGGACTTCATCAGCACCACTGAATAAAGTAAGATGTTTGAGGAACATATGGCCATTGTTGAATAATATGAAATATGCAGTTTCAGCGTTTTAACATAAATGTCCATTCAGCATAGCACACAATATACTTTGTCATTTTCTCTTCACATACTCTTTGAGCCCAACTCCAGAAACGTAGTGGGCAAGGAGAAACCTTGGGACGCCAAAGCAAAGGTAATCAGAATATCATGATTCTTGAGTAGTGATTCATACTATGAAAGTTCAGAATGCCCACTACAAAGTTAAGTGCAATTCTGTATGGCCATTCTTTATGTTTTGTTCACATGCTGCTTGAGTCCACATCAAGAACCTCAAGATGGAAAGCCGAACGCCCTGTGAAATCAAAAAAGGTAAAGTTGTTGAATACAATTTGTTCTTTGAGGGCAATATGTTCATTACTGAAAAGTTGATAGATTTCATGACTTATCTCCAAGGAATCTGCTAACTTTACCTCATTGAGATCAGTATATATCAAATAGGAAGCTTGTAAAAATGAAAACTGTATCAGAGACCTTGAATACAAATTAGGTAAGGAAGACATTAATTACCCATTGGTCATTTGGCACTTTGTCTTGACATACTATTTCAAGTTCAAGTTCAAAATCTTTTATTGTCATTTCAGCTATATACAAGTACACAACAAAAACGAGACAATGTTCCTCCAGGACCATAGTGCAAGACAAAACAACAGTGTAACAGGCAACATGCTACACAAGTGCAAACAGTCCAATATAGTGCAAAAATGTCATTAAATAAACAATAATAAATACAGAACAGGACAAATACCAAATGAGTAAACAGTGCAATTATTTAGTGCAGTACACAGTACTGGGAATATGTAAAGTGAGTTGTGCATATGAGTCAGTGACATGCTACACTGAACATAGCAGTCACCGATAGGAGCCAGAACAGTTCAGAGTACAGTGCTGGTTTAGTACAGTACTCTAGCAGCAAGTAGGATAATGTGCAAGACTGCAACAGGAGTGCATAGTTTATTTGTGTGAGGTTTGACTTAAGCACTAGTCCAATGCAAAACAATGTGTGAGTGTGTGTATAGATATGTTTGTGTGTGTGTGTGTGTGTGTGTGTGTGTGTGTGTGTGTGTGACTGTGTATAAGCATGTATAAAATTGCCGATTTTGGAATCTGAATTGGAATTTGAACATGATTAGTACATGATTAGAGGACACAGGCAGCTTTTTAAGATGAAGAAAGTTAATCAAAGAGAGTCAATAACAACATGATATGTACATAAATGTTCTTTACTAAATGTTAGTTGATAAAAAAAAATTGTCAATGATTTAGTGTATGGGAAGTGCTATTCTGAATGGTCATTTGGCATTTTCTCTTCATATACTGTATGAGTCCACCTCTTGGACCTCACTGCTGTGTTAACAAAACCGAGGCTGTGAAGACCAAAGAAAGGTACTGAAAGTTATTAATTGCAAAATAATATGTATGAAAAATATGTTTTTGAATAATGGCAATGAATGCTATGAATTTTCACAAATTTAAAGGATCTTAGTCTCTCTTCATATATGGTTTGGGTCTACCTCTAATACAGAAAACAGCAACCAGACAGCTCTTTGAAGTTTTTAGGTCTTCATCAACACCACTGAATAAAGTAAGATGTTTGAGGAACATATGGCCATTGTTGAATAATATGAAATATGCAGTTTCAGCGTTTTAACATAAATGTCCATTCGGCATAGCACACAATATACTTTGTCATTTTCTCTTCACATACTCTTTGAGCCCAACTCCAGAAACTTAGTGGGCAAGGAGAAACCTTGGGACGCCAAAGCAAAGGTAATCAGAATATCATGATTCTTGAGTAGTGATTCATACTATGAAAGTTCAGAATGCCCACTACAAAGTTAAGTGCAATTCTGTATGGCCATTCTTTATGTTTTGTTCACATGCTGAATGAGTCCACATCAAGAACCTCAAGATGGAAAGCCGAACGCCCTGTGAAATCAAAAAAGGTAAAGTTGTTGAATACAATTTGTTCTTTGAGGGCAATATGTTCATTACTGAAAAGTTGATAGATTTCATGACTTATCTCCAAGGAATCTGCTAACTTTACCTCATTGAGATCAGTATATATCAAATAGGAAGCTTGTAAAAATGAAAACTGTATCAGAGACCTTGAATACAAAATAGGTAAGGAAGACATTAATTACCCATTGGTCATTTGGCACTTTGTCTTGACATACTATTTCAAGTTCAAGTTCAAAATCTTTTATTGTCATTTCAGCTATATACAACAACACAACAAAAACGAGACAATGTTCCTCCAGGACCATAGTGCAACACAAAACAACAGTGTAACAGACAACATGCTACACAAGTGCAAACAGTCCAATATAGTGCAAAAATGTCATTAAATAAACAATAATAAATACAGAACAGGACAAATACAAAATGAGTAGACAGTGCAATTATTTAGTGCAGTACACAGTACTGGGAATATGTAAAGTGAGTTGTGCATAGGAGTCAGTGACATGCTACACTGAACATAGCAGTCACCGATAGGAGCCAGAACAGTTCAGAGTACAGTGCTGGTTTAGTACAGTACTCTAGCAGCAAGCAGAATAATGTGCAAGACTGCAACAGGAGTGCATAGTTTATTTGTGTGAGGTTTGACTTCAGCACTAGTCCAATGCAAAACAGTGTGTGAGTGTGTTTATAGATTTGTATTTATGTATGTGTGTGTGGGTGTGTGTGTGTGTGTGTGTGTGTGTGTGTGTGTGTGTGTGTGTGTGTGTGTGTGTGTGTGTATAAGCATTTATAAAAGTGCCGATTTTGGATTCTGAATTGGAACATGATTAGTACATGATTAGAGGACACAGGCAGCTTTTTAATATGAAGAAGGTTAATCAAAGAGAGTCAATAACAACATAATATGTACATAAATGTTCTTTACTAAATGTTAGTTGATAAAAAAAATTGTCAATGATTTAGTGTATGGGAAGTGCTATTCTGAATGGTCATTTGGCATTTTCTCTTCATATACTGTATGAGTCCACCTCTTGGACCTCAGTGCAGTGTTAAGAAAGCCGAGGCTGTGAACAACAAAGAAAGGTACTGAAAGTTATTAATTGCAATATAATATGTATGAAAAATATGTTTATGAATAATGGCAATGAATGCTATGAATTTTCACAAATTTAAAGGATCTTAGTCTCTCTTCATATAAGGTTTGGGTCTACCTCTAATACAGAAAACAGCAACCAGACAGCTCTTTGAAGTTTTTAGGTCTTCATCAACACCACTGAATAAAGTAAGATGTTTGAGGAACATATGGCCATTGTTGAATAATATGAAATATGCAGTTTCAGCGTTTTAACATAAATGTCCATTCGGCATAGCACACAATATACTTTGTCATTTTCTCTTCACATACTCTTTGAGCCCAACTCCAGAAACTTAGTGGGCAAGGAGAAACCTTGGGACGCCAAAGCAAAGGTAATCAGAATATCATGATTCTTGAGTAGTGATTCATACTATGAAAGTGCAGAATGCCCACTACAAAGTTATGTGCAATTCTGTATGGCCATTCTTGATGTTTTGTTCACATGCTGCTTGAGTCCACATCAAGAACCTCAAGATGGAAAGCCGAACGCCCTGTGAAATCAAAAAAGGTAAAGTTGTTGAATACAATTTGTTCTTTGAGGGCAATATGTTCATTACTGAAAAGTTGATAGATTTCATGACTTATCTCCATGGAATCTGCTAACTTTACCTCATTGAGATCAGTATATATCTAATAGGAAGCTTGTAAAAATGAAAACTGTATCAGAGACCTTGAATACAAATTAGGTAAGGAAGACATTAATTACCCATTGGTCATTTGGCACTTTGTCTTGACATACTATTTCAAGTTCAAGTTCAAAATCTTTTATTGTCATTTCAGCTATATACAACAACACAACAAAAACGAGACAATGTTCCTCCAGGACCATAGTGCAACACAAAACAACAGTGTAACAGACAACATGCTACACAAGTGCAAACAGTCCAATATAGTGCAAAAATGTCATTAAATAAACAATAATAAATACAGAACAGGACAAATACAAAATGAGTAGACAGTGCAATTATTTAGTGCAGTACACAGTACTGGGAATATGTAAAGTGAGTTGTGCATAGGAGTCAGTGACATGCTACACTGAACATAGCAGTCTCCGATAGGAGCCAGAACAGTTCAGAGTACAGTGCTGGTTTAGTACAGTACTCTAGCAGCAAGTAGGGTAATGTGCAAGACTGCAACAGGAGTGCATAGTTTATTTGTGTAAGGTTTGACTTCAGCACTAGTCCAATGCAAAACAATGTGTGAGTGTGTGTATAGATATGTATGTATGTGTGTGTGTGTGTGTGTGTGTGTGTGTGTGTGTGTATGTGTGTGTGTGTGTGTGTGTGACTGTATAAGCATTTATAAAAGTGCCGATTTTGGATTCTGAATTGGAAAATGATTAGTAAATGATTAGAGGACACAGGGAGCTTTTTAATATGAAGAAAGTTAATCAAAGAGATTCAATAACAACATGATATGTACATAAATGTTCTTTACTAAATGTTAGTTGATAAAAAAAAATTGTCAATGATTTAGTGTATGGCAAGTGCTATTCTGAATGGTCATTTGGCATTTTCTCTTCATACACTGTACGAGTCCACCTCTTGGACCTCAGTGCAGTGTTAAGAAAGCCGAGGCTGTGAAGTCCAAAGAAAGGTACTGAATGTTATTAATTGCAATATAATATGTATGAAAAATATATTTTTGAATAATTCTTTATGAATAGTGGTGATTAGTCCAGGGTCAAAGAGCCAACACTGAGTATTCAGGGATACATGATAAACAAGCCAAGGGCTAGGATACACGAAAGCTAGGAAACACAAAGCAAAAGTGCACGAAGGCAAACGGGAAGCAGGCTATAACAAAGACTAGAGAATACAGAGGCTAAGATAACACAAAGGCAAAGAATACAAACTTACGGGCTTGCAAAAACATCGAAACAACCAAACACATAAAGACAATGAAGTCTAACAATCAACAGACAAAACATAGGACTCAAGACAGGGTTTAAATACAAGAACCAAAGGTAGAAATGAGGGACAGGTGCAAGCAGTCAAACGAGGGGTGGAGAAAACGAAACTAAGGAACAGAACTAAAAAACACAAACGACAGGGAAAACACTGAACACGGAACCTGGGCGGGACTGATCGTGACGCTTTGTCAGGCATTTACCTCGAATTAGCTTGCAACACAAATTAATTAATTATAGTAAATAAAGAAAGAGGGAGATAAAACACCTGGAACTCAGGACCATATTGAGATATTGATATTTGGGGATAGGGGATAATTGTCTTTTAAGCCATAATAGGTGGGAACATCTCTATCAGATTAATTTCACCTGACCACTTAGTCCGCATATTTCTAAATGAGAGGAAAATGTTCTTAAAACAATACAAAGGACACAGTTATATAATGGAAAACAGTTACATTTTTCATTAAGAGAAGGACGACTTAGAGAGAGAAAGCATGGTTATTACACAAATGTCATAATTGTCCTAATATTAATAGTTCAAACAGTCTTCCTCTGTCTGCTATAAACACTGTACACATGTTAAATATCCTGTTGAAGAAGGCTCCTGATACAATGAAATGACTTCCAGGCGCACTAAAAATTGTTTTACAATTTGATTCAAGTTGTTTGATTAGAATGGTAGAGAATTCAAGTTCTACATTATGACACAATGTTGTTGATCTACTGTAGGAGTCACTTCTAGAATCCTGTAGAACAGACACCCGACTAGGAAGCGCATTACATTATTTAACAGAACTGCTGATAAAGTTATTGACAGTATGATATGTGCTTTTCAAAATAATGATTTGTGATATTTTTTCTCCAATCATTCTTGCAAATCTAGTAGCTCAGTATGTCAGGCAGAAAACTTGTGAAGGTGGCAAAAGGCATGTAAGTCATTGATTCGATTTTCTAAGGAAAAATGTTAATTACCATAAAGTGATTGTACACTATAAATGTAAAGAATATTGAATTGCATTATTTTATGTGCTTTTAAGTCTGGTCATTGGTCATTTTCTCTTCACACACTGTCTGAGGCTAACTCTGATGCTTCACATTTTGAGTCTGCTTCAGTTGCCTTGGTATACAAAGCTTGTAAAGACAGGAAAGATAATCAAAGTTATTAAATATAATTTAATATGTGAGGAAAATGTCAACATTCATGAAGAGTGATTCGTACAGTGAAAATCCATAATACATAATTAGAGTGTTAAGTGCTATTCTTAATGGCCTTTCATCCTTTTCTCTTCACATACTGCTTGAGACCACAGCAAGAACTCAAGTTGGACAGCAGAAAGCTTGTGAAGGCAAAAAAGGTAACGTTATTAAATACAGTTTGATACAGAGTGGCATTATGTTCCAAATTGCATAGTGAGTGATGTCGTGAGTTTTCACATTTTTTACTCAAAGTGCATAAGTAGCTAAATTGGTATGTATCATTTTTCTTCAAATATTGTTTCAGCCCATCTCAGGTTCAAAGTTCAAAGTTCAAAAAGGTTTTATTGTCATTTCGGCTATATACGAGTACACAAAAAAAACGAGACAATGTTCCTCCAGGACCATGGTGCAACACAAAACAACAGTGCAACAGACAACATGCTACACAAGTGCAAACAGTCCAATATAGTGCAAAAATGTCATTAAATAAACAATAATAAATACAGAACAGGACAAATCCAAAATGAGTAGACAGTGCAATTATTTAGTGCAGTACACAGTACTGGGAATATGTAAAGTGAGTTGTGCATAGGAGTCAGTGACATGCTACACTGAACATAGCAGTCACCGATAGGAGCCAGAACAGTTCAGAGTACAGTGCTGGTTTAGTACAGTACTCTAGCAGCAAGTAGGATAATGTGCAAGACTGCAACAGGAGTGCATAGTTTATTTGTGTGAGGTTTGACTTAAGCACTAGTCCAATGCAAAACAATGTGTGAGTGTGTGTATAGATATGTATGTGTGTGTGTGTGTGTGTGTGTGTGACTGTGTATAAGCATGTATAAAATTGCCGATTTTCGAATCTGAATTGGAATTTGAACATGATTAGTACATGATTAGAGGACACAGGCAGCTTTTCAAGATGAAGAAAGTTAATCAAAGAGAGTCAATAACAACATGATATGTACATAAATGTTCTTTACTAAATGTTAGTTGATAAAAAAAAATTGTCAATGATTTAGTGTATGGGAAGTGCTATTCTGAATGGTCATTTGGCATTTTCTCTTCATATACTGTATGAGTCCACCTCTTGGACCTCAGTGCAGTGTTAAGAAAGCCGAGGCTGTGAAGACCAAAGAAAGGTACTGAAAGTTATTAATTGCAATATAATATGTATGAAAAATATGTTTATGAATAATGGCAATGAATGCTATGAATTTTCACAAATTTAAAGGATCTTAGTCTCTCTTCATATATGGTTTGGGTCTACCTCTAATACAGAAAACAGCAACCAGACAGCTCTTTGAAGTTTTTAGGACTTCATCAACACCACTGAATAAAGTAAGATGTTTGAGGAACATATGGCCATTGTTGAATAATATGAAATATGCAGTTTCAGCGTTTTAACATAAATGTCCATTCGGCATAGCACACAATATACTTTGTCATTTTCTCTTCACATACTCTTTGAGCCCAACTCCAGAAACGTAGTGGGCAAGGAGAAACCTTGGGACGCCAAAGCAAAGGTAATCAGAATATCATGATTCTTGAGTAGTGATTCATACTATGAAAGTTCAGAATGCCCACTACAAAGTTAAGTGCAATTCTGTATGGCCATTCTTTATGTTTTGTTCACATGCTGAATGAGTCCACATCAAGAACCTCAAGATGGAAAGCCGAACGCCCTGTGAAATCAAAAAAGGTAAAGTTGTTGAATACAATTTGTTCTTTGAGGGCAATATGTTCATTACTGAAAAGTTGATAGATTTCATGACTTATCTCCAAGGAATCTGCTAACTTTACCTCATTGAGATCAGTATATATCAAATAGGAAGCTTGTAAAAATGAAAACTGTATCAGAGACCTTGAATACAAATTAGGTAAGGAAGACATTAATTACCCATTGGTCATTTGGCACTTTGTCTTGACATACTATTTCAAGTTCAAGTTCAAAATCTTTTATTGTCATTTCAGCTATATACAAGTACACAACAAAAACGAGACAATGTTCCTCCAGGACCATAGTGCAACACAAAACAACAGTGTAACAGACAACATGCTACACAAGTGCAAACAGTCCAATATAGTGCAAAAATGTCATTAAATAAACAATAATAAATACAGAACGGGACAAATACAAAATGAGTAGACAGTGCAATTATTTAGTGCAGTACACAGTACTGGGAATATGTAAAGTGAGTTGTGCATATGAGTCAGTGACATGCTACACTGAACATAGCAGTCACCGATAGGAGCCAGAACAGTTCAGAGTACAGTGCTGGTTTAGTACAGTACTCTAGCAGCAAGTAGGATAATGTGCAAGACTGCAACAGGAGTGCATAGTTTATTTGTGTGAGGTTTGACTTAAGCACTAGTCCAATGCAAAACAATGTGTGAGTGTGTGTATAGATATGTTTGTGTGTGTGTGTGTGTGTGTGTGTGTGTGTGTGTGTGTGTGACTGTGTATAAGCATGTATAAAATTGCCGATTTTGGAATCTGAATTGGAATTTGAACATGATTAGTACATGATTAGAGGACACAGGCAGCTTTTTAAGATGAAGAAAGTTAATCAAAGAGAGTCAATAACAACATGATATGTACATAAATGTTCTTTACTAAATGTTAGTTGATAAAAAAAAATTGTCAATGATTTAGTGTATGGGAAGTGCTATTCTGAATGGTCATTTGGCATTTTCTCTTCATATACTGTATGAGTCCACCTCTTGGACCTCACTGCTGTGTTAACAAAACCGAGGCTGTGAAGACCAAAGAAAGGTACTGAAAGTTATTAATTGCAAAATAATATGTATGAAAAATATGTTTTTGAATAATGGCAATGAATGCTATGAATTTTCACAAATTTAAAGGATCTTAGTCTCTCTTCATATATGGTTTGGGTCTACCTCTAATACAGAAAACAGCAACCAGACAGCTCTTTGAAGTTTTTAGGTCTTCATCAACACCACTGAATAAAGTAAGATGTTTGAGGAACATATGGCCATTGTTGAATAATATGAAATATGCAGTTTCAGCGTTTTAACATAAATGTCCATTCGGCATAGCACACAATATACTTTGTCATTTTCTCTTCACATACTCTTTGAGCCCAACTCCAGAAACTTAGTGGGCAAGGAGAAACCTTGGGACGCCAAAGCAAAGGTAATCAGAATATCATGATTCTTGAGTAGTGATTCATACTATGAAAGTTCAGAATGCCCACTACAAAGTTAAGTGCAATTCTGTATGGCCATTCTTTATGTTTTGTTCACATGCTGAATGAGTCCACATCAAGAACCTCAAGATGGAAAGCCGAACGCCCTGTGAAATCAAAAAAGGTAAAGTTGTTGAATACAATTTGTTCTTTGAGGGCAATATGTTCATTACTGAAAAGTTGATAGATTTCATGACTTATCTCCAAGGAATCTGCTAACTTTACCTCATTGAGATCAGTATATATCAAATAGGAAGCTTGTAAAAATGAAAACTGTATCAGAGACCTTGAATACAAAATAGGTAAGGAAGACATTAATTACCCATTGGTCATTTGGCACTTTGTCTTGACATACTATTTCAAGTTCAAGTTCAAAATCTTTTATTGTCATTTCAGCTATATACAACAACACAACAAAAACGAGACAATGTTCCTCCAGGACCATAGTGCAACACAAAACAACAGTGTAACAGACAACATGCTACACAAGTGCAAACAGTCCAATATAGTGCAAAAATGTCATTAAATAAACAATAATAAATACAGAACAGGACAAATACAAAATGAGTAGACAGTGCAATTATTTAGTGCAGTACACAGTACTGGGAATATGTAAAGTGAGTTGTGCATAGGAGTCAGTGACATGCTACACTGAACATAGCAGTCACCGATAGGAGCCAGAACAGTTCAGAGTACAGTGCTGGTTTAGTACAGTACTCTAGCAGCAAGCAGAATAATGTGCAAGACTGCAACAGGAGTGCATAGTTTATTTGTGTGAGGTTTGACTTCAGCACTAGTCCAATGCAAAACAGTGTGTGAGTGTGTTTATAGATTTGTATTTATGTATGTGTGTGTGGTGTGTGTGTGTGTGTGTGTGTGTGTGTGTGTGTGTGTGTGTGTGTGTGTGTGTGTGTGTGTGTATAAGCATTTATAAAAGTGCCGATTTTGGATTCTGAATTGGAACATGATTAGTACATGATTAGAGGACACAGGCAGCTTTTTAATATGAAGAAGGTTAATCAAAGAGAGTCAATAACAACATAATATGTACATAAATGTTCTTTACTAAATGTTAGTTGATAAAAAAAATTGTCAATGATTTAGTGTATGGGAAGTGCTATTCTGAATGGTCATTTGGCATTTTCTCTTCATATACTGTATGAGTCCACCTCTTGGACCTCAGTGCAGTGTTAAGAAAGCCGAGGCTGTGAACAACAAAGAAAGGTACTGAAAGTTATTAATTGCAATATAATATGTATGAAAAATATGTTTATGAATAATGGCAATGAATGCTATGAATTTTCACAAATTTAAAGGATCTTAGTCTCTCTTCATATAAGGTTTGGGTCTACCTCTAATACAGAAAACAGCAACCAGACAGCTCTTTGAAGTTTTTAGGTCTTCATCAACACCACTGAATAAAGTAAGATGTTTGAGGAACATATGGCCATTGTTGAATAATATGAAATATGCAGTTTCAGCGTTTTAACATAAATGTCCATTCGGCATAGCACACAATATACTTTGTCATTTTCTCTTCACATACTCTTTGAGCCCAACTCCAGAAACTTAGTGGGCAAGGAGAAACCTTGGGACGCCAAAGCAAAGGTAATCAGAATATCATGATTCTTGAGTAGTGATTCATACTATGAAAGTGCAGAATGCCCACTACAAAGTTATGTGCAATTCTGTATGGCCATTCTTGATGTTTTGTTCACATGCTGCTTGAGTCCACATCAAGAACCTCAAGATGGAAAGCCGAACGCCCTGTGAAATCAAAAAAGGTAAAGTTGTTGAATACAATTTGTTCTTTGAGGGCAATATGTTCATTACTGAAAAGTTGATAGATTTCATGACTTATCTCCATGGAATCTGCTAACTTTACCTCATTGAGATCAGTATATATCTAATAGGAAGCTTGTAAAAATGAAAACTGTATCAGAGACCTTGAATACAAATTAGGTAAGGAAGACATTAATTACCCATTGGTCATTTGGCACTTTGTCTTGACATACTATTTCAAGTTCAAGTTCAAAATCTTTTATTGTCATTTCAGCTATATACAACAACACAACAAAAACGAGACAATGTTCCTCCAGGACCATAGTGCAACACAAAACAACAGTGTAACAGACAACATGCTACACAAGTGCAAACAGTCCAATATAGTGCAAAAATGTCATTAAATAAACAATAATAAATACAGAACAGGACAAATACAAAATGAGTAGACAGTGCAATTATTTAGTGCAGTACACAGTACTGGGAATATGTAAAGTGAGTTGTGCATAGGAGTCAGTGACATGCTACACTGAACATAGCAGTCTCCGATAGGAGCCAGAACAGTTCAGAGTACAGTGCTGGTTTAGTACAGTACTCTAGCAGCAAGTAGGGTAATGTGCAAGACTGCAACAGGAGTGCATAGTTTATTTGTGTAAGGTTTGACTTCAGCACTAGTCCAATGCAAAACAATGTGTGAGTGTGTGTATAGATATGTATGTATGTGTGTGTGTGTGTGTGTGTGTGTGTGTGTGTGTGTATGTGTGTGTGTGTGTGTGTGTGACTGTGTATAAGCATTTATAAAAGTGCCGATTTTGGATTCTGAATTGGAAAATGATTAGTAAATGATTAGAGGACACAGGGAGCTTTTTAATATGAAGAAAGTTAATCAAAGAGATTCAATAACAACATGATATGTACATAAATGTTCTTTACTAAATGTTAGTTGATAAAAAAAAATTGTCAATGATTTAGTGTATGGCAAGTGCTATTCTGAATGGTCATTTGGCATTTTCTCTTCATACACTGTACGAGTCCACCTCTTGGACCTCAGTGCAGTGTTAAGAAAGCCGAGGCTGTGAAGTCCAAAGAAAGGTACTGAATGTTATTAATTGCAATATAATATGTATGAAAAATATATTTTTGAATAATTCTTTATGAATAGTGGTGATTAGTCCAGGGTCAAAGAGCCAACACTGAGTATTCAGGGATACATGATAAACAAGCCAAGGGCTAGGATACACGAAAGCTAGGAAACACAAAGCAAAAGTGCACGAAGGCAAACGGGAAGCAGGCTATAACAAAGACTAGAGAATACAGAGGCTAAGATAACACAAAGGCAAAGAATACAAACTTACGGGCTTGCAAAAACATCGAAACAACCAAACACATAAAGACAATGAAGTCTAACAATCAACAGACAAAACATAGGACTCAAGACAGGGTTTAAATACAAGAACCAAAGGTAGAAATGAGGGACAGGTGCAAGCAGTCAAACGAGGGGTGGAGAAAACGAAACTAAGGAACAGAACTAAAAAACACAAACGACAGGGAAAACACTGAACACGGAACCTGGGCGGGACTGATCGTGACGCTTTGTCAGGCATTTACCTCGAATTAGCTTGCAACACAAATTAATTAATTATAGTAAATAAAGAAAGAGGGAGATAAAACACCTGGAACTCAGGACCATATTGAGATATTGATATTTGGGGATAGGGGATAATTGTCTTTTAAGCCATAATAGGTGGGAACATCTCTATCAGATTAATTTCACCTGACCACTTAGTCCGCATATTTCTAAATGAGAGGAAAATGTTCTTACAAACAATACAAAGGACACAGTTATATAATGGAAAACAGTTACATTTTTCATTAAGAGAAGGACGACTTAGAGAGAGAAAGCATGGTTATTACACAAATGTCATAATTGTCCTAATATTAATAGTTCAAACAGTCTTCCTCTGTCTGCTATAAACACTGTACACATGTTAAATATCCTGTTGAAGAAGGCTCCTGATACAATGAAATGACTTCCAGGCGCACTAAAAATTGTTTTACAATTTGATTCAAGTTGTTTGATTAGAATGGTAGAGAATTCAAGTTCTACATTATGACACAATGTTGTTGATCTACTGTAGGAGTCACTTCTAGAATCCTGTAGAACAGACACCCGACTAGGAAGCGCATTACATTATTTAACAGAACTGCTGATAAAGTTATTGACAGTATGATATGTGCTTTTCAAAATAATGATTTGTGATATTTTTTCTCCAATCATTCTTGCAAATCTAGTAGCTCAGTATGTCAGGCAGAAAACTTGTGAAGGTGGCAAAAGGCATGTAAGTCATTGATTCGATTTTCTAAGGAAAAATGTTAATTACCATAAAGTGATTGTACACTATAAATGTAAAGAATATTGAATTGCATTATTTTATGTGCTTTTAAGTCTGGTCATTGGTCATTTTCTCTTCACACACTGTCTGAGGCTAACTCTGATGCTTCACATTTTGAGTCTGCTTCAGTTGCCTTGGTATACAAAGCTTGTAAAGACAGGAAAGATAATCAAAGTTATTAAATATAATTTAATATGTGAGGAAAATGTCAACATTCATGAAGAGTGATTCGTACAGTGAAAATCCATAATACATAATTAGAGTGTTAAGTGCTATTCTTAATGGCCTTTCATCCTTTTCTCTTCACATACTGCTTGAGACCACAGCAAGAACTCAAGTTGGACAGCAGAAAGCTTGTGAAGGCAAAAAAGGTAACGTTATTAAATACAGTTTGATACAGAGTGGCATTATGTTCCAAATTGCATAGTGAGTGATGTCGTGAGTTTTCACATTTTTTACTCAAAGTGCATAAGTAGCTAAATTGGTATGTATCATTTTTCTTCAAATATTGTTTCAGCCCATCTCAGGTTCAAAGTTCAAAGTTCAAAAAGGTTTTATTGTCATTTCGGCTATATACGAGTACACAAAAAAAACGAGACAATGTTCCTCCAGGACCATGGTGCAACACAAAACAACAGTGCAACAGACAACATGCTACACAAGTGCAAACAGTCCAATATAGTGCAAAAATGTCATTAAATAAACAATAATAAATACAGAACAGGACAAATCCAAAATGAGTAGACAGTGCAATTATTTAGTGCAGTACACAGTACTGGGAATATGTAAAGTGAGTTGTGCATAGGAGTCAGTGACATGCTACACTGAACATAGCAGTCACCGATAGGAGCCAGAACAGTTCAGAGTACAGTGCTGGTTTAGTACAGTACTCTAGCAGCAAGTAGGATAATGTGCAAGACTGCAACAGGAGTGCATAGTTTATTTGTGTGAGGTTTGACTTAAGCACTAGTCCAATGCAAAACAATGTGTGAGTGTGTGTATAGATATGTATGTGTGTGTGTGTGTGTGTGTGTGTGACTGTGTATAAGCATGTATAAAATTGCCGATTTTCGAATCTGAATTGGAATTTGAACATGATTAGTACATGATTAGAGGACACAGGCAGCTTTTCAAGATGAAGAAAGTTAATCAAAGAGAGTCAATAACAACATGATATGTACATAAATGTTCTTTACTAAATGTTAGTTGATAAAAAAAAATTGTCAATGATTTAGTGTATGGGAAGTGCTATTCTGAATGGTCATTTGGCATTTTCTCTTCATATACTGTATGAGTCCACCTCTTGGACCTCAGTGCAGTGTTAAGAAAGCCGAGGCTGTGAAGACCAAAGAAAGGTACTGAAAGTTATTAATTGCAATATAATATGTATGAAAAATATGTTTATGAATAATGGCAATGAATGCTATGAATTTTCACAAATTTAAAGGATCTTAGTCTCTCTTCATATATGGTTTGGGTCTACCTCTAATACAGAAAACAGCAACCAGACAGCTCTTTGAAGTTTTTAGGACTTCATCAACACCACTGAATAAAGTAAGATGTTTGAGGAACATATGGCCATTGTTGAATAATATGAAATATGCAGTTTCAGCGTTTTAACATAAATGTCCATTCGGCATAGCACACAATATACTTTGTCATTTTCTCTTCACATACTCTTTGAGCCCAACTCCAGAAACGTAGTGGGCAAGGAGAAACCTTGGGACGCCAAAGCAAAGGTAATCAGAATATCATGATTCTTGAGTAGTGATTCATACTATGAAAGTTCAGAATGCCCACTACAAAGTTAAGTGCAATTCTGTATGGCCATTCTTTATGTTTTGTTCACATGCTGAATGAGTCCACATCAAGAACCTCAAGATGGAAAGCCGAACGCCCTGTGAAATCAAAAAAGGTAAAGTTGTTGAATACAATTTGTTCTTTGAGGGCAATATGTTCATTACTGAAAAGTTGATAGATTTCATGACTTATCTCCAAGGAATCTGCTAACTTTACCTCATTGAGATCAGTATATATCAAATAGGAAGCTTGTAAAAATGAAAACTGTATCAGAGACCTTGAATACAAATTAGGTAAGGAAGACATTAATTACCCATTGGTCATTTGGCACTTTGTCTTGACATACTATTTCAAGTTCAAGTTCAAAATCTTTTATTGTCATTTCAGCTATATACAAGTACACAACAAAAACGAGACAATGTTCCTCCAGGACCATAGTGCAACACAAAACAACAGTGTAACAGACAACATGCTACACAAGTGCAAACAGTCCAATATAGTGCAAAAATGTCATTAAATAAACAATAATAAATACAGAACGGGACAAATACAAAATGAGTAGACAGTGCAATTATTTAGTGCAGTACACAGTACTGGGAATATGTAAAGTGAGTTGTGCATAGGAGTCAGTGACATGCTACACTGAACATAGCAGTCACCGATAGGAGCCAGAACAGATCAGAGTACAGTGCTGGTTTAGTACAGTACTCTAGCAGCAAGTAGGATAATGTGCAAGACTTCAACAGGAGTGCATAGTTTATTTGTGTGAGGTTTGACTTCAGCACTAGTCCGATGCAAAACAATGTGTGTGTGTGTATAGATATCTATGTGTGTGTGTGTGTGTGTGTGTGTGTGTGTGTGTCTGTGTGTGTGTGTGTGTGTGTGTGTGTCTGTGTGTGACTGTGTATAAGCATGTATAAAATTTCCGATTTTGGAATCTGAATTGGAACATGATTAGTACATGATTAGAGGACACAGGCAGCTTTTTAAGATGAAGAAAGTTAATCAAAGAGAGTCAATAACAACATGATATGTACATAAATGTTCTTTACTAAATGTTAGTTGATAAAAAAATATTGTCAATGATTTAGTGTATGGGAAGTGCTATTCTGAAAGGTCATTTGGCATTTTCTCTTCATATACTGTATGAGTCCACCTCTTGGACCTCAGTGCAGTGTTAAGAAAGCTGAGGCTGTGAAGAGCAAAGAAAGGTACTGAAAGTTATTAATTGCAATATAATATGTATGAAAAATATGTGTATGAATAATGGAAATGAATGCTATGAATTTTCACAAATTTAAAGGATCTTAGTCTCTCTTCATATATGGTTTGGGTCTACCTCTAATACAGAAAACGGCAACCAGACAGCTCTTTGAAGTTTTTGGGACTTCATCAGCACCACTGAATAAAGTAAGATGTTTGAGGAACATATGGCCATTGTTGAATAATATGAAATATGCAGTTTCAGCGTTTTAACATAAATGTCCATTCAGCATAGCACACAATATACTTTGTCATTTTCTCTTCACATACTCTTTGAGCCCAACTCCAGAAACGTAGTGGGCAAGGAGAAACCTTGGGACGCCAAAGCAAAGGTAATCAGAATATCATGATTCTTGAGTAGTGATTCATACTATGAAAGTTCAGAATGCCCACTACAAAGTTAAGTGCAATTCTGTATGGCCATTCTTTATGTTTTGTTCACATGCTGCTTGAGTCCACATCAAGAACCTCAAGATGGAAAGCCGAACGCTTGTGAAATCAAAAAAGGTAAAGTTGTTGAATACAATTTGTTCTTTGAGGGCAATATGTTCATTTCTGAAAAGTTGATAGATATCATGACTTATCTCCAAGGAATCTGCTAACTTTACCTCAGTGAGATCAGTATATATCAAATAGGAAGCTTTTTAAAATGAAAACTGTATCAGAGACCTTGAATGCAAAACTGGTAAGGAAGACATTAATTATTCATTGGTCATTTGGCACTTTGTCTTGACATAGTATTTCAAGTTCAAGTTCAAAATCTTTTATTGTCATTTCAGCTATATACAAGTATACAACAAAAATGAGACAAAGTTCCTCCAGGACCATGGTGCAACACAAAACAACAGTGCAACAGACAACATGCTACACAAGTGCAAACAGTCCAATATAGTGCAAAAATGTCATTAAATAAACAATAATAAATACAGAACAGGACAAATACAAAATGAGTAGACAGTGCAATTATTTAGTGCAGGACACAGTCCTGGGAATATGTAAAGTGAGTTGTGCATAGTAGTCAGTGACATGCTACACTGAACATAGCAGTCACTGGTCGTAGCCAGAAGAGTTCAGAGTACAATTTTAGATTAGTACAGTACTCTAGCAGCAAGTAGGATAATGTGCAAGACTGCAACAGGAGTGCATAGTTTATTTGTGTGAGGTTTGACTTCAGCACTAGTCCAATGCAAAACAATGTGTGAGTGTGTGTATAGATATGTATGTGTGTGTGTGTGTGTGTGTGTGTGTGTGTGACTGTGTATAAGCATGTATAAAATTGCCGATTTTGGAATCTGAATTGGAACATGATTAGTACATGATTAGAGGACACAGGCAGCTTTTTAAGATGAAGAAGGTTAATCAAAGAGAGTCAATAACTAGATGATGTGTACATTAATGTTCTTTACTAAATGTTAGTTGATAAAAAAAAATTGTCAATGATTTAAAGTATGGCTACTGCTATTCTGAATGCTCCTTTGGCATTTTCTCTTCATATACTGTATGAGTCCACCTCTTGGACCTCAGTGCAGTGTTAAGAAAGCCGAGGCTGTGAACAGCAAAGAAAGGTACTGAAAGTTAGTAATTGCAATATAATATGTATGAAAAATATGTTTATGAATAATGGCAATGATTGCTATGAATTTTCACAAATTTAAAGTATCTTAGTCTCTCTTCATATATGGTTTGGGTCTAACTCTAATACAGAAAACGGCAACCAGACAGCTCTTTGAAGTTTTTGGGACTTCATCAGCACCACTGAATAAAGTAAGATGTTTGAGGAACATATGGCCATTGTTGAATAATATGAAATATGCAGTTTCAGCGTTTTAACATAAATGTCCATTCCGCATAGCACACAATATACTTTGTCATTTTCTCTTCACATACTCTTTGAGCCCAACTCCAGAAACGTAGTGGGCAAGGAGAAACCTTGGGACGCCAAAGCAAAGGTAATCAGAATATCATGATTCTTGAGTAGTGATTCATACTATGAAAGTTCAGAATGCCCACTACAAAGTTAAGTGCAATTCTGTATGGCAATTCTTTATGTTTTGTTCACATGCTGCTTGAGTCCACATCAAGAACCTCAAGATGGAAAGCCGAACGCTTGTGAAATCAAAAAAGGTAAAGTTGTTGAATACAATTTGTTCTTTGAGGGCAATATGTTTATTTCTGAAAAGTTGATAGATATCATGACTTATCTCCAAGGAATCTGCTAACTTTACCTCAGTGAGATCAGTATATATCAAATAGGAAGCTTTTTAAAATGAAAACTGTATCAGAGACCTTGAATGCAAAACTGGTAAGGAAGACATTAATTATTCATTGGTCATTTGGCACTTTGTCTTGACATAGTATTTCAAGTTCAAGTTCAAAATCTTTTATTGTCATTTCAGCTATATACAAGTATACAACAAAAATGAGACAAAGTTCCTCCAGGACCATGGTGCAACACAAAACAACAGTGCAACAGACAACATGCTACACAAGTGCAAACAGTCCAATATAGTGCAAAAATGTCATTAAATAAACAATAATAAATACAGAACAGGACAAATACAAAATGAGTAGACAGTGCAATTATTTAGTGCAGGACACAGTCCTGGGAATATGTAAAGTGAGTTGTGCATAGTAGTCAGTGACATGCTACACTGAACATAGCAGTCACCGGTAGTAGCCAGAAGAGTTCAGAGTACAATTTTAGATTAGTACAGTACTCTAGCAGCAAGTAGGATAATGTGCAAGACTGCAACAGGAGTGCATAGTTTATTTGTGTGAGGTTTGACTTCAGCACTAGTCCAATGCAAAACAATGTGTGAGTGTGTGTATAGATATGTATGTGTGTGTGTGTGTGTGTGTGTGTGTGTGTGTGTGTGTGTGTGACTGTGTATAAGCATGTATAAAATTGCCGATTTTGGAATCTGAATTGGAACATGATTAGTACATGATTAGAGGACACAGGCAGCTTTTTAAGATGAAGAAGGTTAATCAAAGAGAGTCAATAACTAGATGATGTGTACATTAATGTTCTTTACTAAATGTTAGTTGATAAAAAAAAATTGTCAATGATTTAAAGTATGGCTACTGCTATTCTGAATGCTCCTTTGGCATTTTCTCTTCATATACTGTATGAGTCCACCTCTTGGACCTCAGTGCAGTGTTAAGAAAGCCGAGGCTGTGAACAGCAAAGAAAGGTACTGAAAGTTAGTAATTGCAATATAATATGTATGAAAAATATGTTTATGAATAATGGCAATGATTGCTATGAATTTTCACAAATTTAAAGTATCTTAGTCTCTCTTCATATATGGTTTGGGTCTAACTCTAATACAGAAAACGGCAACCAGACAGCTCTTTGAAGTTTTTGGGACTTCATCAGCACCACGGAATAAAGTAAGATGTTTGAGGAACATATGGCCATTGTTGAATAATATGAAATATGCAGTTTCAGCGTTTTAACATAAATGTCCATTCAGCATAGCACACAATATACTTTGTCATTTTCTCTTCACATACTCTTTGAGCCCAACTCCAGAAACTTAGTGGGCAAGGAGAAACCTTGGGACGCCAAAGCAAAGGTAATCAGAATATCATGATTCTTGAGTAGTGATTCATACTATGAAAGTTCAGAATGCCCACTACAAAGTTAAGTGCAATTCTGTATGGCCATTCTTTATGTTTTGTTCACATGCTGCTTGAGTCCACATCAAGAACCTCAAGATGGAAAGCCGAACGCCCTGTGAAATCAAAAAAGGTAAAGTTGTTGAATACAATTTGTTCTTTGAGGGCAATATGTTCATTACTGAAAAGTTGATAGATTTCATGACTTATCTCCAAGGAATCTGCTAACTTTACCTCATTGAGATCAGTATATATCAAATAGGAAGCTTGTAAAAATGAAAACTGTATCAGAGACCTTGAATACAAATTAGGTAAGGAAGACATTAATTACCCATTGGTCATTTGGCACTTTGTCTTGACATACTATTTCAAGTTCAAGTTCAAAATCTTTTATTGTCATTTCAGCTATATACAAGTACACAACAAAAACGAGACAATGTTCCTCCAGGACCATAGTGCAAGACAAAACAACAGTGTAACAGACAACATGCTACACAAGTGCAAACAGTCCAATATAGTGCAAAAATGTCATTAAATAAACAATAATAAATACAGAACAGGACAAATACCAAATGAGTAGACAGTGCAATTATTTAGTGCAGTACACAGTACTGGGAATATGTAAAGTGAGTTGTGCATATGAGTCAGTGACATGCTACACTGAACATAGCAGTCACCGATAGGAGCCAGAACAGTTCAGAGTACAGTGCTGGTTTAGTACAGTACTCTAGCAGCAAGTAGGATAATGTGCAAGACTGCAACAGGAGTGCATAGTTTATTTGTGTGAGGTTTGACTTAAGCACTAGTCCAATGCAAAACAATGTGTGAGTGTGTGTATAGATATGTTTGTGTGTGTGTGTGTGTGTGTGTGTGTGTGTGTGTGTGTGTGTGACTGTGTATAAGCATGTATAAAATTGCCGATTTTGGAATCTGAATTGGAATTTGAACATGATTAGTACATGATTAGAGGACACAGGCAGCTTTTTAAGATGAAGAAAGTTAATCAAAGAGAGTCAATAACAACATTATATGTACATAAATGTTCTTTACTAAATGTTAGTTGATAAAAAAAAATTGTCAATGATTTAGTGTATGGGAAGTGCTATTCTGAATGGTCATTTGGCATTTTCTCTTCATATACTGTATGAGTCCACCTCTTGGACCTCAGTGCTGTGTTAACAAAACCGAGGCTGTGAAGACCAAAGAAAGGTACTGAAAGTTATTAATTGCAAAATAATATGTATGAAAAATATGTTTTTGAATAATGGCAATGAATGCTATGAATTTTCACAAATTTAAAGGATCTTAGTCTCTCTTCATATATGGTTTGGGTCTACCTCTAATACAGAAAACAGCAACCAGACAGCTCTTTGAAGTTTTTAGGTCTTCATCAACACCACTGAATAAAGTAAGATGTTTGAGGAACATATGGCCATTGTTGAATAATATGAAATATGCAGTTTCAGCGTTTTAACATAAATGTCCATTCGGCATAGCACACAATATACTTTGTCATTTTCTCTTCACATACTCTTTGAGCCCAACTCCAGAAACTTAGTGGGCAAGGAGAAACCTTGGGACGCCAAAGCAAAGGTAATCAGAATATCATGATTCTTGAGTAGTGATTCATACTATGAAAGTTCAGAATGCCCACTACAAAGTTAAGTGCAATTCTGTATGGCCATTCTTTATGTTTTGTTCACATGCTGAATGAGTCCACATCAAGAACCTCAAGATGGAAAGCCGAACTCCCTGTGAAATCAAAAAAGGTAAAGTTGTTGAATACAATTTGTTCTTTGAGGGCAATATGTTCATTACTGAAAAGTTGATAGATTTCATGACTTATCTCCAAGGAATCTGCTAACTTTACCTCATTGAGATCAGTATATATCAAATAGGAAGCTTGTAAAAATGAAAACTGTATCAGAGACCTTGAATACAAATTAGGTAAGGAAGACATTAATTACCCATTGGTCATTTGGCACTTTGTCTTGACATACTATTTCAAGTTCAAGTTCAAAATCTTTTATTGTCATTTCAGCTATATACAAGTACACAACAAAAACGAGACAATGTTCCTCCAGGACCATAGTGCAACACAAAACAACAGTGTAACAGACAACATGCTACACAAGTGCAAACAGTCCAATATAGTGCAAAAATGTCATTAAATAAACAATAATAAATACAGAACAGGACAAATACAAAATGAGTAGACAGTGCAATTATTTAGTGCAGTACACAGTACTGGGAATATGTAAAGTGAGTTGTGCATAGGAGTCAGTGACATGCTACACTGAACATAGCAGTCACCGATAGGAGCCAGAACAGATCAGAGTACAGTGCTGGTTTAGTACAGTACTCTAGCAGCAAGTAGGATAATGTGCAAGACTTCAACAGGAGTGCATAGTTTATTTGTGTGAGGTTTGACTTCAGCACTAGTCCGATGCAAAACAATGTGTGTGTGTGTATAGATATCTATGTGTGTGTGTGTGTGTGTGTGTGTGTGTGTGTGTCTGTGTGTGTGTGTGTGTGTGTGTGTGTGTGTGTGTGACTGTGTATAAGCATGTATAAAATTTCCGATTTTGGAATCTGAATTGGAACATGATTAGTACATGATTAGAGGACACAGGCAGCTTTTTAAGATGAAGAAAGTTAATCAAAGAGAGTCAATAACAACATGATATGTACATAAATGTTCTTTACTAAATGTTAGTTGATAAAAAAATATTGTCAATGATTTAGTGTATGGGAAGTGCTATTCTGAAAGGTCATTTGGCATTTTCTCTTCATATACTGTATGAGTCCACCTCTTGGACCTCAGTGCAGTGTTAAGAAAGCTGAGGCTGTGAAGACCAAAGAAAGGTACTGAAAGTTATTAATTGCAATATAATATGTATGAAAAATATGTGTATGAATAATGGAAATGAATGCTATGAATTTTCACAAATTTAAAGGATCTTAGTCTCTCTTCATATATGGTTTGGGTCTACCTCTAATACAGAAAACGGCAACCAGACAGCTCTTTGAAGTTTTTGGGACTTCATCAGCACCACGGAATAAAGTAAGATGTTTGAGGAACATATGGCCATTGTTGAATAATATGAAATATGCAGTTTCAGCGTTTTAACATAAATGTCCATTCAGCATAGCACACAATATACTTTGTCATTTTCTCTTCACATACTCTTTGAGCCCAACTCCAGAAACGTAGTGGGCAAGGAGAAACCTTGGGACGCCAAAGCAAAGGTAATCAGAATATCATGATTCTTGAGTAGTGATTCATACTATGAAAGTTCAGAATGCCCACTACAAAGTTAAGTGCAATTCTGTATGGCCATTCTTTATGTTTTGTTCACATGCTGCTTGAGTCCACATCAAGAACCTCAAGATGGAAAGCCGAACGCTTGTGAAATCAAAAAAGGTAAAGTTGTTGAATACAATTTGTTCTTTGAGGGCAATATGTTCATTTCTGAAAAGTTGATAGATATCATGACTTATCTCCAAGGAATCTGCTAACTTTACCTCAGTGAGATCAGTATATATCAAATAGGAAGCTTTTTAAAATGAAAACTGTATCAGAGACCTTGAATGCAGAACTGGTAAGGAAGACATTAATTATTCATTGGTCATTTGGCACTTTGTCTTGACATAGTATTTCAAGTTCAAGTTCAAAATCTTTTATTGTCATTTCAGCTATATACAAGTATACAACAAAAATGAGACAAAGTTCCTCCAGGACCATGGTGCAACACAAAACAACAGTGCAACAGACAACATGCTACACAAGTGCAAACAGTCCAATATAGTGCAAAAATGTCATTAAATAAACAATAATAAATACAGAACAGGACAAATACAAAATGAGTAGACAGTGCAATTATTTAGTGCAGGACACAGTCCTGGGAATATGTAAAGTGAGTTGTGCATAGTAGTCAGTGACATGCTACACTGAACATAGCAGTCACTGGTCGTAGCCAGAAGAGTTCAGAGTACAATTTTAGATTAGTACAGTACTCTAGCAGCAAGTAGGATAATGTGCAAGACTGCAACAGGAGTGCATAGTTTATTTGTGTGAGGTTTGACTTCAGCACTAGTCCAATGCAAAACAATGTGTGAGTGTGTGTATAGATATGTATGTGTGTGTGTGTGTGTGTGTGTGTGTGTGTGACTGTGTATAAGCATGTATAAAATTGCCGATTTTGGAATCTGAATTGGAACATGATTAGTACATGATTAGAGGACACAGGCAGCTTTTTAAGATGAAGAAGGTTAATCAAAGAGAGTCAATAACTAGATGATGTGTACATTAATGTTCTTTACTAAATGTTAGTTGATAAAAAAAAATTGTCAATGATTTAAAGTATGGCTACTGCTATTCTGAATGCTCCTTTGGCATTTTCTCTTCATATACTGTATGAGTCCACCTCTTGGACCTCAGTGCAGTGTTAAGAAAGCCGAGGCTGTGAACAGCAAAGAAAGGTACTGAAAGTTAGTAATTGCAATATAATATGTATGAAAAATATGTTTATGAATAATGGCAATGATTGCTATGAATTTTCACAAATTTAAAGTATCTTAGTCTCTCTTCATATATGGTTTGGGTCTAACTCTAATACAGAAAACGGCAACCAGACAGCTCTTTGAAGTTTTTGGGACTTCATCAGCACCACTGAATAAAGTAAGATGTTTGAGGAACATATGGCCATTGTTGAATAATATGAAATATGCAGTTTCAGCGTTTTAACATAAATGTCCATTCAGCATAGCACACAATATACTTTGTCATTTTCTCTTCACATACTCTTTGAGCCCAACTCCAGAAACGTAGTGGGCAAGGAGAAACCTTGGGACGCCAAAGCAAAGGTAATCAGATTATCATGATTCTTGAGTAGTTATTCATACTATGAAAGTTCAGAATGCCCACTACAAAGTTAAGTGCAATTCTGTATGGCCATTCTTTATGTTTTGTTCACATGCTGCTTGAGTCCACATCAAGAACCTCAAGATGGAAAGCCGAACGCCCTGTGAAATCAAAAAAGGTAAAGTTGTTGAATACAATTTGTTCTTTGAGGGCAATATGTTCATTACTGAAAAGTTGATAGATTTCATGACTTATCTCCAAGGAATCTGCTAACTTTACCTCATTGAGATCAGTATATATCAAATAGGAAGCTTGTAAAAATGAAAACTGTATCAGAGACCTTGAATACAAATTAGGTAAGGAAGACATTAATTACCCATTGGTCATTTGGCACTTTGTCTTGACATACTATTTCAAGTTCAAGTTCAAAATCTTTTATTGTCATTTCAGCTATATACAAGTACACAACAAAAACGAGACAATGTTCCTCCAGGACCATAGTGCAAGACAAAACAACAGTGTAACAGGCAACATGCTACACAAGTGCAAACAGTCCAATATAGTGCAAAAATGTCATTAAATAAACAATAATAAATACAGAACAGGACAAATACCAAATGAGTAAACAGTGCAATTATTTAGTGCAGTACACAGTACTGGGAATATGTAAAGTGAGTTGTGCATATGAGTCAGTGACATGCTACACTGAACATAGCAGTCACCGATAGGAGCCAGAACAGTTCAGAGTACAGTGCTGGTTTAGTACAGTACTCTAGCAGCAAGTAGGATAATGTGCAAGACTGCAACAGGAGTGCATAGTTTATTTGTGTGAGGTTTGACTTAAGCACTAGTCCAATGCAAAACAATGTGTGAGTGTGTGTATAGATATGTTTGTGTGTGTGTGTGTGTGTGTGTGTGTGTGTGTGTGTGTGTGTGTGTGTGTGTGACTGTGTATAAGCATGTATAAAATTGCCGATTTTGGAATCTGAATTGGAATTTGAACATGATTAGTACATGATTAGAGGACACAGGCAGCTTTTTAAGATGAAGAAAGTTAATCAAAGAGAGTCAATAACAACATGATATGTACATAAATGTTCTTTACTAAATGTTAGTTGATAAAAAAAAATTGTCAATGATTTAGTGTATGGGAAGTGCTATTCTGAATGGTCATTTGGCATTTTCTCTTCATATACTGTATGAGTCCACCTCTTGGACCTCACTGCTGTGTTAACAAAACCGAGGCTGTGAAGACCAAAGAAAGGTACTGAAAGTTATTAATTGCAAAATAATATGTATGAAAAATATGTTTTTGAATAATGGCAATGAATGCTATGAATTTTCACAAATTTAAAGGATCTTAGTCTCTCTTCATATATGGTTTGGGTCTACCTCTAATACAGAAAACAGCAACCAGACAGCTCTTTGAAGTTTTTAGGTCTTCATCAACACCACTGAATAAAGTAAGATGTTTGAGGAACATATGGCCATTGTTGAATAATATGAAATATGCAGTTTCAGCGTTTTAACATAAATGTCCATTCGGCATAGCACACAATATACTTTGTCATTTTCTCTTCACATACTCTTTGAGCCCAACTCCAGAAACTTAGTGGGCAAGGAGAAACCTTGGGACGCCAAAGCAAAGGTAATCAGAATATCATGATTCTTGAGTAGTGATTCATACTATGAAAGTTCAGAATGCCCACTACAAAGTTAAGTGCAATTCTGTATGGCCATTCTTTATGTTTTGTTCACATGCTGAATGAGTCCACATCAAGAACCTCAAGATGGAAAGCCGAACGCCCTGTGAAATCAAAAAAGGTAAAGTTGTTGAATACAATTTGTTCTTTGAGGGCAATATGTTCATTACTGAAAAGTTGATAGATTTCATGACTTATCTCCAAGGAATCTGCTAACTTTACCTCATTGAGATCAGTATATATCAAATAGGAAGCTTGTAAAAATGAAAACTGTATCAGAGACCTTGAATACAAAATAGGTAAGGAAGACATTAATTACCCATTGGTCATTTGGCACTTTGTCTTGACATACTATTTCAAGTTCAAGTTCAAAATCTTTTATTGTCATTTCAGCTATATACAACAACACAACAAAAACGAGACAATGTTCCTCCAGGACCATAGTGCAACACAAAACAACAGTGTAACAGACAACATGCTACACAAGTGCAAACAGTCCAATATAGTGCAAAAATGTCATTAAATAAACAATAATAAATACAGAACAGGACAAATACAAAATGAGTAGACAGTGCAATTATTTAGTGCAGTACACAGTACTGGGAATATGTAAAGTGAGTTGTGCATAGGAGTCAGTGACATGCTACACTGAACATAGCAGTCACCGATAGGAGCCAGAACAGTTCAGAGTACAGTGCTGGTTTAGTACAGTACTCTAGCAGCAAGCAGAATAATGTGCAAGACTGCAACAGGAGTGCATAGTTTATTTGTGTGAGGTTTGACTTCAGCACTAGTCCAATGCAAAACAGTGTGTGAGTGTGTTTATAGATTTGTATTTATGTATGTGTGTGTGGGTGTGTGTGTGTGTGTGTGTGTGTGTGTGTGTGTGTGTGTGTGTGTGTGTGTGTGTGTGTGTGTATAAGCATTTATAAAAGTGCCGATTTTGGATTCTGAATTGGAACATGATTAGTACATGATTAGAGGACACAGGCAGCTTTTTAATATGAAGAAGGTTAATCAAAGAGAGTCAATAACAACATAATATGTACATAAATGTTCTTTACTAAATGTTAGTTGATAAAAAAAATTGTCAATGATTTAGTGTATGGGAAGTGCTATTCTGAATGGTCATTTGGCATTTTCTCTTCATATACTGTATGAGTCCACCTCTTGGACCTCAGTGCAGTGTTAAGAAAGCCGAGGCTGTGAACAACAAAGAAAGGTACTGAAAGTTATTAATTGCAATATAATATGTATGAAAAATATGTTTATGAATAATGGCAATGAATGCTATGAATTTTCACAAATTTAAAGGATCTTAGTCTCTCTTCATATAAGGTTTGGGTCTACCTCTAATACAGAAAACAGCAACCAGACAGCTCTTTGAAGTTTTTAGGTCTTCATCAACACCACTGAATAAAGTAAGATGTTTGAGGAACATATGGCCATTGTTGAATAATATGAAATATGCAGTTTCAGCGTTTTAACATAAATGTCCATTCGGCATAGCACACAATATACTTTGTCATTTTCTCTTCACATACTCTTTGAGCCCAACTCCAGAAACTTAGTGGGCAAGGAGAAACCTTGGGACGCCAAAGCAAAGGTAATCAGAATATCATGATTCTTGAGTAGTGATTCATACTATGAAAGTGCAGAATGCCCACTACAAAGTTATGTGCAATTCTGTATGGCCATTCTTGATGTTTTGTTCACATGCTGCTTGAGTCCACATCAAGAACCTCAAGATGGAAAGCCGAACGCCCTGTGAAATCAAAAAAGGTAAAGTTGTTGAATACAATTTGTTCTTTGAGGGCAATATGTTCATTACTGAAAAGTTGATAGATTTCATGACTTATCTCCATGGAATCTGCTAACTTTACCTCATTGAGATCAGTATATATCTAATAGGAAGCTTGTAAAAATGAAAACTGTATCAGAGACCTTGAATACAAATTAGGTAAGGAAGACATTAATTACCCATTGGTCATTTGGCACTTTGTCTTGACATACTATTTCAAGTTCAAGTTCAAAATCTTTTATTGTCATTTCAGCTATATACAACAACACAACAAAAACGAGACAATGTTCCTCCAGGACCATAGTGCAACACAAAACAACAGTGTAACAGACAACATGCTACACAAGTGCAAACAGTCCAATATAGTGCAAAAATGTCATTAAATAAACAATAATAAATACAGAACAGGACAAATACAAAATGAGTAGACAGTGCAATTATTTAGTGCAGGACACAGTCCTGGGAATATGTAAAGTGAGTTGTGCATAGTAGTCAGTGACATGCTACACTGAACATAGCAGTCACTGGTCGTAGCCAGAAGAGTTCAGAGTACAATTTTAGATTAGTACAGTACTCTAGCAGCAAGTAGGATAATGTGCAAGACTGCAACAGGAGTGCATAGTTTATTTGTGTGAGGTTTGACTTCAGCACTAGTCCAATGCAAAACAATGTGTGAGTGTGTGTATAGATATGTATGTGTGTGTGTGTGTGTGTGTGTGTGTGTGTGACTGTGTATAAGCATGTATAAAATTGCCGATTTTGGAATCTGAATTGGAACATGATTAGTACATGATTAGAGGACACAGGCAGCTTTTTAAGATGAAGAAGGTTAATCAAAGAGAGTCAATAACTAGATGATGTGTACATTAATGTTCTTTACTAAATGTTAGTTGATAAAAAAAAATTGTCAATGATTTAAAGTATGGCTACTGCTATTCTGAATGCTCCTTTGGCATTTTCTCTTCATATACTGTATGAGTCCACCTCTTGGACCTCAGTGCAGTGTTAAGAAAGCCGAGGCTGTGAACAGCAAAGAAAGGTACTGAAAGTTAGTAATTGCAATATAATATGTATGAAAAATATGTTTATGAATAATGGCAATGATTGCTATGAATTTTCACAAATTTAAAGTATCTTAGTCTCTCTTCATATATGGTTTGGGTCTAACTCTAATACAGAAAACGGCAACCAGACAGCTCTTTGAAGTTTTTGGGACTTCATCAGCACCACTGAATAAAGTAAGATGTTTGAGGAACATATGGCCATTGTTGAATAATATGAAATATGCAGTTTCAGCGTTTTAACATAAATGTCCATTCAGCATAGCACACAATATACTTTGTCATTTTCTCTTCACATACTCTTTGAGCCCAACTCCAGAAACGTAGTGGGCAAGGAGAAACCTTGGGACGCCAAAGCAAAGGTAATCAGAATATCATGATTCTTGAGTAGTGATTCATACTATGAAAGTTCAGAATGCCCACTACAAAGTTAAGTGCAATTCTGTATGGCCATTCTTTATGTTTTGTTCACATGCTGCTTGAGTCCACATCAAGAACCTCAAGATGGAAAGCCGAACGCCCTGTGAAATCAAAAAAGGTAAAGTTGTTGAATACAATTTGTTCTTTGAGGGCAATATGTTCATTACTGAAAAGTTGATAGATTTCATGACTTATCTCCAAGGAATCTGCTAACTTTACCTCATTGAGATCAGTATATATCAAATAGGAAGCTTGTAAAAATGAAAACTGTATCAGAGACCTTGAATACAAATTAGGTAAGGAAGACATTAATTACCCATTGGTCATTTGGCACTTTGTCTTGACATACTATTTCAAGTTCAAGTTCAAAATCTTTTATTGTCATTTCAGCTATATACAAGTACACAACAAAAACGAGACAATGTTCCTCCAGGACCATAGTGCAAGACAAAACAACAGTGTAACAGGCAACATGCTACACAAGTGCAAACAGTCCAATATAGTGCAAAAATGTCATTAAATAAACAATAATAAATACAGAACAGGACAAATACCAAATGAGTAAACAGTGCAATTATTTAGTGCAGTACACAGTACTGGGAATATGTAAAGTGAGTTGTGCATATGAGTCAGTGACATGCTACACTGAACATAGCAGTCACCGATAGGAGCCAGAACAGTTCAGAGTACAGTGCTGGTTTAGTACAGTACTCTAGCAGCAAGTAGGATAATGTGCAAGACTGCAACAGGAGTGCATAGTTTATTTGTGTGAGGTTTGACTTAAGCACTAGTCCAATGCAAAACAATGTGTGAGTGTGTGTATAGATATGTTTGTGTGTGTGTGTGTGTGTGTGTGTGTGTGTGTGTGTGTGTGTGTGTGTGTGTGACTGTGTATAAGCATGTATAAAATTGCCGATTTTGGAATCTGAATTGGAATTTGAACATGATTAGTACATGATTAGAGGACACAGGCAGCTTTTTAAGATGAAGAAAGTTAATCAAAGAGAGTCAATAACAACATGATATGTACATAAATGTTCTTTACTAAATGTTAGTTGATAAAAAAAAATTGTCAATGATTTAGTGTATGGGAAGTGCTATTCTGAATGGTCATTTGGCATTTTCTCTTCATATACTGTATGAGTCCACCTCTTGGACCTCACTGCTGTGTTAACAAAACCGAGGCTGTGAAGACCAAAGAAAGGTACTGAAAGTTATTAATTGCAAAATAATATGTATGAAAAATATGTTTTTGAATAATGGCAATGAATGCTATGAATTTTCACAAATTTAAAGGATCTTAGTCTCTCTTCATATATGGTTTGGGTCTACCTCTAATACAGAAAACAGCAACCAGACAGCTCTTTGAAGTTTTTAGGTCTTCATCAACACCACTGAATAAAGTAAGATGTTTGAGGAACATATGGCCATTGTTGAATAATATGAAATATGCAGTTTCAGCGTTTTAACATAAATGTCCATTCGGCATAGCACACAATATACTTTGTCATTTTCTCTTCACATACTCTTTGAGCCCAACTCCAGAAACTTAGTGGGCAAGGAGAAACCTTGGGACGCCAAAGCAAAGGTAATCAGAATATCATGATTCTTGAGTAGTGATTCATACTATGAAAGTTCAGAATGCCCACTACAAAGTTAAGTGCAATTCTGTATGGCCATTCTTTATGTTTTGTTCACATGCTGAATGAGTCCACATCAAGAACCTCAAGATGGAAAGCCGAACGCCCTGTGAAATCAAAAAAGGTAAAGTTGTTGAATACAATTTGTTCTTTGAGGGCAATATGTTCATTACTGAAAAGTTGATAGATTTCATGACTTATCTCCAAGGAATCTGCTAACTTTACCTCATTGAGATCAGTATATATCAAATAGGAAGCTTGTAAAAATGAAAACTGTATCAGAGACCTTGAATACAAAATAGGTAAGGAAGACATTAATTACCCATTGGTCATTTGGCACTTTGTCTTGACATACTATTTCAAGTTCAAGTTCAAAATCTTTTATTGTCATTTCAGCTATATACAACAACACAACAAAAACGAGACAATGTTCCTCCAGGACCATAGTGCAACACAAAACAACAGTGTAACAGACAACATGCTACACAAGTGCAAACAGTCCAATATAGTGCAAAAATGTCATTAAATAAACAATAATAAATACAGAACAGGACAAATACAAAATGAGTAGACAGTGCAATTATTTAGTGCAGTACACAGTACTGGGAATATGTAAAGTGAGTTGTGCATAGGAGTCAGTGACATGCTACACTGAACATAGCAGTCACCGATAGGAGCCAGAACAGTTCAGAGTACAGTGCTGGTTTAGTACAGTACTCTAGCAGCAAGCAGAATAATGTGCAAGACTGCAACAGGAGTGCATAGTTTATTTGTGTGAGGTTTGACTTCAGCACTAGTCCAATGCAAAACAGTGTGTGAGTGTGTTTATAGATTTGTATTTATGTATGTGTGTGTGGGTGTGTGTGTGTGTGTGTGTGTGTGTGTGTGTGTGTGTGTGTGTGTGTGTGTGTGTGTGTGTGTATAAGCATTTATAAAAGTGCCGATTTTGGATTCTGAATTGGAACATGATTAGTACATGATTAGAGGACACAGGCAGCTTTTTAATATGAAGAAGGTTAATCAAAGAGAGTCAATAACAACATAATATGTACATAAATGTTCTTTACTAAATGTTAGTTGATAAAAAAAATTGTCAATGATTTAGTGTATGGGAAGTGCTATTCTGAATGGTCATTTGGCATTTTCTCTTCATATACTGTATGAGTCCACCTCTTGGACCTCAGTGCAGTGTTAAGAAAGCCGAGGCTGTGAACAACAAAGAAAGGTACTGAAAGTTATTAATTGCAATATAATATGTATGAAAAATATGTTTATGAATAATGGCAATGAATGCTATGAATTTTCACAAATTTAAAGGATCTTAGTCTCTCTTCATATAAGGTTTGGGTCTACCTCTAATACAGAAAACAGCAACCAGACAGCTCTTTGAAGTTTTTAGGTCTTCATCAACACCACTGAATAAAGTAAGATGTTTGAGGAACATATGGCCATTGTTGAATAATATGAAATATGCAGTTTCAGCGTTTTAACATAAATGTCCATTCGGCATAGCACACAATATACTTTGTCATTTTCTCTTCACATACTCTTTGAGCCCAACTCCAGAAACTTAGTGGGCAAGGAGAAACCTTGGGACGCCAAAGCAAAGGTAATCAGAATATCATGATTCTTGAGTAGTGATTCATACTATGAAAGTGCAGAATGCCCACTACAAAGTTATGTGCAATTCTGTATGGCCATTCTTGATGTTTTGTTCACATGCTGCTTGAGTCCACATCAAGAACCTCAAGATGGAAAGCCGAACGCCCTGTGAAATCAAAAAAGGTAAAGTTGTTGAATACAATTTGTTCTTTGAGGGCAATATGTTCATTACTGAAAAGTTGATAGATTTCATGACTTATCTCCATGGAATCTGCTAACTTTACCTCATTGAGATCAGTATATATCTAATAGGAAGCTTGTAAAAATGAAAACTGTATCAGAGACCTTGAATACAAATTAGGTAAGGAAGACATTAATTACCCATTGGTCATTTGGCACTTTGTCTTGACATACTATTTCAAGTTCAAGTTCAAAATCTTTTATTGTCATTTCAGCTATATACAACAACACAACAAAAACGAGACAATGTTCCTCCAGGACCATAGTGCAACACAAAACAACAGTGTAACAGACAACATGCTACACAAGTGCAAACAGTCCAATATAGTGCAAAAATGTCATTAAATAAACAATAATAAATACAGAACAGGACAAATACAAAATGAGTAGACAGTGCAATTATTTAGTGCAGTACACAGTACTGGGAATATGTAAAGTGAGTTGTGCATAGGAGTCAGTGACATGCTACACTGAACATAGCAGTCACCGATAGGAGCCAGAACAGTTCAGAGTACAGTGCTGGTTTAGTACAGTACTCTAGCAGCAAGTAGGATAATGTGCAAGACTGCAACAGGAGTGCATAGTTTATTTGTGTGAGGTTTGACTTAAGCACTAGTCCAATGCAAAACAATGTGTGAGTGTGTGTATAGATATGTATGTGTGTGTGTGTGTGTGTGTGTGTGTGTGTGTGACTGTGTATAAGCATGTATAAAATTGCCGATTTTGGAATCTGAATTGGAATTTGAACATGATTAGTACATGATTAGAGGACACAGGCAGCTTTTTAAGATGAAGAAAGTTAATCAAAGAGAGTCAATAACAACATGATATGTACATAAATGTTCTTTACTAAATGTTAGTTGATAAAAATAAAATTGTCAATGATTTAGTGTATGGGAAGTGCTATTCTGAATGGTCATTTGGCATTTTCTCTTCATATACTGTATGAGTCCACCTCTTGGACCTCAGTGCTGTGTTAAGAAAACCGAGGCTGTGAAGACCAAAGAAAGGTACTGAAAGTTATTAATTGCAATATAATATGTATGAAAAATATGTTTTTGAATAATGGCAATGAATGCTATGAATTTTCACAAATTTAAAGGATCTTAGTCTCTCTTCATATATGGTTTGGGTCTACCTCTAATACAGAAAACAGCAACCAGACAGCTCTTTGAAGTTTTTAGGACTTCATCAACACCACTGAATAAAGTAAGATGTTTGAGGAACATATGGCCATTGTTGAATAATATGAAATATGCAGTTTCATCGTTTTAACATAAATGTCCATTCGGCATAGCACACAATATACTTTGTCATTTTCTCTTCACATACTCTTTGAGCCCAACTCCAGAAACTTAGTGGGCAAGGAAAAACCTTGGGACGCCAAAGCAAAGGTAATCAGAATATCATGATTCTTGAGTAGTGATTCATACTATGAAAGTTCAGAATGCCCACTACAAAGTTAAGTGCAATTCTGTATGGCCATTCTTTATGTTTTGTTCACATGCTGCATGAGTCCACATCAAGAACCTCAAGATGGAAAGCCGAACGCCCTGTGAAATCAAAAAAGGTAAAGTTGTTGAATACAATTTGTTCTTTGAGGGCAATATGTTCATTACTGAAAAGTTGATAGATTTCATGACTTATCTCCAAGGAATCTGCTAACTTTACCTCATTGAGATCAGTATATATCAAATAGGAAGCTTGTAAAAATGAAAACTGTATCAGAGACCTTGAATACAAATTAGGTAAGGAAGACATTAATTACCCATTGGTCATTTGGCACTTTGTCTTGACATACTATTTCAAGTTCAAGTTCAAAATCTTTTATTGTCATTTCAGCTATATACAACAACACAACAAAAACGAGACAATGTTCCTCCAGGACCATAGTGCAACACAAAACAACAGTGTAACAGACAACATGCTACACAAGTGCAAACAGTCCAATATAGTGCAAAAATGTCATTAAATAAACAATAATAAATACAGAACAGGACAAATACAAAATGAGTAGACAGTGCAATTATTTAGTGCAGTACACAGTACTGGGAATATGTAAAGTGAGTTGTGCATAGGAGTCAGTGACATGCTACACTGAACATAGCAGTCACCGATAGGAGCCAGAACAGTTCAGAGTACAGTGCTGGTTTAGTACAGTACTCTAGCAGCAAGCAGAATAATGTGCAAGACTGCAACAGGAGTGCATAGTTTATTTGTGTGAGGTTTGACTTCAGCACTAGTCCAATGCAAAACAGTGTGTGAGTGTGTTTATAGATTTGTATTTATGTATGTGTGTGTGGGTGTGTGTGTGTGTGTGTGTGTGTGTGTGTGTGTGTGTGTGTGTGTGTGTGTGTGTGTGTGTATAAGCATTTATAAAAGTGCCGATTTTGGATTCTGAATTGGAACATGATTAGTACATGATTAGAGGACACAGGCAGCTTTTTAATATGAAGAAGGTTAATCAAAGAGAGTCAATAACAACATAATATGTACATAAATGTTCTTTACTAAATGTTAGTTGATAAAAAAAATTGTCAATGATTTAGTGTATGGGAAGTGCTATTCTGAATGGTCATTTGGCATTTTCTCTTCATATACTGTATGAGTCCACCTCTTGGACCTCAGTGCAGTGTTAAGAAAGCCGAGGCTGTGAACAACAAAGAAAGGTACTGAAAGTTATTAATTGCAATATAATATGTATGAAAAATATGTTTATGAATAATGGCAATGAATGCTATGAATTTTCACAAATTTAAAGGATCTTAGTCTCTCTTCATATAAGGTTTGGGTCTACCTCTAATACAGAAAACAGCAACCAGACAGCTCTTTGAAGTTTTTAGGTCTTCATCAACACCACTGAATAAAGTAAGATGTTTGAGGAACATATGGCCATTGTTGAATAATATGAAATATGCAGTTTCAGCGTTTTAACATAAATGTCCATTCGGCATAGCACACAATATACTTTGTCATTTTCTCTTCACATACTCTTTGAGCCCAACTCCAGAAACTTAGTGGGCAAGGAGAAACCTTGGGACGCCAAAGCAAAGGTAATCAGAATATCATGATTCTTGAGTAGTGATTCATACTATGAAAGTGCAGAATGCCCACTACAAAGTTATGTGCAATTCTGTATGGCCATTCTTGATGTTTTGTTCACATGCTGCTTGAGTCCACATCAAGAACCTCAAGATGGAAAGCCGAACGCCCTGTGAAATCAAAAAAGGTAAAGTTGTTGAATACAATTTGTTCTTTGAGGGCAATATGTTCATTACTGAAAAGTTGATAGATTTCATGACTTATCTCCATGGAATCTGCTAACTTTACCTCATTGAGATCAGTATATATCAAATAGGGAGCTTGTAAAAATGAAAACTGTATCAGAGACCTTGAATACAAATTAGGTAAGGAAGACATTAATTACCCATTGGTCATTTGGCACTTTGTCTTGACATACTATTTCAAGTTCAAGTTCAAAATCTTTTATTGTCATTTCAGCTATATACAACAACACAACAAAAACGAGACAATGTTCCTCCAGGACCATAGTGCAACACAAAACAACAGTGTAACAGACAACATGCTACACAAGTGCAAACAGTCCAATATAGTGCAAAAATGTCATTAAATAAACAATAATAAATACAGAACAGGACAAATACAAAATGAGTAGACAGTGCAATTATTTAGTGCAGTACACAGTACTGGGAATATGTAAAGTGAGTTGTGCATAGGAGTCAGTGACATGCTACACTGAACATAGCAGTCACCGATAGGAGCCAGAACAGTTCAGAGTACAGTGCTGGTTTAGTACAGTACTCTAGCAGCAAGTAGGATAATGTGCAAGACTGCAGCAGGAGTGCATAGTTTATTTGTGTGAGGTTTGACTTAAGCACTAGTCCAATGCAAAACAATGTGTGAGTGTGTGTATAGATATGTATGTGTGTGTGTGTGTGTGTGTGTGTGTGTGTGACTGTGTATAAGCATGTATAAAATTGCCGATTTTGGAATCTGAATTGGAATTTGAACATGATTAGTACATGATTAGAGGACACAGGCAGCTTTTTAAGATGAAGAAAGTTAATCAAAGAGAGTCAATAACAACATGATATGTACATAAATGTTCTTTACTAAATGTTAGTTGATAAAAATAAAATTGTCAATGATTTAGTGTATGGGAAGTGCTATTCTGAATGGTCATTTGGCATTTTCTCTTCATATACTGTATGAGTCCACCTCTTGGACCTCAGTGCTGTGTTAAGAAAACCGAGGCTGTGAAGACCAAAGAAAGGTACTGAAAGTTATTAATTGCAATATAATATGTATGAAAAATATGTTTTTGAATAATGGCAATGAATGCTATGAATTTTCACAAATTTAAAGGATCTAAGTCTCTCTTCATATATGGTTTGGGTCTACCTCTAATACAGAAAACAGCAACCAGACAGCTCTTTGAAGTTTTTAGGACTTCATCAACACCACTGAATAAAGTAAGATGTTTGAGGAACATATGGCCATTGTTGAATAATATGAAATATGCAGTTTCAGCGTTTTAACATAAATGTCCATTCGGCATAGCACACAATATACTTTGTCATTTTCTCTTCACATACTCTTTGAGCCCAACTCCAGAAACTTAGTGGGCAAGGAAAAACCTTGGGACGCCAAAGCAAAGGTAATCAGAATATCATGATTCTTGAGTAGTGATTCATACTATGAAAGTTCAGAATGCCCACTACAAAGTTAAGTGCAATTCTGTATGGCCATTCTTTATGTTTTGTTCACATGCTGCATGAGTCCACATCAAGAACCTCAAGATGGAAAGCCGAACGCCCTGTGAAATCAAAAAAGGTAAAGTTGTTGAATACAATTTGTTCTTTGAGGGCAATATGTTCATTACTGAAAAGTTGATAGATTTCATGACTTATCTCCAAGGAATCTGCTAACTTTACCTCATTGAGATCAGTATATATCAAATAGGAAGCTTGTAAAAATGAAAACTGTATCAGAGACCTTGAATACAAATTAGGTAAGGAAGACATTAATTACCCATTGGTCATTTGGCACTTTGTCTTGACATACTATTTCAAGTTCAAGTTCAAAATCTTTTATTGTCATTTCAGCTATATACAACAACACAACAAAAACGAGACAATGTTCCTCCAGGACCATAGTGCAACACAAAACAACAGTGTAACAGACAACATGCTACACAAGTGCAAACAGTCCAATATAGTGCAAAAATGTCATTAAATAAACAATAATAAATACAGAACAGGACAAATACAAAATGAGTAGACAGTGCAATTATTTAGTGCAGTACACAGTACTGGGAATATGTAAAGTGAGTTGTGCATAGGAGTCAGTGACATGCTACACTGAACATAGCAGTCACCGATAGGAGCCAGAACAGTTCAGAGTACAGTGCTGGTTTAGTACAGTACTCTAGCAGCAAGCAGGATAATGTGCAAGACTGCAACAGGAGTGCATAGTTTATTTGTGTGAGGTTTGACTTCAGCACTAGTCCAATGCAAAACAATGTGTGAGTGTGTTTATAGATTTGTATTTATGTATGTATGTGTGTGTGGGTGTGTGTGTGTGTGTGTGTGTGTGTGTGTGTGTGTGTGTGTGTGTGTGTGTATAAGCATTTATAAAAGTGCCGATTTTGGATTCTGAATTGGAACATGATTAGTACATGATTAGAGGACACAGGCAGCTTTTTAAGATAAAGAAAGTTAATCAAAGAGAGTCAATAACAACATGATATGTACATAAATGTTCTTTACTAAATGTTAGTTGATAAAAAAAAATTGCCAATGATTTAGTGTATGGGAATTGATATTCTGAATGGTAATTTGGCATTTTCTCTTCATATACTGTATGAGTCCACCTCTTGGACCTCAGTGCAGTGTTAAGAAAGCGGATGCTGTGAAGACCCAAGAAAGGTACTGAAAGTTATTAATTGCAATATAATATGTATGAAAAATATGTTTATGAATAATGGCAATGAATGCTATGAATTTTCACAAATTTAAAGGATCTCAGTCTCTCTTCATATATGGTTTGGGTCTACCTCTAATACAGAAAAGAGCAACCAGACAGCTCTTTGAAGTTTTTAGGACTTCATCAGCACCACTGAATAAAGTAAGATGTTTGAGGAACATATGGCCATTGTTGAATAGTATGAAATATGCAGTTTCAGCGTTTTAACATAAATGTCCATTCAGCATAGCACACAATTTACTTTGTCATTTTCTCTTCACATACTCTTTGAGCCCAACTCCAGAAACGTAGTGGGCAAGGAGAAACCTTGGGACGCCAAAGCAAAGGTAATCAGAATATCATGATTCTTGAGTAGTTATTCATACTATGAAAGTTCAGAATGTCCACTACAAAGTTAAGTGCAATTCTGTATGGCTTTTCTTTATGTTTTGTTCACATGCTGCTTGAGTCCACATCAAGAACCTCAAGATGGAAAGCCGAACGCTTGTGAAATCAAAAAAGGTAAATTTGTTGAATACAATTTTTTATTTGAGGACAATATGTTCCTTGCTGAAAAGTTGATAGATTTCATGACTTATCTCCAAGGAATCTGCTAACTTTACCTATGTGAGATCAGTATATATCAAATAGGAAGCTTGTAAAAATGAAAACTGTATCAGAGACCTTGAATACAAAATAGGTAAGGAAGACATTAATTACCCATTGGTCATTTGGCACTTTGTCTTGACATACTATTTCAAGTTCAAGTTCAAAAGCTTTTATTGTCATTTCAGCTATATACAAGTACACAAGAAAAACGAGACAATGTTCCTCCAGGACCATGGTGCAACACAAAACAACAGTGCAACAGACAACATGCTACACAAGTGCAAACAGTCCAATATAGTGCAAAAATGTCATTAAATATACAATAATAAATACAGAACAGGACAAATATAAAATGAGTAGACAGTGCAATTATTTAGTGCAGTACACAGTACTGGGAATATGTAAAGTGAGTTGTGCATAGGAGTCAGTGACATGCTACAATGAACATAGCATTCACCGATAGGAGCCAGAACAGTTCAGAGTACAGTGCTGGTTTAGTACAGTACTCTAGCAGCAAGTAGGATAATGTGCAAGACTGCAACAGGAGTGCATAGTTTATTTGTGTGAGGTTTGACTTCAGCACTAGTCCAATGCAAAACAATGTGTGAGTGTGTTTATAGATTTGTATTTATGTATGTGTGTGTGTGTGTGTGTGTGTGTGTGTGTGTGTGTGTGTATAAGCATTTATAAAAGTGCCGATTTTGGATTCTGAATTGGAACATGATTAGTACATGATTAGAGGACACAGGCAGCTTTTTAATATGAAGAAAGTTAATCAAAGAGAGTCAATAACAACATGATATGTACATAAATGTTCTTTACTAAATGTTAGTTGATAAAAAAAATTGTCAATGATTTAGTGTATGGGAAGTGCTATTCTGAATGGTCATTTGGCATTTTCTCTTCATATACTGTATGAGTCCACCTCTTGGACCTCAGTGCAGTGTTAAGAAAGCCGAGGCTGTGAAGACCAAAGAAAGGTACTGAAAGTTATTAATTGCAATATAATATGTATGAAAAATATGTTTATGAATAATGGCAATGAATGCTATGAATTTTCACAAATTTAAAGGATCTTAGTCTCTCTTCATATATGGTTTGGGTTTACCTCTAATACAGAAAACAGCAACCAGACAGCTCTTTGAAGTTTTTAGGACTTCATCAACACCACTGAATAAAGTAAGATGTTTGAGGAACATATGGCCAATGTTGAATAATATGAAATATGCAGTTTCAGCGTTTTAACATAAATGTCCATTCGGCATAGCACACAATATACTTTGTCATTTTCTCTTCACATACTCTTTGAGCCCAACTCCAGAAACTTAGTGGGCAAGGAGAAACCTTGGGACGCCAAAGCAAAGGTAATCAGAATATCATGATTCTTGAGTAGTGATTCATACTATGAAAGTTCAGAATGCCCACTACAAAGTTAAGTGCAATTCTGTATGGCCATTCTTTATGTTTTGTTCACATGCTGCATGAGTCCACATCAAGAACCTCAAGATGGAAAGCCGAACGCCCTGTGAAATCAAAAAAGGTAAAGTTGTTGAATACAATTTGTTCTTTGAGGGCAATATGTTCATTACTGAAAAGTTGATAGATTTCATGACTTATCTCCAAGGAATCTGCTAACTTTACCTCATTGAGATCAGTATATATCAAATAGGAAGCTTGTAAAAATGAAAACTGTATCAGAGACCTTGAATACAAAATAGGTAAGGAAGACATTAATTACCCATTGGTCATTTGGCACTTTGTCTTGACATACTATTTCAAGTTCAAGTTCAAAATCTGTTATTGTCATTTCAGCTATATACAAGTACACAACAAAAACGAGACAATGTTCCTCCAGGACCATGGTGCAACACAAAACAACAGTGCAACAGACAACATGCTACACAAGTGCAAACAGTCCAATATAGTGCAAAAATGTCATTAAATATACAATAATAAATACAGAACAGGACAAATATAAAATGAGTAGACAGTGCAATTATTTAGTGCAGTACACAGTACTGGGAATATGTAAAGTGAGTTGTGCATAGGAGTCAGTGACATGCTACAATGAACATAGCATTCACCGATAGGAGCCAGAACAGTTCAGAGTACAGTGCTGGTTTAGTACAGTACTCTAGCAGCAAGTAGGATAATGTGCAAGACTGCAACAGGAGTGCATAGTTTATTTGTGTGAGGTTTGACTTCAGCACTAGTCCAATGCAAAACAATGTGTGAGTGTGTTTATAGATTTGTATTTATGTATGTGTGTGTGTGTGTGTGTGTGTGTGTGTGTGTGTGTGTGTGTGTGTGTATAAGCATTTATAAAAGTGCCGATTTTGGATTCTGAATTGGAACATGATTAGTACATGATTAGAGGACACAGGCAGCTTTTTAATATGAAGAAAGTTAATCAAAGAGAGTCAATAACAACATGATATGTACATAAATGTTCTTTACTAAATGTTAGTTGATAAAAAAAATTGTCAATGATTTAGTGTATGGGAAGTGCTATTCTGAATGGTCATTTGGCATTTTCTCTTCATATACTGTATGAGTCCACCTCTTGGACCTCAGTGCAGTGTTAAGAAAGCCGAGGCTGTGAAGACCAAAGAAAGGTACTGAAAGTTATTAATTGCAATATAATATGTATGAAAAATATGTTTATGAATAATGGCAATGAATGCTATGAATTTTCACAAATTTAAAGGATCTTAGTCTCTCTTCATATATGGTTTGGGTTTACCTCTAATACAGAAAACAGCAACCAGACAGCTCTTTGAAGTTTTTAGGACTTCATCAACACCACTGAATAAAGTAAGATGTTTGAGGAACATATGGCCAATGTTGAATAATATGAAATATGCAGTTTCAGCGTTTTAACATAAATGTCCATTCGGCATAGCACACAATATACTTTGTCATTTTCTCTTCACATACTCTTTGAGCCCAACTCCAGAAACTTAGTGGGCAAGGAGAAACCTTGGGACGCCAAAGCAAAGGTAATCAGAATATCATGATTCTTGAGTAGTGATTCATACTATGAAAGTTCAGAATGCCCACTACAAAGTTAAGTGCAATTCTGTATGGCCATTCTTTATGTTTTGTTCACATGCTGCATGAGTCCACATCAAGAACCTCAAGATGGAAAGCCGAACGCCCTGTGAAATCAAAAAAGGTAAAGTTGTTGAATACAATTTGTTCTTTGAGGGCAATATGTTCATTACTGAAAAGTTGATAGATTTCATGACTTATCTCCAAGGAATCTGCTAACTTTACCTCATTGAGATCAGTATATATCAAATAGGAAGCTTGTAAAAATGAAAACTGTATCAGAGACCTTGAATACAAATTAGGTAAGGAAGACATTAATTACCCATTGGTCATTTGGCACTTTGTCTTGACATACTATTTCAAGTTCAAGTTCAAAATCTTTTATTGTCATTTCAGCTATATACAAGTACACAACAAAAACGAGACAATGTTCCTCCAGGACCATAGTACAACACAAAACAACAGTGTAACAGACAACATGCTACACAAGTGCAAACAGTCCAATATAGTGCAAAAATGTCATTAAATAAACAATAATAAATACAGAACGGGACAAATACAAAATGAGTAGACAGTGCAATTATTTAGTGCAGTACACAGTACTGGGAATATGTAAAGTGAGTTGTGCATAGGAGTCAGTGACATGCTACACTGAACATAGCAGTCACCGATAGGAGCCAGAACAGTTCAGAGTACAGTGCTGGTTTAGTACAGTACTCTAGCAGCAAGTAGTATAATGTGCAAGACTGCAACAGGAGTGCATAGTTTATTTGTGTGAGGTTTGACTTAAGCACTAGTCCAATGCAAAACAATGTGTGAGTGTGTGTATAGATATGTATGTGTGTGTGTGTGTGTGTGTGTGTGTGTGTGTGTGTGTGTGTGTGTGTGTGTGTGACTGTGTATAAGCATGTATACAATTGCCGATTTTGGAATCTGAATTGGAACATGATTAGTACATGATTAGAGGACACAGGCAGCTTTTTAAGATGAAGAAGGTTAATCAAAGAGAGTCAATAACTACATGATGTGTACATTAATGTTCTTTACTAAATGTTAGTTGATAAAAAAAAATTGTCAATGATTTAAAGTATGGCTACTGCTATTCTGAATGCTCCTTTGGCATTTTCTCTTCATATACTGTATGAGTCCACGTCTTGGACCTCAGTGCAGTGTTAAGAAAGCCGAGGCTGTGAACAGCAAAGAAAGGTACTGAAAGTTAGTAATTGCAATATAATATGTATGAAAAATATGTTTATGAATAATGGCAATGATTGCTATGAATTTTCACAAATTTAAAGTATCTTAGTCTCTCTTCATATATGGTTTGGGTCTACCTCTAATACAGAAAACGGCAACCAGACAGCTCTTTGAAGTTTTTGGGACTTCATCAGCACCACTGAATAAAGTAAGATGTTTGAGGAACATATGGCCATTGTTGAATAATATGAAATATGCAGTTTCAGCGTTTTAACATAAATGTCCATTCAGCATAGCACACAATATACTTTGTCATTTTCTCTTCACATACTCTTTGAGCCCAACTCCAGAAACGTAGTGGGCAAGGAGAAACCTTGGGACGCCAAAGCAAAGGTAATCAGAATATCATGATTCTTGAGTAGTGATTCATACTATGAAAGTTCAGAATGCCCACTACAAAGTTAAGTGCAATTCTGTCTGGCCATTCTTTATGTTTTGTTCACATGCTGCTTGAGTCCACATCAAGAACCTCAAGATGGAAAGCCGAACGCTTGTGAAATCAAAAAAGGTAAAGTTGTTGAATACAATTTGTTCTTTGAGTGCAATATGTTTATTTCTGAAAAGTTGATAGATATCATGACTTATCTCCAAGGAATCTGCTAACTTTACCTCAGTGAGATCAGTATATATCAAATAGGAAGCTTTTTAAATTGAAAACTGTATCAGAGACCTTGAATGCAAAACTGGTAAGGAAGACATTAATTATTCATTGCTCATTTGGCACTTTGTCTTGACATACTATTTCAAGTTCAAGTTCAAAATCTTTTATTGTAATTTCAGCTATATACATATACACAACAAAAATGAGACAATGTTCCTCCAGGACCATGGTGCAACACAAAACAACAGTGCAACAGACAACATGCTACACAAGTGCAAACAGTCCAATAGAGTGCAAAAATGTCATTAAATAAAAAATAATAAATACAGAACAGGACAAATACAAAATGAGTAGACAGTGCAAGTATTTAGTGCAGTACACAGTCCTGGGAACATGTAAAGTGAGTTGTGCATAGTAGTCAGTGACATGCTACAATGAACATAGCAGTCACCGATAGTAGCCAGAAGAGTTCAGAGTACAATTTTAGATTAGTACAGTACTCTAGCAGCAAGTAGGATAATGTGCAAGACTGCAAGAGGAGTGCATAGTTTATTTGTGTGAGGTTTGACTTCAGCACTAGTCCAATGCAAAACAATGTGTGAGTGTGTGTATAGATATGTATGTGTGTGTGTGTGTGTGTGTGTGTGTGTGTGTGTGTGTGTGACTGTGTATAAGCATGTATAAAATTGCCGATTTTGGAATCTGAATTGGAATTGGAACATGATTAGTACATGATTAGAGGACACAGGCAGCTTTTTAAGATGAAGAAGGTTAATCAAAGAGAGTCAATAACTACATGATGTGTACATTAATGTTCTTTACCAAATGTTAGTTGATAAAAAAAAATTGTCAATGATTTAAAGTATGGCAACTGCTATTCTGAATGCTCCTTTGGCATTTTCTCTTCATATACTGTATGAGTCCACCTCTTGGACCTCAGTGCAGTGTTAAGAAAGCCGAGGCTGTGAACAGCAAAGAAAGGTACTGAAAGTAATTGCAATATAATAGGTATGAAAAATATGTTTATGAATAATGCCAATGATTGCTATGAATTTTCACAAATTTAAAGTATCTTAGTCTCTCTTCATATATGGTTTGGGTCTAACTCTAATACAGAAAACGGCAACCAGACAGCTCTTTGAAGTTTTTGGGACTTCATCAGCACCACTGAATAAAGTAAGATGTTTGAGGAACATATGGCCTTTGTTGAATAATATGAAATATGCAGTTTCAGCGTTTTAACATAAATGTCCATTCAGCATAGCACACAATATACTTTGTCATTTTCTCTTCACATACTCTTTGAGCCCAACTCCAGAAACTTAGTGGGCAAGGAGAAACCTTGGGACGCCAAAGCAAAGGTAATCAGAATATCATGATTCTTGAGTAGTGATTCATACTATGAAAGTTCAGAATGCCCACTACAAAGTTAAGTGCAATTCTGTCTGGCCATTCTTTATGTTTTGTTCACATGCTGCTTGAGTCCACATCAAGAACCTCAAGATGGAAAGCCGAACGCTTGTGAAATCAAAAAAGGTAAAGTTGTTGAATACAATTTGTTCTTTGAGAGCAATATGTTCATTTCTGAAAAGTTGATAGATATCATGACTTATCTCCAAGGAATCTGCTAACTTTACCTCATTGAGATCAGTATATATCAAATAGGAAGCTTGTAAAAATGAAAACTGTATCAGAGACCTTGAATACAAATTAGGTAAGGAAGACATTAATTACCCATTGGTCATTTGGCACTTTGTCTTGACATACTATTTCAAGTTCAAGTTCAAAATCTTTTATTGTCATTTCAGCTATATACAAGTACACAACAAAAACGAGACAATGTTCCTCCAGGACCATAGTGCAACACAAAACAACAGTGTAACAGACAACATGCTACACAAGTGCAAACAGTCCAATATAGTGCAAAAATGTCATTTAATAAACAATAATAAATACAGAACGGGACAAATACAAAATGAGTAGACAGTGCAATTATTTAGTGCAGTACACAGTACTGGGAATATGTAAAGTGAGTTGTGCATAGGAGTCAGTGACATGCTACACTGAACATAGCAGTCACCGATAGGAGCCAGAACAGTTCAGAGTACAGTGCTGGTTTAGTACAGTACTCTAGCAGCAAGTAGGATAATGTGCAAGACTGCAACAGGAGTGCATAGTTTATTTGTGTGAGGTTTGACTTAAGCACTAGTCCAATGCAAAACAATGTGTGAGTGTGTGTATAGATATGTATGTGTGTGTGTGTGTGTGTGTGTGTGTGTGTGTGTGTGTGTGTGACTGTGTATGAGCATGTATAAAATTGCCAATTTTGGAATCTGAATTGGAACATGATTAGTACATGATTAGAGGACACAGGCAGCTTTTTAAGATGAAGAAGGTTAATCAAAGAGAGTCAATAACTACATGATGTGTACATTAATGTTCTTTACTAAATGTTAGTTGATAAAAAAAAAATTGTCAATGATTTAAAGTATGGCTACTGCTATTCTGAATGCTCCTTTGGCATTTTCTCTTCATATACTGTATGAGTCCACCTCTTGGACCTCAGTGCAGTGTTAAGAAAGCCGAGGCTGTGAAGACCAAAGAAAGGTACTGAAAGTTATTAATTGCAATATAATATGTATGAAAAATATGTTTATGAATAATGGCAATGATTGCTATGAATTTTCACAAATTTAAAGTATCTTAGTCTCTCTTCATATATGGTTTGGGTCTAACTCTAATACAGAAAACGGCAACCAGACAGCTCTTTGAAGTTTTTGGGACTTCATCAGCACCACTGAATAAAGTAAGATGTTTGAGGAACATATGGCCATTGTTGAATAATATGAAATATGCAGTTTCAGCGTTTTAACATAAATGTCCATTCAGCATAGCACACAATATACTTTGTCATTTTCTCTTCACATACTCTTTGAGCCCAACTCCAGAAACGTAGTGGGCAAGGAGAAACCTTGGGACGCCAAAGCAAAGGTAATCAGAATATCATGATTCTTGAGTAGTGATTCATACTATGAAAGTTCAGAATGCCCACTACAAAGTTAAGTGCAATTCTATATGGCCATTCTTTATGTTTTGTTCACATGCTGCTTGAGTCCACATCAAGAACCTCAAGATGGAAAGCCGAACGCTTGTGAAATCAAAAAAGGTAAAGTTATTGAATACAATTTGTTCTTTGAGGGCAATATGTTTATTTCTGAAAAGTTGATAGATATCATGACTTATCTCCAAGGAATCTGCTAACTTTACCTCAGTGAGATCAGTATATATCAAATAGGAAGCTTTTTAAAATGAAAACTGTATCAGAGACCTTGAATGCAAAACTGGTAAGGAAGACATTAATTATTCATTGGTCATTTGGCACTTTGTCTTGACATAGTATTTCAAGTTCAAGTTCAAAATCTTTTATTGTCATTTCAGCTATATACAAGTATACAACAGAAATGAGACAAAGTTCCTCCAGGACCATGGTGCAACACAAAACAACAGTGCAACAGACAACATGCTACACAAGTGCAAACAGTCCAATATAGTGCAAAAATGTCATTAAATAAACAATAATAAATACAGAACAGGACAAATACAAAATGAGTAGACAGTGCAATTATTTAGTGCAGGACACAGTCCTGGGAATATGTAAAGTGAGTTGTGCATAGTAGTCAGTGACATGCTACACTGAACATAGCAGTCACCGGTAGTAGCCAGAAGAGTTCAGAGTACAATTTTAGATTAGTACAGTACTCTAGCAGCAAGTAGGATAATGTGCAAGACTGCAACAGGAGTGCATAGTTTATTTGTGTGAGGTTTGACTTCAGCACTAGTCCAATGCAAAACAATGTGTGAGTGTGTGTATAGATATGTATGTGTGTGTGTGTGTGTGTGTGTGTGTGTGTGTGTGTGTGTGTGTGTGTGTGTGTGTGACTGTGTATAAGCATGTATAAAATTGCCGATTTTGGAATCTGAATTGGAACATGATTAGTACATGATTAGAGGACACAGGCAGCTTTTTAAGATGAAGAAGGTTAATCAAAGAGAGTCAATAACTAGATGATGTGTACATTAATGTTCTTTACTAAATGTTAGTTGATAAAAAAAAATTGTCAATGATTTAAAGTATGGCTACTGCTATTCTGAATGCTCCTTTGGCATTTTCTCTTCATATACTGTATGAGTCCACCTCTTGGACCTCAGTGCAGTGTTAAGAAAGCCGAGGCTGTGAACAGCAAAGAAAGGTACTGAAAGTTAGTAATTGCAATATAATATGTATGAAAAATATGTTTATGAATAATGGCAATGATTGCTATGAATTTTCACAAATTTAAAGTATCTTAGTCTCTCTTCATATATGGTTTGGGTCTAACTCTAATACAGAAAACGGCAACCAGACAGCTCTTTGAAGTTTTTGGGACTTCATCAGCACCACTGAATAAAGTAAGATGTTTGAGGAACATATGGCCATTGTTGAATAATATGAAATATGCAGTTTCAGCGTTTTAACATAAATGTCCATTCAGCATAGCACACAATATACTTTGTCATTTTCTCTTCACATACTCTTTGAGCCCAACTCCAGAAACGTAGTGGGCAAGGAGAAACCTTGGGACGCCAAAGCAAAGGTAATCAGAATATCATGATTCTTGAGTAGTGATTCATACTATGAAAGTTCAGAATGCCCACTACAAAGTTAAGTGCAATTCTGTATGGCCATTCTTTATGTCTTGTTCACATGCTGCTTGAGTCCACATCAAGAACCTCAAGATGGAAAGCCGAACGCTTGTGAAATCAAAAAAGGTAAAGTTGTTGAATACAATTTGTTCTTTGAGGGCAATATGTTCATTTCTGAAAAGTTGATAGATATCATGACTTATCTCCAAGGAATCTGCTAACTTTACCTCAGTGAGATCAGTATATATCAAATAGTAAGCTTTTAAAAATGAAAACTGTATCAGAGACCTTGAATGCAAAATTGGTAAGGAAGACATTAATTATTCATTGCTCATTTGGCACTTTGTCTTGACATACTATTTCAAGTTCAAGTTCAAAATTTTTTATTATCATTTCAGCTATATACAAGTACACAACAAAAATGAGACAATGTTCCTCCAGGACCATGGTGCAACACAAAACAACAGTGCAACAGACAACATGCTACACAAGTGCAAACAGTCCAATATAGTGCAAAAATGTCATTAAATAAAAAATAATAAATACAGAACAGGACAAATACAAAATGAGTAGACAGTGCAATTATTTAGTGCAGAACACAGTCCTGGGAATATGTATAGTGAGTTGTGCATAGTAGTCAGTGACATGCTACACTGAACATAGCAGTCACCGGTAGTAGCCAGAAGAGTTCAGAGTACAATTTTAGATTAGTACAGTACTCTAGCAGCAAGTCGGATAATGTGCAAGACTGCAACAGGAGTGCATAGTTTATTTGTGTGAGGTTTGACTTCAGCACTTGTCCAATGCAAAACAATGTGTGAGTGTGTGTATAGATATGTGTGTGTGTGTGTGTGTGTGTGTGTGTGTGTGTGTGTGTGTGTGTGTGTGAGACTGTGTATAAGCATGTATAAAATTGCCGATTTTGGAATCTGAATTGGAATTGGAACATGATTAGTACATGATTAGAGGACACAGGCAGCTTTTTAAGATGAAGAAGGTTAATCAAAGAGAGTCAACAGCTACATGATGTGTACATAAATGTTCTTTACTAAATGTTAGTTGATAAAAAAAAATGTCAACGATTTAAAGTATGGCAAGTGCTATTCTGAATGCTCCTTTGGCATTTTCTCTTCATATACTGTACGAGTCCACCTCTTGGACCTCCGTGCAGTGTTAAGAAAGCTGAGGCTGTGAAGAGCAAAGAAAGGTACTGAAAGTTATTAATTGCAATATAATATGTATGAAAAATATGTTTATGAATAATGGCAATGAATGCCATGAATTTTCACAGATTTAAAGTATCTTAGTCTCTCTTCATATATGGTTTGGGTCTACCTCTAATACAGAAAACAGCAACCAGACAGCTCTTTGAAGTTTTTAGGACTTCATCAGCACCATTGAATAAAGTAAGATGTTTGAGCAACATATGGCCATTGTTGAATAATATGAAATATGCAGTTTCAGCGTTTTAACATAAATGTCCATTCAGCATAGCACACAATATACTTTGTCATTTTCTCTTCACATACTCTTTGAGCCCAACTCCAGAAACGTAATGGGCAAGGAAAAACCTTGGGACGCCAAAGCAAAGGTAATCAGAATATCATGATTCTTGAGTAGTGATTCATACTTTGAAAGATCAGAATGCCCACTACAAAGTTAAGTGCAATTCTGTATGGCCATTCTTTATGTTTTGTTCACATGCTGCTTGAGTCCACATCAAGAACCTCAAGATGGAAAGCCGAACGCTTGTGAAATCAAAAAAGGTAAAGGTGTTGAATACAATTTGTTATTTGAGGGCAATATGTTCATTACTGAAAAGTTGATAGATTTCATGACTTATCGCCAAGGAATCTTCTAACTTTACCTCATTGAGATCAGTATATATCAAATAGGAAGCTTGTAAAAATGAAAACTGTATCAGAGACCTCGAATACAAATTAGGTAAGGAAGACATTAATTACCCATTGGTCATTTGGCACTTTGTCTTGACATACTATTTCAAGTTCAAGTTCAAAATCTTTTATTGTCATTTCAGCTATATACAAGTACACAACAAAAACGAGACAATGTTCCTCCAGGACCATGGTGCAACACAAAACAACAGTGCAACAGACAACATTCTACACAAGTGCAAACAGTCCAATATAGTGCAAAAATGTCATTAAATAAACAATAATAAATACAGAACAGAACAAATCCAAAATGAGTAGACAGTGCAATTATTTAGTGCAGTACACAGTACTGGGAATATGTAAAGTGAGTTGTGCATAGGAGTCAGTGACATGCTACACTGAACATAGCAGTCACCGATAGGAGCCAGAACAGTTCAGAGTACAGTGCTGGTTTAGTACAGTACTCTAGCAGCAAGTAGGATAATGTGCAAGACTGCAACAGGAGTGCATAGTTTATTTGTGTGAGGTTTGACTTCAGCACTAGTCCAATGCAAAACAATGTGTGAGTGTGTGTATGTATGTGTGTGTGTGTGTGTGTGTGTGTGTGTGTGTGTGTGTGTGTGTGTCTGTGTGTGACTGTGTATAAGCATGTATAAAATTTCCGATTTTGGATTCTGAATTGGAACATGATTAGTACATGATTAGAGGACACAGGCAGCTTTTTAAGATGAAGAAAGTTAATCAAAGAGAGTCAATAACAACATGATATGTACATAAATGTTCTTTACTAAATGTTAGTTGATAAAAAAATATTGTCAATGATTTAGTGTATGGGAAGTGCTATTCTGAAAGGTCATTTGGCATTTTCTCTTCATATACTGTATGAGTCCACCTCTTGGACCTCAGTGCAGTGTTAAGAAAGCTGAGGCTGTGAAGACCAAAGAAAGGTACTGAAAGTTATTAATTGCAATATAATATGTATGAAAAATATGTGTATGAATAATGGAAATGAATGCTATGAATTTTCACAAATTTAAAGGATCTTAGTCTCTCTTCATATATGGTTTGGGTCTACCTCTAATACAGAAAACGGCAACCAGACAGCTCTTTGAAGTTTTTGGGATTTCATCAGCACCTCTGAATAAAGTAAGATGTTTGAGCAACATATGGCCATTGTTGAATAATATGAAATTTGCAGTTTCAGCTTTTTAACATAAATGTCCATTCGGCATAGCACACAATATACTTTGTCATTTTCTCTTCACATACTCTTTGAGCCCAACTCCAGAAACGTAGTGGGCAAGGAGAAACCTTGGGACGCCAAAGCAAAGGTAATCAGAATATCATGATTCTTGAGTAGTGATTCATACTATGAAAGTTCAGAATGCCCACTACAAAGTTAAGTGCAATTCTGTATGGCCATTCTTTATGTCTTGTTCACATGCTGCTTGAGTCCACATCAAGAACCTCAAGATGGAAAGCCGAACGCTTGTGAAATCAAAAAAGGTAAAGTTGTTGAATACAATTTGTTCTTTGAGGGCAATATGTTCATTTCTGAAAAGTTGATAGATATCATGACTTATCTCCAAGGAATCTGCTAACTTTACCTCAGTGAGATCAGTATATATCAAATAGTAAGCTTTTAAAAATGAAAACTGTATCAGAGACCTTGAATGCAAAATTGGTAAGGAAGACATTAATTATTCATTGCTCATTTGGCACTTTGTCTTGATATACTATTTCAAGTTCAAGTTCAAAATATTTTATTATCATTTCAGCTATATACAAGTACACAACAAAAATGAGACAATGTTCCTCCAGGACCATGGTGCAACACAAAACAACAGTGCAACAGACAACATGCTACACAAGTGCAAACAGTCCAATATAGTGCAAAAATGTCATTAAATAAACAATAATAAATACAGAACAGGACAAATACAAAATGAGTAGACAGTGCAATTATTTAGTGCAGAACACAGTCCTGGGAATATGTATAGTGAGTTGTGCATAGTAGTCAGTGACATGCTACACTGAACATAGCAGTCACCGGTAGTAGCCAGAAGAGTTCAGAGTACAATTTTAGATTAGTACAGTACTCTAGCAGCAAGTCGGATAATGTGCAAGACTGCAACAGGAGTGCATAGTTTATTTGTGTGAGGTTTGACTTCAGCACTTGTCCAATGCAAAACAATGTGTGAGTGTGTGTATAGATATGTGTGTGTGTGTGTGTGTGTGTGTGTGTGTGTGTGTGTGTGTGTGTGTGTGTGTGTGAGACTGTGTATAAGCATGTATAAAATTGCCGATTTTGGAATCTGAATTGGAATTGGAACATGATTAGTACATGATTAGAGGACACAGGCAGCTTTTTAAGATGAAGAAGGTTAATCAAAGAGAGTCAACAGCTACATGATGTGTACATAAATGTTCTTTACTAAATGTTAGTTGATAAAAAAAAATGTCAACGATTTAAAGTATGGCAAGTGCTATTCTGAATGCTCCTTTGGCATTTTCTCTTCATATACTGTACGAGTCCACCTCTTGGACCTCCGTGCAGTGTTAAGAAAGCTGAGGCTGTGAAGAGCAAAGAAAGGTACTGAAAGTTATTAATTGCAATATAATATGTATGAAAAATATGTTTATGAATAATGGCAATGAATGCCATGAATTTTCACAGATTTAAAGTATCTTAGTCTCTCTTCATATATGGTTTGGGTCTACCTCTAATACAGAAAACAGCAACCAGACAGCTCTTTGAAGTTTTTAGGACTTCATCAGCACCATTGAATAAAGTAAGATGTTTGAGCAACATATGGCCATTGTTGAATAATATGAAATATGCAGTTTCAGCGTTTTAACATAAATGTCCATTCAGCATAGCACACAATATACTTTGTCATTTTCTCTTCACATACTCTTTGAGCCCAACTCCAGAAACGTAATGGGCAAGGAAAAACCTTGGGACGCCAAAGCAAAGGTAATCAGAATATCATGATTCTTGAGTAGTGATTCATACTTTGAAAGTTCAGAATGCCCACTACAAAGTTAAGTGCAATTCTGTATGGCCATTCTTTATGTTTTGTTCACATGCTGCTTGAGTCCACATCAAGAACCTCAAGATGGAAAGCCGAACGCTTGTGAAATCAAAAAAGGTAAAGGTGTTGAATACAATTTGTTATTTGAGGGCAATATGTTCATTACTGAAAAGTTGATAGATTTCATGACTTATCTCCAAGGAATCTGCTAACTTTACCTCATTGAGATCAGTATATATCAAATAGGAAGCTTGTAAAAATGAAAACTGTATCAGAGACCTCGAATACAAATTAGGTAAGGAAGACATTAATTACCCATTGGTCATTTGGCACTTTGTCTTGACATACTATTTCAAGTTCAAGTTCAAAATCTTTTATTGTCATTTCAGCTATATACAAGTACACAACAAAAACGAGACAATGTTCCTCCAGGACCATTGTGCAACACAAAACAACAGTGCAACAGACAACATTCTACACAAGTGCAAACAGTCCAATATAGTGCAAAAATGTCATTAAATAAACAATAATAAATACAGAACAGAACAAATCCAAAATGAGTAGACAGTGCAATTATTTAGTGCAGTACACAGTACTGGGAATATGTAAAGTGAGTTGTGCATAGGAGTCAGTGACATGCTACACTGAACATAGCAGTCACCGATAGGAGCCAGAACAGTTCAGAGTACAGTGCTGGTTTAGTACAGTACTCTAGCAGCAAGTAGGATAATGTGCAAGAGTGCAACAGGAGTGCATAGTTTATTTGTGTGAGGTTTGACTTCAGCACTAGTCCAATGCAAAACAATGTGTGAGTGTGTGTATAGATATGTATGTATGTGTGTGTGTGTGTGTGTGTGTGTGTGTGTGTGTGTTTGTGTGTGTGTCTGTGTGTGACTGTGTATAAGCATGTATAAAATTTCCGATTTTGGATTCTGAATTGGAACATGATTAGTACATGATTAGAGGACACAGGCAGCTTTTTAAGATGAAGAAAGTTAATCAAAGAGAGTCAATAACAACATGATATGTACATAAATGTTCTTTACTAAATGTTAGTTGATAAAAAAATATTGTCAATGATTTAGTGTATGGGAAGTGCTATTCTGAAAGGTCATTTGGCATTTTCTCTTCATATACTGTATGAGTCCACCTCTTGGACCTCAGTGCAGTGTTAAGAAAGCTGAGGCTGTGAAGACCAAAGAAAGGTACTGAAAGTTATTAATTGCAATATAATATGTATGAAAAATATGTGTATGAATAATGGAAATGAATGCTATGAATTTTCACAAATTTAAAGGATCTTAGTCTCTCTTCATATATGGTTTGGGTCTACCTCTAATACAGAAAACGGCAACCAGACAGCTCTTTGAAGTTTTTGGGATTTCATCAGCACCTCTGAATAAAGTAAGATGTTTGAGCAACATATGGCCATTGTTGAATAATATGAAATTTGCAGTTTCAGCGTTTTAACATAAATGTCCATTCAGCATAGCACACAATATACTTTGTCATTTTCTCTTCACATACTCTTTGAGCCCAACTCCAGAAACGTAGTGGGCAAGGAAAAACCTTGGGACGCCAAAGCAAAGGTAATCAGATTATCATGATTCTTGAGTAGTTATTCATACTATGAAAGTTCAGAATGCCCACTACAAAGTTAAGTGCAATTCTGTATGGCCATTCTTTATGTTTTGTTCACATGCTGCTTGAGTCCACATCAAGAACCTCAAGATGGAAAGCCGAACGCTTGTGAAATCAAAAAAGGTAAAGTTGTTGAATACAATTTGTTCTTTGAGAGCAATATGTTCATTTCTGAAAAGTTGATAGATATCATGACTTATCTCCAAGGAATCTGCTAACTTTACCTCATTGAGATCAGTATATATCAAATAGGAAGCTTGTAAAAATGAAAACTGTATCAGAGACCTTGAATACAAATTAGGTAAGGAAGACATTAATTACCCATTGGTCATTTGGCACTTTGTCTTGACATACTATTTCAAGTTCAAGTTCAAAATCTTTTATTGTCATTTCAGCTATATACAAGTACACAACAAAAACGAGACAATGTTCCTCCAGGACCATAGTGCAACACAAAACAACAGTGTAACAGACAACATGCTACACAAGTGCAAACAGTCCAATATAGTGCAAAAATGTCATTTAATAAACAATAATAAATACAGAACGGGACAAATACAAAATGAGTAGACAGTGCAATTATTTAGTGCAGTACACAGTACTGGGAATATGTAAAGTGAGTTGTGCATAGGAGTCAGTGACATGCTACACTGAACATAGCAGTCACCGATAGGAGCCAGAACAGTTCAGAGTACAGTGCTGGTTTAGTACAGTACTCTAGCAGCAAGTAGGATAATGTGCAAGACTGCAACAGGAGTGCATAGTTTATTTGTGTGAGGTTTGACTTAAGCACTTGTCCAATGCAAAACAATGTGTGAGTGTGTGTATAGATGTGTGTGTGTGTGTGTGTGTGTGTGTGTGTGTGTGTGTGACTGTGTATGAGCATGTATAAAATTGCCAATTTTGGAATCTGAATTGGAACATGATTAGTACATGATTAGAGGACACAGGCAGCTTTTTAAGATGAAGAAGGTTAATCAAAGAGAGTCAATAACTACATGATGTGTACATTAATGTTCTTTACTAAATGTTAGTTGATAAAAAAAAAATTGTCAATGATTTAAAGTATGGCTACTGCTATTCTGAATGCTCCTTTGGCATTTTCTCTTCATATACTGTATGAGTCCACCTCTTGGACCTCAGTGCAGTGTTAAGAAAGCCGAGGCTGTGAACAGCAAAGAAAGGTACTGAAAGTTAGTAATTGCAATATAATATGTATGAAAAATATGTTTATGAATAATGGCAATGATTGCTATGAATTTTCACAAATTTAAAGTATCTTAGTCTCTCTTCATATATGGTTTGGGTCTAACTCTAATACAGAAAACGGCAACCAGACAGCTCTTTGAAGTTTTTGGGACTTCATCAGCACCACTGAATAAAGTAAGATGTTTGAGGAACATATGGCCATTGTTGAATAATATGAAATATGCAGTTTCAGCGTTTTAACATAATTGTCCATTCAGCATAGCACACAATATACTTTGTCATTTTCTCTTCACATACTCTTTGAGCCCAACTCCAGAAACGTAGTGGGCAAGGAGAAACCTTGGGACGCCAAAGCAAAGGTAATCAGAATATCATGATTCTTGAGTAGTGATTCATACTATGAAAGTTCAGAATGCCCACTACAAAGTTAAGTGCAATTCTATATGGCCATTCTTTATGTTTTGTTCACATGCTGCTTGAGTCCACATCAAGAACCTCAAGATGGAAAGCCGAACGCTTGTGAAATCAAAAAAGGTAAAGTTGTTGAATACAATTTGTTCTTTGAGGGCAATATGTTTATTTCTGAAAAGTTGATAGATATCATGACTTATCTCCAAGGAATCTGCTAACTTTACCTCAGTGAGATCAGTATATATCAAATAGGAAGCTTTTTAAAATGAAAACTGTATCAGAGACCTTGAATGCAAAACTGGTAAGGAAGACATTAATTATTCATTGGTCATTTGGCACTTTGTCTTGACATAGTATTTCAAGTTCAAGTTCAAAATTTTTTATTATCATTTCAGCTATATACAAGTACACAACAAAAATGAGACAATGTTCCTCCAGGACCATGGTGCAACACAAAACAACAGTGCAACAGACAACATGCTACACAAGTGCAAACAGTCCAATATAGTGCAAAAATGTCATTAAATAAAAAATAATAAATACAGAACAGGACAAATACAAAATGAGTAGACAGTGCAATTATTTAGTGCAGAACACAGTCCTGGGAATATGTATAGTGAGTTGTGCATAGTAGTCAGTGACATGCTACACTGAACATAGCAGTCACCGGTAGTAGCCAGAAGAGTTCAGAGTACAATTTTAGATTAGTACAGTACTCTAGCAGCAAGTCGGATAATGTGCAAGACTGCAACAGGAGTGCATAGTTTATTTGTGTGAGGTTTGACTTCAGCACTTGTCCAATGCAAAACAATGTGTGAGTGTGTGTATAGATATGTGTGTGTGTGTGTGTGTGTGTGTGTGTGTGTGTGTGTGTGTGTGTGTGTGTGTGTGAGACTGTGTATAAGCATGTATAAAATTGCCGATTTTGGAATCTGAATTGGAATTGGAACATGATTAGTACATGATTAGAGGACACAGGCAGCTTTTTAAGATGAAGAAGGTTAATCAAAGAGAGTCAACAGCTGCATGATGTGTACATAAATGTTCTTTACTAAATGTTAGTTGATAAAAAAAAATGTCAACGATTTAAAGTATGGCAAGTGCTATTCTGAATGCTCCTTTGGCATTTTCTCTTCATATACTGTACGAGTCCACCTCTTGGACCTCCGTGCAGTGTTAAGAAAGCTGAGGCTGTGAAGAGCAAAGAAAGGTACTGAAAGTTATTAATTGCAATATAATATGTATGAAAAATATGTTTATGAATAATGGCAATGAATGCCATGAATTTTCACAGATTTAAAGTATCTTAGTGTCTCTTCATATATGGTTTGGGTCTACCTCTAATACAGAAAACAGCAACCAGACAGCTCTTTGAAGTTTTTAGGACTTCATCAGCACCATTGAATAAAGTAAGATGTTTGAGCAACATATGGCCATTGTTGAATAATATGAAATATGCAGTTTCAGCGTTTTAACATAAATGTCCATTCAGCATAGCACACAATATACTTTGTCATTTTCTCTTCACATACTCTTTGAGCCCAACTCCAGAAACGTAATGGGCAAGGAAAAACCTTGGGACGCCAAAGCAAAGGTAATCAGAATATCATGATTCTTGAGTAGTGATTCATACTTTGAAAGATCAGAATGCCCACTACAAAGTTAAGTGCAATTCTGTATGGCCATTCTTTATGTTTTGTTCACATGCTGCTTGAGTCCACAACAAGAACCTCAAGATGGAAAGCCGAACGCCCTGTGAAATCAAAAAAGGTAAAGTTGTTGAATACAATTTGTTCTTTGAGGGCAATATGTTCATTACTGAAAAGTTGATAGATTTCATGACTTATCTCCAAGGAATCTGCTAACTTTACCTCATTGAGATCAGTATATATCAAATAGGAAGCTTGTAAAAATGAAAACTGTATCAGAGACCTTGAATACAAATTAGGTATGGAAGACATTAATTACCCATTGGTCATTTGGCACTTTGTCTTGACATACTATTTCAAGTTCAAGTTCAAAATCTTTTATTGTCATTTCAGCTATATACAAGTACACAACAAAAACGAGACAATGTTCCTCCAGGACCATAGTGCAACACAAAACAACAGTGTAACAGACAACATGCTACACAAGTGCAAACAGTCCAATATAGTGCAAAAATGTCATTAAATAAACAATAATAAATACAGAACGGGACAAATACAAAATGAGTAGACAGTGCAATTATTTAGTGCAGTACACAGTACTGGGAATATGTAAAGTGAGTTGTGCATAGGAGTCAGTGACATGCTACACTGAACATAGCAGTCACCGATAGGAGCCAGAACAGTTCAGAGTACAGTGCTGGTTTAGTACAGTACTCTAGCAGCAAGTAGGATAATGTGCAAGACTGCAACAGGAGTGCATAGTTTATTTGTGTGAGGTTTGACTTAAGCACTAGTCCAATGCAAAACAATGTGTGAGTGTGTGTATAGATATGTATGTGTGTGTGTGTGTGTGTGTGTGTGTGACTGTGTATGAGCATGTATAAAATTGCCAATTTTGGAATCTGAATTGGAACATGATTAGTACATGATGAGAGGACACAGGCAGCTTTTTAAGATGAAGAAGGTTAATCAAAGAGAGTCAATAACTACATGATGTGTACATTAATGTTCTTTACTAAATGTTAGTTGATAAAAAAAAAATTGTCAATGATTTAAAGTAAGGCTACTGCTATTCTGAATGCCCCTTTGGCATTTTCTCTTCATATACTGTTTGAGTCCACCTCTTGGACCTCAGTTCAGTGTTAAGAAAGCCGAGGCTGTGAACAGCAAAGAAAGGTACTGAAAGTTAGTAATTGCAATATAATATGTATGAAAAATATGTTTATGAATAATGGCAATGATTGCTATGAATTTTCACAAATTTAAAGTATCTTAGTCTCTCTTCATATATGGTTTGGGTCTAACTCTAATACAGAAAACGGCAACCAGACAGCTCTTTGAAGTTTTTGGGACTTCATCAGCACCACTGAATAAAGTAAGATGTTTGAGGAACATATGGCCATTGTTGAATAATATGAAATATGCAGTTTCAGCGTTTTAACATAAATGTCCATTCAGCATAGCACACAATATACTTTGTCATTTTCTCTTCACATACTCTTTGAGCCCAACTCCAGAAACGTAGTGGGCAAGGAGAAACCTTGGGACGCCAAAGCAAAGGTAATCAGAATATCATGATTCTTGAGTAGTGATTCATACTATGAAAGTTCAGAATGCCCACTACAAAGTTAAGTGCAATTCTGTATGGCCATTCTTTATGTTTTGTTCACATGCTGCTTGAGTCCACATCAATAACCTCAAGATGGAAAGCCGTACGCTTGTGAAATCAAAAAAGGTAAAGTTGTTGAATACAATTTGTTCTTTGAGGGAAATATGTTCATTTCTGAAAAGTTGATAGATATCATGACTTATCTCCAAGGAATCTGCTAACTTTACCTCTGTGAGATCAGTATATATCAAATAGGAAGCTTTTTAAAATGAAAACTGTATCAGAGACCTTGAATGCAAAACTGGTAAGGAAGACATTAATTATTCATTGCTCATTTGGCACTTTGTCTTGACATACTATTTCAAGTTCAAGTTCAAAATATTTTATTGTAATTTCAGATATATACATATACACAACAAAAATTAGACAATGTTCCTCCAGGACCATGGTGCAACATAAAACAACAGTGCAACAGACAACATGCTACACAAGTGCAAACAGTCCAATAGAGTGCAAAAATGTCATTAAATAAAAAATAATAAATACAGAACCGGACAAATACAAAATGAGTAGACAGTGCAAGTATTTAGTGCAGTACACAGTCCTGGGAATATGTAAAGTGAGTTGTGCATAGTAGTCAGTGACATGCTACAATGAACATAGCAGTCACCGGTAGTAGCAAGAAAAGTTCAGAGTACAATTTTAGATTAGTACAGTACTCTAGCAGCAAGTAGGATAATGTGCAAGACTGTAAGAGGAGTGCATAGTTTATTTGTGTGATGTTTGACTTCAGCACTAGTCCAATGCAAAACAATGTGTGTGTGTGTATAGATATCTATGTGTGTGTGTGTGTTTGTGTGTGTGTCTGTGTGTGACTGTGTATAAGCATGTATAAAATTGCCGATTTTGGAATCTGAATTGGAACATGATTAGTACATGATTAGAGGACACAGGCAGCTTTTTAAGATGAAGAAGGTTAATCAAAGAGAATCAATAACTAGATGATGTGTACATTAATGTTCTTTACTAAATGTTAGTTGATAAAAAAAAATTGTCAATGATTTAAAGTATGGCTACTGCTATTCTGAATGCTCCTTTGGCATTTTCTCTTCATATACTGTATGAGTCCACCTCTTGGACCTCAGTGCAGTGTTAAGAAAGCCGAGGCTGTGAACAGCAAAGAAAGGTACTGAAAGTTAGTGATTGCAATATAATATGTATGAAAAATATGTTTATGAATAATGGCAATGATTGCTATGAATTTTCACAAATTTAAAGTATGTTAGTCTCTCTTCATATATGGTTTGGGTCTAACTCTAATACAGAAAACGGCAACCAGACAGCTCTTTGAAGTTTTTGGGACTTCATCAGCACCACTGAATAAAGTAAGATGTTTGAGGAACATATGGCCATTGTTGAATAATATGAAATATGCAGTTTCAGCGTTTTAACATAAATGTCCATTCAGCATAGCACACAATATACTTTGTCATTTTCTCTTCACATACTCTTTGAGCCCAACTCCAGAAACGTAGTGGGCAAGGAGAAACCTTGGGACGCCAAAGCAAAGGTAATCAGAATATCATGATTCTTGAGTAGTGATTCATACTATGAAAGTTCAGAATGCCCACTACAAAGTTAAGTGCAATTCTGTATGGCAATTCTTTATGTTTTGTTCACATGCTGCTTGAGTCCACATCAAGAACCTCAAGATGGAAAGCCGAACGCTTGTGAAATCAAAAAAGGTAAAGTTGTTGAATACAATTTGTTCTTTGAGGGCAATATGTTTATTTCTGAAAAGTTGATAGATATCATGACTTATCTCCAAGGAATCTGCTAACTTTACCTCAGTGAGATCAGTATATATCAAATAGGAAGCTTTTTAAAATGAAAACTGTATCAGAGACCTTGAATGCAAAACTGGTAAGGAAGACATTAATTATTCATTGGTCATTTGGCACTTTGTCTTGACATAGTATTTCAAGTTCAAGTTCAAAATCTTTTATTGTCATTTCAGCTATATACAAGTATACAACAAAAATGAGACAAAGTTCCTCCAGGACCATGGTGCAACACAAAACAACAGTGCAACAGACAACATGCTACACAAGTGCAAACAGTCCAATATAGTGCAAAAATGTCATTAAATAAACAATAATAAATACAGAACAGGACAAATACAAAATGAGTAGACAGTGCAATTATTTAGTGCAGGACACAGTCCTGGGAATATGTAAAGTGAGTTGTGCATAGTAGTCAGTGACATGCTACACTGAACATAGCAGTCACCGGTAGTAGCCAGAAGAGTTCAGAGTACAATTTTAGATTAGTACAGTACTCTAGCAGCAAGTAGGATAATGTGCAAGACTGCAACAGGAGTGCATAGTTTATTTGTGTGAGGTTTGACTTCAGCACTAGTCCAATGCAAAACAATGTGTGAGTGCGTGTATAGATATGTATGTGTGTGTGTGTGTGTGTGTGTGTGTGTGTGTGTGACTGTGTATAAGCATGTATAAAATTGCCGATTTTGGAATCTGAATTGGAACATGATTAGTACATGATTAGAGGACACAGGCAGCTTTTTAAGATGAAGAAGGTTAATCAAAGAGAGTCAATAACTAGATGATGTGTACATTAATGTTCTTTACTAAATGTTAGTTGATAAAAAAAAATTGTCAATGATTTAAAGTATGGCTACTGCTATTCTGAATGCTCCTTTGGCATTTTCTCTTCATATACTGTATGAGTCCACCTCTTGGACCTCAGTGCAGTGTTAAGAAAGCCGAGGCTGTGAACAGCAAAGAAAGGTACTGAAAGTTAGTAATTGCAATATAATATGTATGAAAAATATGTTTATGAATAATGGCAATGATTGCTATGAATTTTCACAAATTTAAAGTATCTTAGTCTCTCTTCATATATGGTTTGGGTCTAACTCTAATACAGAAAACGGCAACCAGACAGCTCTTTGAAGTTTTTGGGACTTCATCAGCACCACGGAATAAAGTAAGATGTTTGAGGAACATATGGCCATTGTTGAATAATATGAAATATGCAGTTTCAGCGTTTTAACATAAATGTCCATTCAGCATAGCACACAATATACTTTGTCATTTTCTCTTCACATACTCTTTGAGCCCAACTCCAGAAACGTAGTGGGCAAGGAGAAACCTTGGGACGCCAAAGCAAAGGTAATCAGAATATCATGATTCTTGAGTAGTGATTCATACTATGAAAGTTCAGAATGCCCACTACAAAGTTAAGTGCAATTCTGTATGGCCATTCTTTATGTTTTGTTCACATGCTGCTTGAGTCCACATCAAGAACCTCAAGATGGAAAGCCGAACGCCCTGTGAAATCAAAAAAGGTAAAGTTGTTGAATACAATTTGTTCTTTGAGGGCAATATGTTCATTACTGAAAAGTTGATAGATTTCATGACTTATCTCCAAGGAATCTGCTAACTTTACCTCATTGAGATCAGTATATATCAAATAGGAAGCTTGTAAAAATGAAAACTGTATCAGAGACCTTGAATACAAATTAGGTAAGGAAGACATTAATTACCCATTGGTCATTTGGCACTTTGTCTTGACATACTATTTCAAGTTCAAGTTCAAAATCTTTTATTGTCATTTCAGCTATATACAAGTACACAACATAAACGAGACAATGTTCCTCCAGGACCATAGTGCAAGACAAAACAACAGTGTAACAGACAACATGCTACACAAGTGCAAACAGTCCAATATAGTGCAAAAATGTCATTAAATAAACAATAATAAATACAGAACAGGACAAATACCAAATGAGTAGACAGTGCAATTATTTAGTGCAGTACACAGTACTGGGAATATGTAAAGTGAGTTGTGCATATGAGTCAGTGACATGCTACACTGAACATAGCAGTCACCGATAGGAGCCAGAACAGTTCAGAGTACAGTGCTGGTTTAGAACAGTACTCTAGCAGCAAGTAGGATAATGTGCAAGACTGCAACAGGAGTGCATAGTTTATTTGTGTGAGGTTTGACTTAAGCACTAGTCCAATGCAAAACAATGTGTGAGTGTGTGTATAGATATGTTTGTGTGTGTGTGTGTGTGTGTGTGTGTGTGTGTGTGTGTGTGACTGTGTATAAGCATGTATAAAATTGCCGATTTTGGAATCTGAATTGGAATTTGAACATGATTAGTACATGATTAGAGGACACAGGCAGCTTTTTAAGATGAAGAAAGTTAATCAAAGAGAGTCAATAACAACATGATATGTACATAAATGTTCTTTACTAAATGTTAGTTGATAAAAAAAAATTGTCAATGATTTAGTGTATGGGAAGTGCTATTCTGAATGGTCATTTGGCATTTTCTCTTCATATACTGTATGAGTCCACCTCTTGGACCTCAGTGCTGTGTTAACAAAACCGAGGCTGTGAAGACCAAAGAAAGGTACTGAAAGTTATTAATTGCAAAATAATATGTATGAAAAATATGTTTTTGAATAATGGCAATGAATGCTATGAATTTTCACAAATTTAAAGGATCTTAGTCTCTCTTCATATATGGTTTGGGTCTACCTCTAATACAGAAAACAGCAACCAGACAGCTCTTTGAAGTTTTTAGGTCTTCATCAACACCACTGAATAAAGTAAGATGTTTGAGGAACATATGGCCATTGTTGAATAATATGAAATATGCAGTTTCAGCGTTTTAACATAAATGTCCATTCGGAATAGCACACAATATACTTTGTCATTTTCTCTTCACATACTCTTTGAGCCCAACTCCAGAAACTTAGTGGGCAAGGAGAAACCTTGGGACGCCAAAGCAAAGGTAATCAGAATATCATGATTCTTGAGTAGTGATTCATACTATGAAAGTTCAGAATGCCCACTACAAAGTTAAGTGCAATTCTGTATGGCCATTCTTTATGTTTTGTTCACATGCTGAATGAGTCCACATCAAGAACCTCAAGATGGAAAGCCGAACGCCCTGTGAAATCAAAAAAGGTAAAGTTGTTGAATACAATTTGTTCTTTGAGGGCAATATGTTCATTACTGAAAAGTTGATAGATTTCATGACTTATCTCCAAGGAATCTGCTAACTTTACCTCATTGAGATCAGTATATATCAAATAGGAAGCTTGTAAAAATGAAAACTGTATCAGAGACCTTGAATACAAATTACGTAAGGAAGACATTAATTACCCATTGGTCATTTGGCACTTTGTCTTGACATACTATTTCAAGTTCAAGTTCAAAATCTTTTATTGTCATTTCAGCTATATACAAGTACACAACAAAAACGAGACAATGTTCCTCCAGGACCATAGTGCAACACAAAACAACAGTGTAACAGACAACATGCTACACAAGTGCAAACAGTCCAATATAGTGCAAAAATGTCATTAAATAAACAATAATAAATACAGAACGGGACAAATACAAAATGAGTAGACAGTGCAATTATTTAGTGCAGTACACAGTACTGGGAATATGTAAAGTGAGTTGTGCATAGGAGTCAGTGACATGCTACACTGAACATAGCAGTCACCGATAGGAGCCAGAACAGATCAGAGTACAGTGCTGGTTTAGTACAGTACTCTAGCAGCAAGTAGGATAATGTGCAAGACTTCAACAGGAGTGCATAGTTTATTTGTGTGAGGTTTGACTTCAGCACTAGTCCGATGCAAAACAATGTGTGTGTGTGTATAGATATCTATGTGTGTGTGTGTGTGTGTGTGTGTGTGTGTGTGTGTCTGTGTGTGTGTGTGTGTGTGTGTGTGTGTCTGTGTGTGACTGTGTATAAGCATGTATAAAATTTCCGATTTTGGAATCTGAATTGGAACATGATTAGTACATGATTAGAGGACACAGGCAGCTTTTTAAGATGAAGAAAGTTAATCAAAGAGAGTCAATAACAACATGATATGTACATAAATGTTCTTTACTAAATGTTAGTTGATAAAAAAATATTGTCAATGATTTAGTGTATGGGAAGTGCTATTCTGAAAGGTCATTTGGCATTTTCTCTTCATATACTGTATGAGTCCACCTCTTGGACCTCAGTGCAGTGTTAAGAAAGCTGAGGCTGCGAAGACCAAAGAAAGGTACTGAAAGTTATTAATTGCAATATAATATGTATGAAAAATATGTGTATGAATAATGGAAATGAATGCTATGAATTTTCACAAATTTAAAGGATCTTAGTCTCTCTTCATATATGGTTTGGGTCTACCTCTAATACAGAAAACGGCAACCAGACAGCTCTTTGAAGTTTTTGGGACTTCATCAGCACCACTGAATAAAGTAAGATGTTTGAGAACATATGGCCATTGTTGAATAATATGAAATATGCAGTTTCAGCGTTTTAACATAAATGTCCATTCAGCATAGCACACAATATACTTTGTCATTTTCTCTTCACATACTCTTTGAGCCCAACTCCAGAAACGTAGTGGGCAAGGAGAAACCTTGGGACGCCAAAGCAAAGGTAATCAGAATATCATGATTCTTGAGTAGTTATTCATACTATGAAAGTTCAGAATGCCCACTACAAAGTTAAGTGCAATTCTGTATGGCCATTCTTTATGTTTTGTTCACATGCTGCTTGAGTCCACATCAAGAACCTCAAGATGGAAAGCCGAACGCTTGTGAAATCAAAAAAGGTAAAGTTGTTGAATACAATTTGTTCTTTGAGGGCAATATGTTCATTTCTGAAAATTTGATAGATATCATGACTTATCTCCAAGGAATCTGCTAACTTTACCTCAGTGAGATCAGTATATATCAAATAGGAAGCTTTTTAAAATGAAAACTGTATCAGAGACCTTGAATGCAAAACTGCTAAGGAAGATATTAATTATTCATTGCTCATTTGGCACTTTGTCTTGACATACTATTTCAAGTTCAAGTTCAAAATCTTTTATTGTAATTTCAGCTATATACATATACACAATAAAAATGAGACAATGTTCCTCCAGGGCCATGGTGCAACACAAAACAACAGTGCAACAGACAACATGCTACACAAGTGCAAACAGTCCAATATAGTGCAAAAATGTCATTAAATAAACAATAATAAATACAGAACAGGACAAATACAAAATGAGTAGACAGTGCAAGTATTTAGTGCAGTACACAGTCCTGGGAATATGTAAAGTGAGTTGTGCACAGTAGTCAGTGACATGCTACAATGAACATAGCAGTCACCGGTAGTAGCCAGAACAGTTCAGAGTACAGTGCTGGTTTAGTACAGTACTCTAGCAGCAAGTAGGATAATGTGCAAGACTGCAACAGGAGTGCATAGTTTATTTGTGTGAGGTTTGACTTAAGCACTAGTCCAATGCAAAACAATGTGTGAGTGTGTGTATAGATATGTATGTGTGTGTGTGTGTGTGTGTGACTGTGTATAAGCATGTATAAAATTGCCGATTTTGGAATCTGAATTGGAATTTGAACATGATTAGTACATGATTAGAGGACACAGGCAGCTTTTTAATATGAAGAAGGTTAATCAAAGAGAGTCAATAACAACATTATATGTACATAAATGTTCTTTACTAAATGTTAGTTGATAAAAAAAATTGTCAATGATTTAGTGTATGGGAAGTGCTATTCTGAATGGTCATTTGGCATTTTCTCTTCATATACTGTATGAGTCCACCTCTTGGACCTCAGTGCAGTGTTAAGAAAGCCGAGGCTGTGAACAACAAAGAAAGGTACTGAAAGTTATTAATTGCAATATAATATGTATGAAAAATATGTTTATGAATAATGGCAATGAATGCTATGAATTTTCACAAATTTAAAGGATCTTAGTCTCTCTTCATATAAGGTTTGGTTCTACCTCTAATACAGAAAACAGCAACCAGACAGCTCTTTGAAGGTTTTAGGACTTCATCAACACCACTGAATAAAGTAAGATGTTTGAGGAACATATGGCCATTGTTGAATAATAGGAAATATGCAGTTTCAGCTTTTTAACATAAATGTCCATTCAGCATAGCACACAATATACTTTGTCATTTTCTCTTCACATACTCTTTGAGCCCAACTCCAGAAACGTAGTGGGCAAGGAGAAACCTTGGGACGCCAAAGCAAAGGTAATCAGAATATCATGATTCTTGAGTAGTGATTCATACTATGAAAGTTCAGAATGTCCACTACAAAGTTAAGTGCAATTCTGTATGGCTATTCTTTATGTTTTGTTCACATGCTGCTTGAGTCCACATCAAGAACCTCAAGATGGAAAGCCGAACGCTTGTGAAATCAAAAAAGGTAAATTTGTTGAATACAATTTGTTATTTGAGGACAATATGTTCCTTGCTGAAAAGTTGATAGATTTCATGACTTATCTCCAAGGAATCTGCTAACTTTACCTCAGTGAGATCAGTATATATCAAATAGGAAGCTTGTAAAAATGAAAACTGTATCAGAGACCTTGAATACAAAATAGGTAAGGAAGACATTAATTACCCATTGGTCATTTGGCACTTTGTCTTGACATACTATTTCAAGTTCAAGTTCAAAATCTTTTATTGTCATTTCAGCTATATACAAGTACACAACAAAAACGAGACAATGTTCCTCCAGGACCATGGTGCAACACAAAACAACAGTGCAACAGACAACATGCTACACAAGTGCAAACAGTCCAATATAGTGCAAAAATATCATTAAATATACAATAATAAATACAGAACAGGACAAATATAAAATGAGTAGACAGTGCAATTATTTAGTGCAGTACACAGTACTGGGAATATGTAAAGTGAGTTGTGCATAGGAGTCAGTGACATGCTACAATGAACATAGCATTCACCGATAGGAGCCAGAACAGTTCAGAGTACAGTGCTGGTTTAGTACAGTACTCTAGCAGCAAGTAGGATAATGTGCAAGACTGCAACAGGAGTGCATAGTTTATTTGTGTGAGGTTTGACTTCAGCACTAGTCCAATGCAAAACAATGTGTGAGTGTGTTTATAGATTTGTATTTATGTATGTGTGTGTGTGTGTGTGTGTGTGTGTGTGTGTGTGTGAGAGTGACTGTGTATAAGCATTTATAAAAGTGCCAATTTTGGATTCTGAATTGGAACATGATTAGTACATGATTAGAGGACACAGGCAGCTTTTTAAGATAAAGAAAGTTAATCAAAGAGAGTCAATAACAACATGATATGTACATAAATGTTCTTTACTAAATGTTAGTTGATAAAAAAAAATTGCCAATGATTTAGTGTATGGGAAGTGATATTCTGAATGGTCATTTGGCATTTTCTCTTCATATACTGTATGAGTCCACCTCTTGGACCTCAGTGCAGTGTTAAGAATGCGGATGCTGTGAAGACCCAAGAAAGGTACTGAAAGTTATTAATTGCAATATAATATGTATGAAAAATATGTTTGTGAATAATGACAATGAATGCTATGAATTTTCACAAATTTAAAGGATCTCAGTCTCTCTTCATATATGGTTTGGGTCTACCTCTAATACAGAAAAGAGCAACCAGACAGCTCTTTGAAGTTTTTAGGACTTCATCAGCACCACTGAATAAAGTAAGATGTTTGAGGAACATATGGCCATTGTTGAATAATATGAAATATGCAGTTTCAGCGTTTTAACATAAATGTCCATTCAGCATAGCACACAATATACTTTGTCATTTTCTCTTCACATACTCTTTGAGCCCAACTCCAGAAACGTAGTGGGCAAGGAGAAACCTTGGGACGCCAAAGCAAAGGTAATCAGAATATCATGATTCTTGAGTAGTTATTCATACTATGAAAGTTCAGAATGTCCACTACAAAGTTAAGTGCAATTCTGTATGGCCATTCTTTATGTTTTGTTCACATGCTGCTTGAGTCCACATCAAGAACCTCAAGATGGAAAGCCGAACGCTTGTGAAATCAAAAAAGGTAAATTTGTTGAATACAATTTGTTATTTGAGGACAATATGTTCCTTGCTGAAAAGTTGACAGATTTCATGACTTATCTCCAAAGAATCTGCTAACTTTACCTCAGTGAGATCAGTATATATCAAATAGGAAGCTTGTAAAAATGAAAACTGTATCAGAGACCTTGAATACAAAATAGGTAAGGAAGACATTAATTACCCATTGGTCATTTGGCACTTTGTTTTGACATACTATTTCAAGTTCAAGTTCAAAATCTTTTATTGTCATTTCAGCTATATACAAGTACACAACAAAAACGAGACAATGTTCCTCCAGGACCATGGTGCAACACAAAACAACAGTGCAACAGACAACATGCTACACAAGTGCAAACAGTCCAATATAGTGCAAAAATGTCATTAAATATACAATAATAAATACAGAACAGGACAAATATAAAATGAGTAGATAGTGCAATTATTTAGTGCAGTACACATTACTGGGAATATGTAAAGTGAGTTGTGCATAGGAGTCAGTGACATGCTACAATGAACATAGCATTCACCGATAGGAGCCAGAACAGTTCAGAGTACAGTGCTGGTTTAGTACAGTACTCTAGCAGCAAGTAGGATAATGTGCAAGACTGCAACAGGAGTGCATAGTTTATTTGTGTGAGGTTTGACTTCAGCACTAGTCCAATGCAAAACAATGTGTGAGTGTGTTTATAGATTTGTATTTATGTATGTGTGTGTGTGTGTGTGTTTGTGTGTGTGTGTGTGTGTGTGTGTGTGTGTGTATAAGCATTTATAAAAGTGCCGATTTTGGATTCTGAATTGAAACATGATTAGTACATGATTAGAGGACACAGGCAGCTTTTTAATATGAAGAAAGTTAATCAAAGAGAGTCAATAACAACATGATATGTACATAAATGTTCTTTACTAAATGTTAGTTGATAAAAAAAATTGTCAATGATTTAGTGTATGGGAAGTGCTATTCTGAATGGTCATTTGGCATTTTCTCTTCATATACTGTATGAGTCCACCTCTTGGACCTCAGTGCAGTGTTAAGAAAGCCGAGGCTGTGAAGACCAAAGAAAGGTACTGAAAGTTATTAATTGCAATATAATATGTATGAAAAATATGTTTATGAATAATGGCAATGAATGCTATGAATTTTCACAAACTTAAAGGATTTTAGTCTCTCTTCATATAAGGTTTGGTTCTACCTCTAATACAGAAAACAGCAACCAGACAGCTCTTTGAAGGTTTTAGGACTTCATCAACACCACTGAATAAAGTAAGATGTTTGAGGAACATATGGCCATTGTTGAATAATAGGAAATATGCAGTTTCAGCTTTTTAACATAAATGTCCATTCAGCATAGCACACAATATACTTTGTCATTTTCTCTTCACATACTCTTTGAGCCCAACTCCAGAAACGTAGTGGGCAAGGAGAAACCTTGGGACGCCAAAGCAAAGGTAATCAGAATATCATGATTCTTGAGTAGTGATTCATACTATGAAAGTTCAGAATGCCCACTACAAAGTTATGTGCAATTCTGTATGGCCATTATTTATGTTTTGTTCACATGCTGCTTGAGTCCACATCAAGAACCTCAAGATGGAAAGCCGAACGCTTGTGAAATCAAAAAAGGTAAAGGTGCTGAATACAATTTGTTATTTGAGGGCAATATGTTCATTACTGAAAAGTTGATAGATTTCATGACTTATCTCCAAGGAATCTTCTAACTTTACCTCAGTGAGAAAAATGAAAACTGTATCAGAGACCTTGAATACAAAATAGGTAAGGAAGACATTAATTACCCATTGGTCATTTGGCACTTTGTCTTGACATACTATTTCAAGTTCAAGTTCAAAATCTTTTATTGTCATTTCAGCTATATACAAGTACACAACAAAAATGAGACAATGTTCCTCCAGGACCATGGTGCAACACAAAACAACAGTGCAACAGACAACATGCTACACAAGTGCAAACATTCCAATATAGTGCAAAAATGTCATTAAATATACAATAATAAATACAGAACAGGACAAATATAAAATGAGTAGACAGTGCAATTATTTAGTGCAGTACACAGTACTGGGAATATGTAAAGTGAGTTGTGCATAGCAGTCAGTGACATGCTACACTGAACATAGCAGTCACCGATAGGAGCCAGAACAGTTCAGAGTACAGTGCTGGTTTAGTACAGTACTCTAGCAGCAAGTAGGATAATGTGCAAGACTGCAACAGGAGTGCATAGTTTATTTGTGTGAGGTTTGACTTCAGCACTAGTCCAATGCAAAAGAATGTGTGAGTGTGTTTATATATTTGTATTTATGTATGTGTGTGTGTGTGTGTGTGTGTGTGTGTGTGTGTGTAAGCATTTATAAAAGTGCCGATTTTGGATTCTGAATTGGAACATGATTAGTACATGATTAGAGGACACAGGCAGCTTTTTAAGATAAAGAAAGTTAATCAAAGAGAGTCAATAACAACATGATATGTACATAAATGTTCTTTACTAAATGTTAGTTGATAAAAAAAAATTGCCAATGATTTAGTGTATGGGAAGTGATATTCTGAATGGTAATTTGGCATTTTCTCTTCATATACTGTATGAGTCCACCTCTTGGACCTCAGTGCAGTGTTAAGAATGCGGATGCTGTGAAGACCCAAGAAAGGTACTGAAAGTTATTAATTGCAATATAATATGTATGAAAAATATGTTTATGAATAATGGCAATGAATGCTATGAATTTTCACAAATTTAAAGGATCTCAGTCTCTCTTCATATATGGTTTGGGTCTACCTCTAATACAGAAAAGAGCAACCAGACAGCTCTTTGAAGTTTTTAGGACTTCATCAGCACCACTGAATAAAGAAAGATGTTTGAGGAACATATGGCCATTGTTGAATAATATGAAATATGCAGTTTCAGCGTTTTAACATAAATGTCCATTCAGCATAGCACACAATATACTTTGTCATTTTCTCTTCACATACTCTTTGAGCCCAACTCCAGAAATGTAGTGGGCAAGGAGAAACCTTGGGACGCCAAAGCAAAGGTAATCAGAATATCATGATTCTTGAATAGTTATTCATACTATGAAAGTTCAGAATGTCCACTACAAAGTTAAGTGCAATTCTGTATGGCCATTCTTTATGTTTTGTTCACATGCTGCTTGAGTCCACATCAAGAACCTCAAGATGGAAAGCCGAACGCTTGTAGAATCAAAAAAGGTAAATTTGTTGAATACAATTTGTTATTTGAGGACAATATGTTCCTTGCTGAAAAGTTGACAGATTTCATGACTTATCTCCAAGGAATCTGCTAACTTTACCTCAGTGAGATCAGTATATATCAAATAGGAAGCTTGTAAAAATGAAAACTGTATCAGAGACCTTGAATACAAAATAGGTAAGGAAGACATTAATTACCCATTGGTCATTTGGCACTTTGTCTTGACATACTATTTCAAGTTCAAGTTCAAAATCTTTTATTGTCATTTCAGCTATATACAAGTACACAACAAAAACGAGACAATGTTCCTCCAGGACCATGGTGCAACACAAAACAACAGTGCAACAGACAACATGCTACACAAGTGCAAACAGTCCAATATAGTGCAAAAATGTCATTAAATATACAATAATAAATACAGAACAGGACAAATATAAAATGAGTAGATAGTGCAATTATTTAGTGCAGTACACATTACTGGGAATATGTAAAGTGAGTTGTGCATAGGAGTCAGTGACATGCTACAATGAACATAGCATTCACCGATAGGAGCCAGAACAGTTCAGAGTACAGTGCTGGTTTAGTACAGTACTCTAGCAGCAAGTAGGATAATGTGCAAGACTGCAACAGGAGTGCATAGTTTATTTGTGTGAGGTTTGACTTCAGCACTAGTCCAATGCAAAACAATGTGTGAGTGTGTTTATAGATTTGTATTTATGTATGTGTGTGTGTGTGTGTGTTTGTGTGTGTGTGTGTGTGTGTGTGTGTGTGTATAAGCATTTATAAAAGTGCCGATTTTGGATTCTGAATTGGAACATGATTAGTACATGATTAGAGGACACAGGCAGCTTTTTAAGATGAAGAAGGTTAATCAAAGAGAGTCAATAACTACATGATGTGTACATTAATGTTCTTTACTAAATGTTAGTTGATAAAAAAAAAATTGTCAATGATTTAAAGTAAGGCTACTGCTATTCTGAATGCCCCTTTGGCATTTTCTCTTCATATACTGTTTGAGTCCACCTCTTGGACCTCAGTTCAGTGTTAAGAAAGCCGAGGCTGTGAACAGCAAAGAAAGGTACTGAAAGTTAGTAATTGCAATATAATATGTATGAAAAATATGTTTATGAATAATGGCAATGATTGCTATGAATTTTCACAAATTTAAAGTATCTTAGTCTCTCTTCATATATGGTTTGGGTCTAACTCTAATACAGAAAACGGCAACCAGACAGCTCTTTGAAGTTTTTGGGACTTCATCAGCACCACTGAATAAAGTAAGATGTTTGAGGAACATATGGCCATTGTTGAATAATATGAAATATGCAGTTTCAGCGTTTTAACATAAATGTCCATTCAGCATAGCACACAATATACTTTGTCATTTTCTCTTCACATACTCTTTGAGCCCAACTCCAGAAACGTAGTGGGCAAGGAGAAACCTTGGGACGCCAAAGCAAAGGTAATCAGAATATCATGATTCTTGAGTAGTGATTCATACTATGAAAGTTCAGAATGCCCACTACAAAGTTAAGTGCAATTCTGTATGGCCATTCTTTATGTTTTGTTCACATGCTGCTTGAGTCCACATCAAGAACCTCAAGATGGAAAGCCGTACGCTTGTGAAATCAAAAAAGGTAAAGTTGTTGAATACAATTTGTTCTTTGAGGGCAATATGTTCATTTCTGAAAAGTTGATAGATATCATGACTTATCTCCAAGGAATCTGCTAACTTTACCTCTGTGAGATCAGTATATATCAAATAGGAAGCTTTTTAAAATGAAAACTGTATCAGAGACCTTGAATGCAAAACTGGTAAGGAAGACATTAATTATTCATTGCTCATTTGGCACTTTGTCTTGACATACTATTTCAAGTTCAAGTTCAAAATCTTTTATTGTAATTTCATATATACACATATACACAACAAAAATGAGACAATGTTCCTCCAGGACCATGGTGCAACATAAAACAACAGTGCAACAGACAACATGCTACACAAGTGCAAACAGTCCAATAGAGTGCAAAAATGTCATTAAATAAAAAATAATAAATACAGAACCGGACAAATACAAAATGAGTAGACAGTGCAAGTATTTAGTGCAGTACACAGTCCTGGGAATATGTAAAGTGAGTTGTGCATAGTAGTCAGTGACATGCTACAATGAACATAGCAGTCACCGGTAGTAGCAAGAAAAGTTCAGAGTACAATTTTAGATTAGTACAGTACTCTAGCAGCAAGTAGGATAATGTGCAAGACTGTAAGAGGAGTGCATAGTTTATTTGTGTGATGTTTGACTTCAGCACTAGTCCAATGCAAAACAATGTGTGTGTGTGTATAGATATCTATGTGTGTGTGTGTGTGTGTGTGTGTGTTTGTGTGTGTGTCTGTGTGTGACTGTGTATAAGCATGTATAAAATTGCCGATTTTGGAATCTGAATTGGAACATGATTAGTACATGATTAGAGGACACAGGCAGCTTTTTAAGATGAAGAAGGTTAATCAAAGAGAGTCAATAACTAGATGATGTGTACATTAATGTTCTTTACTAAATGTTAGTTGATAAAAAAAAATTGTCAATGATTTAAAGTATGGCTACTGCTATTCTGAATGCTCCTTTGGCATTTTCTCTTCATATACTGTATGAGTCCACCTCTTGGACCTCAGTGCAGTGTTAAGAAAGCCGAGGCTGTGAACAGCAAAGAAAGGTACTGAAAGTTAGTAATTGCAATATAATATGTATGAAAAATATGTTTATGAATAATGGCAATGATTGCTATGAATTTTCACAAATTTAAAGTATCTTAGTCTCTCTTCATATATGGTTTGGGTCTAACTCTAATACAGAAAACGGCAACCAGACAGCTCTTTGAAGTTTTTGGGACTTCATCAGCACCACTGAATAAAGTAAGATGTTTGAGGAACATATGGCCATTGTTGAATAATATGAAATATGCAGTTTCAGCGTTTTAACATAAATGTCCATTCAGCATAGCACACAATATACTTTGTCATTTTCTCTTCACATACTCTTTGAGCCCAACTCCAGAAACGTAGTGGGCAAGGAGAAACCTTGGGACGCCAAAGCAAAGGTAATCAGAATATCATGATTCTTGAGTAGTGATTCATACTATGAAAGTTCAGAATGCCCACTACAAAGTTAAGTGCAATTCTGTATGGCAATTCTTTATGTTTTGTTCACATGCTGCTTGAGTCCACATCAAGAACCTCAAGATGGAAAGCCGAACGCTTGTGAAATCAAAAAAGGTAAAGTTGTTGAATACAATTTGTTCTTTGAGGGCAATATGTTTATTTCTGAAAAGTTGATAGATATCATGACTTATCTCCAAGGAATCTGCTAACTTTACCTCAGTGAGATCAGTATATATCAAATAGGAAGCTTTTTAAAATGAAAACTGTATCAGAGACCTTGAATGCAAAACTGGTAAGGAAGACATTAATTATTCATTGGTCATTTGGCACTTTGTCTTGACATAGTATTTCAAGTTCAAGTTCAAAATCTTTTATTGTCATTTCAGCTATATACAAGTATACAACAAAAATGAGACAAAGTTCCTCCAGGACCATGGTGCAACACAAAACAACAGTGCAACAGACAACATGCTACACAAGTGCAAACAGTCCAATATAGTGCAAAAATGTCATTAAATAAACAATAATAAATACAGAACAGGACAAATACAAAATGAGTAGACAGTGCAATTATTTAGTGCAGGACACAGTCCTGGGAATATGTAAAGTGAGTTGTGCATAGTAGTCAGTGACATGCTACACTGAACATAGCAGTCACCGGTAGTAGCCAGAAGAGTTCAGAGTACAATTTTAGAGTAGTACAGTACTCTAGCAGCAAGTAGGATAATGTGCAAGACTGCAACAGGAGTGCATAGTTTATTTGTGTGAGGTTTGACTTCATCACTAGTCCAATGCAAAACAATGTGTGAGTGTGTGTATAGATATGTATGTGTGTGTGTGTGTGTGTGTGTGTGTGTGTGTGTGTGTGTGACTGTGTATAAGCATGTATAAAATTGCCGATTTTGGAATCTGAATTGGAACATGATTAGTACATGATTAGAGGACACAGGCAGCTTTTTAAGATGAAGAAGGTTAATCAAAGAGAGTCAATAACTAGATGATGTGTACATTAATGTTCTTTACTAAATGTTAGTTGATAAAAAAAAATTGTCAATGATTTAAAGTATGGCTACTGCTATTCTGAATGCTCCTTTGGCATTTTCTCTTCATATACTGTATGAGTCCACCTCTTGGACCTCAGTGCAGTGTTAAGAAAGCCGAGGCTGTGAACAGCAAAGAAAGGTACTGAAAGTTAGTAATTGCAATATAATATGTATGAAAAATATGTTTATGAATAATGGCAATGATTGCTATGAATTTTCACAAATTTAAAGTATCTTAGTCTCTCTTCATATATGGTTTGGGTCTAACTCTAATACAGAAAACGGCAACCAGACAGCTCTTTGAAGTTTTTGGGACTTCATCAGCACCACGGAATAAAGTAAGATGTTTGAGGAACATATGGCCATTGTTGAATAATATGAAATATGCAGTTTCAGCGTTTTAACATAAATGTCCATTCCGCATAGCACACAATATACTTTGTCATTTTCTCTTCACATACTCTTTGAGCCCAACTCCAGAAACTTAGTGGGCAAGGAGAAACCTTGGGACGCCAAAGCAAAGGTAATCAGAATATCATGATTCTTGAGTAGTGATTCATACTATGAAAGTTCAGAATGCCCACTACAAAGTTAAGTGCAATTCTGTATGGCCATTCTTTATGTTTTGTTCACATGCTGCTTGAGTCCACATCAAGAACCTCAAGATGGAAAGCCGAACGCCCTGTGAAATCAAAAAAGGTAAAGTTGTTGAATACAATTTGTTCTTTGAGGGCAATATGTTCATTACTGAAAAGTTGATAGATTTCATGACTTATCTCCAAGGAATCTGCTAACTTTACCTCATTGAGATCAGTATATATCAAATAGGAAGCTTGTAAAAATGAAAACTGTATCAGAGACCTTGAATACAAATTAGGTAAGGAAGACATTAATTACCCATTGGTCATTTGGCACTTTGTCTTGACATACTATTTCAAGTTCAAGTTCAAAATCTTTTATTGTCATTTCAGCTATATACAAGTACACAACAAAAACGAGACAATGTTCCTCCAGGACCATAGTGCAAGACAAAACAACAGTGTAACAGACAACATGCTACACAAGTGCAAACAGTCCAATATAGTGCAAAAATGTCATTAAATAAACAATAATAAATACAGAACAGGACAAATACCAAATGAGTAGACAGTGCAATTATTTAGTGCAGTACACAGTACTGGGAATATGTAAAGTGAGTTGTGCATATGAGTCAGTGACATGCTACACTGAACATAGCAGTCACCGATAGGAGCCAGAACAGTTCAGAGTACAGTGCTGGTTTAGTACAGTACTCTAGCAGCAAGTAGGATAATGTGCAAGACTGCAACAGGAGTGCATAGTTTATTTGTGTGAGGTTTGACTTAAGCACTAGTCCAATGCAAAACAATGTGTGAGTGTGTGTATAGATATGTTTGTGTGTGTGTGTGTGTGTGTGTGTGTGTGTGTGTGTGTGTGTGTGTGTGTGACTGTGTTTAAGCATGTATAAAATTGCCGATTTTGGAATCTGAATTGGAATTTGAACATGATTAGTACATGATTAGAGGACACAGGCAGCTTTTTAAGATGAAGAAAGTTAATCAAAGAGAGTCAATAACAACATGATATGTACATAAATGTTCTTTACTAAATATTAGTTGATAAAAAAAATATTGTCAATGATTTAGTGTATGGGAAGTGCTATTCTGAAAGGTCATTTGGCATTTTCTCTTCATATACTGTATGAGTCCACCTCTTGGACCTCAGTGCAGTGTTAAGAAAGCTGAGGCTGTGAAGACCAAAGAAAGGTACTGAAAGTTATTAATTGCAATATAATATGTATGAAAAATATGTGTATGAATAATGGAAATGAATGCTATGAATTTTCACAAATTTAAAGGATCTTAGTCTCTCTTCATATATGGTTTGGGTCTACCTCTAATACAGAAAACGGCAACCAGACAGCTCTTTGAAGTTTTTGGGACTTCATCAGCACCACTGAATAAAGTAAGATGTTTGAGGAACATATGGCCATTGTTGAATAATATGAAATATGCAGTTTCAGCGTTTTAACATAAATGTCCATTCAGCATAGCACACAATATACTTTGTCATTTTCTCTTCACATACTCTTTGAGCCCAACTCCAGAAACGTAGTGGGCAAGGAGAAACCTTGGGACGCCAAAGCAAAGGTAATCAGAATATCATGATTCTTGAGTAGTGATTCATACTATGAAAGTTCAGAATGCCCACTACAAAGTTAAGTGCAATTCTGTATGGCCATTCTTTATGTTTTGTTCACATGCTGCTTGAGTCCACATCAAGAACCTCAAGATGGAAAGCCGAACGCTTGTGAAATCAAAAAAGGTAAAGTTGTTGAATACAATTTGTTCTTTGAGGGCAATATGTTTATTTCTGAAAAGTTGATAGATATCATGACTTATCTCCAAGGAATCTGCTAACTTTACCTCATTGAGATCAGTATATATCAAATAGGAAGCTTTTTAAAATGAAAACTGTATCAGAGACCTTGAATGCAAAACTGGTAAGGAAGACATTAATTATTCATTGGTCATTTGGCACTTTGTCTTGACATACTATTTCAAGTTCAAGTTCAAAATCTTTTATTGTCATTTCAGCTATATACAAGTATACAACAAAAATGAGACAAAGTTCCTCCAGGACCATGGTGCAACACAAAACAACAGTGCAACAGACAACATGCTACACAAGTGCAAACAGTCCAATATAGTGCAAAAATGTCATTAAATAAACAATAATAAATACAGAACAGGACAAATACAAAATGAGTAGACAGTGCAATTATTTAGTGCAGGACACAGTCCTGGGAATATGTAAAGTGAGTTGTGCATAGTAGTCAGTGACATGCTACACTGAACATAGCAGTCACCGGTCGTAGCCAGAAGAGTTCAGAGTACAATTTTAGATTAGTACAGTACTCTAGCAGCAAGTAGGATAATGTGCAAGACTGCAACAGGAGTGCATAGTTTATTTGTGTGAGGTTTGACTTCAGCACTAGTCCAATGCAAAACAATGTGTGAGTGTGTGTATAGATATGTATGTGTGTGTGTGTGTGTGTGTGTGTGTGTGTGTGTGTGTGTGTGACTGTGTATAAGCATGTATAAAATTGCCGATTTTGGAATCTGAATTGTAACATGATTAGTACATGATTAGAGGACACAGGCAGCTTTTTAAGATGAAGAAGGTTAATCAAAGAGAGTCAATAACTAGATGATGTGTACATTAATGTTCTTTACTAAATGTTAGTTGATAAAAAAAAATTGTCAATGATTTAAAGTATGGCTACTGCTATTCTGAATGCTCCTTTGGCATTTTCTCTTCATATACTGTATGAGTCCACCTCTTGGACCTCAGTGCAGTGTTAAGAAAGCCGAGGCTGTGAACAGCAAAGAAAGGTACTGAAAGTTAGTAATTGCAATATAATATGTATGAAAAATATGTTTATGAATAATGGCAATGATTGCTATGAATTTTCACAAATTTAAAGTATCTTAGTCTCTCTTCATATATGGTTTGGGTCTAACTCTAATACAGAAAACGGCAACCAGACAGCTCTTTGAAGTTTTTGGGACTTCATCAGCACCACTGAATAAAGTAAGATGTTTGAGGAACATATGGCCATTGTTGAATAATATGAAATATGCAGTTTCAGCGTTTTAACATAAATGTCCATTCGGCATAGCACACAATATACTTTGTCATTTTCTCTTCACATACTCTTTGAGCCCAACTCCAGAAACGTAGTGGGCAAGGAGAAACCTTGGGACGCCAAAGCAAAGGTAATCAGAATATCATGATTCTTGAGTAGTGATTCATACTATGAAAGTGCAGAATGCCCACTACAAAGTTAAGTGCAATTCTGTATGGCCATTCTTTATGTTTTGTTCACATGCTGCTTGAGTCCACATCAAGAACCTCAAGATGGAAAGCCGAACGCCCTGTGAAATCAAAAAAGTTAAAGTTGTTGAATACAATTTTTTCTTTGAGGGCAATATGTTCATTACTGAAAAGTTGATAGATTTCATGACTTATCTCCAAGGAATCTGCTAACTTTACCTCATTGAGATCAGTATATATCAAATAGGAAGCTTGTAAAAATGAAAACTGTATCAGAGACCTTGAATACAAATTAGGTAAGGAAGACATTAATTACCCATTGGTCATTTGGCACTTTGTCTTGACATACTATTTCAAGTTCAAGTTCAAAATCTTTTATTGTCATTTCAGCTATATACAACAACACAACAAAAACGAGACAATGTTCCTCCAGGACCATAGTGCAACACAAAACAACAGTGTAACAGACAACATGCTACACAAGTGCAAACAGTCCAATATAGTGCAAAAATGTCATTAAATAAACAATAATAAATACAGAACAGGACAAATACAAAATGAGTAGACAGTGCAATTATTTAGTGCAGTACACAGTACTGGGAATATGTAAAGTGAGTTGTGCATAGGAGTCAGTGACATGCTACACTGAACATAGCAGTCACCGATAGGAGCCAGAACAGTTCAGAGTACAATGCTGGATTAGTACAGTACGCTAGTAGCACGTAGGATAATGTGCAAGACTGCAACAGCAGTGCATAGTTTATTTGTGTAAGGTTTGACTTCAGCACTAGTCCGATGCAAAACAATGTGTGAGTGTGTGTATAGATATGTATGTGTGTGTGTGTGTGTGTGTGTGTGTGTGTGTGTGTGTGTGTGTGTGTGTATGTGTGTGTGTGTGTGACTGTGTATAAGCATGTATAAAATTGCCGATTTTGGAATCGGAATTGGAATTGGAACATGATTAGTACATGATTAGAGGACACAGGCAGCTTTTTAAGATGAAGAAGGTTAATCAAAGAGAGTCAATAACTACATGATGTGTACATAAATGTTCTTTACTAAATGTTAGTTGATAAAAAAAAATTGTCAATGATTTAAAGTATGGCAACTGCTATTCTGAATGCTCCTTTGGCATTTTCTCTTCATATACTGTATGAGTCCACCTCTTGGACCTCAGTGCAGTGTTAAGAAAGCTGAGGCTGTGAAGACCAAAGAAAGGTACTGAAAGTTATTAATTGCAATATAATATGTATGAAAAATATGTGTATGAATAATGGAAATGAATGCTATGAATTTTCACAAATTTAAAGGATCTTAGTCTCTCTTCATATATGGTTTGGGTCTACCTCTAATACAGAAAACGGCAACCAGACAGCTCTTTGAAGTTTTTGGGACTTCATCAGCACCACTGAATAAAGTAAGATGTTTGAGGAACATATGGCCATTGTTGAATAATATGAAATACGCAGTTTCAGCGTTTTAACATAAATGTCCATTCAGCATAGCACACAATATACTTTGTCATTTTCTCTTCACATACTCTTTGAGCCCAACTCCAGAAACGTAGTGGGCAAGGAGAAACCTTGGGACGCCAAAGCAAAGGTAATCAGAATATCATGATTCTTGAGTAGTGATTCATACTATGAAAGTTCAGAATGCCCACTACAAAGTTAAGTGCAATTCTGTATGGCCATTCTTTATGTTTTGTTCACATGCTGCTTGAGTCCACATCAAGAACCTCAAGATGGAAAGCCGAACGCTTGTGAAATCAAAAAAGGTAAAGTTGTTGAATACAATTTGTTCTTTGAGGGCAATATGTTTATTTCTGAAAAGTTGATAGATATCATGACTTATCTCCAAGGAATCTGCTAACTTTACCTCATTGAGATCAGTATATATCAAATAGGAAGCTTTTTAAAATGAAAACTGTATCAGAGACCTTGAATGCAAAACTGGTAAGGAAGACATTAATTATTCATTGCTCATTTGGCACTTTGTCTTGACATACTATTTCAAGTTCAAGTTCAAAATCTTTTATTGTAATTTCAGCTATATACATATACACAACAAAAATGAGACAATGTTCCTCCATGACCATGGTGCAACACAAAACAACAGTGCAACAGGCAACATGCTACACAAGTGCAAACAGTCCAATATAGTGCAAAAATGTCATTAAATAAACAATAATAAATACAGAACAGGACAAATACAAAATGAGTAGACAGTGCAATTATTTAGTGCAGTACACAGTACTGGGAATATGTAAAGTGAGTTGTGCATAGGAGTCAGTGACATGCTACACTGAACATAGCAGTCACCGATAGGAGCCAGAACAGTTCAGAGTACAATGCTGGATTAGTACAGTACGCTAGTAGCACGTAGGATAATGTGCAAGACTGCAACAGCAGTGCATAGTTTATTTGTGTAAGGTTTGACTTCAGCACTAGTCCGATGCAAAACAATGTGTGAGTGTGTGTATAGATATGTATGTGTGTGTGTGTGTGTGTGTGTGTGTGTGTGTGTGTGTGTGTGTGTGTGTGTGTATGTGTGTGTGTGTGTGACTGTGTATAAGCATGTATAAAATTGCCGATTTTGGAATCGGAATTGGAATTGGAACATGATTAGTACATGATTAGAGGACACAGGCAGCTTTTTAAGATGAAGAAGGTTAATCAAAGAGAGTCAATAACTACATGATGTGTACATAAATGTTCTTTACTAAATGTTAGTTGATAAAAAAAAATTGTCAATGATTTAAAGTATGGCAACTGCTATTCTGAATGCTCCTTTGGCATTTTCTCTTCATATACTGTATGAGTCCACCTCTTGGACCTCAGTGCAGTGTTAAGAAAGCTGAGGCTGTGAAGACCAAAGAAAGGTACTGAAAGTTATTAATTGCAATATAATATGTATGAAAAATATGTGTATGAATAATGGAAATGAATGCTATGAATTTTCACAAATTTAAAGGATCTTAGTCTCTCTTCATATATGGTTTGGGTCTACCTCTAATACAGAAAACGGCAACCAGACAGCTCTTTGAAGTTTTTGGGACTTCATCAGCACCACTGAATAAAGTAAGATGTTTGAGGAACATATGGCCATTGTTGAATAATATGAAATATGCAGTTTCAGCGTTTTAACATAAATGTCCATTCAGCATAGCACACAATATACTTTGTCATTTTCTCTTCACATACTCTTTGAGCCCAACTCCAGAAACGTAGTGGGCAAGGAGAAACCTTGGGACGCCAAAGCAAAGGTAATCAGAATATCATGATTCTTGAGTAGTGATTCATACTATGAAAGTTCAGAATGCCCACTACAAAGTTAAGTGCAATTCTGTATGGCCATTCTTTATGTTTTGTTCACATGCTGCTTGAGTCCACATCAAGAACCTCAAGATGGAAAGCCGAACGCTTGTGAAATCAAAAAAGGTAAAGTTGTTGAATACAATTTGTTCTTTGAGGGCAATATGTTTATTTCTGAAAAGTTGATAGATATCATGACTTATCTCCAAGGAATCTGCTAACTTTACCTCATTGAGATCAGTATATATCAAATAGGAAGCTTTTTAAAATGAAAACTGTATCAGAGACCTTGAATGCAAAACTGGTAAGGAAGACATTAATTATTCATTGGTCATTTGGCACTTTGTCTTGACATACTATTTCAAGTTCAAGTTCAAAATCTTTTATTGTCATTTCAGCTATATACAAGTATACAACAAAAATGAGACAAAGTTCCTCCAGGACCATGGTGCAACACAAAACAACAGTGCAACAGACAACATGCTACACAAGTGCAAACAGTCCAATATAGTGCAAAAATGTCATTAAATAAACAATAATAAATACAGAACAGGACAAATACAAAATGAGTAGACAGTGCAATTATTTAGTGCAGGACACAGTCCTGGGAATATGTAAAGTGAGTTGTGCATAGTAGTCAGTGACATGCTACACTGAACATAGCAGTCACCGGTCGTAGCCAGAAGAGTTCAGAGTACAATTTTAGATTAGTACAGTACTCTAGCAGCAAGTAGGATAATGTGCAAGACTGCAACAGGAGTGCATAGTTTATTTGTGTGAGGTTTGACTTCAGCACTAGTCCAATGCAAAACAATGTGTGAGTGTGTGTATAGATATGTATGTGTGTGTGTGTGTGTGTGTGTGTGTGTGTGTGTGTGTGTGTGTGTGTGTGTGACTGTGTATAAGCATGTATAAAATTGCCGATTTTGGAATCTGAATTGTAACATGATTAGTACATGATTAGAGGACACAGGCAGCTTTTTAAGATGAAGAAGGTTAATCAAAGAGAGTCAATAACTAGATGATGTGTACATTAATGTTCTTTACTAAATGTTAGTTGATAAAAAAAAATTGTCAATGATTTAAAGTATGGCTACTGCTATTCTGAATGCTCCTTTGGCATTTTCTCTTCATATACTGTATGAGTCCACCTCTTGGACCTCAGTGCAGTGTTAAGAAAGCCGAGGCTGTGAACAGCAAAGAAAGGTACTGAAAGTTAGTAATTGCAATATAATATGTATGAAAAATATGTTTATGAATAATGGCAATGATTGCTATGAATTTTCACAAATTTAAAGTATCTTAGTCTCTCTTCATATATGGTTTGGGTCTAACTCTAATACAGAAAACGGCAACCAGACAGCTCTTTGAAGTTTTTGGGACTTCATCAGCACCACTGAATAAAGTAAGATGTTTGAGGAACATATGGCCATTGTTGAATAATATGAAATATGCAGTTTCAGCGTTTTAACATAAATGTCCATTCGGCATAGCACACAATATACTTTGTCATTTTCTCTTCACATACTCTTTGAGCCCAACTCCAGAAACGTAGTGGGCAAGGAGAAACCTTGGGACGCCAAAGCAAAGGTAATCAGAATATCATGATTCTTGAGTAGTGATTCATACTATGAAAGTGCAGAATGCCCACTACAAAGTTAAGTGCAATTCTGTATGGCCATTCTTTATGTTTTGTTCACATGCTGCTTGAGTCCACATCAAGAACCTCAAGATGGAAAGCCGAACGCCCTGTGAAATCAAAAAAGTTAAAGTTGTTGAATACAATTTGTTCTTTGAGGGCAATATGTTCATTACTGAAAAGTTGATAGATTTCATGACTTATCTCCAAGGAATCTGCTAACTTTACCTCATTGAGATCAGTATATATCAAATAGGAAGCTTGTAAAAATGAAAACTGTATCAGAGAACTTGAATACAAATTAGGTAAGGAAGACATTAATTACCCATTGGTCATTTGGCACTTTGTCTTGACATACTATTTCAAGTTCAAGTTCAAAATCTTTTATTGTCATTTCAGCTATATACAACAACACAACAAAAACGAGACAATGTTCCTCCAGGACCATAGTGCAACACAAAACAACAGTGTAACAGACAACATGCTACACAAGTGCAAACAGTCCAATATAGTGCAAAAATGTCATTAAATAAACAATAATAAATACAGAACAGGACAAATACAAAATGAGTAGACAGTGCAATTATTTAGTGCAGTACACAGTACTGGGAATATGTAAAGTGAGTTGTGCATAGGAGTCAGTGACATGCTACACTGAACATAGCAGTCACCGATAGGAGCCAGAACAGTTCAGAGTACAATGCTGGATTAGTACAGTACGCTAGTAGCACGTAGGATAATGTGCAAGACTGCAACAGCAGTGCATAGTTTATTTGTGTAAGGTTTGACTTCAGCACTAGTCCGATGCAAAACAATGTGTGAGTGTGTGTATAGATATGTATGTGTGTGTGTGTGTGTGTGTGTGTGTGTGTGTGTGTGTGTGTGTGTGTGTGTGTATGTGTGTGTGTGTGTGACTGTGTATAAGCATGTATAAAATTGCCGATTTTGGAATCGGAATTGGAATTGGAACATGATTAGTACATGATTAGAGGACACAGGCAGCTTTTTAAGATGAAGAAGGTTAATCAAAGAGAGTCAATAACTACATGATGTGTACATAAATGTTCTTTACTAAATGTTAGTTGATAAAAAAAAATTGTCAATGATTTAAAGTATGGCAACTGCTATTCTGAATGCTCCTTTGGCATTTTCTCTTCATATACTGTATGAGTCCACCTCTTGGACCTCAGTGCAGTGTTAAGAAAGCTGAGGCTGTGAAGACCAAAGAAAGGTACTGAAAGTTATTAATTGCAATATAATATGTATGAAAAATATGTGTATGAATAATGGAAATGAATGCTATGAATTTTCACAAATTTAAAGGATCTTAGTCTCTCTTCATATATGGTTTGGGTCTACCTCTAATACAGAAAACGGCAACCAGACAGCTCTTTGAAGTTTTTGGGACTTCATCAGCACCACTGAATAAAGTAAGATGTTTGAGGAACATATGGCCATTGTTGAATAATATGAAATACGCAGTTTCAGCGTTTTAACATAAATGTCCATTCAGCATAGCACACAATATACTTTGTCATTTTCTCTTCACATACTCTTTGAGCCCAACTCCAGAAACGTAGTGGGCAAGGAGAAACCTTGGGACGCCAAAGCAAAGGTAATCAGAATATCATGATTCTTGAGTAGTGATTCATACTATGAAAGTTCAGAATGCCCACTACAAAGTTAAGTGCAATTCTGTATGGCCATTCTTTATGTTTTGTTCACATGCTGCTTGAGTCCACATCAAGAACCTCAAGATGGAAAGCCGAACGCTTGTGAAATCAAAAAAGGTAAAGTTGTTGAATACAATTTGTTCTTTGAGGGCAATATGTTTATTTCTGAAAAGTTGATAGATATCATGACTTATCTCCAAGGAATCTGCTAACTTTACCTCATTGAGATCAGTATATATCAAATAGGAAGCTTTTTAAAATGAAAATTGTATCAGAGACCTTGAATGCAAAACTGGTAAGGAAGACATTAATTATTCATTGCTCATTTGGCACTTTGTCTTGACATACTATTTCAAGTTCAAGTTCAAAATCTTTTATTGTAATTTCAGCTATATACATATACACAACAAAAATGAGACAATGTTCCTCCATGACCATGGTGCAACACAAAACAACAGTGCAACAGGCAACATGCTACACAAGTGCAAACAGTCCAATATAGTGCAAAAATGTCATTAAATAAACAATAATAAATACAGAACAGGACAAATACAAAATGAGTAGACAGTGCAATTATTTAGTGCAGTACACAGTACTGGGAATATGTAAAGTGAGTTGTGCATAGGAGTCAGTGACATGCTACACTGAACATAGCAGTCACCGATAGGAGCCAGAACAGTTCAGAGTACAATGCTGGATTAGTACAGTACGCTAGTAGCACGTAGGATAATGTGCAAGACTGCAACAGCAGTGCATAGTTTATTTGTGTAAGGTTTGACTTCAGCACTAGTCCGATGCAAAACAATGTGTGAGTGTGTGTATAGATATGTATGTGTGTGTGTGTGTGTGTGTGTGTGTGTGTGTGTGTGTGTGTGTGTGTGTGTATGTGTGTGTGTGTGTGACTGTGTATAAGCATGTATAAAATTGCCGATTTTGGAATCGGAATTGGAATTGGAACATGATTAGAGGACACAGGCAGCTTTTTAAGATGAAGAAGGTTAATCAAAGAGAGTCAATAACTACATGATGTGTACATAAATGTTCTTTACTAAATGTTAGTTGATAAAAAAAAATTGTCAATGATTTAAAGTATGGCAACTGCTATTCTGAATGCTCCTTTGGCATTTTCTCTTCATATACTGTATGAGTCCACCTCTTGGACCTCAGTGCAGTGTTAAGAAAGCTGAGGCTGTGAAGACCAAAGAAAGGTACTGAAAGTTATTAATTGCAATATAATATGTATGAAAAATATGTGTATGAATAATGGAAATGAATGCTATGAATTTTCACAAATTTAAAGGATCTTAGTCTCTCTTCATATATGGTTTGGGTCTACCTCTAATACAGAAAACGGCAACCAGACAGCTCTTTGAAGTTTTTGGGACTTCATCAGCACCACTGAATAAAGTAAGATGTTTGAGGAACATATGGCCATTGTTGAATAATATGAAATACGCAGTTTCAGCGTTTTAACATAAATGTCCATTCAGCATAGCACACAATATACTTTGTCATTTTCTCTTCACATACTCTTTGAGCCCAACTCCAGAAACGTAGTGGGCAAGGAGAAACCTTGGGACGCCAAAGCAAAGGTAATCAGAATATCATGATTCTTGAGTAGTGATTCATACTATGAAAGTTCAGAATGCCCACTACAAAGTTAAGTGCAATTCTGTATGGCCATTCTTTATGTTTTGTTCACATGCTGCTTGAGTCCACATCAAGAACCTCAAGATGGAAAGCCGAACGCTTGTGAAATCAAAAAAGGTAAAGTTGTTGAATACAATTTGTTCTTTGAGGGCAATATGTTTATTTCTGAAAAGTTGATAGATATCATGACTTATCTCCAAGGAATCTGCTAACTTTACCTCATTGAGATCAGTATATATCAAATAGGAAGCTTTTTAAAATGAAAACTGTATCAGAGACCTTGAATGCAAAACTGGTAAGGAAGACATTAATTATTCATTGGTCATTTGGCACTTTGTCTTGACATAGTATTTCAAGTTCAAGTTCAAAATCTTTTATTGTCATTTCAGCTATATACAAGTATACAACAAAAATGAGACAAAGTTCCTCCAGGACCATGGTGCAACACAAAACAACAGTGCAACAGACAACATGCTACACAAGTGCAAACAGTCCAATATAGTGCAAAAATGTCATTAAATAAACAATAATAAATACAGAACAGGACAAATACAAAATGAGTAGACAGTGCAATTATTTAGTGCAGGACACAGTCCTGGGAATATGTAAAGTGAGTTGTGCATAGTAGTCAGTGACATGCTACACTGAACATAGCAGTCACCGGTCGTAGCCAGAAGAGTTCAGAGTACAATTTTAGATTAGTACAGTACTCTAGCAGCAAGTAGGATAATGTGCAAGACTGCAAGAGGAGTGCATAGTTTATTTGTGTGAGGTTTGACTTCAGCACTAGTCCAATGCAAAACAATGTGTGAGTGTGTGTATAGATATGTATGTGTGTGTGTGTGTGTGTGTGTGTGTGTGTGACTGTGTATAAGCATGTATAAAATTGCCGATTTTGGAATCTGAATTGTAACATGATTAGTACATGATTAGAGGGCACAGGCAGCTTTTTAAGATGAAGAAGGTTAATCAAAGAGAGTCAATAACTAGATGATGTGTACATTAATGTTCTTTACTAAATGTTAGTTGATAAAAAAAAATTGTCAATGATTTAAAGTATGGCTACTGCTATTCTGAATGCTCCTTTGGCATTTTCTCTTCATATACTGTATGAGTCCACCTCTTGGACCTCAGTGCAGTGTTAAGAAAGCCGAGGCTGTGAACAGCAAAGAAAGGTACTGAAAGTTAGTAATTGCAATATAATATGTATGAAAAATATGTTTATGAATAATGGCAATGATTGCTATGAATTTTCACAAATTTAAAGGATCTTAGTCTCTCTTCATATATGGTTTGGGTCTACCTCTAATACAGAAAACGGCAACCAGACAGCTCTTTGAAGTTTTTGGGACTTCATCAGCACCACTGAATAAAGTAAGATGTTTGAGGAACATATGGCCATTGTTGAATAATATGAAATACGCAGTTTCAGCGTTTTAACATAAATGTCCATTCAGCATAGCACACAATATACTTTGTCATTTTCTCTTCACATACTCTTTGAGCCCAACTCCAGAAACGTAGTGGGCAAGGAGAAACCTTGGGACACCAAAGCAAAGGTAATCAGAATATCATGATTCTTGAGTAGTGATTCATACTATGAAAGTTCAGAATGCCCACTACAAAGTTAAGTGCAATTCTGTATGGCCATTCTTTATGTTTTGTTCACATGCTGCTTGAGTCCACATCAAGAACCTCAAGATGGAAAGCCGAACGCTTGTGAAATCAAAAAAGGTAAAGTTGTTGAATACAATTTGTTCTTTGAGGGCAATATGTTTATTTCTGAAAAGTTGATAGATATCATGACTTATCTCCAAGGAATCTGCTAACTTTACCTCATTGAGATCAGTATATATCAAATAGGAAGCTTTTTAAAATGAAAACTGTATCAGAGACCTTGAATGCAAAATTGGTAAGGAAGACATTAATTATTCATTGCTCATTTGGCACTTTGTCTTGATATACTATTTCAAGTTCAAGTTCAAAATATTTTATTATCATTTCAGCTATATACAAGTACACAACAAAAATGAGACAATGTTCCTCCAGGACCATGGTGCAACACAAAACAACAGTGCAACAGACAACATGCTACACAAGTGCAAACAGTCCAATATAGTGCAAAAATGTCATTAAATAAACAATAATAAATACAGAACAGGACAAATACAAAATGAGTAGACAGTGCAATTATTTAGTGCAGGACACAGTCCTGGGAATATGTAAAGTGAGTTGTGCATAGTAGTCAGTGACATGCTACACTGAACATAGCAGTCACCGGTCGTAGCCAGAAGAGTTCAGAGTACAATTTTAGATTAGTACAGTACTCTAGCAGCAAGTAGGATGATGTGCAAGACTGCAACAGGAGTGCATAGCTTATTTGTGTGAGGTTTGACTTCAGCACTAGTCCAATGCAAAACAATGTGTGAGTGTGTGTATAGATATGTATGTGTGTGTGTGTGTGTGACTGTGTATAAGCATGTATAAAATTGCCGATTTTGGAATCTGAATTGGAATTGGAACATGATTAGTAGATGATTAGAGGACACAGGCAGCTTTTTAAGATGAAGAAGGTTAATCAAAGAGAGTCAACAGCTACATGATGTGTACATAAATGTTCTTTACTAAATGTTAGTTGATAAAAAAAAAATGTCAACGATTTAAAGTATGGCAACTGCTATTCTGAATGCTCCTTTGGCATTTTCTCTTCATATACTGTATGAGTCCACCTCTTGGACCTCAGTGCAGTGTTAAGAAAGCCAAGGCTGTGAACAACAAAGAAAGGTACTGAAAGTTAGTAATTGCAATATAATATGTATGAAAAATATGTTTATGAATAATGGCAATGATTGCTATGAATTTTCACAAATTTAAAGTACCTTTGTCTCTCTTCATATATGGTTTGGGTCTACCTCTAATACAGAAAACGGCAACCAGACAGCTCTTTGAAGTTTTTGGGATTTCATCAGCACCTCTGAAAAAAGTAAGATGTTTGAGGAACATATGGCCATTGTTGAATAATATGAAATATGCAGTTTCGGCGTTTTAACATAAATGTCCATTCAGCATAGCACACAATATACTTTGTCATTTTCTCTTCACATACTCTTTGAGCCCAACTCCAGAAACGTAGTGGGCAGGGAGAAACCTTGGGACGCCAAAGCAAAGGTAATCAGAATATCATGATTCTTGAGTAGTGATTCATGCTATGAAAGTTCAGAATGCCCTCTACAAAGTTAAGTGCAATTCTGTATGGCCATTCTTTATGTTTTGTTCACATGCTGCTTGAGTCCACATCAAGAACCTCAAGATGGAAAGCCGAACGCTTGTGAAATCAAAAAAGGTAAAGTTGTTGAATACAATTTGTTCTTTGAGGGCAATATGTTCATTTCTGAAAAGTTGATAGATATCATGACTTATCTCCAAGGAATCTGCTAACTTTACCTCAGTGAGATCAGTATATATCAAATAGGAAGCTTTTTAAAATGAAAACTGTATCAGAGACCTTGAATGCAAAACTGGTAAGGAAGACATTAATTACCCATTGGTCATTTGGCACTTTGTCTTGACATACTATTTCAAGTTAAGGTTCAAAATCTTTTATTGTAATTTCAGCTATATACATATACACAACAAAAATGAGACAATGTTCCTCCAGGACCATGGTGCAACACAAAACAACAGTGCAACAGACAACATGCTACACAAGTGCAAACAGTCCAATAGAGTGCAAAAATGTCATTAAATAAAAAATAATAAATACAGAACAGGACAAATACAAAATGAGTAGACAGTGCAAGTATTTAGTGCAGTACACAGTCCTGGGAATATGTAAAGTGAGTTGTGCATAGTAGTCAGTGACATGCTACAATGAACATAGCAGTCACCGGTAGTAGCCAGAAGAGTTCAGAGTACAATTTTAGATTAGTACTGTACTCTAGCAGCAAGTAGGATAATGTGCAAGACTGCAAAAGGAGTGCATAGTTTATTTGTGTGAGGTTTGACTTCAGCACTAGTCCAATGCAAAACAATGTGTGAGTGTGTGTATAGATATGTATGTGTGTGTGTGTGTGTGTGTGTGTGTGTGTGTGTGTGTGTGTGTGTGACTGTGTATAAGCATGTATAAAATTGCCGATTTTGGAATCTGAATTGGAACATGATTAGTACATGATTAGAGGAAACAGGCAGCTTTTTAAGATGAAGAAAGTTAATCAAAGAGAGTCAATAACAACATGATATGTACATAAATTTTCTTTACTAAATGTTAGTTGATAAAAAAAAATTGTCAATAATTTAGTGTATGGGAAGTGCTATTCTGAATGCTCCTTTGGCATTTTCTCTTCATATACTGTATGAGTCCACCTCTTGGACCTCAGTGCAGTGTTAAGAAAGCCGAGGCTGTGAACAACAAAGAAAGGTACTGAAAGTTATTAATTGCAATATAATATGTATGAAAAATAAGTTTATGAATAATGGCAATGAATGCTATGAATTTTCACAAATTTAAAGGATCTTAGTCTCTCTTCATATATGGTTTGGGTCTACCTCTAATACAGAAAACAGCAACCAGACAGCTCTTTGAAGGTTTTAGGACTTCATCAACACCACTGAATAAAGTAAGATGTTTGAGGAACATATGGCCATTGTTGAATAATATGAAATATGCAGTTTCAGCGTTTCAACATAAATGTCCATTCAGCATAGAACACAGTATACTTTGTCATTTTCTCTTCACATACTCTTTGAGCCCATCTCCAGAAACTTAGTGGGCAAAGAGAAACCTTGGGACGCCAAAGCAAAGGTAATCAGAATATCATGATTCTTGAGTAGTGATTCATATTATGAAAGTTCAGAATGCCCACTACAAAGTTAAGTGCAATTCTGTATGGCCATTCTTTATGTTTTGTTCACATGCTGCTTGAGTCCACATCAAGAACCTCAAGATGGAAAGCCGAACACTTGTGAAATCAAAAAAGGTAAAGTTGTTGAATACAATTTGTTATTTGAGGGCAATATGTTCATTACTGAAAAGTTGATAGATTTCATGACTTATCTCCAAGGAATCTTCTAACTTTACCTCAGTGAGATCAGTATATATCAAATAGGAAGCTTGTAAAAATGAAAACTGTATCAGAGACCTCGAATACAAAATATGTTAGGAATACATTAATTACCCATTGGTCATTTGGCACTTTGTCTTGACATACTATTTCAAGTTCAAGTTCAAAATCTTTTATTGTCATTTCAGCTATATACAAGTACACAACAAAAATGAGACAATGTTCCTCCAGGACCATGGTGCAACACAAAACAACAGTGCAACAGACAACATGCTACACAAGTGCAAACAGTCCAATATAGTGCAAAAATGTCATTAAATAAACAATAATAAATACAGAACAGGACAAATCCAAAATGTGTAGACAGTGCAATTATTTAGTGCAGTACACAGTACTGGGAATATGTAAAGTGAGTTGTGCATAGGAGTCAGTGACAATGCTACACTGAACATAGCAGTCACCGATAGGAGCCAGAACAGTTCAGAGTACAGTGCTGGTTTAGTACAGTACTCTAGCAGCAAGTAGGATAATGTGCAAGACTGCAACAGGAGTGCATAGTTTATTTGTGTAAGGTTTGACTTCAGCACTAGTCCGATGCAAAACAATGTGTGAGTGTGTGTATAGATATGTATGTATGTGTGTGTGTGTGTGTGTGTGTGTGTGTGTTGTGTGTGTGTGTGTGTGTGTGTGTGTGTGTGTGTGACTGTGTATAAGCATGTATAAAATTGCCGATTTTGGAATCTGAATTGGAACATGATTAGTACATGATTAGAGGACACAGGCAGCTTTTTAAGATGAAGAAGGTTAATCAAAGAGAGTCAATAACTACATGATGTGTACATTAATGTTCTTTACTAAATGTTAGTTGATAAAAAAAAATTGTCAATGATTTAAAGTATGGCAACTGCTATTCTGAATGCTCCTTTGGCATTTTCTCTTCATATACTGTATGAGTCCACCTCTTGGACCTCAGTGCAGTGTTAAGAAAGCCGAGGCTGTGAACAGCAAAGAAAGGTACTGAAAGTTAGTAATTGCAATATAATATGTATGAAAAATAGGTTTATGAATAATGGCAATGATTGCTATGAATTTTCACAAATTTAAAGTATCGTAGTCTCTCTTCATATATGGTTTGGGTCTAACTCTAATACAGAAAACGGCAACCAGACAGCTCTTTGAAGTTTTTGGGACTTCATCAGCACCACTGAATAAAGTAAGATTTTTGAGGAACTTATGGCCATTGTTGAATAATATGAAATATGCAGTTTCAGCATTTTAACATAAATGTCCATTCAGCATAGCACACAATATACTTTGTCATTTTCTCTTCACATACTCTTTGAGCCCAACTCCAGAAACGTAGTGGGCAAGGAGAAACCTTGGGACGCCAAAGCAAAGGTAATCAGAATATCATGATTCTTGAGTAGTGATTCATACTATGAAAGTTCAGAATGCCCACTACAAAGTTAAGTGCAATTCTGTATGGCCATTCTTTATGTTTTGTTCACATGTTGCTTGAGTCCACATCAAGAACCTCAAGATGGAAAGCCGAACGCTTGTGAAATCAAAAAAGGTAAAGTTGTTGAATACAATTTGTTCTTTGAGGGCAATATGTTCATTTCTGAAAAGTTGATAGATATCATGACTTATCTCCAAGGAATCTGCTAACTTTACCTCAGTGAGATCAGTATATATCAAATAGGAAGCTTTTTAAAATGAAAACTGTATCAGATACCTTGAATGCAAAACTGGTAAGGAAGACATTAATTATTCATTGCTCATTTGGCACTTTGTCTTGACATACTATTTCAAGTTCAAGTTCAAAATCTTTTATTGTCATTTCAGCTATATACATATACACAACAAAAATGAGACAATGTTCCTCCAGGACCATGGTGCAACACAAAACAACAGTGCAACAGACAACATGCTACACAAGTGCAAACAGTCCAATAGAGTGCAAAAATGTCATTAAATAAAAAATAATAAATACAGAACAGGACAAATACAAAATGAGTAGACAGTGCAAGTATTTAGTGCAGTACACAGTCCTGGGAATATGTAAAGTGAGTTGTGCACAGTAGTCAGTGACATGCTACACTGAACATAGCAGTCACCGATAGGAGCCAGAACAGTTCAGAGTACAGTGCTGGTTTAGTACAGTACTCTAGCAGCAAGCAGGATAATGTGCAAGACTGCAACAGGAGTGCATAGTTTATTTGTGTGAGGTTTGACTTCAGCACTAGTCCAATGCAAAACAATGTGTGAGTGTGTTTATAGATTTGTATTTATGTATGTGTGTGTGGGTGTGTGTGTGTGTGTGTGTGTGTGTGTGTGTGTGTGTGTGTGTGTGTGTGTATAAGCATTTATAAAAGTGCCGATTTTGGATTCTGAATTGGAACATGATTAGTACATGATTAGAGGACACAGGCAGCTTTTTAATATGAAGAAGGTTAATCAAAGAGAGTCAATAACAACATTATATGTACATAAATGTTCTTTACTAAATGTTAGTTGATAAAAAAAATTGTCAATGATTTAGTGTATGGGAAGTGCTATTCTGAATGGTCATTTGGCATTTTCTCTTCATATACTGTATGAGTCCACCTCTTGGACCTCAGTGCAGTGTTAAGAAAGCCGAGGCTGTGAACAACAAAGAAAGGTACTGAAAGTTATTAATTGCAATATAATATGTATGAAAAATATGTTCATGAATAATGGCAATGAATGCTATGAATTTTCACAAATTTAAAGGATCTTAGTCTCTCTTCATATAAGGTTTGGTTCTACCTCTAATACAGAAAACAGCAACCAGACAGCTCTTTGAAGGTTTTAGGACTTCATCAACACCACTGAATAAAGTAAGATGTTTGAGGAACATATGGCCATTGTTGAATAATAGGAAATATGCAGTTTCAGCTTTTTAACATAAATGTCCATTCAGCATAGCACACAATATACTTTGTCATTTTCTCTTCACATACTCTTTGAGCCCAACTCCAGAAACGTAGTGGGCAAGGAGAAACCTTGGGACGCCAAAGCAAAGGTAATCAGAATATCATGATTCTTGAGTAGTGATTCATACTATGAAAGTTCAGAATGTCCACTACAAAGTTAAGTGCAATTCTGTATGGCTATTCTTTATGTTTTGTTCACATGCTGCTTGAGTCCACATCAAGAACCTCAAGATGGAAAGCCGAACGCTTGTGAAATCAAAAAAGGTAAATTTGTTGAATACAATTTGTTATTTGAGGACAATATGTTCCTTGCTGAAAAGTTGATAGATTTCATGACTTATCTCCAAGGAATCTGCTAACTTTACCTCAGTGAGATCAGTATATATCAAATAGGAAGCTTGTAAAAATGAAAACTGTATCAGAGACCTTGAATACAAAATAGGTAAGGAAGACATTAATTACCCATTGGTCATTTGGCACTTTGTCTTGACATACTATTTCAAGTTCAAGTTCAAAATCTTTTATTGTCATTTCAGCTATATACAAGTACACAACAAAAATGAGACAATGTTCCTCCAGGACCATGGTGCAACACAAAACAACAGTGCAACAGACAACATGCTACACAAGTGCAAACAGTCCAATATAGTGCAAAAATGTCATTAAATATACAATAATAAATACAGAACAGGACAAATATAAAATGAGTAGACAGTGCAATTATTTAGTGCAGTACACAGTACTGGGAATATGTAAAGTGAGTTGTGCATAGGAGTCAGTGACATGCTACAATGAACATAGCATTCACCGATAGGAGCCAGAACAGTTCAGAGTACAGTGCTGGTTTAGTACAGTACTCTAGCAGCAAGTAGGATAATGTGCAAGACTGCAACAGGAGTGCATAGTTTATTTGTGTGAGGTTTGACTTCAGCACTAGTCCAATGCAAAACAATGTGTGAGTGTGTTTATAGATTTGTATTTATGTATGTGTGTGTGTGTGTGTGTGTGTGTATAAGCATTTATAAAAGTGCCGATTTTGGATTCTGAATTGGAACATGATTAGTACATGATTAGAGGACACAGGCAGCTTTTTAAGATAAAGAAAGTTAATCAAAGAGAGTCAATAACAACATGATATGTACATAAATGTTCTTTACTAAATGTTAGTTGATAAAAAAAAATTGCCAATGATTTAGTGTATGGGAAGTGATATTCTGAATGGTAATTTGGCATTTTCTCTTCATATACTGTATGAGTCCACCTCTTGGACCTCAGTGCAGTGTTAAGAAAGCGGATGCTGTGAAGACCCAAGAAAGGTACTGAAAGTTATTAATTGCAATATAATATGTATGAAAAATATGTTTATGAATAATGGCAATGAATGCTATGAATTTTCACAAATTTAAAGGATCTCAGTCTCTCTTCATATATGGTTTGGGTCTACCTCTAATACAGAAAAGAGCAACCAGACAGCTCTTTGAAGTTTTTAGGACTTCATCAGCACCACTGAATAAAGTAAGATGTTTGAGGAACATATGGCCATTGTTGAATAATATGAAATATGCAGTTTCAGCGTTTTAACATAAATGTCCATTCAGCATAGCACACAATATACTTTGTCATTTTCTCTTCACATACTCTTTGAGCCCAACTCCAGAAACGTAGTGGGCAAGGAGAAACCTTGGGACGCCAAAGCAAAGGTAATCAGAATATCATGATTCTTGAGTAGTTATTCATACTATGAAAGTTCAGAATGTCCACTACAAAGTTAAGTGCAATTCTGTATGGCTATTCTTTATGTTTTGTTCACATGCTGCTTGAGTCCACATCAAGAACCTCAAGATGGAAAGCCGAACGCTTGTGAAATCAAAAAAGGTAAATTTGTTGAATACAATTTGTTATTTGAGGACAATATGTTCCTTGCTGAAAAGTTGATAGATTTCATGACTTATCTCCAAGGAATCTGCTAACTTTACCTCAGTGAGATCAGTATATATCAAATAGGAAGCTTGTAAAAATGAAAACTGTATCAGAGACCTTGAATACAAAATAGGTAAGGAAGACATTAATTACCCATTGGTCATTTGGCACTTTGTCTTGACATACTATTTCAAGTTCAAGTTCAAAATCTTTTATTGTCATTTCAGCTATATACAAGTACACAACAAAAACGAGACAATGTTCCTCCAGGACCATGGTGCAACACAAAACAACAGTGCAACAGACAACATGCTACACAAGTGCAAACAGTCCAATATAGTGCAAAAATGTCATTAAATATACAATAATAAATACAGAACAGGACAAATATAAAATGAGTAGACAGTGCAATTATTTAGTGCAGTACACAGTACTGGGAATATGTAAAGTGAGTTGTGCATAGGAGTCAGTGACATGCTACAATGAACATAGCGTTCACCGATAGGAGCCAGAACAGTTCAGAGTACAGTGCTGGTTTAGTACAGTACTCTAGCAGCAAGTAGGATAATGTGCAAGACTGCAACAGGAGTGCATAGTTTATTTGTGTGAGGTTTGACTTCAGCACTAGTCCAATGCAAAACAATGTGTGAGTGTGTTTATAGATTTGTATTTATGTATGTGTGTGTGTGTGTGTGTGTATAAGCATTTATAAAAGTGCCGATTTTGGATTCTGAATTGGAACATGATTAGTACATGATTAGAGGACACAGGCAGCTTTTTAAGATAAAGAAAGTTAATCAAAGAGAGTCAATAACAACATGATATGTACATAAATGTTCTTTACTAAATGTTAGTTGATAAAAAAAAATTGCCAATGATTTAGTGTATGGGAAGTGATATTCTGAATGGTAATTTGGCATTTTCTCTTCATATACTGTATGAGTCCACCTCTTGGACCTCAGTGCAGTGTTAAGAAAGCGGATGCTGTGAAGACCCAAGAAAGGTACTGAAAGTTATTAATTGCAATATAATATGTATGAAAAATATGTTTATGAATAATGGCAATGAATGCTATGAATTTTCACAAATTTAAAGGATCTCAGTCTCTCTTCATATATGGTTTGGGTCTACCTCTAATACAGAAAAGAGCAACCAGACAGCTCTTTGAAGTTTTTAGGACTTCATCAGCACCACTGAATAAAGTAAGATGTTTGAGGAACATATGGCCATTGTTGAATAATATGAAATATGCAGTTTCAGCGTTTTAACATAAATGTCCATTCAGCATAGCACACAATATACTTTGTCATTTTCTCTTCACATACTCTTTGAGCCCAACTCCAGAAACGTAGTGGGCAAGGAGAAACCTTGGGACGCCAAAGCAAAGGTAATCAGAATATCATGATTCTTGAGTAGTTATTCATACTATGAAAGTTCAGAATGTCCACTACAAAGTTAAGTGCAATTCTGTATGGCTATTCTTTATGTTTTGTTCACATGCTGCTTGAGTCCACATCAAGAACCTCAAGATGGAAAGCCGAACGCTTGTGAAATCAAAAAAGGTAAATTTGTTGAATACAATTTGTTATTTGAGGACAATATGTTCCTTGCTGAAAAGTTGATAGATTTCATGACTTATCTCCAAGGAATCTGCTAACTTTACCTCAGTGAGATCAGTATATATCAAATAGGAAGCTTGTAAAAATGAAAACTGTATCAGAGACCTTGAATACAAAATAGGTAAGGAAGACATTAATTACCCATTGGTCATTTGGCACTTTGTCTTGACATACTATTTCAAGTTCAAGTTCAAAATCTTTTATTGTCATTTCAGCTATATACAAGTACACAACAAAAACGAGACAATGTTCCTCCAGGACCATGGTGCAACACAAAACAACAGTGCAACAGACAACATGCTACACAAGTGCAAACAGTCCAATATAGTGCAAAAATGTCATTAAATATACAATAATAAATACAGAACAGGACAAATATAAAATGAGTAGACAGTGCAATTATTTAGTGCAGTACACAGTACTGGGAATATGTAAAGTGAGTTGTGCATAGGAGTCAGTGACATGCTACAATGAACATAGCATTCACCGATAGGAGCCAGAACAGTTCAGAGTACAGTGCTGGTTTAGTACAGTACTCTAGCAGCAAGTAGGATAATGTGCAAGACTGCAACAGGAGTGCATAGTTTATTTGTGTGAGGTTTGACTTCAGCACTAGTCCAATGCAAAACAATGTGTGAGTGTGTTTATAGATTTGTATTTATGTATGTGTGTGTGTGTGTGTGTGTGTGTGTGTGTGTGTGTGTGTGTGTGTGTGTGTGTATAAGCATTTATTAAAGTGCCGATTTTGGATTCTGAATTGGAACATGATTAGTACATGATTAGAGGACACAGGCAGCTTTTTAATATGAAGAAAGTTAATCAAAGAGAGTCAATAACAACATGATATGTACATAAATGTTCTTTACTAAATGTTAGTTGATAAAAAAAATTGTCAATGATTTAGTGTATGGGAAGTGCTATTCTGAATGGTCATTTGGCATTTTCTCTTCATATACTGTATGAGTCCACCTCTTGGACCTCAGTGCAGTGTTAAGAAAGCCGAGGCTGTGAAGACCAAAGAAAGGTACTGAAAGTTAGTAATTGCAATATAATATGTATGAAAAATATGTTTATGAATAATGGCAATGAATGCTATGAATTTTCACAAATTTAAAGGATCTTAGTCTCTCTTCATATAAGGTTTGGTTCTACCTCTAATACAGAAAACAGCAACCAGACAGCTCTTTGAAGGTTTTAGGACTTCATCAGCACCACTGAATAAAGTAAGATGTTTGAGGAACATATGGCCATTGTTGAATAATATGAAATATGCAGTTTCAGCGTTTTAACATAAATGTCCATTCAGCATAGCACACAATATACTTTGTCATTTTCTCTTCACATACTCTTTGAGCCCAACTCCAGAAACGTAGTGGGCAAGGAGAAACCTTGGGACGCCAAAGCAAAGGTAATCAGAATATCATGATTCTTGAGTAGTTATTCATACTATGAAAGTTCAGAATGTCCACTACAAAGTTAAGTGCAATTCTGTATGGCTATTCTTTATGTTTTGTTCACATGCTGCTTGAGTCCACATCAAGAACCTCAAGATGGAAAGCCGAACGCTTGTGAAATTAAAAAAGGTAAATTTGTTGAATACAATTTGTTATTTGAGGACAATATGTTCCTTGCTGAAAAGTTGATAGATTTCATGACTTATCTCCAAGGAATCTGCTAACTTTACCTCAGTGAGATCAGTATATATCAAATAGGAAGCTTGTAAAAATGAAAACTGTATCAGAGACCTTGAATACAAAATAGGTAAGGAAGACATTAATTACCCATTGGTCATTTGGCACTTTGTCTTGACATACTATTTCAAGTTCAAGTTCAAAAGCTTTTATTGTCATTTCAGCTATATACAAGTACACAACAAAAATGAGACAATGTTCCTCCAGGACCATGGTGCAACACAAAACAACAGTGCAACAGACAACATGCTACACAAGTGCAAACAGTCCAATAGAGTGCAAAAATGTCATTAAATATACAATAATAAATACAGAACAGGACAAATATAAAATGAGTAGACAGTGCAATTATTTAGTGCAGTACACAGTACTGGGAATATGTAAAGTGAGTTGTGCATAGGAGTCAGTGACATGCTACAATGAACATAGCATTCACCGATAGGAGCCAGAACAGTTCAGAGTACAGTGCTGGTTTAGTACAGTACTCTAGCAGCAAGTAGGATAATGTGCAAGACTGCAACAGGAGTGCATAGTTTATTTGTGTGAGGTTTGACTTCAGCACTAGTCCAATGCAAAACAATGTGTGAGTGTGTTTATAGATTTGTATTTATGTATGTGTGTGTGTGTGTGTGTGTGTGTGTGTGTGTGTGTGTGTGTGTGTGTGTGTGTGTGTATAAGCATTTATAAAAGTGCCGATTTTGGATTCTGAATTGGAACATGATTAGTACATGATTAGAGGACACAGGCAGCTTTTTAATATGAAGAAAGTTAATCAAAGAGAGTCAATAACAACATGATATGTACATAAATGTTCTTTACTAAATGTTAGTTGATAAAAAAAATTGTCAATGATTTAGTGTATGGGAAGTGCTATTCTGAATGGTCATTTGGCATTTTCTCTTCATATACTGTATGAGTCCACCTCTTGGACCTCAGTGCAGTGTTAAGAAAGCTGAGGCTGTGAAGACCAAAGAAAGGTACTGAAAGTTAGTAATTGCAATATAATATGTATGAAAAATATGTTTATGAATAATGGCAATGAATGCTATGAATTTTCACAAATTTAAAGGATCTTAGTCTCTCTTCATATAAGGTTTGGTTCTACCTCTAATACAGAAAACAGCAACCAGACAGCTCTTTGAAGGTTTTAGGACTTCATCAACACCACTGAATAAAGTAAGATGTTTGAGGAACATATGGCCATTGTTGAATAATAGGAAATATGCAGTTTCAGCTTTTTAACATAAATGTCCATTCGGCATAGCACACAATATACTTTGTCATTTTCTCTTCACATACTCTTTGAGCCCAACTCCAGAAACGTAGTGGGCAAGGAGAAACCTTGGGACGCCAAAGCAAAGGTAATCAGAATATCATGATTCTTGAGTAGTGATTCATACTATGAAAGTTCAGAATGCCCACTACAAAGTTAAGTGCAATTCTGTATGGCCATTCTTTATGTTTTGTTCACATGCTGCTTGAGTCCACATCAAGAACCTCAAGATGGAAAGCCGAACGCTTGTGAAATCAAAAAAGGTAAAGGTGTTGAATACAATTTGTTATTTGAGGGCAATATGTTCATTACTGAAAAGTTGATAGATTTCATGACTTATCTCCAAGGAATCTTCTAACTTTACCTCAGTGAGATCAGTATATATCAAATAGGAAGCTTGTAAAAATGAAAACTGTATCAGAGACCTTGAATACAAAATAGGTAAGGAAGACATTAATTACCCATTGGTCATTTGGCACTTTGTCTTGACATACTATTTCAAGTTCAAGTTCAAAATCTTTTATTGTCATTTCAGCTATATACAAGTGCACAACAAAAACGAGACAATGTTCCTCCAGGACCATGGTGCAACACAAAACAACAGTGCAACAGACAACATGCTACACAAGTGCAAACAGTCCAATAGAGTGCAAAAATGTCATTAAATAAAAAATAATAAATACAGAACAGGACAAATACAAAATGAGTAGACAGTGCAAGTATTTAGTGCAGTACACAGTCCTGGGAATATGTAAAGTGAGTTGTGCATAGGAGTCAGTGACATGAAACACTGAACATAGCAGTCACCGATAGGAGCCAGAACAGTTCAGAGTACAGTGCTGGTTTAGTACAGTACTCTAGCAGCAAGTAGGATAATGTGCAAGACTGCAACAGGAGTGCATAGTTTATTTGTGTGAGGTTTGACTTCAGCACTAGTCCAATGCAAAACAATGTGTGAGTGTGTTTATAGATTTGTATTTATGTATGTGTGTGTGTGTGTGTGTGTATAAGCATTTATAAAAGTGCCGATTTTGGATTCTGAATTGGAACATGATTAGTACATGATTAGAGGACACAGGCAGCTTTTTAAGATAAAGAAAGTTAATCAAAGAGAGTCAATAACAACATGATATGTACATAAATGTTCTTTACTAAATGTTAGTTGATAAAAAAAAATTGCCAATGATTTAGTGTATGGGAAGTGATATTCTGAATGGTAATTTGGCATTTTCTCTTCATATACTGTATGAGTCCACCTCTTGGACCTCAGTGCAGTGTTAAGAAAGCGGATGCTGTGAAGACCCAAGAAAGGTACTGAAAGTTATTAATTGCAATATAATATGTATGAAAAATATGTTTATGAATAATGGCAATGAATGCTATGAATTTTCACAAATTTAAAGGATCTCAGTCTCTCTTCATATATGGTTTGGGTCTACCTCTAATACAGAAAAGAGCAACCAGACAGCTCTTTGAAGTTTTTAGGACTTCATCAGCACCACTGAATAAAGTAAGATGTTTGAGGAACATATGGCCATTGTTGAATAATATGAAATATGCAGTTTCAGCGTTTTAACATAAATGTCCATTCAGCATAGCACACAATATACTTTGTCATTTTCTCTTCACATACTCTTTGAGCCCAACTCCAGAAACGTAGTGGGCAAGGAGAAACCTTGGGACGCCAAAGCAAAGGTAATCAGAATATCATGATTCTTGAGTAGTTATTCATACTATGAAAGTTCAGAATGTCCACTACAAAGTTAAGTGCAATTCTGTATGGCTATTCTTTATGTTTTGTTCACATGCTGCTTGAGTCCACATCAAGAACCTCAAGATGGAAAGCCGAACGCTTGTGAAATCAAAAAAGGTAAATTTGTTGAATACAATTTGTTATTTGAGGACAATATGTTCCTTGCTGAAAAGTTGATAGATTTCATGACTTATCTCCAAGGAATCTGCTAACTTTACCTCAGTGAGATCAGTATATATCAAATAGGAAGCTTGTAAAAATGAAAACTGTATCAGAGACCTTGAATACAAAATAGGTAAGGAAGACATTAATTACCCATTGGTCATTTGGCACTTTGTCTTGACATACTATTTCAAGTTCAAGTTCAAAATCTTTTATTGTCATTTCAGCTATATACAAGTACACAACAAAAACGAGACAATGTTCCTCCAGGACCATGGTGCAACACAAAACAACAGTGCAACAGACAACATGCTACACAAGTGCAAACAGTCCAATATAGTGCAAAAATGTCATTAAATATACAATAATAAATACAGAACAGGACAAATATAAAATGAGTAGACAGTGCAATTATTTAGTGCAGTACACAGTACTGGGAATATGTAAAGTGAGTTGTGCATAGGAGTCAGTGACATGCTACAATGAACATAGCATTCACCGATAGGAGCCAGAACAGTTCAGAGTACAGTGCTGGTTTAGTACAGTACTCTAGCAGCAAGTAGGATAATGTGCAAGACTGCAACAGGAGTGCATAGTTTATTTGTGTGAGGTTTGACTTCAGCACTAGTCCAATGCAAAACAATGTGTGAGTGTGTTTATAGATTTGTATTTATGTATGTGTGTGTGTGTGTGTGTGTATAAGCATTTATAAAAGTGCCGATTTTGGATTCTGAATTGGAACATGATTAGTACATGATTAGAGGACACAGGCAGCTTTTTAAGATAAAGAAAGTTAATCAAAGAGAGTCAATAACAACATGATATGTACATAAATGTTCTTTACTAAATGTTAGTTGATAAAAAAAAATTGCCAATGATTTAGTGTATGGGAAGTGATATTCTGAATGGTAATTTGGCATTTTCTCTTCATATACTGTATGAGTCCACCTCTTGGACCTCAGTGCAGTGTTAAGAAAGCCGAGGCTGTGATGTCCAAAGAAAGGTACTGAATGTTATTAATTGCAATATAATATGTATGAAAAATATATTTTTGAATAATTCTTTATGAATAGTGGTGATTAGTCCAGGGTCAAAGAGCCAACACTGAGTATTCAGGGATACATGATAAACAAGCCAAGGGCTAGGATACACGAAAGCTAGGAAACACAAAGCAAAAGTGCACGAAGGCAAACGGGAAGCAGGCTATAACAAAGACTAGAGAATACAGAGGCTAAGATAACACAAAGGCAAAGAATACAAACTTACGGGCTTGCAAAAACATCGAAACAACCAAACACATAAAGACAATGAAGCCTAACAATCAACAGACAAAACATAGGACTCAAGACAGGGTTTAAATACAAGAACCAAAGGTAGAAATGAGGGACAGGTGCAAGCAGTCAAACGAGGGGTGGAGAAAACGAAACTAAGGAACAGAACTAAAAAACACAAACGACAGGGAAAACACTGAACACGGAACCTGGGCGGGACTGATCGTGACGCTTTGTCAGGCATTTACCTCGAATTAGCTTGCAACACAAATTAATTAATTATAGTAAATAAAGAAAGAGGGAGATAAAACACCTGGAACTCAGGACCATATTGAGATATTGGTATTTGGGGATAGGGGATAATTGTCTTTTAAGCCATAATAGGTGGGAACATCTCTATCAGATTAATTTCACCTGACCACTTAGTCCGCATATTTCTAAATGAGAGGAAAATGTTCTTACAAACAATACAAAGGACACAGTTATATAATGGAAAACAGTTACATTTTTCATTAAGAGAAGGACGACTTAGAGAGAGAAAGCATGGTTATTACACAAATGTCATAATTGTCCTAATATTAATAGTTCAAACAGTCTTCCTCTGTCTGCTATAAACACTGTACACATGTTAAATATCCTGTTGAAGAAGGCTCCTGATACAATGAAATGACTTCCAGGCGCACTAAAAATTGTTTTACAATTTGATTCAAGTTGTTTGATTAGAATGGTAGAGAATTCAAGTTCTACATTATGACACAATGTTGTTGATCTACTGTAGGAGTCACTTCTAGAATCCTGTAGAACAGACACCCGACTAGGAAGCGCATTACATTATTTAACAGAACTGCTGATAAAGTTATTGACAGTATGATATGTGCTTTTCAAAATAATGATTTGTGATATTTTTTCTCCAATCATTCTTGCAAATCTAGTAGCTCAGTATGTCAAGCAGAAAACTTGTGAAGGTGGCAAAAGGCATGTAAGTCATTGATTCGATTTTCTAAGGAAAAATGTTAATTACCATAAAGTGATTGTACACTATAAATGTAAAGAATATTGAATTGCATTATTTTATGTGCTTTTAAGTCTGGTCATTGGTCATTTTCTCTTCACACACTGTCTGAGGCTAACTCTGATGCTTCACATTTTGAGTCTGCTTCAGTTGCCTTGGTATACAAAGCTTGTAAAGACAGGAAAGATAATCAAAGTTATTAAATATAATTTAATATGTGAGGAAAATGTCAACATTCATGAAGAGTGATTCGTACAGTGAAAATCCATAATACATAATTAGAGTGTTAAGTGCTATTCTTAATGGCCTTTCATCCTTTTCTCTTCACATACTGCTTGAGACCACCGCAAGAACTCAAGTTGGACAGCAGAAAGCTTGTGAAGGCAAAAAAGGTAACGTTATTAAATACAGTTTGATACAGAGTGGCATTATGTTCCAAATTGCATAGTGAGTGATGCCGTGAGTTTTCACATTTTTTACTCAAAGTGCATAAGTAGCTAAATTGGTATGTATCATTTTTCTTCAAATATTGTTTCAGCCCATCTCAAGTTCAAAGTTCAAAGTTCAAAAAGGTTTTATTGTCATTTCGGCTATATACGAGTACACAACAAAAACGAGACAATGTTCCTCCAGGACCATGGTGCAACACAAAACAACAGTGCAACAGACAACATGCTACACAAGTGCAAACAGTCCAATATAGTGCAAAAATGTCATTAAATAAACAATAATAAATACAGAACAGGACAAATCCAAAATGAGTAGACAGTGCAATTATTTAGTGCAGTACACAGTACTGGGAATATGTAAAGTGAGTTGTGCATAGGAGTCAGTGACATGCTACACTGAACATAGCAGTCACCGATAGGAGCCAGAACAGTTCAGAGTAAAGTGCTGGTTTAGTACAGTACTCTAGCAGCAAGTAGGATAATGTGCAAGACTGCAACAGGAGTGCATAGTTTATTTGTGTGAGGTTTGACTTAAGCACTAGTCCAATGCAAAACAATGTGTGAGTGTGTGTATAGATATGTATGTGTGTGTGTGTGTGTGTGTGTGTAACTGTGTATAAGCATGTATAAAATTGCCGATTTTGGAATCTGAATTGGAATTGGAACATGATTAGTACATGATTAGAGGACACAGGCAGCTTTTTAAGATGAAGAAGGTTAATCAAAGAGAGTCAATAACTACATGATGTGTACATTAATGTTCTTTACTAAATGTTAGTTGATAAAAAAAAAATTGTCAATGATTTAAAGTATGGCTACTGCTATTCTGAATGCCCCTTTGGCATTTTCTCTTCATATACTGTTTGAGTCCACCTCTTGGACCTCAGTTCAGTGTTAAGAAAGCCGAGGCTGTGAACAGCAAAGAAAGGTACTGAAAGTTAGTAATTGCAATATAATATGTATGAAAAATATGTGTATGAATAATGGAAATGAATGCTATGAATTTTCACAAATTTAAAGGATCTTAGTCTCTCTTCATATATGGTTTGGGTCTACCTCTAATACAGAAAACGGCAACCAGACAGCTCTTTGAAGTTTTTGGGACTTCATCAACACCACTGAATAAAGTAAGATGTTTGAGGAACATATGGCCATTGTTGAATAATATGAAATATGCAGTTTCAGCGTTTTAACATAAATGTCCCTTCAGCATAGCACACAATATACTTTGTCATTTTCTCTTCACATACTCTTTGAGCCCAACTCCAGAAACGTAGTGGGCAAGGAGAAACCTTGGGACGCCAAAGCAAAGGTAATCAGAATATCATGATTCTTGAGTAGTGATTCATACTATGAAAGTTCAGAATGCCCACTACAAAGTTAAGTGCAATTCTGTATGGCCATTCTTTATGTTTTGTTCACATGCTGCTTGAGTCCACATCAAGAACCTCAAGATGGAAAGCCGAATGCTTGTGAAATCAAAAAAGGTAAAGTTGTTGAATACAATTTGTTCTTTGAGGGCAATATGTTCATTTCTGAAAAGTTGATAGATATCATGACTTATCTCCAAGGAATCTGCTAACTTTACCTCTGTGAGATCAGTATGTATCAAATAGGAAGCTTTTTAAAATGAAAACTGTATCAGAGACCTTGAATGCAAAACTGGTAAGGAAGACATTAATTATTCATTGCTCATTTGGCACTTTGTCTTGACATACTATTTCAAGTTCAAGTTCAAAATCTTTTATTGTAATTTCAGATATATACATATACACAACAAAAATGAGACAATGTTCCTCCAGGACCATGGTGCAACACAAAACAACAGTGCAACAGACAACATGCTACACAAGTGCAAACAGTCCAATAGAGTGCAAATATGTCATTAAATAAAAAATAATAAATACAGAACCGGACAAATCCAAAATGAGTAGACAGTGCAAGTATTTAGTGCAGTACACAGTCCTGGGAATATGTAAAGTGAGTTGTGCATAGTAGTCAGTGACATGCTACAATGAACATAGCAGTCACCGGTAGTAGCAAGAAAAGTTCAGAGTACAATTTTAGATTAGTACAGTACTCTAGCAGCAAGTAGGATAATGTGCAAGACTGCAACAGGAGTGCATAGTTTATTTGTGTGAGGTTTGACTTCAGCACTAGTCCAATGCAAAACAATGTGTGAGTGTGTGTATAGATATGTATGTGTGTGTGTGTGTGTGTGTGTGTGTGTATGTGACTGTGTATAAGCATGTATAAAATTGCCGATTTTGGAATCTGAATTGGAACATGATTAGTACATGATTAGAGGACACCGGCAGCTTTTTAAGATGAAGAAGGTTAATCAAAGAGAGTCAATAACTAGATGATGTGTACATTAATGTTCTTTACTAAATGTTAGTTGATAAAAAAAAATTGTCAATGATTTAAAGTATGGATACTGCTATTCTGAATGCTCCTTTGGCATTTTCTCTTCATATACTGTATGAGTCCACCTCTTGGACCTCAGTGCAGTGTTAAGAAAGCCGAGGCTGTGAACAGCAAAGAAAGGTACTGAAAGTTAGTAATTGCAATATAATATGTATGAAAAATATGTTTATGAATAATGGCAATGATTGCTATGAATTTTCACAAATTTAAAGTATCTTAGTCTCTCTTCATATATGGTTTGGGTCTAACTCTAATACAGAAAACGGCAACCAGACAGCTCTTTGAAGTTTTTGGGACTTCATCAGCACCACTGAATAAAGTAAGATGTTTGAGGAACATATGGCCATTGTTGAATAATATGAAATATGCAGTTTCAGCGTTTTAACATAAATGTCCATTCAGCATAGCACACAATATACTTTGTCATTTTCTCTTCACATACTCTTTGAGCCCAACTCCAGAAACGTAGTGGGCAAGGAGAAACCTTGGGACGCCAAAGCAAAGGTAATCAGAATATCATGATTCTTGAGTAGTGATTCATACTATGAAAGTTCAGAATGCCCACTACAAAGTTAAGTGCAATTCTGTATGGCCATTCTTTATGTTTTGTTCACATGCTGCTTGAGTCCACATCAAGAACCTCAAGATGGAAAGCCGAACGCTTGTAAAATCAAAAAAGGTAAAGTTGTTGAATACAATTTGTTCTTTGAGGGCAATATGTTTATTTCTGAAAAGTTGATAGATATCATGACTTATCTCCAAGGAATCTGCTAACTTTACCTCAGTGAGATCAGTATATATCAAATAGGAAGCTTTTTAAAATGAAAACTGTATCAGAGACCTTGAATGCAAAACTGGTAAGGAAGACATTAATTATTCATTGGTCATTTGGCACTTTGTCTTGACATAGTATTTCAAGTTCAAGTTCAAAATCTTTTATTGTCATTTCAGCTATATACAAGTATACAACAAAAATGAGACAAAGTTCCTCCAGGACCATAGTGCAACACAAAACAACAGTGCAACAGACAACATGCTACACAAGTGCAAACAGTCCAATATAGTGCAAAAATGTCATTAAATAAACAATAATAAATACAGAACAGGACAAATACAAAATGAGTAGACAGTGCAATTATTTAGTGCAGGACACAGTCCTGGGAATATGTAAAGTGAGTTGTGCATAGTAGTCAGTGACATGCTACACTGAACATAGCAGTCACCGGTAGTAGCCAGAAGAGTTCAGAGTACAATTTTAGATTACTACAGTACTCTAGCAGCAAGTAGGATAATGTGCAAGACTGCAACAGGAGTGCATAATTTATTTGTGTGAGGTTTGACTTCAGCACTAGTCCAATGCAAAACAATGTGTGAGTGTGTGTATAGATATGTATGTGTGTGTGTGTGTGTGTGTGTGTGTGTGTGTGTGTGTGTGTGTGTGTGTGTGACTGTGTATAAGCATGTATAAAATTGCCGATTTTGGAATCTGAATTGGAACATGATTAGTACATGATTAGAGGACACAGGCAGCTTTTTAAGATGAAGAAGGTTAATCAAAGAGAGTCAATAACTAGATGATGTGTACATTAATGTTCTTTACTAAATGTTAGTTGATAAAAAAAAATTGTCAATGATTTAAAGTATGGCTACTGCTATTCTGAATGCTCCTTTGGCATTTTCTCTTCATATACTGTATGAGTCCACCTCTTGGACCTCAGTGCAGTGTTAAGAAAGCCGAGGCTGTGAAGACCAAAGAAAGGTACTGAAAGTTATTAATTGCAATATAATATGTATGAAAAATATGTGTATGAATAATGGCAATGAATGCTATGAATTTTCACAAATTTAAAGGATCTTAGTCTCTCTTCATATATGGTTTGGGTCTACCTCTAATACAGAAAACAGCAACCAGACAGCTCTTTGAAGTTTTTAGGACTTCATCAACACCACTGAATAAAGTAAGATGTTTGAGGAACATATGGCCATTGTTGAATAATAGGAAATATGCAGTTTCAGCTTTTTAACATAAATGTCCATTCAGCATAGCACACAATATACTTTGTCATTTTCTCTTCACATACTCTTTGAGCCCAACTCCAGAAACGTAGTGGGCAAGGAGAAACCTTGGGACGCCAAAGCAAAGGTAATCAGAATATCATGATTCTTGAGTAGTGATTCATACTATGAAAGTTCAGAATGTCCACTACAAAGTTAAGTGCAATTCTGTATGGCCATTCTTTATGTTTTGTTCACATGCTGCTTGAGTCCACATCAAGAACCTCAAGATGGAAAGCCGAACGCTTGTGAAATCAAAAAAGGTAAATTTGTTGAATACAATTTGTTATTTGAGGACAATATGTTCCTTGCTGAAAAGTTGATAGATTTCATGACTTATCTCCAAGGAATCTGCTAACTTTACCTCAGTGAGATCAGTATATATCAAATAGGAAGCTTGTAAAAATGAAAACTGTATCAGAGACCTTGAATACAAAATAGGTAAGGAAGACATTAATTACCCATTGGTCATTTGGCACTTTGTCTTGACATACTATTTCAAGTTCAAGTTCAAAATCTTTTATTGTCATTTCAGCTATATACAAGTACACAACAAAAACGAGACAATGTTCCTCCAGGACCATGGTGCAACACAAAACAACAGTGCAACAGACAACATGCTACACAAGTGCAAACAGTCCAATATAGTGCAAAAATGTCATTAAATATACAATAATAAATACAGAACAGGACAAATATAAAATGAGTAGACAGTGCAATTATTTAGTGCAGTACACAGTACTGGGAATATGTAAAGTGAGTTGTGCATAGGAGTCAGTGACATGCTACAATGAACATAGCATTCACCGATAGGAGCCAGAACAGTTCAGAGTACAGTGCTGGTTTAGTACAGTACTCTAGCAGCAAGTAGGATAATGTGCAAGACTGCAACAGGAGTGCATAGTTTATTTGTGTGAGGTTTGACTTCAGCACTAGTCCAATGCAAAACAATGTGTGAGTGTGTTTATAGATTTGTATTTATGTATGTATGTGTGTGTGTGTGTGTGTGTGTGTGTATAAGCATTTATAAAAGTGCCGATTTTGGATTCTGAATTGGAACATGATTAGTACATGATTAGAGGACACAGGCAGCTTTTTAATATGAAGAAAGTTAATCAAAGAGAGTCAATAACAACATGATATGTACATAAATGTTCTTTACTAAATGTTAGTTGATAAAAAAAAATTGTCAATGATTTAGTGTATGGGAAGTGCTATTCTGAATGGTCATTTGGCATTTTCTCTTCATATACTGTATGAGTCCACCTCTTGGACCTCAGTGCAGTGTTAAGAAAGCCGAGGCTGTGAAGACCAAAGAAAGGTACTGAAAGTTATTAATTGCAATATAATATGTATGAAAAATATGTTTATGAATAATGGCAATGAATGCTATGAATTTTCACAAATTTAAAGGATCTTAGTCTCTCTTCATATAAGGTTTAGTTCTACCTCTAATACAGAAAACAGCAACCAGACAGCTCTTTGAAGGTTTTAGGACTTCATCAACACCACTGAATAAAGTAAGATGTTTGAGGAACATATGGCCATTGTTGAATAATAGGAAATATGCAATTTCAGCTTTTTAACATAAATGTCCATTCAGCATAGCACACAATATACTTTGTCATTTTCTCTTCACATACTCTTTGAGCCCAACTCCAGAAACGTAGTGGGCAAGGAGAAACCTTGGGACGCCAAAGCAAAGGTAATCAGAATATCATGATTCTTGAGTAGTGATTCATACTATGAAAGTTCAGAATGCCCACTACAAAGTTAAGTGCAATTCTGTATGGCCATTCTTTATGTTTTGTTCACATGCTGCTTGAGTCCACATCAAGAACCTCAAGATGGAAAGCCGAACGCTTGTGAAATCAAAAAAGGTAAAGGTGCTGAATACAATTTGTTATTTGAGGGCAATATGTTCATTACTGAAAAGTTGATAGATTTCATGACTTATCTCCAAGGAATCTTCTAACTTTACCTCAGTGAGAAAAATGAAAACTGTATCAGAGACCTTGAATACAAAATAGGTAAGGAAGACATTAATTACCCATTGGTCATTTGGCGCTTTGTCTTGACATACTATTTCAAGTTCAAGTTCAAAATCTTTTATTGTCATTTCAGCTATATACAAGTACACAACAAAAACGAGACAATGTTCCTCCAGGACCATGGTGCAACACAAAACAACAGTGCAACAGACAACATGCTACACAAGTGCAAACAGTCCAATATAGTGCAAAAATGTCATTAAATATACAATAATAAATACAGAACAGGACAAATATAAAATGAGTAGACAGTGCAATTATTTAGTGCAGTACACAGTACTGGGAATATGTAAAGTGAGTTGTGCATAGGAGTCAGTGACATGCTACAATGAACATAGCATTCACCGATAGGAGCCAGAACAGTTCAGAGTACAGTGCTGGTTTAGTACAGTACTCTAGCAGCAAGTAGGATAATGTGCAAGACTGCAACAGGAGTGCATAGTTTATTTGTGTGAGGTTTGACTTCAGCACTAGTCCAATGCAAAACAATGTGTGAGTGTGTTTATAGATTTGTATTTATGTATGTATGTGTGTGTGTGTGTGTGTGTGTGTGTGTGTGTGTGTGTGTGTGTGTGTGTATAAGCATTTATAAAAGTGCCGATTTTGGATTCTGAATTGGAACATGATTAGTACATGATTAGAGGACACAGGCAGCTTTTTAATATGAAGAAAGTTAATCAAAGAGAGTCAATAACAACATGATATGTACATAAATGTTCTTTACTAAATGTTAGTTGATAAAAAAAAAATTGTCAATGATTTAGAGTATGGGAAGTGCTATTCTGAATGGTCATTTGGCATTTTCTCTTCATATACTGTATGAGTCCACCTCTTGGACCTCAGTGCAGTGTTAAGAAAGCCGAGGCTGTGAAGACCAAAGAAGGTACTGAAAGTTATTAATTGCAATATAATATGTATGAAAAATATGTTTATGAATAATGGCAATGAATGCTATGAATTTTCACAAATTTAAAGGATCTTAGTCTCTCTTCATATAAGGTTTAGTTCTACCTCTAATACAGAAAACAGCAACCAGACAGCTCTTTGAAGGTTTTAGGACTTCATCAACACCACTGAATAAAGTAAGATGTTTGAGGAACATATGGCCATTGTTGAATAATAGGAAATATGCAGTTTCAGCTTTTTAACATAAATGTCCATTCAGCATAGCACACAATATACTTTGTCATTTTCTCTTCACATACTCTTTGAGCCCAACTCCAGAAACGTAGTGGGCAAGGAGAAACCTTGGGACGCCAAAGCAAAGGTAATCAGAATATCATGATTCTTGAGTAGTGATTCATACTATGAAAGTTCAGAATGCCCACTACAAAGTTAAGTGCAATTCTGTATGGCCATTCTTTATGTTTTGTTCACATGCTGCTTGAGTCCACATCAAGAACCTCAAGATGGAAAGCCGAACGCTTGTGAAATCAAAAAAGGTAAAGGTGTTGAATACAATTTGTTATTTGAGGGCAATATGTTCATTACTGAAAAGTTGATAGATTTCATGACTTATCTCCAAGGAATCTTCTAACTTTACCTCAGTGAGATCAGTATATATCAAATAGGAAGCTTGTAAAAATGAAAACTGTATCAGAGACCTTGAATACAAAATAGGTAAGGAAGACATTAATTACCCATTGGTCATTTGGCACTTTGTCTTGACATACTATTTCAAGTTCAAGTTCAAAATCTTTTATTGTCATTTCAGCTATATATAAGAGCACAACAAAAACGAGACAATGTTCCTCCAGGACCATGGTGCAACACAAAACAACAGTGCAACAGACAACATGCTACACAAGTGCAAACAGTCCAATATAGTGCAAAAATGTCATTAAATATACAATAATAAATACAGAACAGGACAAATATAAAATGAGTAGACAGTGCAATTATTTAGTGCAGTACACAGTACTGGGAATATGTAAAGTGAGTTGTGCATAGGAGTCAGTTACATGCTACAATGAACATAGCATTCACCGATAGGAGCCAGAACAGTTCAGAGTACAGTGCTGGTTTAGTACAGTACTCTAGCAGCAAGTAGGATAATGTGCAAGACTGCAACAGGAGTGCATAGTTTATTTGTGTGAGGTTTGACTTCAGCACTAGTCCAATGCAAAACAATGTGTGAGTGTGTTTATAGATTTGTATTTATGTATGTGTGTGTGTGTGTGTGTGTGTGTATAAGCATTTATAAAAGTGCCGATTTTGGATTCTGAATTGGAACATGATTAGTACATGATTAGAGGACACAGGCAGCTTTTTAATATGAAGAAAGTTAATCAAAGAGAGTCAATAACAACATGATATGTACATAAATGTTCTTTACTAAATGTTAGTTGATAAAAAAAATTGTCAATGATTTAGTGTATGGGAAGTGCTATTCTGAATGGTCATTTGGCATTTTCTCTTCATATACTGTATGAGTCCATCTCTTGGACCTCAGTGCAGTGTTAAGAAAGCCGAGGCTGTGAAGACCAAAGAAAGGTACTGAAAGTTATTAATTGCAATATAATATGTATGAAAAATATGTTTATGAATAATGGCAATGAATGCTATGAATTTTCACAAATTTAAAGGATCTTAGTCTCTCTTCATATAAGGTTTGGTTCTACCTCTAATACAGAAAACAGCAACCAGACAGCTCTTTGAAGGTTTTAGGACTTCATCAACACCACTGAATAAAGTAAGATGTTTGAGGAACATATGGCCATTGTTGAATAATAGGAAATATGCAGTTTCAGCTTTTTAACATAAATGTCCATTCAGCATAGCACACAATATACTTTGTCATTTTCTCTTCACATACTCTTTGAGCCCAACTCCAGAAACGTAGTGGGCAAGGAGAAACCTTGGGACGCCAAAGCATAGGTAATCAGAATATCATGATTCTTGAGTAGTGATTCATACTATGAAAGTTCAGAATGCCCACTACAAAGTTAAGTGCAATTCTGTATGGCCATTCTTTATGTTTTGTTCACATGCTGCTTGAGTCCACATCAAGAACCTCAAGATGGAAAGCCGAACGCTTGTGAAATCAAAAAAGGTAAAGGTGCTGAATACAATTTGTTATTTGAGGGCAATATGTTCATTACTGAAAAGTTGATAGATTTCATGACTTATCTCCAAGGAATCTTCTAACTTTACCTCAGTGAGAAAAATGAAAACTGTATCAGAGACCTTGAATACAAAATAGGTAAGGAAGACATTAATTACCCATTGGTCATTTGGCACTTTGTCTTGACATACTATTTCAAGTTCAAGTTCAAAATCTTTTATTGTCATTTCAGCTATATACAAGTACACAACAAAAACGAGACAATGTTCCTCCAGGACCATGGTGCAACACAAAACAACAGTGCAACAGACAACATGCTACACAAGTGCAAACAGTCCAATATAGTGCAAAAATGTCATTAAATATACAATAATAAATACAGAACAGGACAAATATAAAATGAGTAGACAGTGCAATTATTTAGTGCAGTACACAGTACTGGGAATATGTAAAGTGAGTTGTGCATAGGAGTCAGTGACATGCTACAATGAACATAGCATTCACCGATAGGAGCCAGAACAGTTCAGAGTACAGTGCTGGTTTAGTACAGTACTCTAGCAGCAAGTAGGATAATGTGCAAGACTGCAACAGGAGTGCATAGTTTATTTGTGTGAGGTTTGACTTCAGCACTAGTCCAATGCAAAACAATGTGTGAGTGTGTTTATAGATTTGTATTTATGTATGTATGTGTGTGTGTGTGTGTGTGTGTGTGTGTGTGTGTGTGTGTGTGTGTGTGTATAAGCATTTATAAAAGTGCCGATTTTGGATTCTGAATTGGAACATGATTAGTACATGATTAGAGGACACAGGCAGCTTTTTAATATGAAGAAAGTTAATCAAAGAGAGTCAATAACAACATGATATGTACATAAATGTTCTTTACTAAATGTTAGTTGATAAAAAAAAATTGTCAATGATTTAGTGTATGGGAAGTGCTATTCTGAATGGTCATTTGGCATTTTCTCTTCATATACTGTATGAGTCCACCTCTTGGACCTCAGTGCAGTGTTAAGAAAGCCGAGGCTGTGAAGACCAAAGAAAGGTACTGAAAGTTATTAATTGCAATATAATATGTATGAAAAATATCTTTATGAATAATGGCAATGAATGCTATGAATTTTCACAAATTTAAAGGATCTTAGTCTCTCTTCATATAAGGTTTAGTTCTACCTCTAATACAGAAAACAGCAACCAGACAGCTCTTTGAAGGTTTTAGGACTTCATCAACACCACTGAATAAAGTAAGATGTTTGAGGAACATATGGCCATTGTTGAATAATAGGAAATATGCAGTTTCAGCTTTTTAACATAAATGTCCATTCAGCATAGCACACAATATACTTTGTCATTTTCTCTTCACATACTCTTTGAGCCCAACTCCAGAAACGTAGTGGGCAAGGAGAAACCTTGGGACGCCAAAGCAAAGGTAATCAGAATATCATGATTCTTGAGTAGTGATTCATACTATGAAAGTTCAGAATGCCCACTACAAAGTTAAGTGCAATTCTGTATGGCCATTCTTTATGTTTTGTTCACATGCTGCTTGAGTCCACATCAAGAACCTCAAGATGGAAAGCCGAACGCTTGTGAAATCAAAAAAGGTAAAGGTGTTGAATACAATTTGTTATTTGAGGGCAATATGTTCATTACTGAAAAGTTGATAGATTTCATGACTTATCTCCAAGGAATCTTCTAACTTTACCTCAGTGAGATCAGTATATATCAAATAGGAAGCTTGTAAAAATGAAAACTGTATCAGAGACCTTGAATACAAAATAGGTAAGGAAGACATTAATTACCCATTGGTCATTTGGCACTTTTTCTTGACATACTATTTCAAGTTCAAGTTCAAAATCTTTTATTGTCATTTCAGCTATATATAAGAGCACAACAAAAACGAGACAATGTTCCTCCAGGACCATGGTGCAACACAAAACAACAGTGCAACAGACAACATGCTACACAAGTGCAAACAGTCCAATATAGTGCAAAAATGTCATTAAATATACAATAATAAATACAGAACAGGACAAATATAAAATGAGTAGACAGTGCAATTATTTAGTGCAGTACACAGTACTGGGAATATGTAAAGTGAGTTGTGCATAGGAGTCAGTGACATGCTACAATGAACATAGCATTCACCGATAGGAGCCAGAACAGTTCAGAGTACAGTGCTGGTTTAGTACAGTACTCTAGCAGCAAGTAGGATAATGTGCAAGACTGCAACAGGAGTGCATAGTTTATTTGTGTGAGGTTTGACTTCAGCACTAGTCCAATGCAAAACAATGTGTGAGTGTGTTTATAGATTTGTATTTATGTATGTGTGTGTGTGTGTGTGTGTGTGTATAAGCATTTATAAAAGTGCCGATTTTGGATTCTGAATTGGAACATGATTAGTACATGATTAGAGGACACAGGCAGCTTTTTAATATGAAGAAAGTTAATCAAAGAGAGTCAATAACAACATGATATGTACATAAATGTTCTTTACTAAATGTTAGTTGATAAAAAAAAATTGTCAATGATTTAGTGTATGGGAAGTGCTATTCTGAATGGTCATTTGGCATTTTCTCTTCATATACTGTATGAGTCCACCTCTTGGACCTCAGTGCAGTGTTAAGAAAGCCGAGGCTGTGAAGACCAAAGAAAGGTACTGAAAGTTATTAATTGCAATATAATATGTATGAAAAATATGTTTATGAATAATGGCAATGAATGCTATGAATTTTCACAAATTTAAAGGATCTTAGTCTCTCTTCATATAAGGTTTAGTTCTACCTCTAATACAGAAAACAGCAACCAGACAGCTCTTTGAAGGTTTTAGGACTTCATCAACACCACTGAATAAAGTAAGATGTTTGAGGAACATATGGCCATTGTTGAATAATAGGAAATATGCAATTTCAGCTTTTTAACATAAATGTCCATTCAGCATAGCACACAATATACTTTGTCATTTTCTCTTCACATACTCTTTGAGCCCAACTCCAGAAACGTAGTGGGCAAGGAGAAACCTTGGGACGCCAAAGCAAAGGTAATCAGAATATCATGATTCTTGAGTAGTGATTCATACTATGAAAGTTCAGAATGCCCACTACAAAGTTAAGTGCAATTCTGTATGGCCATTCTTTATGTTTTGTTCACATGCTGCTTGAGTCCACATCAAGAACCTCAAGATGGAAAGCCGAACGCTTGTGAAATCAAAAAAGGTAAAGGTGCTGAATACAATTTGTTATTTGAGGGCAATATGTTCATTACTGAAAAGTTGATAGATTTCATGACTTATCTCCAAGGAATCTTCTAACTTTACCTCAGTGAGAAAAATGAAAACTGTATCAGAGACCTTGAATACAAAATAGGTAAGGAAGACATTAATTACCCATTGGTCATTTGGCACTTTGTCTTGACATACTATTTCAAGTTCAAGTTCAAAATCTTTTATTGTCATTTCAGCTATATACAAGTACACAACAAAAACGAGACAATGTTCCTCCAGGACCATGGTGCAACACAAAACAACAGTGCAACAGACAACATGCTACACAAGTGCAAACAGTCCAATATAGTGCAAAAATGTCATTAAATATACAATAATAAATACAGAACAGGACAAATATAAAATGAGTAGACAGTGCAATTATTTAGTGCAGTACACAGTACTGGGAATATGTAAAGTGAGTTGTGCATAGGAGTCAGTGACATGCTACAATGAACATAGCATTCACCGATAGGAGCCAGAACAGTTCAGAGTACAGTGCTGGTTTAGTACAGTACTCTAGCAGCAAGTAGGATAATGTGCAAGACTGCAACAGGAGTGCATAGTTTATTTGTGTGAGGTTTGACTTCAGCACTAGTCCAATGCAAAACAATGTGTGAGTGTGTTTATAGATTTGTATTTATGTATGTATGTGTGTGTGTGTGTGTGTGTGTGTGTGTGTGTGTGTGTGTGTGTGTGTATAAGCATTTATAAAAGTGCCGATTTTGGATTCTGAATTGGAACATGATTAGTACATGATTAGAGGACACAGGCAGCTTTTTAATATGAAGAAAGTTAATCAAAGAGAGTCAATAACAACATGATATGTACATAAATGTTCTTTACTAAATGTTAGTTGATAAAAAAAAAATTGTCAATGATTTAGAGTATGGGAAGTGCTATTCTGAATGGTCATTTGGCATTTTCTCTTCATATACTGTATGAGTCCACCTCTTGGACCTCAGTGCAGTGTTAAGAAAGCCGAGGCTGTGAAGACCAAAGAAGGTACTGAAAGTTATTAATTGCAATATAATATGTATGAAAAATATGTTTATGAATAATGGCAATGAATGCTATGAATTTTCACAAATTTAAAGGATCTTAGTCTCTCTTCATATAAGGTTTAGTTCTACCTCTAATACAGAAAACAGCAACCAGACAGCTCTTTGAAGGTTTTAGGACTTCATCAACACCACTGAATAAAGTAAGATGTTTGAGGAACATATGGCCATTGTTGAATAATAGGAAATATGCAGTTTCAGCTTTTTAACATAAATGTCCATTCAGCATAGCACACAATATACTTTGTCATTTTCTCTTCACATACTCTTTGAGCCCAACTCCAGAAACGTAGTGGGCAAGGAGAAACCTTGGGACGCCAAAGCAAAGGTAATCAGAATATCATGATTCTTGAGTAGTGATTCATACTATGAAAGTTCAGAATGCCCACTACAAAGTTAAGTGCAATTCTGTATGGCCATTCTTTATGTTTTGTTCACATGCTGCTTGAGTCCACATCAAGAACCTCAAGATGGAAAGCCGAACGCTTGTGAAATCAAAAAAGGTAAAGGTGTTGAATACAATTTGTTATTTGAGGGCAATATGTTCATTACTGAAAAGTTGATAGATTTCATGACTTATCTCCAAGGAATCTTCTAACTTTACCTCAGTGAGATCAGTATATATCAAATAGGAAGCTTGTAAAAATGAAAACTGTATCAGAGACCTTGAATACAAAATAGGTAAGGAAGACATTAATTACCCATTGGTCATTTGGCACTTTGTCTTGACATACTATTTCAAGTTCAAGTTCAAAATCTTTTATTGTCATTTCAGCTATATATAAGAGCACAACAAAAACGAGACAATGTTCCTCCAGGACCATGGTGCAACACAAAACAACAGTGCAACAGACAACATGCTACACAAGTGCAAACAGTCCAATATAGTGCAAAAATGTCATTAAATATACAATAATAAATACAGAACAGGACAAATATAAAATGAGTAGACAGTGCAATTATTTAGTGCAGTACACAGTACTGGGAATATGTAAAGTGAGTTGTGCATAGGAGTCAGTGACATGCTACAATGAACATAGCATTCACCGATAGGAGCCAGAACAGTTCAGAGTACAGTGCTGGTTTAGTACAGTACTCTAGCAGCAAGTAGGATAATGTGCAAGACTGCAACAGGAGTGCATAGTTTATTTGTGTGAGGTTTGACTTCAGCACTAGTCCAATGCAAAACAATGTGTGAGTGTGTTTATAGATTTGTATTTATGTATGTGTGTGTGTGTGTGTGTGTGTATAAGCATTTATAAAAGTGCCGATTTTGGATTCTGAATTGGAACATGATTAGTACATGATTAGAGGACACAGGCAGCTTTTTAATATGAAGAAAGTTAATCAAAGAGAGTCAATAACAACATGATATGTACATAAATGTTCTTTACTAAATGTTAGTTGATAAAAAAAATTGTCAATGATTTAGTGTATGGGAAGTGCTATTCTGAATGGTCATTTGGCATTTTCTCTTCATATACTGTATGAGTCCATCTCTTGGACCTCAGTGCAGTGTTAAGAAAGCCGAGGCTGTGAAGACCAAAGAAAGGTACTGAAAGTTATTAATTGCAATATAATATGTATGAAAAATATGTTTATGAATAATGGCAATGAATGCTATGAATTTTCACAAATTTAAAGGATCTTAGTCTCTCTTCATATAAGGTTTGGTTCTACCTCTAATACAGAAAACAGCAACCAGACAGCTCTTTGAAGGTTTTAGGACTTCATCAACACCACTGAATAAAGTAAGATGTTTGAGGAACATATGGCCATTGTTGAATAATAGGAAATATGCAGTTTCAGCTTTTTAACATAAATGTCCATTCAGCATAGCACGCAATATACTTTGTCATTTTCTCTTCACATACTCTTTGAGCCCAACTCCAGAAACGTAGTGGGCAAGGAGAAACCTTGGGACGCCAAAGCATAGGTAATCAGAATATCATGATTCTTGAGTAGTGATTCATACTATGAAAGTTCAGAATGCCCACTACAAAGTTAAGTGCAATTCTGTATGGCCATTCTTTATGTTTTGTTCACATGCTGCTTGAGTCCACATCAAGAACCTCAAGATGGAAAGCCGAACGCTTGTGAAATCAAAAAAGGTAAAGGTGCTGAATACAATTTGTTATTTGAGGGCAATATGTTCATTACTGAAAAGTTGATAGATTTCATGACTTATCTCCAAGGAATCTTCTAACTTTACCTCAGTGAGAAAAATGAAAACTGTATCAGAGACCTTGAATACAAAATAGGTAAGGAAGACATTAATTACCCATTGGTCATTTGGCACTTTGTCTTGACATACTATTTCAAGTTCAAGTTCAAAATCTTTTATTGTCATTTCAGCTATATACAAGTACACAACAAAAACGAGACAATGTTCCTCCAGGACCATGGTGCAACACAAAACAACAGTGCAACAGACAACATGCTACACAAGTGCAAACAGTCCAATATAGTGCAAAAATGTCATTAAATATACAATAATAAATACAGAACAGGACAAATATAAAATGAGTAGACAGTGCAATTATTTAGTGCAGTACACAGTACTGGGAATATGTAAAGTGAGTTGTGCATAGGAGTCAGTGACATGCTACAATGAACATAGCATTCACCGATAGGAGCCAGAACAGTTCAGAGTACAGTGCTGGTTTAGTACAGTACTCTAGCAGCAAGTAGGATAATGTGCAAGACTGCAACAGGAGTGCATAGTTTATTTGTGTGAGGTTTGACTTCAGCACTAGTCCAATGCAAAACAATGTGTGAGTGTGTTTATAGATTTGTATTTATGTATGTATGTGTGTGTGTGTGTGTGTGTGTGTGTGTGTGTGTGTGTGTGTGTGTGTATAAGCATTTATAAAAGTGCCGATTTTGGATTCTGAATTGGAACATGATTAGTACATGATTAGAGGACACAGGCAGCTTTTTAATATGAAGAAAGTTAATCAAAGAGAGTCAATAACAACATGATATGTACATAAATGTTCTTTACTAAATGTTAGTTGATAAAAAAAAATTGTCAATGATTTAGTGTATGGGAAGTGCTATTCTGAATGGTCATTTGGCATTTTCTCTTCATATACTGTATGAGTCCACCTCTTGGACCTCAGTGCAGTGTTAAGAAAGCCGAGGCTGTGAAGACCAAAGAAAGGTACTGAAAGTTATTAATTGCAATATAATATGTATGAAAAATATCTTTATGAATAATGGCAATGAATGCTATGAATTTTCACAAATTTAAAGGATCTTAGTCTCTCTTCATATAAGGTTTAGTTCTACCTCTAATACAGAAAACAGCAACCAGACAGCTCTTTGAAGGTTTTAGGACTTCATCAACACCACTGAATAAAGTAAGATGTTTGAGGAACATATGGCCATTGTTGAATAATAGGAAATATGCAGTTTCAGCTTTTTAACATAAATGTCCATTCAGCATAGCACACAATATACTTTGTCATTTTCTCTTCACATACTCTTTGAGCCCAACTCCAGAAACGTAGTGGGCAAGGAGAAACCTTGGGACGCCAAAGCAAAGGTAATCAGAATATCATGATTCTTGAGTAGTGATTCATACTATGAAAGTTCAGAATGCCCACTACAAAGTTAAGTGCAATTCTGTATGGCCATTCTTTATGTTTTGTTCACATGCTGCTTGAGTCCACATCAAGAACCTCAAGATGGAAAGCCGAACGCTTGTGAAATCAAAAAAGGTAAAGGTGTTGAATACAATTTGTTATTTGAGGGCAATATGTTCATTACTGAAAAGTTGATAGATTTCATGACTTATCTCCAAGGAATCTTCTAACTTTACCTCAGTGAGAAAAATGAAAACTGTATCAGAGACCTTGAATACAAAATAGGTAAGGAAGACATTAATTACCCATTGGTCATTTGGCACTTTGTCTTGACATACTATTTCAAGTTCAAGTTCAAAATCTTTTATTGTCATTTCAGCTATATACAAGTACACAACAAAAACGAGACAATGTTCCTCCAGGACCATGGTGCAACACAAAACAACAGTGCAACAGACAACATGCTACACAAGTGCAAACAGTCCAATATAGTGCAAAAATGTCATTAAATATACAATAATAAATACAGAACAGGACAAATATAAAATGAGTAGACAGTGCAATTATTTAGTGCAGTACACAGTACTGGGAATATGTAAAGTGAGTTGTGCATAGGAGTCAGTGACATGCTACAATGAACATAGCATTCACCGATAGGAGCCAGAACAGTTCAGAGTACAGTGCTGGTTTAGTACAGTACTCTAGCAGCAAGTAGGATAATGTGCAAGACTGCAACAGGAGTGCATAGTTTATTTGTGTGAGGTTTGACTTCAGCACTAGTCCAATGCAAAACAATGTGTGAGTGTGTTTATAGATTTGTATTTATGTATGTATGTGTGTGTGTGTGTGTGTGTGTGTGTGTGTGTGTGTGTGTGTGTGTGTATAAGCATTTATAAAAGTGCCGATTTTGGATTCTGAATTGGAACATGATTAGTACATGATTAGAGGACACAGGCAGCTTTTTAATATGAAGAAAGTTAATCAAAGAGAGTCAATAACAACATGATATGTACATAAATGTTCTTTACTAAATGTTAGTTGATAAAAAAAAATTGTCAATGATTTAGTGTATGGGAAGTGCTATTCTGAATGGTCATTTGGCATTTTCTCTTCATATACTGTATGAGTCCACCTCTTGGACCTCAGTGCAGTGTTAAGAAAGCCGAGGCTGTGAAGACCAAAGAAAGGTACTGAAAGTTATTAATTGCAATATAATATGTATGAAAAATATCTTTATGAATAATGGCAATGAATGCTATGAATTTTCACAAATTTAAAGGATCTTAGTCTCTCTTCATATAAGGTTTAGTTCTACCTCTAATACAGAAAACAGCAACCAGACAGCTCTTTGAAGGTTTTAGGACTTCATCAACACCACTGAATAAAGTAAGATGTTTGAGGAACATATGGCCATTGTTGAATAATAGGAAATATGCAGTTTCAGCTTTTTAACATAAATGTCCATTCAGCATAGCACACAATATACTTTGTCATTTTCTCTTCACATACTCTTCGAGCCCAACTCCAGAAACGTAGTGGGCAAGGAGAAACCTTGGGACGCCAAAGCAAAGGTAATCAGAATATCATGATTCTTGAGTAGTGATTCATACTATGAAAGTTCAGAATGCCCACTACAAAGTTAAGTGCAATTCTGTATGGCCATTCTTTATGTTTTGTTCACATGCTGCTTGAGTCCACATCAAGAACCTCAAGATGGAAAGCCGAACGCTTGTGAAATCAAAAAAGGTAAAGGTGTTGAATACAATTTGTTATTTGAGGGCAATATGTTCATTACTGAAAAGTTGATAGATTTCATGACTTATCTCCAAGGAATCTTCTAACTTTACCTCAGTGAGATCAGTATATATCAAATAGGAAGCTTGTAAAAATGAAAACTGTATCAGAGACCTTGAATACAAAATAGGTAAGGAAGACATTAATTACCCATTGGTCATTTGGCACTTTGTCTTGACATACTATTTCAAGTTCAAGTTCAAAATCTTTTATTGTCATTTCAGCTATATATAAGAGCACAACAAAAACGAGACAATGTTCCTCCAGGACCATGGTGCAACACAAAACAACAGTGCAACAGACAACATGCTACACAAGTGCAAACAGTCCAATATAGTGCAAAAATGTCATTAAATATACAATAATAAATACAGAACAGGACAAATATAAAATGAGTAGACAGTGCAATTATTTAGTGCAGTACACAGTACTGGGAATATGTAAAGTGAGTTGTGCATAGGAGTCAGTGACATGCTACAATGAACATAGCATTCACCGATAGGAGCCAGAACAGTTCAGAGTACAGTGCTGGTTTAGTACAGTACTCTAGCAGCAAGTAGGATAATGTGCAAGACTGCAACAGGAGTGCATAGTTTATTTGTGTGAGGTTTGACTTCAGCACTAGTCCAATGCAAAACAATGTGTGAGTGTGTTTATAGATTTGTATTTATGTATGTGTGTGTGTGTGTGTGTGTGTATAAGCATTTATAAAAGTGCCGATTTTGGATTCTGAATTGGAACATGATTAGTACATGATTAGAGGACACAGGCAGCTTTTTAATATGAAGAAAGTTAATCAAAGAGAGTCAATAACAACATGATATGTACATAAATGTTCTTTACTAAATGTTAGTTGATAAAAAAAAATTGTCAATGATTTAGTGTATGGGAAGTGCTATTCTGAATGGTCATTTGGCATTTTCTCTTCATATACTGTATGAGTCCACCTCTTGGACCTCAGTGCAGTGTTAAGAAAGCCGAGGCTGTGAAGACCAAAGAAAGGTACTGAAAGTTATTAATTGCAATATAATATGTATGAAAAATATGTTTATGAATAATGGCAATGAATGCTATGAATTTTCACAAATTTAAAGGATCTTAGTCTCTCTTCATATAAGGTTTAGTTCTACCTCTAATACAGAAAACAGCAACCAGACAGCTCTTTGAAGGTTTTAGGACTTCATCAACACCACTGAATAAAGTAAGATGTTTGAGGAACATATGGCCATTGTTGAATAATAGGAAATATGCAATTTCAGCTTTTTAACATAAATGTCCATTCAGCATAGCACACAATATACTTTGTCATTTTCTCTTCACATACTCTTTGAGCCCAACTCCAGAAACGTAGTGGGCAAGGAGAAACCTTGGGACGCCAAAGCAAAGGTAATCAGAATATCATGATTCTTGAGTAGTGATTCATACTATGAAAGTTCAGAATGCCCACTACAAAGTTAAGTGCAATTCTGTATGGCCATTCTTTATGTTTTGTTCACATGCTGCTTGAGTCCACATCAAGAACCTCAAGATGGAAAGCCGAACGCTTGTGAAATCAAAAAAGGTAAAGGTGCTGAATACAATTTGTTATTTGAGGGCAATATGTTCATTACTGAAAAGTTGATAGATTTCATGACTTATCTCCAAGGAATCTTCTAACTTTACCTCAGTGAGAAAAATGAAAACTGTATCAGAGACCTTGAATACAAAATAGGTAAGGAAGACATTAATTACCCATTGGTCATTTGGCACTTTGTCTTGACATACTATTTCAAGTTCAAGTTCAAAATCTTTTATTGTCATTTCAGCTATATACAAGTACACAACAAAAACGAGACAATGTTCCTCCAGGACCATGGTGCAACACAAAACAACAGTGCAACAGACAACATGCTACACAAGTGCAAACAGTCCAATATAGTGCAAAAATGTCATTAAATATACAATAATAAATACAGAACAGGACAAATATAAAATGAGTAGACAGTGCAATTATTTAGTGCAGTACACAGTACTGGGAATATGTAAAGTGAGTTGTGCATAGGAGTCAGTGACATGCTACAATGAACATAGCATTCACCGATAGGAGCCAGAACAGTTCAGAGTACAGTGCTGGTTTAGTACAGTACTCTAGCAGCAAGTAGGATAATGTGCAAGACTGCAACAGGAGTGCATAGTTTATTTGTGTGAGGTTTGACTTCAGCACTAGTCCAATGCAAAACAATGTGTGAGTGTGTTTATAGATTTGTATTTATGTATGTATGTGTGTGTGTGTGTGTGTGTGTGTGTGTGTGTGTGTGTGTGTGTGTGTGTGTGTGTGTGTATAAGCATTTATAAAAGTGCCGATTTTGGATTCTGAATTGGAACATGATTAGTACATGATTAGAGGACACAGGCAGCGTTTTAATATGAACAAAGTTAATCAAAGAGAGTCAATAACAACATGATATGTACATAAATGTTCTTTACTAAATGTTAGTTGATAAAAAAAAATTGTCAATTATTTAGTGTATGGGAAGTGCTATTCTGAATGGTCATTTGGCATTTTCTCTTCATATACTGTATGAGTCCACCTCTTGGACCTCAGTGCAGTGTTAAGAAAGCCGAGGCTGTGAAGACCAAAGAAAGGTACTGAAAGTTATTAATTGCAATATAATATGTATGAAAAATATGTTTATGAATAATGGCAATGAATGCTATGAATTTTCACAAATTTAAAGGATCTTAGTCTCTCTTCATATAAGGTTTGGTTCTACCTCTAATACAGAAAACAGCAACCAGACAGCTCTTTGAAGGTTTTAGGACTTCATCAACACCACTGAATAAAGTAAGATGTTTGAGGAACATATGGCCATTGTTGAATAATAGGAAATATGCAGTTTCAGCTTTTTAACATAAATGTCCATTCAGCATAGCACACAATATACTTTGTCATTTTCTCTTCACATACTCTTTGAGCCCAACTCCAGAAACGTAGTGGGCAAGGAGAAACCTTGGGACGCCAAAGCAAAGGTAATCAGAATATCATGATTCTTGAGTAGTGATTCATACTATGAAAGTTCAGAATGTCCACTACAAAGTTAAGTGCAATTCTGTATGGCCATTCTTTATGTTTTGTTCACATGCTGCTTGAGTCCACATCAAGAACCTCAAGATGGAAAGCCGAACGCTTGTGAAATCAAAAAAGGTAAATTTGTTGAATACAATTTGTTATTTGAGGACAATATGTTCCTTGCTGAAAAGTTGATAGATTTCATGACTTATCTCCAAGGAATCTGCTAACTTTACCTCAGTGAGATCAGTATATATCAAATAGGAAGCTTGTAAAAATGAAAACTGTATCAGAGACCTTGAATACAAAATAGGTAAGGAAGACATTAATTACCCATTGGTCATTTGGCACTTTGTCTTGACATACTATTTCAAGTTCAAGTTCAAAATCTTTTATTGTCATTTCAGCTATATACAAGTACACAACAAAAACGAGACAATGTTCCTCCAGGACCATGGTGCAACACAAAACAACAGTGCAACAGACAACATGCTACACAAGTGCAAACAGTCCAATATAGTGCAAAAATGTCATTAAATATACAATAATAAATACAGAACAGGACAAATATAAAATGAGTAGACAGTGCAATTATTTAGTGCAGTACACAGTACTGGGAATATGTAAAGTGAGTTGTGCATAGGAGTCAGTGACATGCTACAATGAACATAGCATTCACCGATAGGAGCCAGAACAGTTCAGAGTACAGTGCTGGTTTAGTACAGTACTCTAGCAGCAAGTAGGATAATGTGCAAGACTGCAACAGGAGTGCATAGTTTATTTGTGTGAGGTTTGACTTCAGCACTAGTCCAATGCAAAACAATGTGTGAGTGTGTTTATAGATTTGTATTTATGTATGTATGTGTGTGTGTGTGTGTGTGTGTGTGTGTGTGTGTGTGTGTGTGTGTGTGTATAAGCATTTATAAAAGTGCCGATTTTGGATTCTGAATTGGAACATGATTAGTACATGATTAGAGGACACAGGCAGCTTTTTAATATGAAGAAAGTTAATCAAAGAGAGTCAATAACAACATGATATGTACATAAATGTTCTTTACTAAATGTTAGTTGATAAAAAAAAATTGTCAATGATTTAGAGTATGGGAAGTGCTATTCTGAATGGTCATTTGGCATTTTCTCTTCATATACTGTATGAGTCCACCTCTTGGACCTCAGTGCAGTGTTAAGAAAGCCGAGGCTGTGAAGACCAAAGAAGGTACTGAAAGTTATTAATTGCAATATAATATGTATGAAAAATATGTTTATGAATAATGGCAATGAATGCTATGAATTTTCACAAATTTAAAGGATCTTAGTCTCTCTTCATATAAGGTTTAGTTCTACCTCTAATACAGAAAACAGCAACCAGACAGCTCTTTGAAGGTTTTAGGACTTCATCAACACCACTGAATAAAGTAAGATGTTTGAGGAACATATGGCCATTGTTGAATAATAGGAAATATGCAGTTTCAGCTTTTTAACATAAATGTCCATTCAGCATAGCACACAATATACTTTGTCATTTTCTCTTCACATACTCTTTGAGCCCAACTCCAGAAACGTAGTGGGCAAGGAGAAACCTTGGGACGCCAAAGCAAAGGTAATCAGAATATCATGATTCTTGAGTAGTGATTCATACTATGAAAGTTCAGAATGCCCACTACAAAGTTAAGTGCAATTCTGTATGGCCATTCTTTATGTTTTGTTCACATGCTGCTTGAGTCCACATCAAGAACCTCAAGATGGAAAGCCGAACGCTTGTGAAATCAAAAAAGGTAAAGGTGCTGAATACAATTTGTTATTTGAGGGCAATATGTTCATTACTGAAAAGTTGATAGATTTCATGACTTATCTCCAAGGAATCTTCTAACTTTACCTCAGTGAGATCAGTATATATCAAATAGGAAGCTTGTAAAAATGAAAACTGTATCAGAGACCTTGAATACAAAATAGGTAAGGAAGACATTAATTACCCATTGGTCATTTGGCACTTTGTCTTGACATACTATTTCAAGTTCAAGTTCAAAATCTTTTATTGTCATTTCAGCTATATATAAGAGCACAACAAAAACGAGACAATGTTCCTCCAGGACCATGGTGCAACACAAAACAACAGTGCAACAGACAACATGCTACACAAGTGCAAACAGTCCAATATAGTGCAAAAATGTCATTAAATATACAATAATAAATACAGAACAGGACAAATATAAAATGAGTAGACAGTGCAATTATTTAGTGCAGTACACAGTACTGGGAATATGTAAAGTGAGTTGTGCATAGGAGTCAGTGACATGCTACAATGAACATAGCATTCACCGATAGGAGCCAGAACAGTTCAGAGTACAGTGCTGGTTTAGTACAGTACTCTAGCAGCAAGTAGGATAATGTGCAAGACTGCAACAGGAGTGCATAGTTTATTTGTGTGAGGTTTGACTTCAGCACTAGTCCAATGCAAAACAATGTGTGAGTGTGTTTATAGATTTGTATTTATGTATGTGTGTGTGTGTGTGTGTGTGTATAAGCATTTATAAAAGTGCCGATTTTGGATTCTGAATTGGAACATGATTAGTACATGATTAGAGGACACAGGCAGCTTTTTAATATGAAGAAAGTTAATCAAAGAGAGTCAATAACAACATGATATGTACATAAATGTTCTTTACTAAATGTTAGTTGATAAAAAAAAATTGTCAATGATTTAGAGTATGGGAAGTGCTATTCTGAATGGTCATTTGGCATTTTCTCTTCATATACTGTATGAGTCCACCTCTTGGACCTCAGTGCAGTGTTAAGAAAGCCGAGGCTGTGAAGACCAAAGAAGGTACTGAAAGTTATTAATTGCAATATAATATGTATGAAAAATATGTTTATGAATAATGGCAATGAATGCTATGAATTTTCACAAATTTTAAGGATCTTAGTCTCTCTTCATATAAGGTTTAGTTCTACCTCTAATACAGAAAACAGCAACCAGACAGCTCTTTGAAGGTTTTAGGACTTCATCAACACCACTGAATAAAGTAAGATGTTTGAGGAACATATGGCCATTGTTGAATAATAGGAAATATGCAGTTTCAGCTTTTTAACATAAATGTCCATTCAGCATAGCACACAATATACTTTGTCATTTTCTCTTCACATACTCTTTGAGCCCAACTCCAGAAACGTAGTGGGCAAGGAGAAACCTTGGGACGCCAAAGCAAAGGTAATCAGAATATCATGATTCTTGAGTAGTGATTCATACTATGAAAGTTCAGAATGCCCACTACAAAGTTAAGTGCAATTCTGTATGGCCATTCTTTATGTTTTGTTCACATGCTGCTTGAGTCCACATCAAGAACCTCAAGATGGAAAGCCGAACGCTTGTGAAATCAAAAAAGGTAAAGGTGTTGAATACAATTTGTTATTTGAGGGCAATATGTTCATTACTGAAAAGTTGATAGATTTCATGACTTATCTCCAAGGAATCTTCTAACTTTACCTCAGTGAGATCAGTATATATCAAATAGGAAGCTTGTAAAAATGAAAACTGTATCAGAGACCTTGAATACAAAATAGGTAAGGAAGACATTAATTACCCATTGGTCATTTGGCACTTTGTCTTGACATACTATTTCAAGTTCAAGTTCAAAATCTTTTATTGTCATTTCAGCTATATATAAGAGCACAACAAAAACGAGACAATGTTCCTCCAGGACCATGGTGCAACACAAAACAACAGTGCAACAGACAACATGCTACACAAGTGCAAACAGTCCAATATAGTGCAAAAATGTCATTAAATATACAATAATAAATACAGAACAGGACAAATATAAAATGAGTAGACAGTGCAATTATTTAGTGCAGTACACAGTACTGGGAATATGTAAAGTGAGTTGTGCATAGGAGTCAGTGACATGCTACAATGAACATAGCATTCACCGATAGGAGCCAGAACAGTTCAGAGTACAGTGCTGGTTTAGTACAGTACTCTAGCAGCAAGTAGGATAATGTGCAAGACTGCAACAGGAGTGCATAGTTTATTTGTGTGAGGTTTGACTTCAGCACTAGTCCAATGCAAAACAATGTGTGAGTGTGTTTATAGATTTGTATTTATGTATGTGTGTGTGTGTGTGTGTGTGTATAAGCATTTATAAAAGTGCCGATTTTGGATTCTGAATTGGAACATGATTAGTACATGATTAGAGGACACAGGCAGCTTTTTAATATGAAGAAAGTTAATCAAAGAGAGTCAATAACAACATGATATGTACATAAATGTTCTTTACTAAATGTTAGTTGATAAAAAAAATTGTCAATGATTTAGTGTATGGGAAGTGCTATTCTGAATGGTCATTTGGCATTTTCTCTTCATATACTGTATGAGTCCATCTCTTGGACCTCAGTGCAGTGTTAAGAAAGCCGAGGCTGTGAAGACCAAAGAAAGGTACTGAAAGTTATTAATTGCAATATAATATGTATGAAAAATATGTTTATGAATAATGGCAATGAATGCTATGAATTTTCACAAATTTAAAGGATCTTAGTCTCTCTTCATATAAGGTTTGGTTCTACCTCTAATACAGAAAACAGCAACCAGACAGCTCTTTGAAGGTTTTAGGACTTCATCAACACCACTGAATAAAGTAAGATGTTTGAGGAACATATGGCCATTGTTGAATAATAGGAAATATGCAGTTTCAGCTTTTTAACATAAATGTCCATTCAGCATAGCACACAATATACTTTGTCATTTTCTCTTCACATACTCTTTGAGCCCAACTCCAGAAACGTAGTGGGCAAGGAGAAACCTTGGGACGCCAAAGCATAGGTAATCAGAATATCATGATTCTTGAGTAGTGATTCATACTATGAAAGTTCAGAATGCCCACTACAAAGTTAAGTGCAATTCTGTATGGCCATTCTTTATGTTTTGTTCACATGCTGCTTGAGTCCACATCAAGAACCTCAAGATGGAAAGCCGAACGCTTGTGAAATCAAAAAAGGTAAAGGTGCTGAATACAATTTGTTATTTGAGGGCAATATGTTCATTACTGAAAAGTTGATAGATTTCATGACTTATCTCCAAGGAATCTTCTAACTTTACCTCAGTGAGAAAAATGAAAACTGTATCAGAGACCTTGAATACAAAATAGGTAAGGAAGACATTAATTACCCATTGGTCATTTGGCACTTTGTCTTGACATACTATTTCAAGTTCAAGTTCAAAATCTTTTATTGTCATTTCAGCTATATACAAGTACACAACAAAAACGAGACAATGTTCCTCCAGGACCATGGTGCAACACAAAACAACAGTGCAACAGACAACATGCTACACAAGTGCAAACAGTCCAATATAGTGCAAAAATGTCATTAAATATACAATAATAAATACAGAACAGGACAAATATAAAATGAGTAGACAGTGCAATTATTTAGTGCAGTACACAGTACTGGGAATATGTAAAGTGAGTTGTGCATAGGAGTCAGTGACATGCTACAATGAACATAGCATTCACCGATAGGAGCCAGAACAGTTCAGAGTACAGTGCTGGTTTAGTACAGTACTCTAGCAGCAAGTAGGATAATGTGCAAGACTGCAACAGGAGTGCATAGTTTATTTGTGTGAGGTTTGACTTCAGCACTAGTCCAATGCAAAACAATGTGTGAGTGTGTTTATAGATTTGTATTTATGTATGTATGTGTGTGTGTGTGTGTGTGTGTGTGTGTGTGTGTGTGTGTGTGTATAAGCATTTATAAAAGTGCCGATTTTGGATTCTGAATTGGAACATGATTAGTACATGATTAGAGGACACAGGCAGCTTTTTAATATGAAGAAAGTTAATCAAAGAGAGTCAATAACAACATGATATGTACATAAATGTTCTTTACTAAATGTTAGTTGATAAAAAAAAATTGTCAATGATTTAGAGTATGGGAAGTGCTATTCTGAATGGTCATTTGGCATTTTCTCTTCATATACTGTATGAGTCCACCTCTTGGACCTCAGTGCAGTGTTAAGAAAGCCGAGGCTGTGAAGACCAAAGAAGGTACTGAAAGTTATTAATTGCAATATAATATGTATGAAAAATATGTTTATGAATAATGGCAATGAATGCTATGAATTTTCACAAATTTAAAGGATCTTAGTCTCTCTTCATATAAGGTTTAGTTCTACCTCTAATACAGAAAACAGCAACCAGACAGCTCTTTGAAGGTTTTAGGACTTCATCAACACCACTGAATAAAGTAAGATGTTTGAGGAACATATGGCCATTGTTGAATAATAGGAAATATGCAGTTTCAGCTTTTTAACATAAATGTCCATTCAGCATAGCACACAATATACTTTGTCATTTTCTCTTCACATACTCTTTGAGCCCAACTCCAGAAACGTAGTGGGCAAGGAGAAACCTTGGGACGCCAAAGCAAAGGTAATCAGAATATCATGATTCTTGAGTAGTGATTCATACTATGAAAGTTCAGAATGCCCACTACAAAGTTAAGTGCAATTCTGTATGGCCATTCTTTATGTTTTGTTCACATGCTGCTTGAGTCCACATCAAGAACCTCAAGATGGAAAGCCGAACGCTTATGAAATCAAAAAAGGTAAAGGTGTTGAATACAATTTGTTATTTGAGGGCAATATGTTCATTACTGAAAAGTTGATAGATTTCATGACTTATCTCCAAGGAATCTTCTAACTTTACCTCAGTGAGATCAGTATATATCAAATAGGAAGCTTGTAAAAATGAAAACTGTATCAGAGACCTTGAATACAAAATAGGTAAGGAAGACATTAATTACCCATTGGTCATTTGGCACTTTGTCTTGACATACTATTTCAAGTTCAAGTTCAAAATCTTTTATTGTCATTTCAGCTATATATAAGAGCACAACAAAAACGAGACAATGTTCCTCCAGGACCATGGTGCAACACAAAACAACAGTGCAACAGACAACATGCTACACAAGTGCAAACAGTCCAATATAGTGCAAAAATGTCATTAAATATACAATAATAAATACAGAACAGGACAAATATAAAATGAGTAGACAGTGCAATTATTTAGTGCAGTACACAGTACTGGGAATATGTAAAGTGAGTTGTGCATAGGAGTCAGTGACATGCTACAATGAACATAGCATTCACCGATAGGAGCCAGAACAGTTCAGAGTACAGTGCTGGTTTAGTACAGTACTCTAGCAGCAAGTAGGATAATGTGCAAGACTGCAACAGGAGTGCATAGTTTATTTGTGTGAGGTTTGACTTCAGCACTAGTCCAATGCAAAACAATGTGTGAGTGTGTTTATAGATTTGTATTTATGTATGTGTGTGTGTGTGTGTGTGTGTATAAGCATTTATAAAAGTGCCGATTTTGGATTCTGAATTGGAACATGATTAGTACATGATTAGAGGACACAGGCAGCTTTTTAATATGAAGAAAGTTAATCAAAGAGAGTCAATAACAACATGATATGTACATAAATGTTCTTTACTAAATGTTAGTTGATAAAAAAAATTGTCAATGATTTAGTGTATGGGAAGTGCTATTCTGAATGGTCATTTGGCATTTTCTCTTCATATACTGTATGAGTCCATCTCTTGGACCTCAGTGCAGTGTTAAGAAAGCCGAGGCTGTGAAGACCAAAGAAAGGTACTGAAAGTTATTAATTGCAATATAATATGTATGAAAAATATGTTTATGAATAATGGCAATGAATGCTATGAATTTTCACAAATTTAAAGGATCTTAGTCTCTCTTCATATAAGGTTTGGTTCTACCTCTAATACAGAAAACAGCAACCAGACAGCTCTTTGAAGGTTTTAGGACTTCATCAACACCACTGAATAAAGTAAGATGTTTGAGGAACATATGGCCATTGTTGAATAATAGGAAATATGCAGTTTCAGCTTTTTAACATAAATGTCCATTCAGCATAGCACACAATATACTTTGTCATTTTCTCTTCACATACTCTTTGAGCCCAACTCCAGAAACGTAGTGGGCAAGGAGAAACCTTGGGACGCCAAAGCATAGGTAATCAGAATATCATGATTCTTGAGTAGTGATTCATACTATGAAAGTTCAGAATGCCCACTACAAAGTTAAGTGCAATTCTGTATGGCCATTCTTTATGTTTTGTTCACATGCTGCTTGAGTCCACATCAAGAACCTCAAGATGGAAAGCCGAACGCTTGTGAAATCAAAAAAGGTAAAGGTGCTGAATACAATTTGTTATTTGAGGGCAATATGTTCATTACTGAAAAGTTGATAGATTTCATGACTTATCTCCAAGGAATCTTCTAACTTTACCTCAGTGAGATCAGTATATATCAAATAGGAAGCTTGTAAAAATGAAAACTGTATCAGAGACCTTGAATACAAAATAGGTAAGGAAGACATTAATTACCCATTGGTCATTTGGCACTTTGTCTTGACATACTATTTCAAGTTCAAGTTCAAAATCTTTTATTGTCATTTCAGCTATATATAAGAGCACAACAAAAACGAGACAATGTTCCTCCAGGACCATGGTGCAACACAAAACAACAGTGCAACAGACAACATGCTACACAAGTGCAAACAGTCCAATATAGTGCAAAAATGTCATTAAATATACAATAATAAATACAGAACAGGACAAATATAAAATGAGTAGACAGTGCAATTATTTAGTGCAGTACACAGTACTGGGAATATGTAAAGTGAGTTGTGCATAGGAGTCAGTGACATGCTACAATGAACATAGCATTCACCGATAGGAGCCAGAACAGTTCAGAGTACAGTGCTGGTTTAGTACAGTACTCTAGCAGCAAGTAGGATAATGTGCAAGACTGCAACAGGAGTGCATAGTTTATTTGTGTGAGGTTTGACTTCAGCACTAGTCCAATGCAAAACAATGTGTGAGTGTGTTTATAGATTTGTATTTATGTATGTGTGTGTGTGTGTGTGTGTGTATAAGCATTTATAAAAGTGCCGATTTTGGATTCTGAATTGGAACATGATTAGTACATGATTAGAGGACACAGGCAGCTTTTTAATATGAAGAAAGTTAATCAAAGAGAGTCAATAACAACATGATATGTACATAAATGTTCTTTACTAAATGTTAGTTGATAAAAAAAATTGTCAATGATTTAGTGTATGGGAAGTGCTATTCTGAATGGTCATTTGGCATTTTCTCTTCATATACTGTATGAGTCCATCTCTTGGACCTCAGTGCAGTGTTAAGAAAGCCGAGGCTGTGAAGACCAAAGAAAGGTACTGAAAGTTATTAATTGCAATATAATATGTATGAAAAATATGTTTATGAATAATGGCAATGAATGCTATGAATTTTCACAAATTTAAAGGATCTTAGTCTCTCTTCATATAAGGTTTGGTTCTACCTCTAATACAGAAAACAGCAACCAGACAGCTCTTTGAAGGTTTTAGGACTTCATCAACACCACTGAATAAAGTAAGATGTTTGAGGAACATATGGCCATTGTTGAATAATAGGAAATATGCAGTTTCAGCTTTTTAACATAAATGTCCATTCAGCATAGCACACAATATACTTTGTCATTTTCTCTTCACATACTCTTTGAGCCCAACTCCAGAAACGTAGTGGGCAAGGAGAAACCTTGGGACGCCAAAGCATAGGTAATCAGAATATCATGATTCTTGAGTAGTGATTCATACTATGAAAGTTCAGAATGCCCACTACAAAGTTAAGTGCAATTCTGTATGGCCATTCTTTATGTTTTGTTCACATGCTGCTTGAGTCCACATCAAGAACCTCAAGATGGAAAGCCGAACGCTTGTGAAATCAAAAAAGGTAAAGGTGCTGAATACAATTTGTTATTTGAGGGCAATATGTTCATTACTGAAAAGTTGATAGATTTCATGACTTATCTCCAAGGAATCTTCTAACTTTACCTCAGTGAGAAAAATGAAAACTGTATCAGAGACCTTGAATACAAAATAGGTAAGGAAGACATTAATTACCCATTGGTCATTTGGCACTTTGTCTTGACATACTATTTCAAGTTCAAGTTCAAAATCTTTTATTGTCATTTCAGCTATATACAAGTACACAACAAAAACGAGACAATGTTCCTCCAGGACCATGGTGCAACACAAAACAACAGTGCAACAGACAACATGCTACACAAGTGCAAACAGTCCAATATAGTGCAAAAATGTCATTAAATATACAATAATAAATACAGAACAGGACAAATATAAAATCAGTAGACAGTGCAATTATTTAGTGCAGTACACAGTACTGGGAATATGTAAAGTGAGTTGTGCATAGGAGTCAGTGACATGCTACAATGAACATAGCATTCACCGATAGGAGCCAGAACAGTTCAGAGTACAGTGCTGGTTTAGTACAGTACTCTAGCAGCAAGTAGGATAATGTGCAAGACTGCAACAGGAGTGCATAGTTTATTTGTGTGAGGTTTGACTTCAGCACTAGTCCAATGCAAAACAATGTGTGAGTGTGTTTATAGATTTGTATTTATGTATGTATGTGTGTGTGTGTGTGTGTGTGTGTGTGTGTGTATAAGCATTTATAAAAGTGCCGATTTTGGATTCTGAATTGGAACATGATTAGTACATGATTAGAGGACACAGGCAGCTTTTTAATATGAAGAAAGTTAATCAAAGAGAGTCAATAACAACATGATATGTACATAAATGTTCTTTACTAAATGTTAGTTGATAAAAAAAAATTGTCAATGATTTAGTGTATGGGAAGTGCTATTCTGAATGGTCATTTGGCATTTTCTCTTCATATACTGTATGAGTCCACCTCTTGGACCTCAGTGCAGTGTTAAGAAAGCCGAGGCTGTGAAGACCAAAGAAAGGTACTGAAAGTTATTAATTGCAATATAATATGTATGAAAAATATCTTTATGAATAATGGCAATGAATGCTATGAATTTTCACAAATTTAAAGGATCTTAGTCTCTCTTCATATAAGGTTTAGTTCTACCTCTAATACAGAAAACAGCAACCAGACAGCTCTTTGAAGGTTTTAGGACTTCATCAACACCACTGAATAAAGTAAGATGTTTGAGGAACATATGGCCATTGTTGAATAATAGGAAATATGCAGTTTCAGCTTTTTAACATAAATGTCCATTCAGCATAGCACACAATATACTTTGTCATTTTCTCTTCACATACTCTTTGAGCCCAACTCCAGAAACGTAGTGGGCAAGGAGAAACCTTGGGACGCCAAAGCAAAGGTAATCAGAATATCATGATTCTTGAGTAGTGATTCATACTATGAAAGTTCAGAATGCCCACTACAAAGTTAAGTGCAATTCTGTATGGCCATTCTTTATGTTTTGTTCACGTGCTGCTTGAGTCCACATCAAGAACCTCAAGATGGAAAGCCGAACGCTTGTGAAATCAAAAAAGGTAAAGGTGTTGAATACAATTTGTTATTTGAGGGCAATATGTTCATTACTGAAAAGTTGATAGATTTCATGACTTATCTCCAAGGAATCTTCTAACTTTACCTCAGTGAGATCAGTATATATCAAATAGGAAGCTTGTAAAAATGAAAACTGTATCAGAGACCTTGAATACAAAATAGGTAAGGAAGACATTAATTACCCATTGGTCATTTGGCACTTTGTCTTGACATACTATTTCAAGTTCAAGTTCAAAATCTTTTATTGTCATTTCAGCTATATACAAGTACACAACAAAAACGAGACAATGTTCCTCCAGGACCATGGTGCAACACAAAACAACAGTGCAACAGACAACATGCTACACAAGTGCAAACAGTCCAATATAGTGCAAAAATGTCATTAAATATACAATAATAAATACAGAACAGGACAAATATAAAATGAGTAGACAGTGCAATTATTTAGTGCAGTACACAGTACTGGGAATATGTAAAGTGAGTTGTGCATAGGAGTCAGTGACATGCTACAATGAACATAGCATTCACCGATAGGAGCCAGAACAGTTCAGAGTACAGTGCTGGTTTAGTACAGTACTCTAGCAGCAAGTAGGATAATGTGCAAGACTGCAACAGGAGTGCATAGTTTATTTGTGTGAGGTTTGACTTCAGCACTAGTCCAATGCAAAACAATGTGTGAGTGTGTTTATAGATTTGTATTTATGTATGTATGTGTGTGTGTGTGTGTGTGTGTGTGTGTGTGTATAAGCATTTATAAAAGTGCCGATTTTGGATTCTGAATTGGAACATGATTAGTACATGATTAGAGGACACAGGCAGCTTTTTAATATGAAGAAAGTTAATCAAAGAGAGTCAATAACAACATGATATGTACATAAATGTTCTTTACTAAATGTTAGTTGATAAAAAAAAATTGTCAATGATTTAGTGTATGGGAAGTGCTATTCTGAATGGTCATTTGGCATTTTCTCTTCATATACTGTATGAGTCCACCTCTTGGACCTCAGTGCAGTGTTAAGAAAGCCGAGGCTGTGAAGACCAAAGAAAGGTACTGAAAGTTATTAATTGCAATATAATATGTATGAAAAATATCTTTATGAATAATGGCAATGAATGCTATGAATTTTCACAAATTTAAAGGATCTTAGTCTCTCTTCATATAAGGTTTAGTTCTACCTCTAATACAGAAAACAGCAACCAGACAGCTCTTTGAAGGTTTTAGGACTTCATCAACACCACTGAATAAAGTAAGATGTTTGAGGAACATATGGCCATTGTTGAATAATAGGAAATATGCAGTTTCAGCTTTTTAACATAAATGTCCATTCAGCATAGCACACAATATACTTTGTCATTTTCTCTTCACATACTCTTTGAGCCCAACTCCAGAAACGTAGTGGGCAAGGAGAAACCTTGGGACGCCAAAGCAAAGGTAATCAGAATATCATGATTCTTGAGTAGTGATTCATACTATGAAAGTTCAGAATGCCCACTACAAAGTTAAGTGCAATTCTGTATGGCCATTCTTTATGTTTTGTTCACATGCTGCTTGAGTCCACATCAAGAACCTCAAGATGGAAAGCCGAACGCTTGTGAAATCAAAAAAGGTAAAGGTGTTGAATACAATTTGTTATTTGAGGGCAATATGTTCATTACTGAAAAGTTGATAGATTTCATGACTTATCTCCAAGGAATCTTCTAACTTTACCTCAGTGAGATCAGTATATATCAAATAGGAAGCTTGTAAAAATGAAAACTGTATCAGAGACCTTGAATACAAAATAGGTAAGGAAGACATTAATTACCCATTGGTCATTTGGCACTTTGTCTTGACATACTATTTCAAGTTCAAGTTCAAAATCTTTTATTGTCACTTCAGCTATATACGAGTACACAACAAAAACGAGACAATGTTCCTCCAGGACCATGGTGCAACACAAAACAACAGTGCAACAGACAACATGCTACACAAGTGCAAACAGTCCAATATAGTGCAAAAATGTCATTAAATATACAATAATAAATACAGAACAGGACAAATATAAAATGAGTAGACAGTGCAATTATTTAGTGCAGTACACAGTACTGGGAATATGTAAAGTGAGTTGTGCATAGGAGTCAGTGACATGCTACAATGAACATAGCATTCACCAATAGGAGCCAGAACAGTTCAGAGTACAGTGCTGGTTTAGTACAGTACTCTAGCAGCAAGTAGGATAATGTGCAAGACTGCAACAGGAGTGCATAGTTTATTTGTGTGAGGTTTGACTTCAGCACTAGTCCAATGCAAAACAATGTGTGAGTGTGTTTATCGATTTGTATTTATGTATGTGTGTGTGTGTGTGTGTGTGTATAAGCATTTATAAAAGTGCCGATTTTGGATTCTGAATTGGAACATGATTAGTACATGATTAGAGGACACAGGCAGCTTTTTAATATGAAGAAAGTTAATCAAAGAGAGTCAATAACAACATGATATGTACATAAATGTTCTTTACTAAATGTTAGTTGATAAAAAAAATTGTCAATGATTTAGTGTATGGGAAGTGCTATTCTGAATGGTCATTTGGCATTTTCTCTTCATATACTGTATGAGTCCACCTCTTGGACCTCAGTGCAGTGTTAAGAAAGCCGAGGCTGTGAAGACCAAAGAAAGGTACTGAAAGTTATTAATTGCAATATAATATGTATGAAAAATATGTTTATGAATAATGGCAATGAATGCTATGAATTTTCACAAATTTAAAGGATCTTAGTCTCTCTTCATATAAGGTTTGGTTCTACCTCTAATACAGAAAACAGCAACCAGACAGCTCTTTGAAGGTTTTAGGACTTCATCAACACCACTGAATAAAGTAAGATGTTTGAGGAACATATGGCCATTGTTGAATAATAGGAAATATGCAGTTTCAGCTTTTTAACATAAATGTCCATTCAGCATAGCACACAATATACTTTGTCATTTTCTCTTCACATACTCTTTGAGCCCAACTCCAGAAACGTAGTGGGCAAGGAGAAACCTTGGGACGCCAAAGCATAGGTAATCAGAATATCATGATTCTTGAGTAGTGATTCATACTATGAAAGTTCAGAATGCCCACTACAAAGTTAAGTGCAATTCTGTATGGCCATTCTTTATGTTTTGTTCACATGCTGCTTGAGTCCACATCAAGAACCTCAAGATGGAAAGCCGAACGCTTGTGAAATCAAAAAAGGTAAAGGTGCTGAATACAATTTGTTATTTGAGGGCAATATGTTCATTACTGAAAAGTTGATAGATTTCATGACTTATCTCCAAGGAATCTTCTAACTTTACCTCAGTGAGAAAAATGAAAACTGTATCAGAGACCTTGAATACAAAATAGGTAAGGAAGACATTAATTACCCATTGGTCATTTGGCACTTTGTCTTGACATACTATTTCAAGTTCAAGTTCAAAATCTTTTATTGTCATTTCAGCTATATACAAGTACACAACAAAAACGAGACAATGTTCCTCCAGGACCATGGTGCAACACAAAACAACAGTGCAACAGACAACATGCTACACAAGTGCAAACAGTCCAATATAGTGCAAAAATGTCATTAAATATACAATAATAAATACAGAACAGGACAAATATAAAATGAGTAGACAGTGCAATTATTTAGTGCAGTACACAGTACTGGGAATATGTAAAGTGAGTTGTGCATAGGAGTCAGTGACATGCTACAATGAACATAGCATTCACCGATAGGAGCCAGAACAGTTCAGAGTACAGTGCTGGTTTAGTACAGTACTCTAGCAGCAAGTAGGATAATGTGCAAGACTGCAACAGGAGTGCATAGTTTATTTGTGTGAGGTTTGACTTCAGCACTAGTCCAATGCAAAACAATGTGTGAGTGTGTTTATAGATTTGTATTTATGTATGTATGTGTGTGTGTGTGTGTGTGTGTGTGTGTGTGTGTGTATATAAGCATTTATAAAAGTGCCGATTTTGGATTCTGAATTGGAACATGATTAGTACATGATTAGAGGACACAGGCAGCTTTTTAATATGAAGAAAGTTAATCAAAGAGAGTCAATAACAACATGATATGTACATAAATGTTCTTTACTAAATGTTAGTTGATAAAAAAAAATTGTCAATGATTTAGTGTATGGGAAGTGCTATTCTGAATGGTCATTTGGCATTTTCTCTTCATATACTGTATGAGTCCACCTCTTGGACCTCAGTGCAGTGTTAAGAAAGCCGAGGCTATGAAGACCAAAGAAAGGTACTGAAAGTTATTAATTGCAATATAATATGTATGAAAAATATGTTTATGAATAATGGCAATGAATGCTATGAATTTTCACAAATTTAAAGGATCTTAGTCTCTCTTCATATAAGGTTTAGTTCTACCTCTAATACAGAAAACAGCAACCAGACAGCTCTTTGAAGGTTTTAGGACTTCATCAACACCACTGAATAAAGTAAGATGTTTGAGGAACATATGGCCATTGTTGAATAATAGGAAATATGCAGTTTCAGCTTTTTAACATAAATGTCCATTCAGCATAGCACACAATATACTTTGTCATTTTCTCTTCACATACTCTTTGAGCCCAACTCCAGAAACGTAGTGGGCAAGGAGAAACCTTGGGACGCCAAAGCAAAGGTAATCAGAATATCATGATTCTTGAGTAGTGATTCATACTATGAAAGTTCAGAATGCCCACTACAAAGTTAAGTGCAATTCTGTATGGCCATTCTTTATGTTTTGTTCACATGCTGCTTGAGTCCACATCAAGAACCTCAAGATGGAAAGCCGAACGCTTGTGAAATCAAAAAAGGTAAAGGTGCTGAATACAATTTGTTATTTGAGGGCAATATGTTCATTACTGAAAAGTTGATAGATTTCATGACTTATCTCCAAGGAATCTTCTAACTTTACCTCAGTGAGAAAAATGAAAACTGTATCAGAGACCTTGAATACAAAATAGGTAAGGAAGACATTAATTACCCATTGGTCATTTGGCACTTTGTCTTGACATACTATTTCAAGTTCAAGTTCAAAATCTTTTATTGTCATTTCAGCTATATACAAGTACACAACAAAAACGAGACAATGTTCCTCCAGGACCATGGTGCAACACAAAACAACAGTGCAACAGACAACATGCTACACAAGTGCAAACAGTCCAATATAGTGCAAAAATGTAATTAAATATACAATAATAAATACAGAACAGGACAAATATAAAATGAGTAGACAGTGCAATTATTTAGTGCAGTACACAGTACTGGGAATATGTAAAGTGAGTTGTGCATAGGAGTCAGTGACATGCTACACTGAACATAGCAGTCACCGATAGGAGCCAGAACAGTTCAGAGTACAGTGCTGGTTTAGTACAGTACTCTAGCAGCAAGTAGGATAATGTGCAAGACTGCAACAGGAGTGCATAGTTTATTTGTGTGAGGTTTGACTTCAGCACTAGTCCAATGCAAAACAATGTGTGAGTGTGTTTATAGATTTGTATTTATGTATGTGTGTTTGTGTGTGTGTGTGTGTATAAGCATTTATAAAAGTGCCGATTTTGGATTCTGAATTGGAACATGATTAGTACATGATTAGAGGACACAGGCAGCTTTTTAATATGAAGAAAGTTAATCAAAGAGAGTCAATAACAACATGATATGTACATAAATGTTCTTTACTAAATGTTAGTTGATAAAAAAAATTGTCAATGATTTAGTGTATGGGAAGTGCTATTCTGAATTGTCATTTGGCATTTTCTCTTCATATACTGTATGAGTCCACCTCTTGGACCTCAGTGCAGTGTTAAGAAAGCCGAGGCTGTGAAGACCAAAGAAAGGTACTGAAAGTTATTAATTGCAATATAATATGTATGAAAAATATGTTTATGAATAATGGCAATGAATGCTATGAATTTTCACAAATTTAAAGGATCTTAGTCTCTCTTCATATAAGGTTTGGTTCTACCTCTAATACAGAAAACAGCAACCAGACAGCTCTTTGAAGGTTTTAGGACTTCATCAACACCACTGAATAAAGTAAGATGTTTGAGGAACATATGGCCATTGTTGAATAATAGGAAATATGCAGTTTCAGCTTTTTAACATAAATGTCCATTCAGCATAGCACACAATATACTTTGTCATTTTCTCTTCACATACTCTTTGAGCCCAACTCCAGAAACGTAGTGGGCAAGGAGAAACCTTGGGACGCCAAAGCATAGGTAATCAGAATATCATGATTCTTGAGTAGTGATTCATACTATGAAAGTTCAGAATGCCCACTACAAAGTTAAGTGCAATTCTGTATGGCCATTCTTTATGTTTTGTTCACATGCTGCTTGAGTCCACATCAAGAACCTCAAGATGGAAAGCCGAACGCTTGTGAAATCAAAAAAGGTAAAGGTGCTGAATACAATTTGTTATTTGAGGGCAATATGTTCATTACTGAAAAGTTGATAGATTTCATGACTTATCTCCAAGGAAACTTCTAACTTTACCTCAGTGAGAAAAATGAAAACTGTATCAGAGACCTTGAATACAAAATAGGTAAGGAAGACATTAATTACCCATTGGTCATTTGGCACTTTGTCTTGACATACTATTTCAAGTTCAAGTTCAAAATCTTTTATTGTCATTTCAGCTATATACAAGTACACAACAAAAACGAGACAATGTTCCTCCAGGACCATGGTGCAACACAAAACAACAGTGCAACAGACAACATGCTACACAAGTGCAAACAGTCCAATATAGTGCAAAAATGTCATTAAATATACAATAATAAATACAGAACAGGACAAATATAAAATGAGTAGACAGTGCAATTATTTAGTGCAGTACACAGTACTGGGAATATGTAAAGTGAGTTGTGCATAGCAGTCAGTGACATGCTACACTGAACATAGCAGTCACCGATAGGAGCCAGAACAGTTCAGAGTACAGTGCTGGTTTAGTACAGTACTCTAGCAGCAAGTAGGATAATGTGCAAGACTGCAACAGGAGTGCATAGTTTATTTCTGTGAGGTTTGACTTCAGCACTAGTCCAATGCAAAACAATGTGTGAGTGTGTTTATAGATTTGTATTTATGTATGTGTGTGTGTGTGTGTGTGTGTATAAGCATTTATAAAAGTGCCGATTTTGGATTCTGAATTGGAACATGATTAGTACATGATTAGAGGACACAGGCAGCTTTTTAAGATAAAGAAAGTTAATCAAAGAGAGTCAATAACAACATGATATGTACATAAATGTTCTTTACTAAATGTTAGTTGATAAAAAAAAATTGCCAATGATTTAGTGTATGGGAAGTGATATTCTGAATGGTAATTTGGCATTTTCTCTTCATATACTGTATGAGTCCACCTCTTGGACCTCAGTGCAGTGTTAAGAATGCGGATGCTGTGAAGACCCAAGAAAGGTACTGAAAGTTATTAATTGCAATATAATATGTATGAAAAATATGTTTATGAATAATGGCAATGAATGCTATGAATTTTCACAAATTTAAAGGATCTCAGTCTCTCTTCATATATGGTTTGGGTCTACCTCTAATACAGAAAAGAGCAACCAGACAGCTCTTTGAAGTTTTTAGGACTTCATCAGCACCACTGAATAAAGTAAGATGTTTGAGGAACATATGGCCATTGTTGAATAATATGAAATATGCAGTTTCAGCGTTTTAACATAAATGTCCATTCAGCATAGCACACAATATACTTTGTCATTTTCTCTTCGCATACTCTTTGAGCCCAACTCCAGAAACGTAGTGGGCAAGGAGAAACCTTGGGACGCCAAAGCAAAGGTAATCAGAATATCATGATTCTTGAGTAGTTATTCATACTATGAAAGTTCAGAATGTCCACTACAAAGTTAAGTGCAATTCTGTATGGCCATTCTTTATGTTTTGTTCACATGCTGCTTGAGTCCACATCAAGAACCTCAAGATGGAAAGCTGAACGCTTGTGAAATCAAAAAAGGTAAATTTGTTGAATACAATTTGTTATTTGAGGACAATATGTTCCTTGCTGAAAAGTTGATAGATTTCATGACTTATCTCCAAGGAATCTGCTAACTTTACCTCAGTGAGATCAGTATATATCAAATAGGAAGCTTGTAAAAATGAAAACTGTATCAGAGACCTTGAATACAAAATAGGTAAGGAAGACATTAATTACCCATTGGTCATTTGGCACTTTGTCTTGACATACTATTTCAAGTTCAAGTTCAAAATCTTTTATTGTCATTTCAGCTATATACAACAACACAACAAAAACGAGACAATGTTCCTCCAGGACCATGGTGCAACACAAAACAACAGTGCAACAGATAACATGCTACACAAGTGCAAACAGTCCAATATAGTGCAAAAATGTCATTAAATATACAATAATAAATACAGAACAGGACAAATATAAAATGAGTAGATAGTGCAATTATTTAGTGCAGTACACATTACTGGGAATATGTAAAGTGAGTTGTGCATAGGAGTCAGTGACATGCTACACTGAACATAGCAGTCTCCGATAGGAGCCAGAACAGTTCAGAGTACAGTGCTGGTTTAGTACAGTACTCTAGCAGCAAGTAGGGTAATGTGCAAGACTGCAACAGGAGTGCATAGTTTATTTGTGTAAGGTTTGACTTCAGCACTGGTCCAATGCAAAACAATGTGTGAGTGTGTGTATAGATATGTATGTATGTGTGTGTGTGTGTGTGTGTGTGTGTGTGTGTGTGTATGTGTGTGTGTGTGTTTGTGTGACTGTGTATAAGCATTTATAAAAGTACCGATTTTGGGTTCTGAATTGGAACATGATTATTACATGATTAGAGGACACAGGCGAGCTTTTTAAGATGAAGAAAGTTAATCAAAGAGAGTCAATAACAACATGATATGTACATAAATGTTATTTACTAAATGTTAGTTGATAAAAGAAAATTGTCAATGATTTAGTGTATGGGAAGTGCTATTCTGAATGGTCATTTGGCATTTTCTCTTCATATACTGTATGAGTCCACCTCTTGGACCACAGTGCAGTGTTAAGAAAGCCGAGGCTGTGAAGACCAAAGAAAGGTACTGAAAGTTATTAATTGCAATATAATATGTATGAAAAATATGTTTATGAATAATGGCAATGAATGCTATGAATTTTCACAAATTTAAAGGATCTTAGTCTCTCTTCATATAAGGTTTGGGTTTACCTCTATTACAGAAAACACCAACCAGACAGCTCTTTGAAGTTTTTAGGACTTCATCAACGCCACTGAATAAAGTAAGATGTTTGAGGAACATATGGCCATTGTTGAATAATATGAAATATGCAGTTTCAGTGTTTTAACATAAATGTCCATTCGGCATAGCACACAATATACTTTGTCATTTTCTCTTCAGATACTCTTTGAGCCCAACTCCAGAAACGTAGTGGGCAAGGAGAAACCTTGGGACGCCAAAGCATAGGTAATCAGAATATCATGATTCTTGAGTAGTGATTCATACTATGAAAGTTCAGAATGCCCACTACAAAGTTAAGTGCAATTCTGTATGTCCATTCTTTATGTTTTGTTCACATGCTGCTTGAGTCCACATCAAGAACCTCAAGATGGAAAGCCGAACGCTTGTGAAATCAAAAAAGGTAAAGGTGCTGAATACAATTTGTTATTTGAGGGCAATATGTTCATTACTGAAAAGTTGATAGATTTCATGACTTATCTCCAAGGAATCTTCTAACTTTACCTCAGTGAGAAAAATGAAAACTGTATCAGAGACCTTGAATACAAAATAGGTAAGGAAGACATTAATTACCCATTGGTCATTTGGCACTTTGTCTTGACATACTATTTCAAGTTCAAGTTCAAAATCTTTTATTGTCATTTCAGCTATATACAAGTACACAACAAAAACGAGACAATGTTCCTCCAGGACCATGGTGCAACACAAAACAACAGTGCAACAGACAACATGCTACACAAGTGCAAACAGTCCAATATAGTGCAAAAATGTCATTAAATATACAATTATAAATACAGAACAGGACAAATATAAAATGAGTAGACAGTGCAATTATTTAGTGCAGTACACATTACTGGGAATATGTAAAGTGAGTTGTGCATAGGAGTCAGTGACATGCTACACTGAACAAAGCAGGCTCCGATAGGAGCCAGAACAGTTCAGAGTACAGTGCTGGTTTAGTACAGTACTCTAGCAGCAAGTAGGGTAATGTGCAAGACTGCAACAGGAGTGCATAGTTTATTTTTGTAAGGTTTGACTTCAGCACTAGTCCAATGCAAAACAATGTGTGAGTGTGTGTATAGATATGTATGTATGTGTGTGTGTGTGTGTGTGTGTGTGTGTGTGTGTGTGTGTGTGTTTGTGTGTGTGTGTGTGTGTGTGTGACTGTGTATAAGCATTTATAAAAGTGCCGATTTTTTATTCTGAATTGGAACATGATTAGTACATGATTAGAGGACACAGGCAGCTTTTTAAGATGAAGAAAGTTAATCAAAGAGATTCAATAACAACATGATATGTACATAAATGTTCTTTACTAAATGTTAGTTGATAAAAAAAAATTGTCAATGATTTAGTGTATGGCAAGTGCTATTCTGAATGGTCATTTGGCATTTTCTCTTCATATACTGTATGAGTCCACCTCTTGGACCTCAGTGCAGTGTTAAGAAAACCAAGGCTGTGCAGACCAAAGAAAGGTACTGAAAGTTATTAATTGCAATATAATATGTATGAAAAATATTTTTATGAATAATGGCAATGAATGCTATGAATTTTCACAAATTTAAAGGATCTTAGTCTCTCTTCATATATGGTTTGGGTCTACCTCTAATACAGAAAACAGCAACCAGACAGCTCTTTGAAGTTTTTAGGACTTCATCAACACCACTGAATAAAGTAAGATGTTTGAGGAACATATGGCCATTGTTGAATAATATGAAATATGCAGTTTCAGCGTTTTAACATTAATGTCCATTCGGCATAGCACACAATATACTTTGTCATTTTCTCTTCACATACTCTTTGAGCCCAACTCCAGAAACTTAGTGGGCAAGGAGAAACCTTGGGACGCCAAAGCAAAGGTAATCAGAATATCATGATTCTTGAGTAGTGATTCATACTATGAAAGTTCAGAATGCCCACTACAAAGTTAAGTGCAATTCTGTATGGCCATTCTTTATGTTTTGTTCACATGCTGCTTGAGTCCACATCAAGAACCTCAAGATGGAAAGCTGAACGCTTGTGAAATCAAAAAAGGTAAATTTGTTGAATAGAATTTGTTATTTGAGGACAATATGTTCCTTGCTGAAAAGTTGATAGATTTCATGACTTATCTCCAAGGAATCTGCTAACTTTACCTCAGTGAGATCAGTATATATCAAATAGGAAGCTTGTAAAAATGAAAACTGTATCAGAGACCTTGAATACAAAATAGGTAAGGAAGACATTAATTACCCATTGGTCATTTGGCACTTTGTCTTGACATACTATTTCAAGTTCAAGTTCAAAATCTTTTATTGTCATTTCAGCTATATACAAGTACACAACAAAAACGAGACAATGTTCCTCCAGGACCATGGTGCAACACAAAACAACAGTGCAACAGACAACATGCTACACAAGTGCAAACAGTCCAATATAGTGCAAAAATGTCATTAAATATACAATTATAAATACAGAACAGGACAAATATAAAATGAGTAGACAGTGCAATTATTTAATGCAGTACACATTACTGGGAATATGTAAAGTGAGTTGTGCATAGGAGTCAGTGACATGCTACACTGAACAAAGCAGGCTCCGATAGGAGCCAGAACAGTTCAGAGTACAGTGCTGGTTTAGTACAGTACTCTAGCAGCAAGTAGGGTAATGTGCAAGACTGCAACAGGAGTGCATAGTTTATTTTTGTAAGGTTTGACTTCAGCACTAGTCCAATGCAAAACAATGTGTGAGTGTGTGTATAGATATGTATGTATGTGTGTGTGTGTGTGTGTGTGTGTGTGTGTGTGTGTGTGTGTGTGTGTGTGTGTGTGTGTGTGTGTGTATGTGTGTGTGTGTGTTTGTGTGACTGTGTATAAGCATTTATAAAAGTACCGATTTTGGGTTCTGAATTGGAACATGATTATTACATGATTAGAGGACACAGGCAGCTTTTTAATATGAAGAAAGTTAATCAAAGAGATTCAATAACAACATGATATGTACATAAATGTTCTTTACTAAATGTTAGTTGATAAAAAAAAAATTGTCAATGATTTAGTGTATGGCAAGTGCTATTCTGAATGGTCATTTGGCATTTTCTCTTCATACACTGTACGAGTCCACCTCTTGGACCTCAGTGCAGTGTTAAGAAAGCCGAGGCTGTGAAGTCCAAAGAAAGGTACTGAATGTTATTAATTGCAATATAATATGTATGAAAAATATATTTTTGAATAATTCTTTATGAATAGTGGTGATTAGTCCAGGGTCAAAGAGCCAACACTGAGTATTCAGGGATACATGATAAACAAGCCAAGGGCTAGGATACACGAAAGCTAGGAAACACAAAGCAAAAGTGCACGAAGGCAAACGGGAAGCAGGCTATAACAAAGACTAGAGAATACAGAGGCTAAGATAACACAAAGGCAAAGAATACAAACTTACGGGCTTGCAAAAACATCGAAAAAACCAAACACATAAAGACAATGAAGCCTAACAATCAACAGACAAAACATAGGACTCAAGACAGGGTTTAAATACAAGAACCAAAGGTAGAAATGAGGGACAGGTGCAAGCAGTCAAACGAGGGGTGGAGAAAACGAAACTAAGGAACAGAACTAAAAAACACAAACGACAGGGAAACCACTGAACACGGAACCTGGGCGGGACTGATCTTGACGTTTTGTCAGGCATTTACCTCGAATTAGCTTGCAACACAAATTAATTAATTATAGTAAATAAAGAAAGAGGGAGATAAAACACCTGGAACTCAGGACCATATTGAGATATTGATATTTGGGGATAGGGGATAATTGTCTTTTAAGCCATAATAGGTGGGAACATCTCTATCAGATTAATTTCACCTGACCACTTAGTCCGCATATTTCTAAATGAGAGGAAAATGTTCTTACAAACAATACAAAGGACATGGTTATATAATGGAAAACAGTTACATTTTTCATTAAGAGAAGGACGACTTAGAGAGAGAAAGCATGGTTATTACACAAATGTCATAATTGTCCTAATATTAATAGTTCAAACAGTCTTCCTCTGTCTGCTATAAACACTGTACACATGTTAAATATCCTGTTGAAGAAGGCTCCTGATACAATGAAATGACTTCCAGGCGCACTAAAAATTGTTTTACAATTTGATTCAAGTTGTTTGATTAGAATGGTAGAGAATTCAAGTTCTACATTATGACACAATGTTGTTGATCTACTGTAGGAGTCACTTCTAGAATCCTGTAGAACAGACACCCGACTAGGAAGCGCATTACATTATTTAACAGAACTGCTGATAAAGTTATTGACAGTATGATATGTGCTTTTCAAAATAATGATTTGTGATATTTTTTCTCCAATCATTCTTGCAAATCTAGTAGCTCAGTATGTCAGGCAGAAAACTTGTGAAGGTGGCAAAAGGCATGTAAGTCATTGATTCGATTTTCTAAGGAAAAATGTTAATTACCATAAAGTGATTGTACACTATAAATGTAAAGAATATTGAATTGCATTATTTTATGTGCTTTTAAGTCTGGTCATTGGTCATTTTCTCTTCACACACTGTCTGAGGCTAACTCTGATGCTTCACATTTTGAGTCTGCTTCAGTTGCCTTGGTATACAAAGCTTGTAAAGACAGGAAAGATAATCAAAGTTATTAAATATAATTTAATATGTGAGGAAAATGTCAACATTCATGAAGAGTGATTCGTACAGTGAAAATCCATAATACATAATTAGAGTGTTAAGTGCTATTCTTAATGGCCTTTCATCCTTTTCTCTTCACATACTCCTTGAGACCACTGCAAGAACTCAAGTTGGACAGCAGAAAGCTTGTGAAGGCAAAAAAGGTAACGTTATTAAATACAGTTTGATACAGAGTGGCATTATGTTCCAAATTTCATAGTGAGTGATGTCGTGAGTTTTCACATTTTTTACTCAAAGTGCATAAGTAGCTAAATTGGTATGTATCATTTTTCTTCAAATATTGTTTCAGCCCATCTCAAGTTCAAAGTTCAAAGTTCAAAAAGGTTTTATTGTCATTTCGGCTATATACGAGTACACAAAAAAAATGAGACAATGTTCCTCCAGGACCATGGTGCAACACAAAACAACAGTGCAACAGACAACATGCTACACAAGTGCAAACAGTCCAATATAGTGCAAAAATGTCATTAAATAAACAATAATAAATACAGAACAGGACAAATCCAAAATGAGTAGACAGTGCAATTATTTAGTGCAGTACACAGTACTGGGAATATGTAAAGTGAGTTGTGCATAGGAGTCAGTGACATGCTACACTGAACATAGCAGTCACCGATAGGAGCCAGAACAGTTCAGAGTAAAGTGCTGGTTTAGTACAGTACTCTAGCAGCAAGTAGGATAATGTGCAAGACTGCAACAGGAGTGCATAGTTTATTTGTGTGAGGTTTGACTTAAGCACTAGTCCAATGCAAAACAATGTGTCAGTGTGTGTATAGATATGTATGTGTGTGTGTGTGTGTGTGTGTGTGACTGTGTATAAGCATGTATAAAATTGCCGATTTTCGAATCTGAATTGGAATTTGAACATGATTAGTACATGATTAGAGGACACAGGCAGCTTTTCAAGATGAAGAAAGTTAATCAAAGAGAGTCAATAACAACATGATATGTACATAAATGTTCTTTACTAAATGTTAGTTGATAAAAAAAAATTGTCAATGATTTAGTGTATGGGAAGTGCTATTCTGAATGGTCATTTGGCATTTTCTCTTCATATACTGTATGAGTCCACCTCTTGGACCTCAGTGCAGTGTTAAGAAAGCCGAGGCTGTGAAGACCAAAGAAAGGTACTGAAAGTTATTAATTGCAATATAATATGTATGAAAAATATGTTTATGAATAATGGCAATGAATGCTATGAATTTTCACAAATTTAAAGGATCTTAGTCTCTCTTCATATATGGTTTGGGTCTACCTCTAATACAGAAAACAGCAACCAGACAGCTCTTTGAAGTTTTTAGGACTTCATCAACACCACTGAATAAAGTAAGATGTTTGAGGAACATATGGCCATTGTTGAATAATATGAAATATGCAGTTTCAGCGTTTTAACATAAATGTCCATTCGGCATAGCACACAATATACTTTGTCATTTTCTCTTCACATACTCTTTGAGCCCAACTCCAGAAACGTAGTGGGCAAGGAGAAACCTTGGGACGCCAAAGCAAAGGTAATCAGAATATCATGATTCTTGAGTAGTGATTCATACTATGAAAGTTCAGAATGCCCACTACAAAGTTAAGTGCAATTCTGTATGGCCATTCTTTACGTTTTGTTCACATGCTGCTTGAGTCCACTTCAAGAACCTCAAGATGGAAAGCCGAACGCTTGTGAAATCAAAAAAGGTAAAGTTGTTGAATACAATTTGTTCTTTGAGGGCAATATGTTCATTACTGAAAAGTTGATAGATTTCATGACTTATCTCCAAGGAATCTGCTAACTTTACCTCATTGAGATCAGTATATATCAAATAGGAAGCTTGTAAAAATGAAAACTGTATCAGAGACCTTGAATACAAATTAGGTAAGGAAGACATTAATTACCCATTGGTCATTTGGCACTTTGTCTTGACATACTATTTCAAGTTCAAGTTCAAAATCTTTTATTGTCATTTCAGCTATATACAAGTACACAACAAAAACGAGACAATGTTCCTCCAGGACCATAGTGCAACACAAAACAACAGTGTAACAGACAACATGCTACACAAGTGCAAACAGTCCAATATAGTGCAAAAATGTCATTAAATAAACAATAATAAATACAGAACGGGACAAATACAAAATGAGTAGACAGTGCAATTATTTAGTGCAGTACACAGTACTGCGAATATGTAAAGTGAGTTGTGCATAGGAGTCAGTGACATGCTACACTGAACATAGCAGTCACCGATAGGAGCCAGAACAGTTCAGAGTACAGTGCTGGTTTAGTACAGTACTCTAGCAGCAAGTAGGATAATGTGCAAGACTGCAACAGGAGTGCATAGTTTATTTGTGTGAGGTTTGACTTAAGCACTAGTCCAATGCAAAACAATGTGTGAGTGTGTGTATAGATATGTATGTGTGTGTGTGTGTGTGTGTGTGACTGTGTATAAGCATGTATAAAATTGCCGATTTTGGAATCTGAATTGGAATTTGAACATGATTAGTACATGATTAGAGGACACAGGCAACTTTTCAAGATGAAGAAAGTTAATCAAAGAGAGTCAATAACCACATGATATGTACATAAATGTTCTTTACTAAATGTTAGTTGATAAAAAAAAATTGTCAATGATTTAGTGTATGGGAAGTGCTATTCTGAATGGTCATTTGGCATTTTCTCTTCATATACTGTATGAGTCCACCTCTTGGACCTCAGTGCTGTGTTAAGAAAACCGAGGCTGTGAAGAACAAAGAAAGGTACTGAAAGTTATTAATTGCAATATAATATGTATGAAAAATATGTTTATGAATAATGGCAATGAATGCTATGAATTTTCACAAATTTAAAGGATCTTAGTCTCTCTTCATATATGGTTTGGGTCTACCTCTAATACAGAAAACGGCAACCAGACAGCTCTTTGAAGTTTTTGGGATTTCATCAGCACCTCTGAAAAAAGTAAGATGTTTGAGGAACATATGGCCATTGTTGAATAATATGAAATATGCAGTTTCGGCGTTTTAACATAAATGTCCATTCAGCATAGCACACAATATACTTTGTCATTTTCTCTTCACATACTCTTTGAGCCCAACTCCAGAAACGTAGTGGGCAGGGAGAAACCTTGGGACGCCAAAGCAAAGGTAATCAGAATATCATGATTCTTGAGTAGTGATTCATGCTATGAAAGTTCAGAATGCCCACTACAAAGTTAAGTGCAATTCTGTATGGCCATTCTTTATGTTTTGTTCACATGCTGCTTGAGTCCACATCAAGAACCTCAAGATGGAAAGCCGAACGCTTGTGAAATCAAAAAAGGTAAAGTTGTTGAATACAATTTGTTCTTTGAGGGCAATATGTTCATTTCTGAAAAGTTGATAGATATCATGACTTATCTCCAAGGAATCTGCTAATTTTACCTCAGTGAGATCAGTATATATCAAATAGGAAGCTTTTTAAAATGAAAACTGTATCAGAGACCTTGAATGCAAAACTGTTAAGGAATACATTAATTACCCATTGGTCATTTGGCACTTTGTCTTGACATACTATTTCAAGTTAAGGTTCAAAGTCTTTTATTGTAATTTCAGCTATATACATATACACAACAAAAATGAGACAATGTTCCTCCAGGACCATGGTGCAACACAAAACAACAGTGCAACAGACAACATGCTACACAAGTGCAAACAGTCCAATAGAGTGGAAAAATGTCATTAAATAAAAAATAATAAATACAGAACAGGACAAATACAAAATGAGTAGACAGTGCAAGTATTTAGTGCAGTACACAGTCCTGGGAATATGTAAAGTGAGTTGTGCATAGTAGTCAGTGACATGCTACAATGAACATAGCAGTCACCGGTAGTAGCCAGAAGAGTTCAGAGTACAATTTTAGATTAGTACTGTACTCTAGCAGCAAGTAGGATAATGTGCAAGACTGCAACAGGAGTGCATAGTTTATTTGTGTGAGGTTTGACTTCAGCACTAGTCCAATGCAAAACAATGTGTGAGTGTGTGTATAGATATGTATGTGTGTGTGTGTGTGTGTGTGTGTGTGTGTGTGTGTGTGTGTGTGTGTGTGTGTGTGTGTGTGTGTGACTGTGTATAAGCATGTATAAAATTGCCGATTTTGGAATCTGAATTGGAACATGATTAGTACATGATTAGAGGAAACAGGCAGCTTTTTAAGATGAAGAAAGTTAATCAAAGAGAGTCAATAACAACATGATATGTACATAAATTTTCTTTACTAAATGTTAGTTGATAAAAAAAAATTGTCAATGATTTAGTGTATGGGAAGTGCTATTCTGAAAGGTCATTTGGCATTTTCTCTTCATATACTGTATGAGTCCACCTCTTGGACCTCAGTGCAGTGTTAAGAAAGCCGAGGCTGTGAACAACAAAGAAAGGTACTGAAAGTTAGTAATTGCAATATAATATGTATGAAAAATATGTTTATGAATAATGGCAATGATTGCTATGAATTTTCACAAATTTAAAGTATCTTTGTCTCTCTTCATATATAGTTTGGGTCTACCTCTAATACAGAAAACGGCAACCAGACAGCTCTTTGAAGTTTTTGGGATTTCATCAGCACCTCTGAAAAAAGTAAGATGTTTGAGGAACATATGGCCATTGTTGAATAATATGAAATATGCAGTTTCGGCGTTTTAGCATAAATGTCCATTCAGCATAGCACACAATATACTTTGTCATTTTCTCTTCACATACTCTTTGAGCCCAACTCCAGAAACGTAGTGGGCAGGGACAAACCTTGGGACGCCAAAGCAAAGGTAATCAGAATATCATGATTCTTGAGTAGTGATTCATGCTATGAAAGTTCAGAATGCCCACTACAAAGTTAAGTGCAATTCTGTATGGCCATTCTTTATGTTTTGTTCACATGCTGCTTGAGTCCACATCAAGAACCTCAAGATGGAAAGCCGAACGCTTGTGAAATCAAAAAAGGTAAAGTTGTTGAATACAATTTGTTCTTTGAGGGCAATATGTGCATTTCTGAAAAGTTGATAGATATCATGACTTATCTCCAAGGAATCTGCTAATTTTACCTCAGTGAGATCAGTATATATCAAATAGGAAGCTTTTTAAAATGAAAACTGTATCAGAGACCTTGAATGCAAAACTGGTAAGGAAGACATTAATTACCCATTGGTCATTTGGCACTTTGTCTTGACATACTATTTCAAGTTAAGGTTCAAAGTCTTTTATTATAATTTCAGCTATATACATATACACAAGAAAAATGAGACAATGTTCCTCCAGGACCATGGTGCAACACAAAACAACAGTGCAACAGACAACATGCTACACAAGTGCAAACAGTCCAATAGAGTGCAAAAATGTCATTAAATAAAAAATAATAAATACAGAACAGGACAAATACAAAATGAGTAGACAGTGCAAGTATTTAGTGCAGTACACAGTCCTGGGAATATGTAAAGTGAGTTGTGCATAGTAGTCAGTGACATGCTACAATGAACATAGCAGTCACCGGTAGTAGCCAGAAGAGTTCAGAGTACAATTTTAGATTAGTACTGTACTCTAGCAGCAAGTAGGATAATGTGCAAGACTGCAACAGGAGTGCATAGTTTATTTGTGTGAGGTTTGACTTCAGCACTAGTCCAATGCAAAACAATGTGTGAGTGTGTGTATAGATATGTATGTGTGTGTGTGTGTGTGTGTTTGTGTGTGTGTGTGTGTGTGACTGTGTATAAGCATGTATAAAATTGCCGATTTTGGAATCTGAATTGGAACATGATTAGTACATGATTAGAGGAAACAGGCAGCTTTTTAAGATGAAGAAAGTTAATCAAAGAGAGTCAATAACAACATGATATGTACATAAATTTTCTTTACTAAATGTTAGTTGATAAAAAAAAATTGTCAATGATTTAGTGTATGGGAAGTGCTATTCTGAAAGGTCATTTGGCATTTTCTCTTCATATACTGTATGAGTCCACCTCTTGGACCTCAGTGCAGTGTTAAGAAAGCCGAGGCTGTGAACAACAAAAAAAGGTACTGAAAGTTAGTAATTGCAATATAATATGTATGAAAAATATGTTTATGAATAATGGCAATGATTGCTATGAATTTTCACAAATTTAAAGTATCTTTGTCTCTCTTCATATATAGTTTGGGTCTACCTCTAATACAGAAAACGGCAACCAGACAGCTCTTTGAAGTTTTTGGGATTTCATCAGCACCTCTGAAAAAAGTAAGATGTTTGAGGAACATATGGCCATTGTTGAATAATATGAAATATGCAGTTTCGGCGTTTTAACATAAATGTCCATTCAGCATAGCATACAATATACTTTGTCATTTTCTCTTCACATACTCTTTGAGCCCAACTCCAGAAACGTAGTGGGCAAGGAGAAACCTTGGGACGCCAAAGCAAAGGTAATCAGAATATCATGATTCTTGAGTAGTTATTCATACTATGAAAGTTCAGAATGCCCACTACAAAGTTAAGTGCAATTCTGTATGGCCATTCTTCATGTTTTGTTCACATGCTGCTTGAGTCCACATCAAGAACCTCAAGATGGAAAGCCGAACGCTTGTGAAATCAAAAAAGGTAAAGTTGTTGAATACAATTTGTTCTTTGAGGGCAATATGTTCATTTCTGAAAAGTTGATAGATATCATGACTTATCTCCAAGGAATCTGCTAACTTTACCTCAGTGAGATCAGTATATATCAAATAGGAAGCTTTTAAAAATGAAAACTGTATCAGAGACCTTGAATGCAAAATTGGTAAGGAAGACATTAATTATTCATTGCTCATTTTGCACTTTGTCTTGACATACTATTTCAAGTTCAAGTTCAAAATATTTTATTATAATTTCAGCTATATACAATTACACAACAAAAACGAGACAATGTTCCTCCAGGACCATGGTGCAACACAAAACAACAGTGCAACAGACAACATGCTACACAAGTGCAAACAGTCCAATATAGTGCAAAAATGTCATTAAATAAACAATAATAAATACAGAACAGGACAAATACAAAATGAGTAGACAGTGCAATTATTTAGTGCAGTACACAGTCCTGGGAATATGTAAAGTGAGTTGTGCATAGGAGTCAGTGACATGCTACACTGAACATAGCAGTCACCGGTAGTAGCCAGAAGAGTTCAGAGTACAATTTTAGATTAGTACAGTACTCTAGCAGCAAGTAGGATAATGTGCAAGACTGCAACAGGAGTGCATAGTTTATTTGTGTGAGGTTTGACTTCAGCACTAGTCCAATGCAAAACAATGTGTGAGTGTGTTTATAGATTTGTATTTATGTATATGTGTGTGTGTGTTTGTGTGTGTGTATAAGCATTTATAAAAGTGCCGATTTTGGATTCTGAATTGGAACATGATTAGTACATGATTAGAGGACACAGGCAGCTTTTTAATATGAAGAAAGTTAATCAAAGAGAGTCAATAACAACATGATATGTACATAAATGTTCTTTACTAAATGTTAGTTGATAAAAATAATTGTCAATGATTTAGTGTATGGGAAGTGCTATTCTGAATGCTCCTTTGGCATTTTCTCTTCATATACTGTATGAGTCCACCTCTTGGACCTCAGTGCAGTGTTAAGAAAGCCGAGGCTGTGAACAACAAAGAAAGGTACTGAAAGTTAGTAATTGCAATATAATATGTATGAAAAATATGTTTATGAATAATGGCAATGATTGCTATGAATTTTCACAAATTTAAAGTATCTTTGTCTCTCTTCATATATAGTTTGGGTCTACCTCTAATACAGAAAACGGCAACCAGACAGCTCTTTGAAGTTTTTGGGATTTCATCAGCACCTCTGAAAAAAGTAAGATGTTTGAGGAACATATGGCCATTGTTGAATAATATGAAATATGCAGTTTCGGCGTTTTAACATAAATGTCCATTCAGCATAGCATACAATATACTTTGTCATTTTCTCTTCACATACTCTTTGAGCCCAACTCCAGAAACGTAGTGGGCAAGGAGAAACCTTGGGACGCCAAAGCAAAGGTAATCAGAATATCATGATTCTTGAGTAGTTATTCATACTATGAAAGTTCAGAATGCCCACTACAAAGTTAAGTGCAATTCTGTATGGCCATTCTTCATGTTTTGTTCACATGCTGCTTGAGTCCACATCAAGAACCTCAAGATGGAAAGCCGAACGCTTGTGAAATCAAAAAAGGTAAAGTTGTTGAATACAATTTGTTCTTTGAGGGCAATATGTTCATTTCTGAAAAGTTGATAGATATCATGACTTATCTCCAAGGAATCTGCTAACTTTACCTCAGTGAGATCAGTATATATCAAATAGGAAGCTTTTAAAAATGAAAACTGTATCAGAGACCTTGAATGCAAAATTGGTAAGGAAGACATTAATTATTCATTGCTCATTTTGCACTTTGTCTTGACATACTATTTCAAGTTCAAGTTCAAAATATTTTATTATAATTTCAGCTATATACAATTACACAACAAAAACGAGACAATGTTCCTCCAGGACCATGGTGCAACACAAAACAACAGTGCAACAGACAACATGCTACACAAGTGCAAACAGTCCAATATAGTGCAAAAATGTCATTAAATAAACAATAATAAATACAGAACAGGACAAATACAAAATGAGTAGACAGTGCAATTATTTAGTGCAGTACACAGTCCTGGGAATATGTAAAGTGAGTTGTGCATAGGAGTCAGTGACATGCTACACTGAACATAGCAGTCACCGGTAGTAGCCAGAAGAGTTCAGAGTACAATTTTAGATTAGTACAGTACTCTAGCAGCAAGTAGGATAATGTGCAAGACTGCAACAGGAGTGCATAGTTTATTTGTGTAAGGTTTGACTTCAGCACTAGTCCGATGCAAAACAATGTGTGAGTGTGTGTATAGATATGTATGTGTGTGTGTGTGTGTGTGTGTGTGTGTGTGTGTGTGACTGTGTATAAGCATGTATAAAATTGCCGATTTTGGAATCTGAATTGGAACATGATTAGTACATGATTAGAGGAAACAGGCAGCTTTTTAAGATGAAGAAAGTTAATCAAAGAGAGTCAATAACAACATGATATGTACATAAATTTTCTTTACTAAATGTTAGTTGATAAAAATAAAATTGTCAATGATTTAGTGTATGGGAAGTGCTATTCTGAATGGTCATTTGGCATTTTCTCTTCATATACTGTATGAGTCCACCTCTTGGACCTCAGTGCTGTGTTAAGAAAACCGAGGCTGTGAAGACCAAAGAAAGGTACTGAAAGTTATTAATTGCAATATAATATGTATGAAAAATATGTTTTTGAATAATGGCAATGAATGCTATGAATTTTCACAAATTTAAAGGATCTTAGTCTCTCTTCATATATGGTTTGGGTCTACCTCTAATACAGAAAACAGCAACCAGACAGCTCTTTGAAGTTTTTAGGACTTCATCAACACCACTGAATAAAGTAAGATGTTTGAGGAACATATGGCCATTGTTGAATAATATGAAATATGCAGTTTCATCGTTTTAACATAAATGTCCATTCGGCATAGCACACAATATACTTTGTCATTTTCTCTTCACATACTCTTTGAGCCCAACTCCAGAAACGTAGTGGGCAAGGAGAAACCTTGGGACGCCAAAGCAAAGGTAATCAGAATATCATGATTCTTGAGTAGTGATTCATACTATGAAAGTTCAGAATGCCCACTACAAAGTTAAGTGCAATTCTGTATGGCCATTCTTTATGTTTTGTTCACATGCTGCTTGAGTCCACATCAAGAACCTCAAGATGGAAAGCCGAACGCTTGTGAAATCAAAAAAGGTAAAGTTGTTGAATACAATTTGTTCTTTGAGGGCAATATGTTTATTTCTGAAAAGTTGATAGATATCATGACTTATCTCCAAGGAATCTGCTAACTTTACCTCAGTGAGATCAGTATATATCAAATAGGAAGCTTTTTAAAATGAAAACTGTATCAGAGACCTTGAATACAAATTAGGTAAGGAAGACATTAATTACCCATTGGTCATTTGGCACTTTGTCTTGACATACTATTTCAAGTTCAAGTTCAAAATCTTTTATTGTCATTTCAGCTATATACGAGTACACAACAAAAACGAGACAATGTTTCTCCAGGACCATGGTGCAACACAAAACAACAGTGCAACAGACAACATGCTACACAAGTGCAAACAGTCCAATATAGTGCAAAAATGTCATTAAATAAACAATAATAAATACAGAACAGGACAAATACAAAATTAGTAGACAGTGCAATTATTTAGTGCTGTACATAGTACTGGGAATATGTAAAGTGAGTTGTGCATAGGAGTCATTGACATGCTACACTGAACATAGCAGTCACCGATAGGAGCCAGAACAGTTCAGAGTACAGTGCTGGTTTAGTACAGTACTCTAGCAGCAAGTAGGATAATGTGCAAGACTGCAACAGGAGTGCATAGTTTATTTGTGTGAGGTTTGACTTAAGCACTAGTCCAATGCAAAACAATGTGTGAGTGTGTGTATAGATATGTATGTGTGTGTGTGTGTGTGTGTGTGACTGTGTATAAGCATGTATAAAATTGCCGATTTTGGAATCTGAATTGGAATTTGAACATGATTAGTACATGATTAGAGGACACAGGCAACTTTTCAAGATGAAGAAAGTTAATCAAAGAGAGTCAATAACCACATGATATGTACATAAATGTTCTTTACTAAATGTTAGTTGATAAAAAAAAATTGTCAATGATTTAGTGTATGGGAAGTGCTATTCTGAATGGTCATTTGGCATTTTCTCTTCATATACTGTATGAGTCCACCTCTTGGACCTCAGTGCTGTGTTAAGAAAACCGAGGCTGTGAAGAACAAAGAAAGGTACTGAAAGTTATTAATTGCAATATAATATGTATGAAAAATATGTTTATGAATAATGGCAATGAATGCTATGAATTTTCACAAATTTAAAGGATCTTAGTCTCTCTTCATATATGGTTTGGGTCTACCTCTAATACAGAAAACGGCAACCAGACAGCTCTTTGAAGTTTTTGGGATTTCATCAGCACCTCTGAAAAAAGTAAGATGTTTGAGGAACATATGGCCATTGTTGAATAATATGAAATATGCAGTTTCGGCGTTTTAACATAAATGTCCATTCAGCATAGCACACAATATACTTTGTCATTTTCTCTTCACATACTCTTTGAGCCCAACTCCAGAAACGTAGTGGGCAGGGAGAAACCTTGGGACGCCAAAGCAAAGGTAATCAGAATATCATGATTCTTGAGTAGTGATTCATGCTATGAAAGTTCAGAATGCCCACTACAAAGTTAAGTGCAATTCTGTATGGCCATTCTTTATGTTTTGTTCACATGCTGCTTGAGTCCACATCAAGAACCTCAAGATGGAAAGCCGAACGCTTGTGAAATCAAAAAAGGTAAAGTTGTTGAATACAATTTGTTCTTTGAGGGCAATATGTTCATTTCTGAAAAGTTGATAGATATCATGACTTATCTCCAAGGAATCTGCTAATTTTACCTCAGTGAGATCAGTATATATCAAATAGGAAGCTTTTTAAAATGAAAACTGTATCAGAGACCTTGAATGCAAAACTGTTAAGGAATACATTAATTACCCATTGGTCATTTGGCACTTTGTCTTGACATACTATTTCAAGTTAAGGTTCAAAGTCTTTTATTGTAATTTCAGCTATATACATATACACAACAAAAATGAGACAATGTTCCTCCAGGACCATGGTGCAACACAAAACAACAGTGCAACAGACAACATGCTACACAAGTGCAAACAGTCCAATAGAGTGGAAAAATGTCATTAAATAAAAAATAATAAATACAGAACAGGACAAATACAAAATGAGTAGACAGTGCAAGTATTTAGTGCAGTACACAGTCCTGGGAATATGTAAAGTGAGTTGTGCATAGTAGTCAGTGACATGCTACAATGAACATAGCAGTCACCGGTAGTAGCCAGAAGAGTTCAGAGTACAATTTTAGATTAGTACTGTACTCTAGCAGCAAGTAGGATAATGTGCAAGACTGCAACAGGAGTGCATAGTTTATTTGTGTGAGGTTTGACTTCAGCACTAGTCCAATGCAAAACAATGTGTGAGTGTGTGTATAGATATGTATGTGTGTGTGTGTGTGTGTGTTTGTGTGTGTGTGTGTGTGTGACTGTGTATAAGCATGTATAAAATTGCCGATTTTGGAATCTGAATTGGAACATGATTAGTACATGATTAGAGGAAACAGGCAGCTTTTTAAGATGAAGAAAGTTAATCAAAGAGAGTCAATAACAACATGATATGTACATAAATTTTCTTTACTAAATGTTAGTTGATAAAAAAAAATTGTCAATGATTTAGTGTATGGGAAGTGCTATTCTGAAAGGTCATTTGGCATTTTCTCTTCATATACTGTATGAGTCCACCTCTTGGACCTCAGTGCAGTGTTAAGAAAGCCGAGGCTGTGAACAACAAAGAAAGGTACTGAAAGTTAGTAATTGCAATATAATATGTATGAAAAATATGTTTATGAATAATGGCAATGATTGCTATGAATTTTCACAAATTTAAAGTATCTTTGTCTCTCTTCATATATAGTTTGGGTCTACCTCTAATACAGAAAACGGCAACCAGACAGCTCTTTGAAGTTTTTGGGATTTCATCAGCACCTCTGAAAAAAGTAAGATGTTTGAGGAACATATGGCCATTGTTGAATAATATGAAATATGCAGTTTCGGCGTTTTAACATAAATGTCCATTCAGCATAGCATACAATATACTTTGTCATTTTCTCTTCACATACTCTTTGAGCCCAACTCCAGAAACGTAGTGGGCAAGGAGAAACCTTGGGACGCCAAAGCAAAGGTAATCAGAATATCATGATTCTTGAGTAGTTATTCATACTATGAAAGTTCAGAATGCCCACTACAAAGTTAAGTGCAATTCTGTATGGCCATTCTTCATGTTTTGTTCACATGCTGCTTGAGTCCACATCAAGAACCTCAAGATGGAAAGCCGAACGCTTGTGAAATCAAAAAAGGTAAAGTTGTTGAATACAATTTGTTCTTTGAGGGCAATATGTTCATTTCTGAAAAGTTGATAGATATCATGACTTATCTCCAAGGAATCTGCTAACTTTACCTCAGTGAGATCAGTATATATCAAATAGGAAGCTTTTAAAAATGAAAACTGTATCAGAGACCTTGAATGCAAAATTGGTAAGGAAGACATTAATTATTCATTGCTCATTTTGCACTTTGTCTTGACATACTATTTCAAGTTCAAGTTCAAAATATTTTATTATAATTTCAGCTATATACAATTACACAACAAAAACGAGACAATGTTCCTCCAGGACCATGGTGCAACACAAAACAACAGTGCAACAGACAACATGCTACACAAGTGCAAACAGTCCAATATAGTGCAAAAATGTCATTAAATAAACAATAATAAATACAGAACAGGACAAATACAAAATGAGTAGACAGTGCAATTATTTAGTGCAGTACACAGTCCTGGGAATATGTAAAGTGAGTTGTGCATAGGAGTCAGTGACATGCTACACTGAACATAGCAGTCACCGGTAGTAGCCAGAAGAGTTCAGAGTACAATTTTAGATTAGTACAGTACTCTAGCAGCAAGTAGGATAATGTGCAAGACTGCAACAGGAGTGCATAGTTTATTTGTGTGAGGTTTGACTTCAGCACTAGTCCAATGCAAAACAATGTGTGAGTGTGTTTATAGATTTGTATTTATGTATATGTGTGTGTGTGTTTGTGTGTGTGTATAAGCATTTATAAAAGTGCCGATTTTGGATTCTGAATTGGAACATGATTAGTACATGATTAGAGGACACAGGCAGCTTTTTAATATGAAGAAAGCTAATCAAAGAGAGTCAATAACAACATGATATGTACATAAATGTTCTTTACTAAATGTTAGTTGATAAAAATAATTGTCAATGATTTAGTGTATGGGAAGTGCTATTCTGAATGGTCATTTGGCATTTTCTCTTCATATACTGTATGAGTCCACCTCTTGGACCTCAGTGCAGTGTTAAGAAAGCCGAGGCTGTGAACAACAAAGAAAGGTACTGAAAGTTAGTAATTGCAATATAATATGTATGAAAAATATGTTTATGAATAATGGCAATGATTGCTATGAATTTTCACAAATTTAAAGTATCTTTGTCTCTCTTCATATATAGTTTGGGTCTACCTCTAATACAGAAAACGGCAACCAGACAGCTCTTTGAAGTTTTTGGGATTTCATCAGCACCTCTGAAAAAAGTAAGATGTTTGAGGAACATATGGCCATTGTTGAATAATATGAAATATGCAGTTTCGGCGTTTTAACATAAATGTCCATTCAGCATAGCATACAATATACTTTGTCATTTTCTCTTCACATACTCTTTGAGCCCAACTCCAGAAACGTACTGGGCAAGGAGAAACCTTGGGACGCCAAAGCAAAGGTAATCAGAATATCATGATTCTTGAGTAGTTATTCATACTATGAAAGTTCAGAATGCCCACTACAAAGTTAAGTGCAATTCTGTATGGCCATTCTTCATGTTTTGTTCACATGCTGCTTGAGTCCACATCAAGAACCTCAAGATGGAAAGCCGAACGCTTGTGAAATCAAAAAAGGTAAAGTTGTTGAATACAATTTGTTCTTTGAGGGCAATATGTTCATTTCTGAAAAGTTGATAGATATCATGACTTATCTCCAAGGAATCTGCTAACTTTACCTCAGTGAGATCAGTATATATCAAATAGGAAGCTTTTAAAAATGAAAACTGTATCAGAGACCTTGAATGCAAAATTGGTAAGGAAGACATTAATTATTCATTGCTCATTTTGCACTTTGTCTTGACATACTATTTCAAGTTCAAGTTCAAAATATTTTATTATAATTTCAGCTATATACAATTACACAACAAAAACGAGACAATGTTCCTCCAGGACCATGGTGCAACACAAAACAACAGTGCAACAGACAACATGCTACACAAGTGCAAACAGTCCAATATAGTGCAAAAATGTCATTAAATAAACAATAATAAATACAGAACAGGACAAATACAAAATGAGTAGACAGTGCAATTATTTAGTGCAGTACACAGTCCTGGGAATATGTAAAGTGAGTTGTGCATAGGAGTCAGTGACATGCTACACTGAACATAGCAGTCACCGGTAGTAGCCAGAAGAGTTCAGAGTACAATTTTAGATTAGTACAGTACTCTAGCAGCAAGTAGGATAATGTGCAAGACTGCAACAGGAGTGCATAGTTTATTTGTGTAAGGTTTGACTTCAGCACTAGTCCGATGCAAAACAATGTGTGAGTGTGTGTATAGATATGTATGTGTGTGTGTGTGTGTGTGTGTGTGTGTGTGTGTGTGACTGTGTATAAGCATGTATAAAATTGCCGATTTTGGAATCTGAATTGGAACATGATTAGTACATGATTAGAGGAAACAGGCAGCTTTTTAAGATGAAGAAAGTTAATCAAAGAGAGTCAATAACAACATGATATGTACATAAATTTTCTTTACTAAATGTTAGTTGATAAAAATAAAATTGTCAATGATTTAGTGTATGGGAAGTGCTATTCTGAATGGTCATTTGGCATTTTCTCTTCATATACTGTATGAGTCCACCTCTTGGACCTCAGTGCTGTGTTAAGAAAACCGAGGCTGTGAAGACCAAAGAAAGGTACTGAAAGTTATTAATTGCAATATAATATGTATGAAAAATATGTTTTTGAATAATGGCAATGAATGCTATGAATTTTCACAAATTTAAAGGATCTTAGTCTCTCTTCATATATGGTTTGGGTCTACCTCTAATACAGAAAACAGCAACCAGACAGCTCTTTGAAGTTTTTAGGACTTCATCAACACCACTGAATAAAGTAAGATGTTTGAGGAACATATGGCCATTGTTGAATAATATGAAATATGCAGTTTCATCGTTTTAACATAAATGTCCATTCGGCATAGCACACAATATACTTTGTCATTTTCTCTTCACATACTCTTTGAGCCCAACTCCAGAAACTTAGTGGGCAAGGAGAAACCTTGGGACGCCAAAGCAAAGGTAATCAGAATATCATGATTCTTGAGTAGTGATTCATACTATGAAAGTTCAGAATGCCCACTACAAAGTTAAGTGCAATTCTGTATGGCCATTCTTTATGTTTTGTTCACATGCTGCATGAGTCCACATCAAGAACCTCAAGATGGAAAGCCGAACGCCCTGTGAAATCAAAAAAGGTAAAGTTGTTGAATACAATTTGTTCTTTGAGGGCAATATGTTCATTACTGAAAAGTTGATAGATTTCATGACTTATCTCCAAGGAATCTGCTAACTTTACCTCATTGAGATCAGTATATATCAAATAGGAAGCTTGTAAAAATGAAAACTGTATCAGAGACCTTGAATACAAATTAGGTAAGGAAGACATTAATTACCCATTGGTCATTTGGCACTTTGTCTTGACATACTATTTCAAGTTCAAGTTCAAAATCTTTTATTGTCATTTCAGCTATATACAACAACACAACAAAAACGAGACAATGTTCCTCCAGGACCATAGTGCAACACAAAACAACAGTGTAACAGACAACATGCTACACAAGTGCAAACAGTCCAATATAGTGCAAAAATGTCATTAAATAAACAATAATAAATACAGAACAGGACAAATACAAAATGAGTAGACAGTGCAATTATTTAGTGCAGTACACAGTACTGGGAATATGTAAAGTGAGTTGTGCATAGGAGTCAGTGACATGCTACACTGAACATAGCAGTCACCGATAGGAGCCAGAACAGTTCAGAGTACAGTGCTGGTTTAGTACAGTACTCTAGCAGCAAGCAGGATAATGTGCAAGACTGCAACAGGAGTGCATAGTTTATTTGTGTGAGGTTTGACTTCAGCACTAGTCCAATGCAAAACAATGTGTGAGTGTGTTTATAGATTTGTATTTATGTATGTGTGTGTGGGTGTGTGTGTGTGTGTGTGTGTGTGTGTGTGTGTGTATAAGCATTTATAAAAGTGCCGATTTTGGATTCTGAATTGGAACATGATTAGTACATGATTAGAGGACACAGGCAGCTTTTTAATATGAAGAAGGTTAATCAAAGAGAGTCAATAACAACATAATATGTACATAAATGTTCTTTACTAAATGTTAGTTGATAAAAAAAATTGTCAATGATTTAGTGTATGGGAAGTGCTATTCTGAATGGTCATTTGGCATTTTCTCTTCATATACTGTATGAGTCCACCTCTTGGACCTCAGTGCAGTGTTAAGAAAGCCGAGGCTGTGAAGACCAAAGAAAGGTACTGAAAGTTATTAATTGCAATATAATATGTATGAAAAATATGTTTATGAATAATGGCAATGAATGCTATGAATTTTCACAAATTTAAAGGATCTTAGTCTCTCTTCATATAAGGTTTGGTTCTACCTCTAATACAGAAAACAGCAACCAGACAGCTCTTTGAAGGTTCTAGGACTTCATCAACACCACTGAATAAAGTAAGATGTTTGAGGAACATATGGCCATTGTTGAATAATAGGAAATATGCAGTTTCAGCTTTTTAACATAAATGTCCATTCAGCATAGCACACAATATACTTTGTCATTTTCTCTTCACATACTCTTTGAGCCCAACTCCAGAAACGTAGTGGGCAAGGAGAAACCTTGGGACGCCAAAGCAAAGGTAATCAGAATATCATGATTCTTGAGTAGTGATTCATACTATGAAAGTTCAGAATGTCCACTACAAAGTTAAGTGCAATTCTGTATGGCTATTCTTTATGTTTTGTTCACATGCTGCTTAAGTCCACATCAAGAACCTCAAGATGGAAAGCCGAACGCTTGTGAAATCAAAAAAGGTAAATTTGTTGAATACAATTTGTTATTTGAGGACAATGTGTTCCTTGCTGAAAAGTTGATAGATTTCATGACTTATCTCCATGGAATCTGCTAACTTTACCTCATTGAGATCAGTATATATCAAATAGGAAGCTTGTAAAAATGAAAACTGTATCAGAGACCTTGAATACAAATTAGGTAAGGAAGACATTAATTACCCATTGGTCATTTGGCACTTTGTCTTGACATACTATTTCAAGTTCAAGTTCAAAATCTTTTATTGTCATTTCAGCTATATACAAGTACACAACAAAAACGAGACAATGTTCCTCCAGGACCATGGTGCAACACAAAACAACAGTGCAACAGACAACATGCTACACAAGTGCAAACAGTCCAATATAGTGCAAAAATGTCATTAAATATACAATAATAAATACAGAACAGGACAAATATAAAATGAGTAGACAGTGCAATTATTTAGTGCAGTACACAGTACTGGGAATATGTAAAGTGAGTTGTGCATAGGAGTCAGTGACATGCTACACTGAACATAGCAGTCACCGATAGGAGCCAGAACAGTTCAGAGTACAGTGCTGGTTTAGTACAGTACTCTAGCAGCAAGTAGGATAATGTGCAAGACTTCAACAGGAGTGCATTGTTTATTTGTGTGAGGTTTGACTTAAGCACTAGTCCAATGCAAAACAATGTGTGAGTGTGTGTATAGATATGTATGTGTGTGTGTGTGTGTGTGTGGGTGTGTGACTGTGTATAAGCATGTATAAAATTGCCGATTTTGGAATCTGAATTGGAATTTGAACATGATTAGTACATGATTAGAGGACACAGGCAGCTTTTTAAGATGAAGAAAGTTAATCAAAGAGAGTCAATAACAACATGATATGTACATAAATGTTCTTTACTAAATGTTAGTTGATAAAAAAAAATTGTCAATGATTTAGTATATGGGAAGTGCTATTCTGAATGGTCATTTGGCATTTTCTCTTCATATACTGTATGAGTCCACCTCTTGGACCTCAGTGCTGTGTTAAGAAAACCGAGGCTGTGAAGACCAAAGAAAGGTACTGAAAGTTATTAATTGCAATATAATATGTATGAAAAATATGTTTATGAATAATGGCAATGAATGCTATGAATTTTCACAAATTTAAAGGATCTTAGTCTCTCTTCATATATGGTTTGGGTCTACCTCTAATACAGAAAACAGCAACCAGACAGCTCTTTGAAGTTTTTAGGACTTCATCAACACCACTGAATAAAGTAAGATGTTTGAGGAACATATGGCCATTGTTGAATAATATGAAATATGCAGTTTCAGCGTTTTAACATAAATGTCCATTCGGCATAGCACACAATATACTTTGTCATTTTCTCTTCACATACTCTTTGAGCCCAACTCCAGAAACTTAGTGGGCAAGGAAAAACCTTGGGACGCCAAAGCAAAGGTAATCAGAATATCATGATTCTTGAGTAGTGATTCATACTATGAAAGTTCAGAATGCCCACTACAAAGTTAAGTGCAATTTTGTATGGCCATTCTTTATGTTTTGTTCACATGCTGCATGAGTCCACATCAAGAACCTCAAGATGGAAAGCCGAACGCCCTGTGAAATCAAAAAAGGTAAAGTTGTTGAATACAATTTGTTCTTTGAGGGCAATATGTTCATTACTGAAAAGTTGATAGATTTCATGACTTATCTCCAAGGAATCTGCTAACTTTACCTCATTGAGATCAGTATATATCAAATAGGAAGCTTGTAAAAATGAAAACTGTATCAGAGACCTTGAATACAAATTAGGTAAGGAAGACATTAATTACCCATTGGTCATTTGGCACTTTGTCTTGACATACTATTTCAAGTTCAAGTTCAAAATCTTTTATTGTCATTTCAGCTATATACAACAACACAACAAAAACGAGACAATGTTCCTCCAGGACCATAGTGCAACACAAAACAACAGTGTAACAGACAACATGCTACACAAGTGCAAACAGTCCAATATAGTGCAAAAATGTCATTAAATAAACAATAATAAATACAGAACAGGACAAATACAAAATGAGTAGACAGTGCAATTATTTAGTGCAGTACACAGTACTGGGAATATGTAAAGTGAGTTGTGCATAGGAGTCAGTGACATGCTACACTGAACATAGCAGTCACCGATAGGAGCCAGAACAGTTCAGAGTACAGTGCTGGTTTAGTACAGTACTCTAGCAGCAAGCAGGATAATGTGCAAGACTGCAACAGGAGTGCATAGTTTATTTGTGTGAGGTTTGACTTCAGCACTAGTCCAATGCAAAACAATGTGTGAGTGTGTTTATAGATTTGTATTTATGTATGTATGTGTGTGTGGGTGTGTGTGTGGGTGTGTGTGTGTGTGTGTGTGTGTGTGTGTGTGTGTGTGTATAAGCATTTATAAAAGTGCCGATTTTGGATTCTGAATTGGAACATGATTAGTACATGATTAGAGGACACAGGCAGCTTTTTAATATGAAGAAAGTTAATCAAAGAGAGTCAATAACAACATGATATGTACATAAATGTTCTTTACTAAATGTTAGTTGATAAAAAAAATTGTCAATGATTTAGTGTATGGGAAGTGCTATTCTGAATGGTCATTTGGCATTTTCTCTTCATATACTGTATGAGTCCACCTCTTGGACCTCAGTGCAGTGTTAAGAAAGCCGAGGCTGTGAAGACCAAAGAAAGGTACTGAAAGTTATTAATTGCAATATAATATGTATGAAAAATATGTTTATGAATAATGGCAATGAATGCTATGAATTTTCACAAATTTAAAGGATCTTAGTCTCTCTTCATATATGGTTTGGGTCTACCTCTAATACAGAAAACGGCAACCAGACAGCTCTTTGAAGTTTTTGGGATTTCATCAGCACCTCTGAATAAAGTAAGATGTTTGAGCAACATATGGCCATTGTTGAATAATATGAAATTTGCAGTTTCAGCTTTTTAACATAAATGTCCATTCGGCATAGCACACAATATACTTTGTCATTTTCTCTTCACATACTCTTTGAGCCCAACTCCAGAAACGTAGTGGGCAAGGAGAAACCTTGGGACGCCAAAGCAAAGGTAATCAGAATATCATGATTCTTGAGTAGTGATTCATACTATGAAAGTTCAGAATGCCCACTACAAAGTTAAGTGCAATTCTGTATGGCCATTCTTTATGTCTTGTTCACATGCTGCTTGAGTCCACATCAAGAACCTCAAGATGGAAAGCCGAACGCTTGTGAAATCAAAAAAGGTAAAGTTGTTGAATACAATTTGTTCTTTGAGGGCAATATGTTCATTTCTGAAAAGTTGATAGATATCATGACTTATCTCCAAGGAATCTGCTAACTTTACCTCAGTGAGATCAGTATATATCAAATAGTAAGCTTTTAAAAATGAAAACTGTATCAGAGACCTTGAATGTAAAATTGGTAAGGAAGACATTAATTATTCATTGCTCATTTGGCACTTTGTCTTGACATACTATTTCAAGTTCAAGTTCAAAATATTTTATTATCATTTCAGCTATATACAAGTACACAACAAAAATGAGACAATGTTCCTCCAGGACCATGGTGCAACACAAAACAACAGTGCAACAGACAACATGCTACACAAGTGCAAACAGTCCAATATAGTGCAAAAATGTCATTAAATAAAAAATAATAAATACAGAACAGGACAAATACAAAATGAGTAGACAGTGCAATTATTTAGTGCAGAACACAGTCCTGGGAATATGTATAGTGAGTTGTGCATAGTAGTCAGTGACATGCTACAATGAACATAGCAGTCACCGGTAGTAGCCAGAAGAGTTCAGAGTACAATTTTAGATTAGTACAGTACTCTAGCAGCAAGTCGGATAATGTGCAAGACTGCAACAGGAGTGCATAGTTTATTTGTGTGAGGTTTGACTTCAGCACTTGTCCAATGCAAAACAATGTGTGAGTGTGTGTATAGATATGTGTGTGTGTGTGTGTGTGTGTGTGTGTGTGTGTGTGTGTGTGTGTGTGTGAGACTGTGTATAAGCATGTATAAAATTGCCGATTTTGGAATCTGAATTGGAATTGGAACATGATTAGTACATGATTAGAGGACACAGGCAGCTTTTTAAGATGAAGAAGGTTAATCAAAGAGAGTCAACAGCTACATGATGTGTACATAAATGTTCTTTACTAAATGTTAGTTGATAAAAAAAAATGTCAACGATTTAAAGTATGGCAAGTGCTATTCTGAATGCTCCTTTGGCATTTTCTCTTCATATACTGTACGAGTCCACCTCTTGGACCTCCGTGCAGTGTTAAGAAAGCTGAGGCTGTGAAGAGCAAAGAAAGGTACTGAAAGTTATTAATTGCAATATAATATGTATGAAAAATATGTTTATGAATAATGGCAATGAATGCCATGAATTTTCACAGATTTAAAGTATCTTAGTCTCTCTTGATATATGGTTTGGGTCTACCTCTAATACAGAAAACAGCAACCAGACAGCTCTTTGAAGTTTTTAGGACTTCATCAGCACCATTGAATAAAGTAAGATGTTTGAGCAACATATGACCATTGTTGAATAATATGAAATATGCAGTTTCAGCGTTTTAACATAAATGTCCATTCAGCATAGCACACAATATACTTTGTCATTTTCTCTTCACATACTCTTTGAGCCCAACTCCAGAAACGTAATGGGCAAGGAAAAACCTTGGGACGCCAAAGCAAAGGTAATCAGAATATCATGATTCTTGAGTAGTGATTCATACTTTGAAAGTTCAGAATGCCCACTACAAAGTTAAGTGCAATTCTGTATGGCCATTCTTTATGTTTTGTTCACATGCTGCTTGAGTCCACATCAAGAACCTCAAGATGGAAAGCCGAACGCTTGTGAAATCAAAAAAGGTAAAGGTGTTGAATACAATTTGTTATTTGAGGGCAATATGTTCATTACTGAAAAGTTGATAGATTTCATGACTTATCGCCAAGGAATCTTCTAACTTTACCTCAGTGAGATCAGTATATATCAAATAGGAAGCTTGTAAAAATGAAAACTGTATCAGAGACCTCGAATACAAATTAGGTAAGGAAGACATTAATTACCCATTGGTCATTTGGCACTTTGTCTTGACATACTATTTCAAGTTCAAGTTCAAAATCTTTTATTGTCATTTCAGCTATATACAAGTACACAACAAAAACGAGACAATGTTCCTCCAGGACCATGGTGCAACACAAAACAACAGTGCAACAGACAACATTCTACACAAGTGCAAACAGTCCAATATAGTGCAAAAATGTCATTAAATAAACAATAATAAATACAGAACAGAACAAATCCAAAATGAGTAGACAGTGCAATTATTTAGTGCAGTACACAGTACTGGGAATATGTAAAGTGAGTTGTGCATAGGAGTCAGTGACATGCTACACTGAACATAGCAGTCACCGATAGGAGCCAGAACAGTTCAGAGTACAGTGCTGGTTTAGTACAGTACTCTAGCAGCAAGTAGGATAATGTGCAAGACTGCAACAGGAGTGCATAGTTTATTTGTGTGAGGTTTGACTTCAGCACTAGTCCAATGCAAAACAATGTGTGAGTGTGTGTATAGATATGTATGTATGTGTGTGTGTGTGTGTGTGTGTGTGTGTGTGTGTGTGTGTGTGTCTGTGTGTGACTGTGTATAAGCATGTATAAAATTTCCGATTTTGGATTCTGAATTGGAACATGATTAGTACATGATTAGAGGACACAGGCAGCTTTTTAAGATGAAGAAAGTTAATCAAAGAGAGTCAATAACAACATGATATGTACATAAATGTTCTTTACTAAATGTTAGTTGATAAAAAAATATTGTCAATGATTTAGTGTATGGCAAGTGCTATTCTGAAAGGTCATTTGGCATTTTCTCTTCATATACTGTATGAGTCCACCTCTTGGACCTCAGTGCAGTGTTAAGAAAGCTGAGGCTGTGAAGACCAAAGAAAGGTACTGAAAGTTATTAATTGCAATATAATATGTATGAAAAATATGTGTATGAATAATGGAAATGAATGCTATGAATTTTCACAAATTTAAAGGATCTTAGTCTCTCTTCATATATGGTTTGGGTCTACCTCTAATACAGAAAACGGCAACCAGACAGCTCTTTGAAGTTTTTGGGATTTCATCAGCACCTCTGAATAAAGTAAGATGTTTGAGCAACATATGGCCATTGTTGAATAATATGAAATTTGCAGTTTCAGCGTTTTAACATAAATGTCCATTCAGCATAGCACACAATATACTTTGTCATTTTCTCTTCACATACTCTTTGAGCCCAACTCCAGAAACGTAGTGGGCAAGGAAAAACCTTGGGACGCCAAAGCAAAGGTAATCAGATTATCATGATTCTTGAGTAGTTATTCATACTATGAAAGTTCAGAATGCCCACTACAAAGTTAAGTGCAATTCTGTATGGCCATTCTTTATGTTTTGTTCACATGCTGCTTGAGTCCACATCAAAAACCTCAAGATGGAAAGCCGAACGCTTGTGAAATCAAAAAAGGTAAATTTGTTGAATACAATTTGTTATTTGAGGGCAATATGTTCATTACTGAAAAGTTGATAGATTTCATGACTTATCTCCAAGGAATCTGCTAACTTTACCTCAGTGAGATCAGTATATATCAAATAGGAAGCTTGTAAAAATGAAAACTGTATCAGAGACCTTGAATGCAAAATTGGTAAGGAAGACATTAATTATTCATTGCTCATTTGGCACTTTGTCTTGACATACTATTTCAAGTTCAAGTTCAAAATATTTTATTATCATTTCAGCTATATACAAGTACACAACAAAAATGAGACAATGTTCCTCCAGGACCATGGTGCAACACAAAACAACAGTGCAACAGACAACATGCTACACAAGTGCAAACAGTCCAATATAGTGCAAAAATGTCATTAAATAAAAAATAATAAATACAGAACAGGACAAATACAAAATGAGTAGACAGTGCAATTATTTAGTGCAGAACACAGTCCTGGGAATATGTATAGTGAGTTGTGCATAGTAGTCAGTGACATGCTACACTGAACATAGCAGTCACCGGTAGTAGCCAGAACAGTTCAGAGTACAATTTTAGATTAGTACAGTACTCTAGCAGCAAGTCGGATAATGTGCAAGACTGCAACAGGAGTGCATAGTTTATTTGTGTGAGGTTTGACTTCAGCACTTGTCCAATGCAAAACAATGTGTGAGTGTGTGTATAGATGTGTGTGTGTGTGTGTGTGTGTGTGTGTGTGTGTGTGTGTGTGTGTGTGTGTGTGTGTGTGAGACTGTGTATAAGCATGTATAAAATTGCCGATTTTGGAATCTGAATTGGAATTGGAACATGATTAGTACATGATTAGAGGACACAGGCAGCTTTTTAAGATGAAGAAGGTTAATCAAAGAGAGTCAACAGCTACATGATGTGTACATAAATGTTCTTTACTAAATGTTAGTTGATAAAAAAAAATGTCAACGATTTAAAGTATGGCAAGTGCTATTCTGAATGCTCCTTTGGCATTTTCTCTTCATATACTGTACGAGTCCACCTCTTGGACCTCCGTGCAGTGTTAAGAAAGCTGAGGCTGTGAAGAGCAAAGAAAGGTACTGAAAGTTATTAATTGCAATATAATATGTATGAAAAATATGTTTATGAATAATGGCAATGAATGCCATTAATTTTCACAGATTTAAAGTATCTTAGTCTCTCTTCATATATGGTTTGGGTCTACCTCTAATACAGAAAACAGCAACCAGACAGCTCTTTGAAGTTTTTAGGACTTCATCAGCACCATTGAATAAAGTAAGATGTTTGAGCAACATATGGCCATTGTTGAATAATATGAAATATGCAGTTTCAGCGTTTTAACATAAATGTCCATTCAGCATAGCACACAATATACTTTGTCATTTTCTCTTCACATACTCTTTGAGCCCAACTCCAGAAACGTAATGGGCAAGGAAAAACCTTGGGACGCCAAAGCAAAGGTAATCAGAATATCATGATTCTTGAGTAGTGATTCATACTTTGAAAGTTCAGAATGCCCACTACAAAGTTAAGTGCAATTCTGTATGGCCATTCTTTATGTTTTGTTCACATGCTGCTTGAGTCCACATCAAGAACCTCAAGATGGAAAGCCGAACGCTTGTGAAATCAAAAAAGGTAAAGGTGTTGAATACAATTTGTTATTTGAGGGCAATATGTTCATTACTGAAAAGTTGATAGATTTCATGACTTATCGCCAAGGAATCTTCTAACTTTACCTCAGTGAGATCAGTATATATCAAATAGGAAGCTTGTAAAAATGAAAACTGTATCAGAGACCTCGAATACAAATTAGGTAAGGAAGACATTAATTACCCATTGGTCATTTGGCACTTTGTCTTGACATACTATTTCAAGTTCAAGTTCAAAATCTTTTATTGTCATTTCAGCTATATACAAGTACACAACAAAAACGAGACAATGTTCCTCCAGGACCATGGTGCAACACAAAACAACAGTGCAACAGACAACATTCTACACAAGTGCAAACAGTCCAATATAGTGCAAAAATGTCATTAAATAAACAATAATAAATACAGAACAGAACAAATCCAAAATGAGTAGACAGTGCAATTATTTAGTGCAGTACACAGTACTGGGAATATGTAAAGTGAGTTGTGCATAGGAGTCAGTGACATGCTACACTGAACATAGCAGTCACCGATAGGAGCCAGAACAGTTCAGAGTACAGTGCTGGTTTAGTACAGTACTCTAGCAGCAAGTAGGATAATGTGCAAGACTGCAACAGGAGTGCATAGTTTATTTGTGTGAGGTTTGACTTCAGCACTAGTCCAATGCAAAACAATGTGTGAGTGTGTGTATAGATATGTATGTGTGTGTGTGTGTGTGTGTGTGTGTGTGTGTGTGTGTGTGTGTGTGTGTGTGTGTGTGTGTGTGTGTGTGTGTGTGTGTGTGTGTGTCTGTGTGTGACTGTGTATAAGCATGTATAAAATTTCCGATTTTGGATTCTGAATTGGAACATGATTAGTACATGATTAGAGGACACAGGCAGCTTTTTAAGATGAAGAAAGTTAATCAAAGAGAGTCAATAACAACATGATATGTACATAAATGTTCTTTACTAAATGTTAGTTGATAAAAAAATATTGTCAATGATTTAGTGTATGGGAAGTGCTATTCTGAAAGGTCATTTGGCATTTTCTCTTCATATACTGTATGAGTCCACCTCTTGGACCTCAGTGCAGTGTTAAGAAAGCTGAGGCTGTGAAGACCAAAGAAAGGTACTGAAAGTTATTAATTGCAATATAATATGTATGAAAAATATGTGTATGAATAATGGAAATGAATGCTATGAATTTTCACAAATTTAAAGGATCTTAGTCTCTCTTCATATATGGTTTGGGTCTACCTCTAATACAGAAAACGGCAACCAGACAGCTCTTTGAAGTTTTTGGGATTTCATCAGCACCTCTGAATAAAGTAAGATGTTTGAGCAACATATGGCCATTGTTGAATAATATGAAATTTGCAGTTTCAGCGTTTTAACATAAATGTCCATTCAGCATAGCACACAATATACTTTGTCATTTTCTCTTCACATACTCTTTGAGCCCAACTCCAGAAACGTAGTGGGCAAGGAAAAACCTTGGGACGCCAAAGCAAAGGTAATCAGATTATCATGATTCTTGAGTAGTTATTCATACTATGAAAGTTCAGAATGCCCACTACAAAGTTAAGTGCAATTCTGTATGGCCATTCTTTATGTTTTGTTCACATGCTGCTTGAGTCCACATCAAAAACCTCAAGATGGAAAGCCGAACGCTTGTAAAATCAAAAAAGGTAAATTTGTTGAATACAATTTGTTATTTGAGGGCAATATGTTCCTTACTGAAAAGTTGATAGATTTCATGACTTATCTCCAAGGAATCTGCTAACTTTACCCCAGTGAGATCAGTATATATCAAATAGGAAGCTTGTAAAAATGAAAACTGTATCGGAGACCTTGAATACAAAATAGGTAAGGAAGACATTAATTACCCATTTGTCATTTGGCACTTTGTCTTGACACAGTATTTCAAGTTCAAGTTCAAAATCTTTTATTGTCATTTCAGCTATATACAAGTATACAACAAAAATGAGACAAAGTTCCTCCAGGACCATGGTGCAACACAAAACAACAGTGCAACAGACAACATGCTACACAAGTGCAAACAGTCCAATATAGTGCAAAAATGTCATTAAATAAACAATAATAAATACAGAACAGGACAAATACAAAATGAGTAGACAGTGCAATTATTTAGTGTAGGACACAGTCCTGGGAATATGTAAAGTGAGTTGTGCATAGTAGTCAGTGACATGCTACACTGAACATAGCAGTCACCGGTAGTAGCCAGAAGAGTTCAGAGTACAATTTTAGATTAGTACAGTACTCTAGCAGCAAGTAGGATAATGTGCAAGACTGCAACAGGAGTGCATAGTTTATTTGTGTGAGGTTTGACTTCAGCACTAGTCCAATGCAAAACAATGTGTGAGTGTGTGTATAGATATGTATGTGTGTGTGTGTGTGTGTGTGTGTGTGTGTGTGTGTGTGTGTGTGTGTGTGTGACTGTGTATAAGCATGTATAAAATTGCCGATTTTGGAATCTGAATTGGAATTTGAACATGATTAGTACATGATTAGAGGACACAGGCAGCTTTTTAATATGAAGAAGGTTAATCAAAGAGAGTCAATAACAACATTATATGTACATAAATGTTCTTTACTAAATGTTAGTTGATAAAAAAAATTGTCAATGATTTAGTGTATGGGAAGTGCTATTCTGAATGGTCATTTGGCATTTTCTCTTCATATACTGTATGAGTCCACCTCTTGGACCTCAGTGCAGTGTTAAGAAAGCCGAGGCTGTGAAGACCAAAGAAAGGTACTGAAAGTTATTAATTGCAATATAATATGTATGAAAAATATGTTTATGAATAATGGCAATGAATGCTATGAATTTTCACAAATTTAAAGGATCTTAGTCTCTCTTTATATAAGGTTTGGTTCTACCTCTAATACAGAAAACAGCAACCAGACAGCTCTTTGAAGGTTTTAGGACTTCATCAACACCACTGAATAAAGTAAGATGTTTGAGGAACATATGGCCATTGTTGAATAATAGGAAATATGCAGTTTCAGCTTTTTAACATAAATGTCCATTCAGCATAGCACACAATATACTTTGTCATTTTCTCTTCACATACTCTTTGAGCCCAACTCCAGAAACGTAGTGGGCAAGGAGAAACCTTGGGACGCCAAAGCAAAGGTAATCAGAATATCATGATTCTTGAGTAGTGATTCATACTATGAAAGTTCAGAATGCCCACTACAAAGTTAAGTGCAATTCTGTATGGCCATTCTTTATGTTTTGTTCACATGCTGCTTGAGTCCACATCAAGAACCTCAAGATGGAAAGCCGAACGCTTGTGAAATCAAAAAAGGTAAAGGTGTTGAATACAATTTGTTATTTGAGGGCAATATGTTAATTACTGAAAAGATGATAGATTTCATGACTTATCTCCAAGGAATCTTCTAACTTTACCTCAGTGAGATCAGTATATATCAAATAGGAAGCTTGTAAAAATGAAAACTGTATCAGAGACCTTGAATACAAAATAGGTAAGGAAGACATTAATTACCCATTGGTCATTTGGCACTTTGTCTTGACATACTATTTCAAGTTCAAGTTCAAAATCTTTTATTGTCATTTCAGCTATATACAAGTGCACAACAAAAACGAGACAATGTTCCTCCAGGACCATGGTGCAACACAAAACAACAGTGCAACAGACAACATGCTACACAAGTGCAAACAGTCCAATATAGTGCAAAAATGTCATTAAATATACAATAATAAATACAGAACAGGACAAATATAAAATGAGTAGACAGTGCAATTATTTAGTGCAGTACACAGTACTGGGAATATGTAAAGTGAGTTGTGCATAGGAGTCAGTGACATGCTACACTGAACATAGCAGTCACCGATAGGAGCCAGAACAGTTCAGAGTACAGTGCTGGTTTAGTACAGTACTCTAGCAGCAAGTAGGATAATGTGCAAGACTGCAACAGGAGTGCATAGTTTATTTGTGTGAGGTTTGACTTCAGCACTAGTCCAATGCAAAACAATGTGTGAGTGTGTTTATAGATTTGTATTTATGTATGTGTGTGTGTGTGTGTGTGTGTGTGTGTGTGTGTGTGTGTGTGTGTGTGTGTGTATAAGCATTTATAAAAGTGCCGATTTTGGATTCTGAATTGGAACATGATTAGTACATGATTAGAGGACACAGGCAGCTTTTTAATATGAAGAAAGTTAATCAAAGAGAGTCAATAACAAAATGATATGTACATAAATGTTCTTTACTAAATGTTAGTTGATAAAAAAAATTGTCAATGATTTAGTGTATGGGAAGTGCTATTCTGAATGGTCATTTGGCATTTTCTCTTCATATACTGTATGAGTCCACCTCTTGGACCTCAGTGCAGTGTTAAGAAAGCCGAGGCTGTGAAGACCAAAGAAAGGTACTGAAAGTTATTAATTGCAATATAATATGTATGAAAAATATGTTTATGAATAATGGCAATGAATGCTATGAATTTTCACAAATTTAAAGGATCTTAGTCTCTCTTCATATAAGGTTTGGTTCTACCTCTAATACAGAAAACAGCAACCAGACAGCTCTTTGAAGGTTTTAGGACTTCATCAACACCACTGAATAAAGTAAGATGTTTGAGGAACATATGGCCATTGTTGAATAATAGGAAATATGCAGTTTCAGCGTTTTAACATAAATGTCCATTCAGCATAGCACACAATATACTTTGTCATTTTCTCTTCACATACTCTTTGAGCCCAACTCCAGAAACGTAGTGGGCAAGGAGAAACCTTGGGACGCCAAAGCAAAGGTAATCAGAATATCATGATTCTTGAGTAGTGATTCATACTATGAAAGTTCAGAATGCCCACTACAAAGTTAAGTGCAATTCTGTATGGCCATTCTTTATGTTTTGTTCACATGCTGCTTGAGTCCACATCAAGAACCTCAAGATGGAAAGCCGAACGCTTGTGAAATCAAAAAAGGTAAAGGTGCTGAATACAATTTGTTATTTGAGGGCAATATGTTCATTACTGAAAAGTTGATAGATTTCATGACTTATCTCCAAGGAATCTTCTAACTTTACCTCAGTGAGAAAAATGAAAACTGTATCAGAGACCTTGAATACAAAATAGGTAAGGAAGACATTAATTACCCATTGGTCATTTGGCACTTTGTCTTGACATACTATTTCAAGTTCAAGTTCAAAATCTTTTATTGTCATTTCAGCTATATACAAGTACACAACAAAAATGAGACAATGTTCCTCCAGGACCATGGTGCAACACAAAACAACAGTGCAACAGACAACATGCTACACAAGTGCAAACATTCCAATATAGTGCAAAAATGTCATTAAATATACAATAATAAATACAGAACAGGACAAATATAAAATGAGTAGACAGTGCAATTATTTAGTGCAGTACACAGTACTGGGAATATGTAAAGTGAGTTGTGCATAGCAGTCAGTGACATGCTACACTGAACATAGCAGTCACCGATAGGAGCCAGAACAGTTCAGAGTACAGTGCTGGTTTAGTACAGTACTCTAGCAGCAAGTAGGATAATGTGCAAGACTGCAACAGGAGTGCATAGTTTATTTGTGTGAGGTTTGACTTCAGCACTAGTCCAATGCAAAAGAATGTGTGAGTGTGTTTATAGATTTGTATTTATGTATGTGTGTGTGTGTGTGTGTGTGTGTGTGTAAGCATTTATAAAAGTGCCGATTTTGGATTCTGAATTGGAACATGATTAGTACATGATTAGAGGACACAGGCAGCTTTTTAAGATAAAGAAAGTTAATCAAAGAGAGTCAATAACAACATGATATGTACATAAATGTTCTTTACTAAATGTTAGTTGATAAAAAAAAATTGCCAATGATTTAGTGTATGGGAAGTGATATTCTGAATGGTAATTTGGCATTTTGTCTTCATATACTGTATGAGTCCACCTCTTGGACCTCAGTGCAGTGTTAAGAATGCGGATGCTGTGAAGACCCAAGAAAGGTACTGAAAGTTATTAATTGCAATATAATATGTATGAAAAATATGTTTATGAATAATGGCAATGAATGCTATGAATTTTCACAAATTTAAAGGATCTTAGTCTCTCTTCATATAAGGTTTGGTTCTACCTCTAATACAGAAAACAGCAACCAGACAGCTCTTTGAAAGTTTTAGGACTTCATCAACACCACTGAATAAAGTAAGATGTTTGAGGAACATATGGCCATTGTTGAATAATATGAAATATGCAGTTTCAGCGTTTTAACATAAATGTCCATTCGGCATAGCACACAATATACTTTGTCATTTTCTCTTCACATACTCTTTGAGCCCAACTCCAGAAACTTAGTGGGCAAGGAAAAACCTTGGGACGCCAAAGCAAAGGTAATCAGAATATCATGATTCTTGAGTAGTGATTCATACTATGAAAGTTCAGAATGCCCACTACAAAGTTAAGTGCAATTCTGTATGGCCATTCTTTATGTTTTGTTCACATGCTGCTTGAGTCCACATCAAGAACCTCAAGATGGAAAGCCGAACGCTTGTGAAATCAAAAAAGGTAAAGTTGTTGAATACAATTTGTTATTTGAGGGCAATATGTTAATTACTGAAAAGATGATAGATTTCATGACTTATCTCCAAGGAATCTTCTAACTTTACCTCAGTGAGATCAGTATATATCAAATAGGAAGCTTGTAAAAATGAAAACTGTATCAGAGACCTTGAATACAAAATAGGTAAGGAAGACATTAATTACCCATTGGTCATTTGGCACTTTGTCTTGACATACTATTTCAAGTTCAAGTTCAAAATCTTTTATTGTCATTTCAGCTATATACAAGTGCACAACAAAAACGAGACAATGTTCCTCCAGGACCATGGTGCAACACAAAACAACAGTGCAACAGACAACATGCTACACAAGTGCAAACAGTCCAATATAGTGCAAAAATGTCATTAAATATACAATAATAAATACAGAACAGGACAAATATAAAATGAGTAGACAGTGCAATTATTTAGTGCAGTACACAGTACTGGGAATATGTAAAGTGAGTTGTGCATAGGAGTCAGTGACATGCTACACTGAACATAGCAGTCACCGATAGGAGCCAGAACAGTTCAGAGTACAGTGCTGGTTTAGTACAGTACTCTAGCAGCAAGTAGGATAATGTGCAAGACTGCAACAGGAGTGCATAGTTTATTTGTGTGAGGTTTGACTTCAGCACTAGTCCAATGCAAAACAATGTGTGAGTGTGTTTATAGATTTGTATTTATGTATGTGTGTGTGTGTGTGTGTGTGTGTGTGTGTGTGTGTGTGTGTGTGTGTGTGTGTATAAGCATTTATAAAAGTGCCGATTTTGGATTCTGAATTGGAACATGATTAGTACATGATTAGAGGACACAGGCAGCTTTTTAATATGAAGAAAGTTAATCAAAGAGAGTCAATAACAAAATGATATGTACATAAATGTTCTTTACTAAATGTTAGTTGATAAAAAAAATTGTCAATGATTTAGTGTATGGGAAGTGCTATTCTGAATGGTCATTTGGCATTTTCTCTTCATATACTGTATGAGTCCACCTCTTGGACCTCAGTGCAGTGTTAAGAAAGCCGAGGCTGTGAAGACCAAAGAAAGGTACTGAAAGTTATTAATTGCAATATAATATGTATGAAAAATATGTTTATGAATAATGGCAATGAATGCTATGAATTTTCACAAATTTAAAGGATCTTAGTCTCTCTTCATATAAGGTTTGGTTCTACCTCTAATACAGAAAACAGCAACCAGACAGCTCTTTGAAGGTTTTAGGACTTCATCAACACCACTGAATAAAGTAAGATGTTTGAGGAACATATGGCCATTGTTGAATAATAGGAAATATGCAGTTTCAGCGTTTTAACATAAATGTCCATTCAGCATAGCACACAATATACTTTGTCATTTTCTCTTCACATACTCTTTGAGCCCAACTCCAGAAACGTAGTGGGCAAGGAGAAACCTTGGGACGCCAAAGCAAAGGTAATCAGAATATCATGATTCTTGAGTAGTGATTCATACTATGAAAGTTCAGAATGCCCACTACAAAGTTAAGTGCAATTCTGTATGGCCATTCTTTATGTTTTGTTCACATGCTGCTTGAGTCCACATCAAGAACCTCAAGATGGAAAGCCGAACGCTTGTGAAATCAAAAAAGGTAAAGGTGCTGAATACAATTTGTTATTTGAGGGCAATATGTTCATTACTGAAAAGTTGATAGATTTCATGACTTATCTCCAAGGAATCTTCTAACTTTACCTCAGTGAGAAAAATGAAAACTGTATCAGAGACCTTGAATACAAAATAGGTAAGGAAGACATTAATTACCCATTGGTCATTTGGCACTTTGTCTTGACATACTATTTCAAGTTCAAGTTCAAAATCTTTTATTGTCATTTCAGCTATATACAAGTACACAACAAAAATGAGACAATGTTCCTCCAGGACCATGGTGCAACACAAAACAACAGTGCAACAGACAACATGCTACACAAGTGCAAACATTCCAATATAGTGCAAAAATGTCATTAAATATACAATAATAAATACAGAACAGGACAAATATAAAATGAGTAGACAGTGCAATTATTTAGTGCAGTACACAGTACTGGGAATATGTAAAGTGAGTTGTGCATAGCAGTCAGTGACATGCTACACTGAACATAGCAGTCACCGATAGGAGCCAGAACAGTTCAGAGTACAGTGCTGGTTTAGTACAGTACTCTAGCAGCAAGTAGGATAATGTGCAAGACTGCAACAGGAGTGCATAGTTTATTTGTGTGAGGTTTGACTTCAGCACTAGTCCAATGCAAAAGAATGTGTGAGTGTGTTTATAGATTTGTATTTATGTATGTGTGTGTGTGTGTGTGTGTGTGTGTGTAAGCATTTATAAAAGTGCCGATTTTGGATTCTGAATTGGAACATGATTAGTACATGATTAGAGGACACAGGCAGCTTTTTAAGATAAAGAAAGTTAATCAAAGAGAGTCAATAACAACATGATATGTACATAAATGTTCTTTACTAAATGTTAGTTGATAAAAAAAAATTGCCAATGATTTAGTGTATGGGAAGTGATATTCTGAATGGTAATTTGGCATTTTGTCTTCATATACTGTATGAGTCCACCTCTTGGACCTCAGTGCAGTGTTAAGAATGCGGATGCTGTGAAGACCCAAGAAAGGTACTGAAAGTTATTAATTGCAATATAATATGTATGAAAAATATGTTTATGAATAATGGCAATGAATGCTATGAATTTTCACAAATGTAAAGGATCTCAGTCTCTCTTCATATATGGTTTGGGTCTACCTCTAATACAGAAAAGAGCAACCAGACAGCTCTTTGAAGTTTTTAGGACTTCATCAGCACCACTGAATAAAGTAAGATGTTTGAGGAACATATGGCCATTGTTGAATAATATGAAATATGCAGTTTCAGCGTTTTAACATAAATGTCCATTCAGCATAGCACACAATATACTTTGTCATTTTCTCTTCACATACTCTTTGAGCCCAACTCCAGAAACGTAGTGGGCAAGGAGAAACCTTGGGACGCCAAAGCAAAGGTAATCAGAATATCATGATTCTTGAGTAGTTATTCATACTATGAAAGTTCAGAATGTCCACTACAAAGTTAAGTGCAATTCTGTATGGCCATTCTTTATGTTTTGTTCACATGCTGCTTGAGTCCACATCAAGAACCTCAAGATGGAAAGCCGAACGCTTGTAGAATCAAAAAAGGTAAATTTGTTGAATACAATTTGTTATTTGAGGACAATATGTTCCTTGCTGAAAAGTTGACAGATTTCATGACTTATCTCCAAGGAATCTGCTAACTTTACCTCAGTGAGATCAGTATATATCAAATAGGAAGCTTGTAAAAATGAAAACTGTATCAGAGACCTTGAATACAAAATATGTAAGGAAGACATTAATTACCCATTGGTCATTTGGCACTTTGTCTTGACATACTATTTCAAGTTCAAGTTCAAAATCTTTTATTGTCATTTCAGCTATATACAAGTACACAACAAAAATGAGACAATGTTCCTCCAGGACCATGGTGCAACACAAAACAACAGTGCAACAGACAACATGCTACACAAGTGCAAACAGTCCAATATAGTGCAAAAATGTCATTAAATATACAATAATAAATACAGAACAGGACAAATATAAAATGAGTAGATAGTGCAATTATTTAGTGCAGTACACATTACTGGGAATATGTAAAGTGAGTTGTGCATAGGAGTCAGTGACATGCTACAATGAACATAGCATTCACCGATAGGAGCCAGAACAGTTCAGAGTACAGTGCTGGTTTAGTACAGTACTCTAGCAGCAAGTAGGATAATGTGCAAGACTGCAACAGGAGTGCATAGTTTATTTGTGTGAGGTTTGACTTCAGCACTAGTCCAATGCAAAACAATGTGTGAGTGTGTGTATAGATATGTATGTATGTGTGTGTGTGTGTGTGTGTGTGTGTGTGTATGTGTGTGTGTGTGTGTGTGTGACTGTGTATAAGCATTTATAAAAGTGCCGATTTTGGATTCTGAATTGGAAAATGATTAGTAAATGATTAGAGGACACAGGGATCTTTTTAATATGAAGAAAGTTAATCAAAGAGATTCAATAACAACATGATATGTACATAAATGTTCTTTACTAAATGTTAGTTGATAAAAAAAAATTGTCAATGATTTAGTGTATGGCAAGTGCTATTCTGAATGGTCATTTGGCATTTTCTCTTCATACACTGTACGAGTCCACCTCTTGGACCTCAGTGCAGTGTTAAGAAAGCCGAGGCTGTGAAGTCCAAAGAAAGGTACTGAATGTTATTAATTGCAATATAATATGTATGAAAAATATATTTTTGAATAATTCTTTATGAATAGTGGTGATTAGTCCAGGGTCAAAGAGCCAACACTGAGTATTCAGGGATACATGATAAACAAGCCAAGGGCTAGGATACACGAAAGCTAGGAAACACAAAGCAAAAGTGCACGAAGGCAAACGGGAAGCAGGCTATAACAAAGACTAGAGAATACAGAGGCTAAGATAACACAAAGGCAAAGAATACAAACTTACGGGCTTGCAAAAACATCGAAACAACCAAACACATAAAGACAATGAAGCCTAACAATCAACAGACAAAACATAGGACTCAAGACAGGGTTTAAATACAAGAACCAAAGGTAGAAATGAGGGACAGGTGCAAGCAGTCAAACGAGGGGTGGAGAAAACGAAACTAAGGAACAGAACTAAAAAACACAAACGACAGGGAAAACACTGAACACGGAACCTGGGCGGGACTGATCGTGACGCTTTGTCAGGCATTTACCTCGAATTAGCTTGCAACATTAATTAATTATAGTAAATAAAGAAAGAGGGAGATAAAACACCTGGAACTCAGGACCATATTGAGATATTGATATTTGGGGATAGGGGATAATTGTCTTTTAAGCCATAATAGGTGGGAACATCTCTATCAGATTAATTTCACCTGACCACTTAGTCCGCATATTTCTAAATGAGAGGAAAATGTTCTTACAAACAATACAAAGGACACAGTTATATAATGGAAAACAGTTACATTTTTCATTAAGAGAAGGACGACTTAGAGAGAGAAAGCATGGTTATTACACAAATGTCATAATTGTCCTAATATTAATAGTTCAAACAGTCTTCCTCTGTCTGCTATAAACACTGTACACATGTTAAATATCCTGTTGAAGAAGGCTCCTGATACAATGAAATGACTTCCAGGCGCACTAAAAATTGTTTTACAATTTGATTCAAGTTGTTTGATTAGAATGGTAGAGAATTCAAGTTCTACATTATGACACAATGTTGTTGATCTACTGTAGGAGTCACTTCTAGAATCCTGTAGAACAGACACCCGACTAGGAAGCGCATTACATTATTTAACAGAACTGCTGATAAAGTTATTGACAGTATGATATGTGCTTTTCAAAATAATGATTTGTGATATTTTTTCTCCAATCATTCTTGCAAATCTAGTAGCTCAGTATGTCAGGCAGAAAACTTGTGAAGGTGGCAAAAGGCATGTAAGTCATTGATTCGATTTTCTAAGGAAAAATGTTAATTACCATAAAGTGATTGTACACTATAAATGTAAAGAATATTGAATTGCATTATTTTATGTGCTTTTAAGTCTGGTCATTGGTCATTTTCTCTTCACACACTGTCTGAGGCTAACTCTGATGCTTCACATTTTGAGTCTGCTTCAGTTGCCTTGGTATACAAAGCTTGTAAAGACAGGAAAGATAATCAAAGTTATTAAATATAATTTAATATGTGAGGAAAATGTCAACATTCATGAAGAGTGATTCGTACAGTGAAAATCCATAATACATAATTAGAGTGTTAAGTGCTATTCTTAATGGCCTTTCATCCTTTTCTCTTCACATACTGCTTGAGACCACCGCAAGAACTCAAGTTGGACAGCAGAAAGCTTGTGAAGGCAAAAAAGGTAACGTTATTAAATACAGTTTGATACAGAGTGGCATTATGTTCCAAATTGCATAGTGAGTGATGTCGTGAGTTTTCACATTTTTTACTCAAAGTGCATAAGTAGCTAAATTGGTATGTATCATTTTTCTTCAAATATTGTTTCAGCCCATCTCAAGTTCAAAGTTCAAAGTTCAAAAAGGTTTTATTGTCATTTCGGCTATATACGAGTACACAAAAAAAACGAGACAATGTTCCTCCAGGACCATGGTGCAACACAAAACAACAGTGCAACAGACAACATGCTACACAAGTGCAAACAGTCCAATATAGTGCAAAAATGTCATTAAATAAACAATAATAAATACAGAACAGGACAAATCCAAAATGAGTAGACAGTGCAATTATTTAGTGCAGTACACAGTACTGGGAATATGTAAAGTGAGTTGTGCATAGGAGTCAGTGACATGCTACACTGAACATAGCAGTCACCGATAGGAGCCAGAACAGTTCAGAGTACAGTGCTGGTTTAGTACAGTACTCTAGCAGCAAGTAGGATAATGTGCAAGACTGCAACAGGAGTGCATAGTTTATTTGTGTGAGGTTTGACTTAAGCACTAGTCCAATGCAAAACAATGTGTGAGTGTGTGTATAGATATGTTTGTGTGTGTGTGTGTGTGTGTGTGTGTGTGTGTGTGTGTGACTGTGTATAAGCATGTATAAAATTGCCGATTTTGGAATCTGAATTGGAATTTGAACATGATTAGTACATGATTAGAGGACACAGGCAGCTTTTTAAGATGAAGAAAGTTAATCAAAGAGAGTCAATAACAACATGATATGTACATAAATGTTCTTTACTAAATGTTAGTTGATAAAAAAAAATTGTCAATGATTTAGTGTATGGGAAGTGCTATTCTGAATGGTCATTTGGCATTTTCTCTTCATATACTGTATGAGTCCACCTCTTGGACCTCAGTGCTGTGTTAACAAAACCGAGGCTGTGAAGACCAAAGAAAGGTACTGAAAGTTATTAATTGCAAAATAATATGTATGAAAAATATGTTTTTGAATAATGGCAATGAATGCTATGAATTTTCACAAATTTAAAGGATCTTAGTCTCTCTTCATATATGGTTTGGGTCTACCTCTAATACAGAAAACAGCAACCAGACAGCTCTTTGAAGTTTTTAGGTCTTCATCAACACCACTGAATAAAGTAAGATGTTTGAGGAACATATGGCCATTGTTGAATAATATGAAATATGCAGTTTCAGCGTTTTAACATAAATGTCCATTCGGCATAGCACACAATATACTTTGTCATTTTCTCTTCACATACTCTTTGAGCCCAACTCCAGAAACTTAGTGGGCAAGGAGAAACCTTGGGACGCCAAAGCAAAGGTAATCAGAATATCATGATTCTTGAGTAGTGATTCATACTATGAAAGTTCAGAATGCCCACTACAAAGTTAAGTGCAATTCTGTATGGCCATTCTTTATGTTTTGTTCACATGCTGCATGAGTCCACATCAAGAACCTCAAGATGGAAAGCCGAACGCCCTGTGAAATCAAAAAAGGTAAAGTTGTTGAATACAATTTGTTCTTTGAGAGCAATATGTTCATTACTGAAAAGTTGAAAGATTTCATGACTTATCTCCAAGGAATCTGCTAACTTTACCTCATTGAGATCAGTATATATCAAATAGGAAGCTTGTAAAAATGAAAACTGTATCAGAGACCTTGAATACAAATTAGGTAAGGAAGACATTAATTACCCATTGGTCATTTGGCACTTTGTCTTGACATACTATTTCAAGTTCAAGTTCAAAATCTTTTATTGTCATTTCAGCTATATACAAGTACACAACAAAAACGAGACAATGTTCCTCCAGGACCATAGTGCAACACAAAACAACAGTGTAACAGACAACATGCTACACAAGTGCAAACAGTCCAATATAGTGCAAAAATGTCATTAAATAAACAATAATAAATACAGAACGGGACAAATACAAAATGAGTAGACAGTGCAATTATTTAGTGCAGTACACAGTACTGGGAATATGTAAAGTGAGTTGTGCATAGGAGTCAGTGACATGCTACACTGAACATAGCAGTCACCGATAGGAGCCAGAACAGATCAGAGTACAGTGCTGGTTTAGTACAGTACTCTAGCAGCAAGTAGGATAATGTGCAAGACTTCAACAGGAGTGCATAGTTTATTTGTGTGAGGTTTGACTTCAGCACTAGTCCGATGCAAAACAATGTGTGTGTGTGTATAGATATCTATGTGTGTGTGTGTGTGTGTGTGTGTGTGTGTGTGTGTGTCTGTGTGTGTGTGTGTGTGTGTGTGTGTGTCTGTGTGTGACTGTGTATAAGCATGTATAAAATTTCCGATTTTGGAATCTGAATTGGAACATGATTACTACATGATTAGAGGACACAGGCAGCTTTTTAAGATGAAGAAAGTTAATCAAAGAGAGTCAATAACAACATGATATGTACATAAATGTTCTTTACTAAATGTTAGTTGATAAAAAAATATTGTCAATGATTTAGTGTATGGGAAGTGCTATTCTGAAAGGTCATTTGGCATTTTCTCTTCATATACTGTATGAGTCCACCTCTTGGACCTCAGTGCAGTGTTAAGAAAGCTGAGGCTGTGAAGACCAAAGAAAGGTACTGAAAGTTATTAATTGCAATATAATATGTATGAAAAATATGTGTATGAATAATGGAAATGAATGCTATGAATTTTCACAAATTTAAAGGATCTTAGTCTCTCTTCATATATGGTTTGGGTCTACCTCTAATACAGAAAACGGCAACCAGACAGCTCTTTGAAGTTTTTGGGACTTCATCAGCACCACTGAATAAAGTAAGATGTTTGAGGAACATATGGCCATTGTTGAATAATATGAAATATGCAGTTTCAGCGTTTTAACATAAATGTCCATTCAGCATAGCACACAATATGCTTTGTCATTTTCTCTTCACATACTCTTTGAGCCCAACTCCAGAAACGTAGTGGGCAAGGAGAAACCTTGGGACGCCAAAGCAAAGGTAATCAGAATATCATGATTCTTGAGTAGTGATTCATACTATGAAAGTTCAGAATGCCCACTACAAAGTTAAGTGCAATTCTGTATGGCCATTCTTTATGTTTTGTTCACATGCTGCTTGAGTCCACATCAAGAACCTCAAGATGGAAAGCCGAACGCTTGTGAAATCAAAAAAGGTAAAGTTGTTGAATACAATTTGTTCTTTGAGGGCAATATGTTTATTTCTGAAAAGTTGATAGATATCATGACTTATCTCCAAGGAATCTGCTAACTTTACCTCAGTGAGATCAGTATATATCAAATAGGAAGCTTTTTAAAATGAAAACTGTATCAGAGACCTTGAATGCAAAACTGGTAAGGAAGACATTAATTATTCATTGGTCATTTGGCACTTTGTCTTGACATACTATTTCAAGTTCAAGTTCAAAATCTTTTATTGTCATTTCAGCTATATACAAGTACACAACAAAAACGAGACAATGTTCCTCCAGGACCATAGTGCAAGACAAAACAACAGTGTAACAGACAACATGCTACACAAGTGCAAACAGTCCAATATAGTGCAAAAATGTCATTAAATAAACAATAATAAATACAGAACAGGACAAATACCAAATGAGTAGACAGTGCAATTATTTAGTGCAGGACACAGTCCTGGGAATATGTAAAGTGAGTTGTGCATAGTAGTCAGTGACATGCTACACTGAACATAGCAGTCACCGGTCGTAGTCAGAAGAGTTCAGAGTACAATTTTAGATTAGTACAGTACTCTAGCAGCAAGTAGGATAATGTGCAAGACTGCAACAGGAGTGCATAGTTTATTTGTGTGAGGTTTGACTTCAGCACTAGTCCAATGCAAAACAATGTGTGAGTGTGTGTATAGATATGTATGTGTGTGTGTGTGTGTGTGTGTGTGTGTATGTGTGACTGTGTATAAGCATGTATAAAATTGCCGATTTTGGAATCTGAATTGGAACATGATTAGTACATGATTAGAGGACACAGGCAGCTTTTTAAGATGAAGAAGGTTAATCAAAGAGAGTCAATAACTACATGATGTGTACATAAATGTTCTTTACTAAATGTTAGTTGATAAAAAAAAATTGTCAATGATTTAGTGTATGGGAAGTGCTATTCTGAATGGTCATTTGGCATTTTCTCTTCATATACTGTATGAGTCCACCTCTTGGACCTCAGTGCAGTGTTAAGAAAACTGAGGCAGTGAAAACAAAAGAAAGGTACTGAAAGTTATTAATTGCAATATAATATGTATGAAAAATATGTTTATGAATAATGGCAATGAATGCTATGAATTTTCACAAATTTAAGGGATCTTAGTCTCTCTTCATATATGGTTTGGGTCTACCTCTAATACAGAAAACAGCAACCAGACAGCTCTTTGAAGTTTTTAGGACTTCATCAACACCACTGAATAATGTAAGATGTTTGAGGAACATATGGCCATTGTTGAATAATATGAAATATGCAGTTTCAGCGTTTTAACATAAATGTCCATTCGGCATAGCACACAATATACTTTGTCATTTTCTCTTCACATACTCTTTGAGCCCAACTCCAGAAACGTAGTGGGCAAGGAGAAACCTTGGGACGCCAAAGCAAAGGTAATCAGAATATCATGATTCTTGAGTAGTGATTCATACTATGAAAGTGCAGAATGCCCACTACAAAGTTAAGTGCAATTCTGTATGGCCATTCTTTATGTTTTGTTCACATGCTGCTTGAGTCCACATCAAGAACCTCAAGATGGAAAGCCGAACGCCCTGTGAAATCAAAAAAGTTAAAGTTGTTGAATACAATTTGTTCTTTGAGGGCAATATGTTCATTACTGAAAAGTTGATAGATTTCATGACTTATCTCCAAGGAATCTGCTAACTTTACCTCATTGAGATCAGTATATATCAAATAGGAAGCTTGTAAAAATGAAAACTGTATCAGAGACCTTGAATACAAATTAGGTAAGGAAGACATTAATTACCCATTGGTCATTTGGCACTTTGTCTTGACATACTATTTCAAGTTCAAGTTCAAAATCTTTTATTGTCATTTCAGCTATATACAACAACACAACAAAAACGAGACAATGTTCCTCCAGGACCATAGTGCAACACAAAACAACAGTGTAACAGACAACATGCTACACAAGTGCAAACAGTCCAATATAGTGCAAAAATGTCATTAAATAAACAATAATAAATACAGAACAGGACAAATACAAAATGAGTAGACAGTGCAATTATTTAGTGCAGTACACAGTACTGGGAATATGTAAAGTGAGTTGTGCATAGGAGTCAGTGACATGCTACACTGAACATAGCAGTCACCGATAGGAGCCAGAACAGTTCAGAGTACAATGCTGGATTAGTACAGTACGCTAGTAGCACGTAGGATAATGTGCAAGACTGCAACAGCAGTGCATAGTTTATTTGTGTAAGGTTTGACTTCAGCACTAGTCCAATGCAAAACAATGTGTGAGTGTGTGTATAGATATGTATGTGTGTGTGTGTGTGTGTGTGTGTGTGTGTGTGTGTGTGTGTGTGTGTGTATGTGTGTGTGTGTGTGACTGTGTATAAGCATGTATGAAATTGCCGATTTTGGAATCGGAATTGGAATTGGAACATGATTAGTACATGATTAGAGGACACAGGCAGCTTTTTAAGATGAAGAAGGTTAATCAAAGAGAGTCAATAACTACATGATGTGTACATAAATGTTCTTTACTAAATGTTAGTTGATAAAAAAAAATTGTCAATGATTTAAAGTATGGCAACTGCTATTCTGAATGCTCCTTTGGCATTTTCTCTTCATATACTGTATGAGTCCACCTCTTGGACCTCAGTGCAGTGTTAAGAAAGCCGAGGCTGTGAACAACAAAGAAAGGTACTGAAAGTTAGTAATTGCAATATAATATGTATGAAAAATATGTTTATGAATAATGGCAATGATTGCTATGAATTTTCACAAATTTAAAGCATCTTAGTCTCTCTTCATATATGGTTTGGGTCTAACTCTAATACAGAAAACGGCAACCAGTTCAAGTTCAAAATCTTTTATTGTCATTTCAGCTATATACAACAACACAATAAAAACGAGACAATGTTCCTCCAGGACCATAGTGCAACACAAAACAACAGTGTAACAGACAACATGCTACACAAGTGCAAACAGTCCAATATAGTGCAAAAATGTCATTGAATAAACAATAATAAATACAGAACAGGACAAATACAAAATGAGTATACAGTGCAATTATTTAGTGCAGTACACAGTACTGGGAATATGTAAAGTGAGTTGTGCATAGGAGTCAGTGACATGCTACACTGAACATAGCAGTCACCGATAGGAGCCAGAACAGTTCAGAGTACAGTGCTGGTTTAGTACAGTACTCTAGCAGCAAGTAGGATAATGTGCAAGACTGCAACAGGAGTGCATAGTTTATTTGTGTGAGGTTTGACTTAAGCACTAGTCCAATGCAAAACAATGTGTGAGTGTGTGTATAGATATGTATGTGTGTGTGTGTGTGTGTGTGTGTGTGTGTGTGTGTGTGTGTGTGTGTGTGTGTGTGTGTGTGACTGTGTTTAAGCATGTATAAAATTGCCGATTTTGGAATCTGAATTGGAATTTGAACATGATTAGTACATGATTAGAGGACACAGGCAGCTTTTTAAGATGAAGAAAGTTAATCAAAGAGAGTCAATAACAACATGATATGTACATAAATGTTCTTTACTAAATATTAGTTGATAAAAAAAAATATTGTCAATGATTTAGTGTATGGGAAGTGCTATTCTGAATGTTCATTTGGCATTTTCTCTTCATATACTGTATGAGTCCACCTCTTGGACCTCAGTGCAGTGTTAAGAAAGCCGAGGCTGTGAACTACAAAGAAAGGTACTGAAAGTTATTAATTGCAATATAATATGTATGAAAAATATGTTTATGAATAATGGCAATGAATGCTATGAATTTTCACAAATTTAAAGGATCTTAGTCTCTCTTCATATAAGGTTTGGTTCTACCTCTAATACAGAAAACAGCAACCAGACAGCTCTTTGAAAGTTTTAGGACTTCATCAACACCACTGAATAAAGTAAGATGTTTGAGGAACATATGGCCATTGTTGAATAATATGAAATATGCAGTTTCAGCGTTTTAACATAAATGTCCATTCGGCATAGCACACAATATACTTTGTCATTTTCTCTTCACATACTCTTTGAGCCCAACTCCAGAAACTTAGTGGGCAAGGAAAAACCTTGGGACGCCAAAGCAAAGGTAATCAGAATATCATGATTCTTGAGTAGTGATTCATACTATGAAAGTTCAGAATGCCCACTACAAAGTTAAGTGCAATTCTGTATGGCCATTCTTTATGTTTTGTTCACATGCTGCTTGAGTCCACATCAAGAACCTCAAGATGGAAAGCCGAACGCTTGTGAAATCAAAAAAGGTAAAGTTGTTGAATACAATTTGTTCTTTGAGGGCAATATGTTCATTTCTGAAAAGTTGATAGATATCATGACTTATCTCCAAGGAATCTGCTAACTTTACCTCTGTGAGATCAGTATATATCAAATAGGAAGCTTTTTAAAATGAAAACTGTATCAGAGACCTTGAATGCAAAACTGGTAAGGAAGACATTAATTATTCATTGCTCATTTGGCACTTTGTCTTGACATACTATTTCAAGTTCAAGTTCAAAATCTTTTATTGTAATTTCAGATATATACATATACACAACAAAAATGAGACAATGTTCCTCCAGGACCATGGTGCAACACAAAACAACAGTGCAACAGACAACATGCTACACAAGTGCAAACAGTCCAATAGAGTGCAAAAATGTCATTAAATAAAAAATAATAAATACAGAACCGGACAAATCCAAAATGAGTAGACAGTGCAAGTATTTAGTGCAGTACACAGTCCTGGGAATATGTAAAGTGAGTTGTGCATAGTAGTCAGTGACATGCTACAATGAACATAGCAGTCACCGGTAGTAGCAAGAAAAGTTCAGAGTACAATTTTAGATTAGTACAGTACTCTAGCAGCAAGTAGGATAATGTGCAAGACTGCAACAGGAGTGCATAGTTTATTTGTGTGAGGTTTGACTTCAGCACTAGTCCAATGCAAAACAATGTGTGAGTGTGTGTATAGATATGTATGTGTGTGTGTGTGTGTGTGTGTGTGTGTGTGTGTGTGTGTGTGTGTGTGTGTGACTGTGTATAAGCATGTATAAAATTGCCGATTTTGGAATCTGAATTGGAACATGATTAGTACATGATTAGAGGACACAGGCAGCTTTTTAAGATGAAGAAGGTTAATCAAAGAGAGTCAATAACTAGATGATGTGTACATTAATGTTCTTTACTAAATGTTAGTTGATAAAAAAAAATTGTCAATGATTTAAAGTATGGCTACTGCTATTCTGAATGCTCCTTTGGCATTTTCTCTTCATATACTGTATGAGTCCACCTCTTGGACCTCAGTGCAGTGTTAAGAAAGCCGAGGCTGTGAACAGCAAAGAAAGGTACTGAAAGTTAGTAATTGCAATATAATATGTATGAAAAATATGTTTATGAATAATGGCAATGATTGCTATGAATTTTCACAAATTTAAAGTATCTTAGTCTCTCTTCATATATGGTTTGGGTCTAACTCTAATACAGAAAACGGCAACCAGACAGCTCTTTGAAGTTTTTGGGACTTCATCAGCACCACTGAATAAAGTAAGATGTTTGAGGAACATATGGCCATTGTTGAATAATATGAAATATGCAGTTTCAGCGTTTTAACATAAATGTCCATTCAGCATAGCACACAATATACTTTGTCATTTTCTCTTCACATACTCTTTGAGCCCAACTCCAGAAACGTAGTGGGCAAGGAGAAACCTTGGGACGCCAAAGCAAAGGTAATCAGAATATCATGATTCTTGAGTAGTGATTCATACTATGAAAGTTCAGAATGCCCACTACAAAGTTAAGTGCAATTCTGTATGGCCATTCTTTATGTTTTGTTCACATGCTGCTTGAGTCCACATCAAGAACCTCAAGATGGAAAGCCGAACGCTTGTGAAATCAAAAAAGGTAAAGTTGTTGAATACAATTTGTTCTTTGAGGGCAATATGTTCATTTCTGAAAAGTTGATAGATATCATGACTTATCTCCAAGGAATCTGCTAACTTTACCTCTGTGAGATCAGTATATATCAAATAGGAAGCTTTTTAAAATGAAAACTGTATCAGAGACCTTGAATGCAAAACTGGTAAGGAAGACATTAATTATTCATTGCTCATTTGGCACTTTGTCTTGACATACTATTTCAAGTTCAAGTTCAAAATCTTTTATTGTAATTTCAGATATATACATATACACAACAAAAATGAGACAATGTTCCTCCAGGACCATGGTGCAACACAAAACAACAGTGCAACAGACAACATGCTACACAAGTGCAAACAGTCCAATAGAGTGCAAATATGTCATTAAATAAAAAATAATAAATACAGAACCGGACAAATACAAAATGAGTAGACAGTGCAAGTATTTAGTGCAGTACACAGTCCTGGGAATATGTAAAGTGAGTTGTGCATAGTAGTCAGTGACATGCTACAATGAACATAGCAGTCACCGGTAGTAGCAAGAAAAGTTCAGAGTACAATTTTAGATTAGTACAGTACTCTAGCAGCAAGTAGGATAATGTGCAAGACTGCAACAGGAGTGCATAGTTTATTTGTGTGAGGTTTGACTTCAGCACTAGTCCAATGCAAAACAATGTGTGAGTGTGTGTATAGATATGTATGTGTGTGTGTGTGTGTGTGTGTGTGTGTGACTGTGTATAAGCATGTATAAAATTGCCGATTTTGGAATCTGAATTGGAACATGATTAGTACATGATTAGAGGACACAGGCAGCTTTTTAAGATGAAGAAGGTTAATCAAAGAGAGTCAATAACTAGATGATGTGTACATTAATGTTCTTTACTAAATGTTAGTTGATAAAAAAAAATTGTCAATGATTTAAAGTATGGCTACTGCTATTCTGAATGCTCCTTTGGCATTTTCTCTTCATATACTGTATGAGTCCACCTCTTGGACCTCAGTGCAGTGTTAAGAAAGCCGAGGCTGTGAACAGCAAAGAAAGGTACTGAAAGTTAGTAATTGCAATATAATATGTATGAAAAATATGTTTATGAATAATGGCAATGATTGCTATGAATTTTCACAAATTTAAAGTATCTTAGTCTCTCTTCATATATGGTTTGGGTCTAACTCTAATACAGAAAACGGCAACCAGACAGCTCTTTGAAGTTTTTGGGACTTCATCAGCACCACTGAATAAAGTAAGATGTTTGAGGAACATATGGCCATTGTTGAATAATATGAAATATGCAGTTTCAGCGTTTTAACATAAATGTCCATTCGGCATAGCACACAATATACTTTGTCATTTTCTCTTCACATACTCTTTGAGCCCAACTCCAGAAACGTAGTGGGCAAGGAGAAACCTTGGGACGCCAAAGCAAAGGTAATCAGAATATCATGATTCTTGAGTAGTGATTCATACTATGAAAGTGCAGAATGCCCACTACAAAGTTAAGTGCAATTCTGTATGGCCATTCTTTATGTTTTGTTCACATGCTGCTTGAGTCCACATCAAGAACCTCAAGATGGAAAGCCGAACGCCCTGTGAAATCAAAAAAGTTAAAGTTGTTGAATACAATTTGTTCTTTGAGGGCAATATGTTCATTACTGAAAAGTTGATAGATTTCATGACTTATCTCCAAGGAATCTGCTAACTTTACCTCATTGAGATCAGTATATATCAAATAGGAAGCTTGTAAAAATGAAAACTGTATCAGAGACCTTGAATACAAATTAGGTAAGGAAGACATTAATTACCCATTGGTCATTTGGCACTTTGTCTTGACATACTATTTCAAGTTCAAGTTCAAAATCTTTTATTGTCATTTCAGCTATATACAACAACACAACAAAAACGAGACAATGTTCCTCCAGGACCATAGTGCAACACAAAACAACAGTGTAACAGACAACATGCTACACAAGTGCAAACAGTCCAATATAGTGCAAAAATGTCATTAAATAAACAATAATAAATACAGAACAGGACAAATACAAAATGAGTAGACAGTGCAATTATTTAGTGCAGGACACAGTACTGGGAATATGTAAAGTGAGTTGTGCATAGTAGTCAGTGACATGCTACACTGAACATAGCAGTCACCGGTCGTAGCCAGAAGAGTTCAGAGTACAATTTTAGATTAGTACAGTACTCTAGCAGCAAGTAGGATAATGTGCAAGACTGCAAGAGGAGTGCATAGTTTATTTGTGTGAGGTTTGACTTCAGCACTAGTCCAATGCAAAACAATGTGTGAGTGTGTGTATAGATATGTATGTGTGTGTGTGTGTGTGTGTGTGTGTGTGTGTGTGTGTGTGTGTGTGTATAAGCATTTATAAAAGTGCCGATTTTGGATTCTGAATTGGAACATGATTAGTACATGATTAGAGGACACAGGCAGCTTTTTAAGATAAAGAAAGTTAATCAAAGAGAGTCAATAACAACATGATATGTACATAAATGTTCTTTACTAAATGTTAGTTGATAAAAAAAAATTGCCAATGATTTAGTGTATGGGAAGTGATATTCTGAATGGTAATTTGGCATTTTCTCTTCATATACTGTATGAGTCCACCTCTTGGACCTCAGTGCAGTGTTAAGAAAGCGGATGCTGTGAAGACCCAAGAAAGGTACTGAAAGTTATTAATTGCAATATAATATGTATGAAAAATATGTTTATGAATAATGGCAATGAATGCTATGAATTTTCACAAATTTAAAGGATCTCAGTCTCTCTTCATATATGGTTTGGGTCTACCTCTAATACAGAAAAGAGCAACCAGACAGCTCTTTGAAGTTTTTAGGACTTCATCAGCACCACTGAATAAAGTAAGATGTTTGAGGAACATATGGCCATTGTTGAATAATATGAAACATGCAGTTTCAGCGTTTTAACATAAATGTCCATTCAGCATAGCACACAATATACTTTGTCATTTTCTCTTCACATACTCTTTGAGCCCAACTCCAGAAACGTAGTGGGCAAGGAGAAACCTTGGGACGCCAAAGCAAAGGTAATCAGAATATCATGATTCTTGAGTAGTTATTCATACTATGAAAGTTCAGAATGTCCACTACAAAGTTAAGTGCAGTTCTGTATGGCTATTCTTTGTTTTGTTCACATGCTGCTTGAGTCCACATCAAGAACCTCAAGATGGAAAGCCGAACGCTTGTGAAATCAAAAAAGGTAAATTTGTTGAATACAATTTGTTATTTGAGGACAATATGTTCCTTGCTGAAAAGTTGATAGATTTCATGACTTATCTCCAAGGAATCTGCTAACTTTACCTCAGTGAGATCAGTATATATCAAATAGGAAGCTTGTAAAAATGAAAACTGTATCAGAGACCTTGAATACAAAATAGGTAAGGAAGACATTAATTACCCATTGGTCATTTGGCACTTTGTCTTGACATACTATTTCAAGTTCAAGTTCAAAATCTTTTATTGTCATTTCAGCTATATACAAGTACACAACAAAAACGAGACAATGTTCCTCCAGGACCATGGTGCAACACAAAACAACAGTGCAACAGACAACATGCTACACAAGTGCAAACAGTCCAATATAGTGCAAAAATGTCATTAAATATACAATAATAAATACAGAACAGGACAAATATAAAATGAGTAGACAGTGCAATTATTTAGTGCAGTACACAGTACTGGGAATATGTAAAGTGAGTTGTGCATAGGAGTCAGTGACATGCTACAATGAACATAGCATTCACCGATAGGAGCCAGAACAGTTCAGAGTACAGTGCTGGTTTAGTACAGTACTCTAGCAGCAAGTAGGATAATGTGCAAGACTGCAACAGGAGTGCATAGTTTATTTGTGTGAGGTTTGACTTCAGCACTAGTCCAATGCAAAACAATGTGTGAGTGTGTTTATAGATTTGTATTTATGTATGTGTGTGTGTGTGTGTGTGTGTGTGTGTGTGTGTGTGTGTGTGTGTGTGTGTGTGTGTGTGTGTGTGTATAAGCATTTATAAAAGTGCCGATTTTGGATTCTGAATTGGAACATGATTAGTACATGATTAGAGGACACAGGCAGCTTTTTAATATGAAGAAAGTTAATCAAAGAGAGTCAATAACAACATGATATGTACATAAATGTTCTTTACTAAATGTTAGTTGATAAAAAAAATTGTCAATGATTTAGTGTATGGGAAGTGCTATTCTGAATGGTCATTTGGCATTTTCTCTTCATATACTGTATGAGTCCACCTCTTGGACCTCAGTGCAGTGTTAAGAAAGCCTAGGCTGTGAAGACCAAAGAAAGGTACTGAAAGTTATTAATTGCAATATAATATGTATGAAAAATATGTTTATGAATAATGGCAATGAATGCTATGAATTTTCACAAATTTAAAGGATCTTAGTCTCTCTTCATATAAGGTTTGGTTCTACCTCTAATACAGAAAACAGCAACCAGACAGCTCTTTGAAGGTTTTAGGACTTCATCAACACCACTGAATAAAGTAAGATGTTTGAGGAACATATGGCCATTGTTGAATAATAGGAAATATGCAGTTTCAGCTTTTTAACATAAATGTCCATTCGGCATAGCACACAATATACTTTGTCATTTTCTCTTCACATACTCTTTGAGCCCAACTCCAGAAACGTAGTGGGCAAGGAGAAACCTTGGGACGCCAAAGCAAAGGTAATCAGAATATCATGATTCTTGAGTAGTGATTCATACTATGAAAGTTCAGAATGCCCACTACAAAGTTAAGTGCAATTCTGTATGGCCATTCTTTATGTTTTGTTCACATGCTGCTTGAGTCCACATCAAGAACCTCAAGATGGAAAGCCGAACGCTTGTGAAATCAAAAAAGGTAAAGGTGTTGAATACAATTTGTTATTTGAGGGCAATATGTTCATTACTGAAAAGTTGATAGATTTCATGACTTATCTCCAAGGAATCTTCTAACTTTACCTCAGTGAGATCAGTATATATCAAATAGGAAGCTTGTAAAAATGAAAACTGTATCAGAGACCTTGAATACAAAATAGGTAAGGAAGACATTAATTACCCATTGGTCATTTGGCACTTTGTCTTGACATACTATTTCAAGTTCAAGTTCAAAATCTTTTATTGTCATTTCAGCTATATACAAGTGCACAACAAAAACGAGACAATGTTCCTCCAGGACCATGGTGCAACACAAAACAACAGTGCAACAGACAACATGCTACACAAGTGCAAACAGTCCAATAGAGTGCAAAAATGTCATTAAATAAAAAATAATAAATACAGAACAGGACAAATACAAAATGAGTAGACAGTGCAAGTATTTAGTGCAGTACACAGTCCTGGGAATATGTAAAGTGAGTTGTGCATAGGAGTCAGTGACATGCTACACTGAACATAGCAGTCACCGATAGGAGCCAGAACAGTTCAGAGTACAGTGCTGGTTTAGTACAGTACTCTAGCAGCAAGTAGGATAATGTGCAAGACTGCAACAGGAGTGCATAGTTTATTTGTGTGAGGTTTGACTTCAGCACTAGTCCAATGCAAAACAATGTGTGAGTGTGTTTATAGATTTGTATTTATGTATGTGTGTGTGTGTGTGTGTGTATAAGCATTTATAAAAGTGCCGATTTTGGATTCTGAATTGGAACATGATTAGTACATGATTAGAGGACACAGGCAGCTTTTTAATATGAAGAAAGTTAATCAAAGAGAGTCAATAACAACATGATATGTACATAAATGTTCTTTACTAAATGTTAGTTGATAAAAAAAAATTGTCAATGATTTAGTGTATGGGAAGTGCTATTCTGAATGGTCATTTGGCATTTTCTCTTCATATACTGTACGAGTCCACCTCTTGGACCTCAGTGCAGTGTTAAGAAAGCCGAGGCTGTGAAGACCAAAGAAAGGTACTGAAAGTTATTAATTGCAATATAATATGTATGAAAAATATGTTTATGAATAATGGCAATGAATGCTATGAATTTTCACAAATTTAAAGTAGCTTAGTCTCTCTTAATATATGGTTTGGGTCTACCTCTAATACAGAAAACAGCAACCAGACAGCTCTTTGAAGTTTTTAGGACTTTATCAGCACCACTGAATAAAGTAAGATGTTTGAGGAACATATGGCCATTGTTGAATAATATGAAATATGCAGTTTCAGCGTTTTAACATAAATGTCCATTCAGCATAGCACACAATATACTTTGTCATTTTCTCTTCACATACTCTTTGAGCCCAACTCCAGAAACGTAGTGGGCAAGGAGAAACCTTGGGACGCCAAAGCAAAGGTAATCAGAATATCATGATTCTTGAGTAGTGATTCATACTATGAAAGTTCAGAATGCCCACTACAAAGTTAAGTGCAATTCTGTATGGCCATTCTTTATGTTTTGTTCACATGCTGCTTGAGTCCACATCAAGAACCTCAAGATGGAAAGCCGAACGCTTGTGAAATCAAAAAAGGTAAAGTTGTTGAATACAATTTGTTATTTGAGGGCAATATGTTCATTACTGAAAAGTTGATATATTTCATGACTTATCTCCAAGGAATCTTCTATCTTTACCTCAGTGAGATCAGTATATATCAAATAGGAAGCTTGCAAAAATGAAAACTGTATCAGAGACCTCGAATACAAAATAGGTTAGGAATACATTAATTACCCATTGGTCATTTGGCACTTTGTCTTGACATACTATTTCAAGTTCAAGTTCAAAATCTTTTATTGTCATTTCAGCTATATACAAGTACACAACAAAAATGAGACAATGTTCCTCCAGGACCATGGTGCAACACAAAACAACAGTGCAACAGACAACATGCTACACAAGTGCAAACAGTCCAATATAGTGCAAAAATGTCATTAAATAAACAATAATAAATACAGAACAGGACAAATACAAAATGAGTAGACAGTGCAATTATTTAGTGCAGTACACAGTACTGGGAATATGTAAAGTGAGTTGTGCATAGGAGTCAGTGACATGCTACACTGAACATAGCAGTCTCCGATAGGAGCCAGAACAGTTCAGAGTACAGTGCTGGTTTAGTACAGTACTCTAGCAGCAAGTAGGGTAATGTGCAAGACTGCAACAGGAGTGCATAGTTTATTTGTGTAAGGTTTGACTTCAGCACTAGTCCAATGCAAAACAATGTGTGAGTGTGTGTATAGATATGTATGTATGTGTGTGTGTGTGTGTGTGTGTGTGTGTGTGTGTGTGTGTGTGTGTGTATGTGTGTGTGTGTGTGTGTGTGACTGTGTATAAGCATTTATAAAAGTGCCGATTTTGGATTCTGAATTGGAAAATGATTAGTAAATGATTAGAGGACACAGGGAGCTTTTTAATATGAAGAAAGTTAATCAAAGAGATTCAATAACAACATGATATGTACATAAATGTTCTTTACTAAATGTTAGTTGATAAAAAAAAAATTGTCAATGATTTAGTGTATGGCAAGTGCTATTCTGAATGGTCATTTGGCATTTTCTCTTCATACACTGTACGAGTCCACCTCTTGGACCTCAGTGCAGTGTTAAGAAAGCCGAGGCTGTGAAGTCCAAAGAAAGGTACTGAATGTTATTAATTGCAATATAATATGTATGAAAAATATATTTTTGAATAATTCTTTATGAATAGTGGTGATTAGTCCAGGGTCAAAGAGCCAACACTGAGTATTCAGGGATACATGATAAACAAGCCAAGGGCTAGGATACACGAAAGCTAGGAAACACAAAGCAAAAGTGCACGAAGGCAAACGGGAAGCAGGCTATAACAAAGACTAGAGAATACAGAGGCTAAGATAACACAAAGGCAAAGAATACAAACTTACGGGCTTGCAAAAACATCGAAACAACCAAACACATTAAGACAATGAAGCCTAACAATCAACAGAAAAAACATAGGACTCAAGACAGGGTTTAAATACAAGAACCAAAGGTAGAAATGAGGGACAGGTGCAAGCAGTCAAACGAGGGGTGGAGAAAACGAAACTAAGGAACAGAACTAAAAAACACAAACGACAGGGAAAACACTGAACACGGAACCTGGGCGGGACTGATCGTGACGCTTTGTCAGGCATTTACCTCGAATTAGCTTGCAACACAAATTAATTAATTATAGTAAATAAAGAAAGAGGGAGATAAAACACCTGGAACTCAGGACCATATTGAGATATTGATATTTGGGGATAGGGGATAATTGTCTTTTAAGCCATAATAGGTGGGAACATCTCTATCAGATTAATTTCACCTGACCACTTAGTCCGCATATTTCTAAATGAGAGGAAAATGTTCTTACAAACAATACAAAGGACACAGTTATATAATGTAAAACAGTTACATTTTTCATTAAGAGAAGGACGACTTAGAGAGAGAAAGCATGGTTATTACACAAATGTCATAATTGTCCTAATATTAATAGTTCAAACAGTCTTCCTCTGTCTGCTATAAACACTGTACACATGTTAAATATCCTGTTGAAGAAGGCTCCTGATACAATGAAATGACTTCCAGGCGCACTAAAAATTGTTTTACAATTTGATTCAAGTTGTTTGATTAGAATGGTAGAGAATTCAAGTTCTACATTATGACACAATGTTGTTGATCTACTGTAGGAGTCACTTCTAGAATCCTGTAGAACAGACACCCGACTAGGAAGCGCATTACATTATTTAACAGAACTGCTGATAAAGTTATTGACAGTATGATATGTGCTTTTCAAAATAATGATTTGTGATATTTTTTCTCCAATCATTCTTGCAAATCTAGTAGCTCAGTATGTCAAGCAGAAAACTTGTGAAGGTGGCAAAAGGCATGTAAGTCATTGATTCGATTTTCTAAGGAAAAATGTTAATTACCATAAAGTGATTGTACACTATAAATGTAAAGAATATTGAATTGCATTATTTTATGTGCTTTTAAGTCTGGTCATTGGTCATTTTCTCTTCACACACTGTCTGAGGCTAACTCTGATGCTTCACATTTTGAGTCTGCTTCAGTTGCCTTGGTATACAAAGCTTGTAAAGACAGGAAAGATAATCAAAGTTATTAAATATAATTTAATATGTGAGGAAAATGTCAACATTCATGAAGAGTGATTCGTACAGTGAAAATCCATAATACATAATTAGAGTGTTAAGTGCTATTCTTAATGGCCTTTCATCCTTTTCTCTTCACATACTGCTTGAGACCACCGCAAGAACTCAAGTTGGACAGCAGAAAGCTTGTGAAGGCAAAAAAGGTAACGTTATTAAATACAGTTTGATACAGAGTGGCATTATGTTCCAAATTGCATAGTGAGTGATGCCGTGAGTTTTCACATTTTTTACTCAAAGTGCATAAGTAGCTAAATTGGTATGTATCATTTTTCTTCAAATATTGTTTCAGCCCATCTCAAGTTCAAAGTTCAAAGTTCAAAAAGGTTTTATTGTCATTTCGACTATATACGAGTACACAACAAAAACGAGACAATGTTCCTCCAGGACCATGGTGCAACACAAAACAACAGTGCAACAGACAACATGCTACACAAGTGCAAACAGTCCAATATAGTGCAAAAATGTCATTAAATAAACAATAATAAATACAGAACAGGACAAATCCAAAATGAGTAGACAGTGCAATTATTTAGTGCAGTACACAGTACTGGGAATATGTAAAGTGAGTTGTGCAGAGGAGTCAGTGACATGCTACACTGAACATAGCAGTCACCGATAGGAGCCAGAACAGTTCAGAGTAAAGTGCTGGTTTAGTACAGTACTCTAGCAGCAAGTAGGATAATGTGCAAGACTGCAACAGGAGTGCATAGTTTATTTGTGTGAGGTTTGACTTAAGCACTAGTCCAATGCAAAACAATGTGTGAGTGTGTGTATAGATATGTATGTGTGTGTGTGTGTGTGTGTGTGTAACTGTGTATAAGCATGTATAAAATTGCCGATTTTGGAATCTGAATTGGAATTGGAACATGATTAGTACATGATTAGAGGACACAGGCAGCTTTTTAAGATGAAGAAGGTTAATCAAAGAGAGTCAATAACTACATGATGTGTACATTAATGTTCTTTACTAAATGTTAGTTGATAAAAAAAAAATTGTCAATGATTTAAAGTATGGCTACTGCTATTCTGAATGCCCCTTTGGCATTTTCTCTTCATATACTGTTTGAGTCCACCTCTTGCACCTCAGTTCAGTGTTAAGAAAGCCGAGGCTGTGAACAGCAAAGAAAGGTACTGAAAGTTAGTAATTGCAATATAATATGTATGAAAAATATGTGTATGAATAATGGAAATGAATGCTATGAATTTTCACAAATTTAAAGGATCTTAGTCTCTCTTCATATATGGTTTGGGTCTACCTCTAATACAGAAAACGGCAACCAGACAGCTCTTTGAAGTTTTTGGGACTTCATCAGCACCACTGAATAAAGTAAGATGTTTGAGGAACATATGGCCATTGTTGAATAATATGAAATATGCAGTTTCAGCGTTTTAACATAAATGTCCCTTCAGCATAGCACACAATATACTTTGTCATTTTCTCTTCACATACTCTTTGAGCCCAACTCCAGAAACGTAGTGGGCAAGGAGAAACCTTGGGACGCCAAAGCAAAGGTAATCAGAATATCATGATTCTTGAGTAGTGATTCATACTATGAAAGTTCAGAATGCCCACTACAAAGTTAAGTGCAATTCTGTATGGCCATTCTTTATGTTTTGTTCACATGCTGCTTGAGTCCACATCAAGAACCTCAAGATGGAAAGCCGAACGCTTGTGAAATCAAAAAAGGTAAAGTTGTTGAATACAATTTGTTCTTTGAGGGCAATATGTTCATTTCTGAAAAGTTGATAGATATCATGACTTATCTCCAAGGAATCTGCTAACTTTACCTCTGTGAGATCAGTATATATCAAATAGGAAGCTTTTTAAAATGAAAACTGTATCAGAGACCTTGAATGCAAAACTGGTAAGGAAGACATTAATTATTCATTGCTCATTTGGCACTTTGTCTTGACATACTATTTCAAGTTCAAGTTCAAAATCTTTTATTGTAATTTCAGATATATACATATACACAACAAAAATGAGACAATGTTCCTCCAGGACCATGGTGCAACACAAAACAACAGTGCAACAGACAACATGCTACACAAGTGCAAACAGTCCAATAGAGTGCAAAAATGTCATTAAATAAAAAATAATAAATACAGAACCGGACAAATCCAAAATGAGTAGACAGTGCAAGTATTTAGTGCAGTACACAGTCCTGGGAATATGTAAAGTGAGTTGTGCATAGTAGTCAGTGACATGCTACAATGAACATAGCAGTCACCGGTAGTAGCAAGAAAAGTTCAGAGTACAATTTTAGATTAGTACAGTACTCTAGCAGCAAGTAGGATAATGTGCAAGACTGCAACAGGAGTGCATAGTTTATTTGTGTGAGGTTTGACTTCAGCACTAGTCCAATGCAAAACAATGTGTGAGTGTGTGTATAGATATGTATGTGTGTGTGTGTGTGTGTGTGTGTGTGTGTGTGTGTGTGTGTGTGACTGTGTATAAGCATGTATAAAATTGCCGATTTTGGAATCTGAATTGGAACATGATTAGTACATGATTAGAGGACACAGGCAGCTTTTTAAGATGAAGAAGGTTAATCAAAGAGAGTCAATAACTAGATGATGTGTACATTAATGTTCTTTACTAAATGTTAGTTGATAAAAAAAAATTGTCAATGATTTAAAGTATGGCTACTGCTATTCTGAATGCTCCTTTGGCATTTTCTCTTCATATACTGTATGAGTCCACCTCTTGGACCTCAGTGCAGTGTTAAGAAAGCCGAGGCTGTGAACAGCAAAGAAAGGTACTGAAAGTTAGTAATTGCAATATAATATGTATGAAAAATATGTTTATGAATAATGGCAATGATTGCTATGAATTTTCACAAATTTAAAGTATCTTAGTCTCTCTTCATATATGGTTTGGGTCTAACTCTAATACAGAAAACGGCAACCAGACAGCTCTTTGAAGTTTTTGGGACTTCATCAGCACCACTGAATAAAGTAAGATGTTTGAGGAACATATGGCCATTGTTGAATAATATGAAATATGCAGTTTCAGCGTTTTAACATAAATGTCCATTCAGCATAGCACACAATATACTTTGTCATTTTCTCTTCACATACTCTTTGAGCCCAACTCCAGAAACGTAGTGGGCAAGGAGAAACCTTGGGACGCCAAAGCAAAGGTAATCAGAATATCATGATTCTTGAGTAGTGATTCATGCTATGAAAGTTCAGAATGCCCACTACAAAGTTAAGTGCAATTCTGTATGGCCATTCTTTATGTTTTGTTCACATGCTGCTTGAGTCCACATCAAGAACCTCAAGATGGAAAGCCGAACGCTTGTGAAATCAAAAAAGGTAAAGTTGTTGAATACAATTTGTTCTTTGAGGGCAATATGTTCATTTCTGAAAAGTTGATAGATATCATGACTTATCTCCAAGGAATCTGCTAACTTTACCTCTGTGAGATCAGTATATATCAAATAGGAAGCTTTTTAAAATGAAAACTGTATCAGAGACCTTGAATGCAAAACTGGTAAGGAAGACATTAATTATTCATTGCTCATTTGGCACTTTGTCTTGACATACTATTTCAAGTTCAAGTTCAAAATCTTTTATTGTAATTTCAGATATATACATATACACAACAAAAATGAGACAATGTTCCTCCAGGACCATGGTGCAACACAAAACAACAGTGCAACAGACAACATGCTACACAAGTGCAAACAGTCCAATAGAGTGCAAATATGTCATTAAATAAAAAATAATAAATACAGAACCGGACAAATACAAAATGAGTAGACAGTGCAAGTATTTAGTGCAGTACACAGTCCTGGGAATATGTAAAGTGAGTTGTGCATAGTAGTCAGTGACATGCTACAATGAACATAGCAGTCACCGGTAGTAGCAAGAAAAGTTCAGAGTACAATTTTAGATTAGTACAGTACTCTAGCAGCAAGTAGGATAATGTGCAAGACTGCAACAGGAGTGCATAGTTTATTTGTGTGAGGTTTGACTTCAGCACTAGTCCAATGCAAAACAATGTGTGAGTGTGTGTATAGATATGTATGTGTGTGTGTGTGTGTGTGTGTGTGTGTGTGACTGTGTATAAGCATGTATAAAATTGCCGATTTTGGAATCTGAATTGGAACATGATTAGTACATGATTAGAGGACACAGGCAGCTTTTTAAGATGAAGAAGGTTAATCAAAGAGAGTCAATAACTAGATGATGTGTACATTAATGTTCTTTACTAAATGTTAGTTGATAAAAAAAAATTGTCAATGATTTAAAGTATGGCTACTGCTATTCTGAATGCTCCTTTGGCATTTTCTCTTCATATACTGTATGAGTCCACCTCTTGGACCTCAGTGCAGTGTTAAGAAAGCCGAGGCTGTGAACAGCAAAGAAAGGTACTGAAAGTTAGTAATTGCAATATAATATGTATGAAAAATATGTTTATGAATAATGGCAATGATTGCTATGAATTTTCACAAATTTAAAGTATCTTAGTCTCTCTTCATATATGGTTTGGGTCTAACTCTAATACAGAAAACGGCAACCAGACAGCTCTTTGAAGTTTTTGGGACTTCATCAGCACCACTGAATAAAGTAAGATGTTTGAGGAACATATGGCCATTGTTGAATAATATGAAATATGCAGTTTCAGCGTTTTAACATAAATGTCCATTCAGCATAGCACACAATATACTTTGTCATTTTCTCTTCACATACTCTTTGAGCCCAACTCCAGAAACGTAGTGGGCAAGGAGAAACCTTGGGACGCCAAAGCAAAGGTAATCAGAATATCATGATTCTTGAGTAGTGATTCATGCTATGAAAGTTCAGAATGCCCACTACAAAGTTAAGTGCAATTCTGTATGGCCATTCTTTATGTTTTGTTCACATGCTGCTTGAGTCCACATCAAGAACCTCAAGATGGAAAGCCGAACGCTTGTGAAATCAAAAAAGGTAAAGTTGTTGAATACAATTTGTTCTTTGAGGGCAATATGTTCATTTCTGAAAAGTTGATAGATATCATGACTTATCTCCAAGGAATCTGCTAACTTTACCTCTGTGAGATCAGTATATATCAAATAGGAAGCTTTTTAAAATGAAAACTGTATCAGAGACCTTGAATGCAAAACTGGTAAGGAAGACATTAATTATTCATTGCTCATTTGGCACTTTGTCTTGACATACTATTTCAAGTTCAAGTTCAAAATCTTTTATTGTAATTTCAGATATATACATATACACAACAAAAATGAGACAATGTTCCTCCAGGACCATGGTGCAACACAAAACAACAGTGCAACAGACAACATGCTACACAAGTGCAAACAGTCCAATAGAGTGCAAATATGTCATTAAATAAAAAATAATAAATACAGAACCGGACAAATACAAAATGAGTAGACAGTGCAAGTATTTAGTGCAGTACACAGTCCTGGGAATATGTAAAGTGAGTTGTGCATAGTAGTCAGTGACATGCTACAATGAACATAGCAGTCACCGGTAGTAGCAAGAAAAGTTCAGAGTACAATTTTAGATTAGTACAGTACTCTAGCAGCAAGTAGGATAATGTGCAAGACTGCAACAGGAGTGCATAGTTTATTTGTGTGAGGTTTGACTTCAGCACTAGTCCAATGCAAAACAATGTGTGAGTGTGTGTATAGATATGTATGTGTGTGTGTGTGTGTGTGTGTGTGTGTGACTGTGTATAAGCATGTATAAAATTGCCGATTTTGGAATCTGAATTGGAACATGATTAGTACATGATTAGAGGACACAGGCAGCTTTTTAAGATGAAGAAGGTTAATCAAAGAGAGTCAATATCTAGATGATGTGTACATTAATGTTCTTTACTAAATGTTAGTTGATAAAAAAAAATTGTCAATGATTTAAAGTAAGGATACTGCTATTCTGAATGCTCCTTTGGCATTTTCTCTTCATATACTGTATGAGTCCACCTCTTGGACCTCAGTGCAGTGTTAAGAAAGCCGAGGCAGTGAACAGCAAAGAAAGGTACTGAAAGTTAGTAATTGCAATATAATATGTATGAAAAATATGTTTATGAATAATGGCAATGATTGCTATGAATTTTCACAAATTTAAAGTATCTTAGTCTCTCTTCATATATGGTTTGGGTCTAACTCTAATACAGAAAACGGCAACCAGACAGCTCTTTGAAGTTTTTGGGACTTCATCAGCACCACTGAATAAAGTAAGATGTTTGAGGAACATATGGCCATTGTTGAATAATATGAAATATGCAGTTTCAGCGTTTTAACATAAATGTCCCTTCAGCATAGCACACAATATACTTTGTCATTTTCTCTTCACATACTCTTTGAGCCCAACTCCAGAAACGTAGTGGGCAAGGAGAAACCTTGGGACGCCAAAGCAAAGGTAATCAGAATATCATGATTCTTGAGTAGTGATTCATACTATGAAAGTTCAGAATGCCCACTACAAAGTTAAGTGCAATTCTGTATGGCCATTCTTTATGTTTTGTTCACATGCTGCTTGAGTCCACATCAAGAACCTCAAGATGGAAAGCCGAACGCTTGTGAAATCAAAAAAGGTAAAGTTGTTGAATACAATTTGTTCTTTGAGGGCAATATGTTCATTTCTGAAAAGTTGATAGATATCATGACTTATCTCCAAGGAATCTGCTAACTTTACCTCTGTGAGATCAGTATATATCAAATAGGAAGCTTTTTAAAATGAAAACTGTATCAGAGACCTTGAATGCAAAACTGGTAAGGAAGACATTAATTATTCATTGCTCATTTGGCACTTTGTCTTGACATACTATTTCAAGTTCAAGTTCAAAATCTTTTATTGTAATTTCAGATATATACATATACACAACAAAAATGAGACAATGTTCCTCCAGGACCATGGTGCAACACAAAACAACAGTGCAACAGACAACATGCTACACAAGTGCAAACAGTCCAATAGAGTGCAAATATGTCATTAAATAAAAAATAATAAATACAGAACCGGACAAATACAAAATGAGTAGACAGTGCAAGTATTTAGTGCAGTACACAGTCCTGGGAATATGTAAAGTGAGTTGTGCATAGTAGTCAGTGACATGCTACAATGAACATAGCAGTCACCGGTAGTAGCAAGAAAAGTTCAGAGTACAATTTTAGATTAGTACAGTACTCTAGCAGCAAGTAGGATAATGTGCAAGACTGCAACAGGAGTGCATAGTTTATTTGTGTGAGGTTTGACTTCAGCACTAGTCCAATGCAAAACAATGTGTGAGTGTGTGTATAGATATGTATGTGTGTGTGTGTGTGTGTGTGTGTGTGTGACTGTGTATAAGCATGTATAAAATTGCCGATTTTGGAATCTGAATTGGAACATGATTAGTACATGATTAGAGGACACAGGCAGCTTTTTAAGATGAAGAAGGTTAATCAAAGAGAGTCAATATCTAGATGATGTGTACATTAATGTTCTTTACTAAATGTTAGTTGATAAAAAAAAATTGTCAATGATTTAAAGTAAGGATACTGCTATTCTGAATGCTCCTTTGGCATTTTCTCTTCATATACTGTATGAGTCCACCTCTTGGACCTCAGTGCAGTGTTAAGAAAGCCGAGGCAGTGAACAGCAAAGAAAGGTACTGAAAGTTAGTAATTGCAATATAATATGTATGAAAAATATGTTTATGAATAATGGCAATGATTGCTATGAATTTTCACAAATTTAAAGTATCTTAGTCTCTCTTCATATATGGTTTGGGTCTAACTCTAATACAGAAAACGGCAACCAGACAGCTCTTTGAAGTTTTTGGGACTTCATCAGCACCACTGAATAAAGTAAGATGTTTGAGGAACATATGGCCATTGTTGAATAATATGAAATATGCAGTTTCAGCGTTTTAACATAAATGTCCCTTCAGCATAGCACACAATATACTTTGTCATTTTCTCTTCACATACTCTTTGAGCCCAACTCCAGAAACGTAGTGGGCAAGGAGAAACCTTGGGACGCCAAAGCAAAGGTAATCAGAATATCATGATTCTTGAGTAGTGATTCATACTATGAAAGTTCAGAATGCCCACTACAAAGTTAAGTGCAATTCTGTATGGCCATTCTTTATGTTTTGTTCACATGCTGCTTGAGTCCACATCAAGAACCTCAAGATGGAAAGCCGAACGCTTGTGAAATCAAAAAAGGTAAAGTTGTTGAATACAATTTGTTCTTTGAGGGCAATATGTTCATTTCTGAAAAGTTGATAGATATCATGACTTATCTCCAAGGAATCTGCTAACTTTACCTCTGTGAGATCAGTATATATCAAATAGGAAGCTTTTTAAAATGAAAACTGTATCAGAGACCTTGAATGCAAAACTGGTAAGGAAGACATTAATTATTCATTGCTCATTTGGCACTTTGTCTTGACATACTATTTCAAGTTCAAGTTCAAAATCTTTTATTGTAATTTCAGATATATACATATACACAACAAAAATGAGACAATGTTCCTCCAGGACCATGGTGCAACACAAAACAACAGTGCAACAGACAACATGCTACACAAGTGCAAACAGTCCAATAGAGTGCAAAAATGTCATTAAATAAAAAATAATAAATACAGAACCGGACAAATCCAAAATGAGTAGACAGTGCAAGTATTTAGTGCAGTACACAGTCCTGGGAATATGTAAAGTGAGTTGTGCATAGTAGTCAGTGACATGCTACAATGAACATAGCAGTCACCGGTAGTAGCAAGAAAAGTTCAGAGTACAATTTTAGATTAGTACAGTACTCTAGCAGCAAGTAGGATAATGTGCAAGACTGCAACAGGAGTGCATAGTTTATTTGTGTGAGGTTTGACTTCAGCACTAGTCCAATGCAAAACAATGTGTGAGTGTGTGTATAGATATGTATGTGTGTGTGTGTGTGTGTGTGTGTGTGTGACTGTGTATAAGCATGTATAAAATTGCCGATTTTGGAATCTGAATTGGAACATGATTAGTACATGATTAGAGGACACAGGCAGCTTTTTAAGATGAAGAAGGTTAATCAAAGAGAGTCAATATCTAGATGATGTGTACATTAATGTTCTTTACTAAATGTTAGTTGATAAAAAAAAATTGTCAATGATTTAAAGTAAGGATACTGCTATTCTGAATGCTCCTTTGGCATTTTCTCTTCATATACTGTATGAGTCCACCTCTTGGACCTCAGTGCAGTGTTAAGAAAGCCGAGGCAGTGAACAGCAAAGAAAGGTACTGAAAGTTAGTAATTGCAATATAATATGTATGAAAAATATGTTTATGAATAATGGCAATGATTGCTATGAATTTTCACAAATTTAAAGTATCTTAGTCTCTCTTCATATATGGTTTGGGTCTAACTCTAATACAGAAAACGGCAACCAGACAGCTCTTTGAAGTTTTTGGGACTTCATCAGCACCACTGAATAAAGTAAGATGTTTGAGGAACATATGGCCATTGTTGAATAATATGAAATATGCAGTTTCAGCGTTTTAACATAAATGTCCATTCAGCATAGCACACAATATACTTTGTCATTTTCTCTTCACATACTCTTTGAGCCCAACTCCAGAAACGTAGTGGGCAAGGAGAAACCTTGGGACGCCAAAGCAAAGGTAATCAGAATATCATGATTCTTGAGTAGTGATTCATACTATGAAAGTTCAGAATGCCCACTACAAAGTTAAGTGCAATTCTGTATGGCCATTCTTTATGTTTTGTTCACATGCTGCTTGAGTCCACATCAAGAACCTCAAGATGGAAAGCCGAACGCTTGTGAAATCAAAAAAGGTAAAGTTGTTGAATACAATTTGTTCTTTGAGGGCAATATGTTCATTTCTGAAAAGTTGATAGATATCATGACTTATCTCCAAGGAATCTGCTAACTTTACCTCTGTGAGATCAGTATATATCAAATAGGAAGCTTTTTAAAATGAAAACTGTATCAGAGACCTTGAATGCAAAACTGGTAAGGAAGACATTAATTATTCATTGCTCATTTGGCACTTTGTCTTGACATACTATTTCAAGTTCAAGTTCAAAATCTTTTATTGTAATTTCAGATATATACATATACACAACAAAAATGAGACAATGTTCCTCCAGGACCATGGTGCAACACAAAACAACAGTGCAACAGACAACATGCTACACAAGTGCAAACAGTCCAATAGAGTGCAAATATGTCATTAAATAAAAAATAATAAATACAGAACCGGACAAATACAAAATGAGTAGACAGTGCAAGTATTTAGTGCAGTACACAGTCCTGGGAATATGTAAAGTGAGTTGTGCATAGTAGTCAGTGACATGCTACAATGAACATAGCAGTCACCGGTAGTAGCAAGAAAAGTTCAGAGTACAATTTTAGATTAGTACAGTACTCTAGCAGCAAGTAGGATAATGTGCAAGACTGCAACAGGAGTGCATAGTTTATTTGTGTGAGGTTTGACTTCAGCACTAGTCCAATGCAAAACAATGTGTGAGTGTGTGTATAGATATGTATGTGTGTGTGTGTGTGTGTGTGTGTGTGACTGTGTATAAGCATGTATAAAATTGCCGATTTTGGAATCTGAATTGGAACATGATTAGTACATGATTAGAGGACACAGGCAGCTTTTTAAGATGAAGAAGGTTAATCAAAGAGAGTCAATATCTAGATGATGTGTACATTAATGTTCTTTACTAAATGTTAGTTGATAAAAAAAAATTGTCAATGATTTAAAGTAAGGATACTGCTATTCTGAATGCTCCTTTGGCATTTTCTCTTCATATACTGTATGAGTCCACCTCTTGGACCTCAGTGCAGTGTTAAGAAAGCCGAGGCAGTGAACAGCAAAGAAAGGTACTGAAAGTTAGTAATTGCAATATAATATGTATGAAAAATATGTTTATGAATAATGGCAATGATTGCTATGAATTTTCACAAATTTAAAGTATCTTAGTCTCTCTTCATATATGGTTTGGGTCTAACTCTAATACAGAAAACGGCAACCAGACAGCTCTTTGAAGTTTTTGGGACTTCATCAGCACCACTGAATAAAGTAAGATGTTTGAGGAACATATGGCCATTGTTGAATAATATGAAATATGCAGTTTCAGCGTTTTAACATAAATGTCCATTCAGCATAGCACACAATATACTTTGTCATTTTCTCTTCACATACTCTTTGAGCCCAACTCCAGAAACGTAGTGGGCAAGGAGAAACCTTGGGATGCCAAAGCAAAGGTAATCAGAATATCATGATTCTTGAGTAGTGATTCATACTATGAAAGTTCAGAATGCCCACTACAAAGTTAAGTGCAATTCTGTATGGCCATTCTTTATGTTTTGTTCACATGCTGCTTGAGTCCACATCAAGAACCTCAAGATGGAAAGCCGAACGCTTGTAAAATCAAAAAAGGTAAAGTTGTTGAATACAATTTGTTCTTTGAGGGCAATATGTTTATTTCTGAAAAGTTGATAGATATCATGACTTATCTCCAAGGAATCTGCTAACTTTACCTCAGTGAGATCAGTATATATCAAATAGGAAGCTTTTTAAAATGAAAACTGTATCAGAGACCTTGAATGCAAAACTGGTAAGGAAGACATTAATTATTCATTGGTCATTTGGCACTTTGTCTTGACATAGTATTTCAAGTTCAAGTTCAAAATCTTTTATTGTCATTTCAGCTATATACAAGTATACAACAAAAATGAGACAAAGTTCCTCCAGGACCATAGTGCAACACAAAACAACAGTGCAACAGACAACATGCTACACAAGTGCAAACAGTCCAATATAGTGCAAAAATGTCATTAAATAAACAATAATAAATACAGAACAGGACAAATACAAAATGAGTAGACAGTGCAATTATTTAGTGCAGGACACAGTCCTGGGAATATGCAAAGTGAGTTGTGCATAGTAGTCAGTGACATGCTACACTGAACATAGCAGTCACCGGTAGTAGCCAGAAGAGTTCAGAGTACAATTTTAGATTAGTACAGTACTCTAGCAGCAAGTAGGATAATGTGCAAGACTGCAACAGGAGTGCATAGTTTATTTGTGTGAGGTTTGACTTCAGCACTAGTCCAATGCAAAACAATGTGTGAGTGTGTGTATAGATATGTATGTGTGTGTGTGTGTGTGTGTGTGTGTGTGTGTGACTGTGTATAAGCATGTATAAAAGTGCCGATTTTGGAATCTGAATTGGAACATGATTAGTACATGATTAGAGGACACAGGCAGCTTTTTAAGATGAAGAAGGTTAATCAAAGAGAGTCAATAACTACATGATGTGTACATTAATGTTCTTTACTAAATGTTAGTTGATAAAAAAAAAATTGTCAATGATTTAAAGTATGGCAACTGCTATTCTGAATGCTCCTTTGGCATTTTCTCTTCATATACTGTATGAGTCCACTTCTTGGACCTCAGTGCAGTGTTAAGAAAGCCGAGGCTGTGAACAGCAAAGAAAGGTACTGAAAGTTATTAATTGCAATATAATATGTATGAAAAATATGTTTATGAATAATGGCAATGATTGCTATGAATTTTCACAAATTTAAAGTATCGTAGTCTCTCTTCATATATGGTTTGGGTCTAACTCTAATACAGAAAACGGCAACCAGACAGCTCTTTGAAGTTTTTGGGACTTCATCAGCACCACTGAATAAAGTAAGATATTTGAGGAACATATGGCCATTGTTGAATAATATGAAATATGCAGTTTCAGCGTTTTAACATCAATGTCCATTCAGCATAGCACACAATATACTTTGTCATTTTCTCTTCACATACTCTTTGAGCCCAACTCCAGAAACGTAGTGGGCAAGGAGAAACCTTGGGACGCCAAAGCAAAGGTAATCAGAATATCATGATTCTTGAGTAGTGATTCATACTATGAAAGTTCAGAATGCCCACTACAAAGTTAAGTGCAATTCTGTATGGCCATTCTTTATGTTTTGTTCACATGTTGCTTGAGTCCACATCAAGAACCTCAAGATGGAAAGCCGAACGCTTGTGAAATCAAAAAAGGTAAAGTTGTTGAATACAATTTGTTCTTTGAGGGCAATATGTTCATTTCTGAAAAGTTGATAGATATCATGACTTATCTCCAAGGAATCTGCTAACTTTACCTCAGTGAGATCAGTATATATCAAATAGGAAGCTTTTTAAAATGAAAACTGTATCAGAGACCTTGAATGCAAAACTGGTAAGGAAGACATTAATTATTCATTGCTCATTTGGCACTTTGTCTTGACATACTATTTCAAGTTCAAGTTCAAAATCTTTTATTGTAATTTCAGCTATATACATATACACAACAAAAATGAGACAATGTTCCTCCAGGACCATGGTGCAACACAAAACAACAGTGCAACAGACAACATGCTACACAAGTGCAAACAGTCCAATAGAGTGCAAAAATGTCATTAAATAAAAAATAATAAATACAGAACAGGACAAATACAAAATGAGTAGACAGTGCAAGTATTTAGTGCAGTACACAGTCCTGGGAATATGTAAAGTGAGTTGTGCACAGTAGTCAGTGACATGCTACAATGAACATAGCAGTCACCGGTAGTAGCCAGAAGAGTTCAGAGTACAATTTTAGATTAGTACAGTACTCTAGCAGCAAGTAGGATAATGTGCAAGACTGCAACAGGAGTGCATAGTTTATTTGTGTGAGGTTTGACTTCAGCACTAGTCCAATGCAAAACAATGTGTGAGTGTGTGTATAGATATGTGTGTGTGTGTGTGTGTGTGTGTGTGTGTGTGTGTGTGTGTGACTGTGTATAAGCATGTATAAAATTGCCGATTTTGGAATCTGAATTGGAATTGGAACATGATTAGTACATGATTAGAGGACACAGGCAGCTTTTTAAGATGAAGAAGGTTAATCAAAGAGAGTCAATAACTACATGATGTGTACATTAATGTTCTTTACTAAATGTTAGTTGATAAAAAAAAATTGTCAATGATTTAGTGTATGGGAAGTGCTATTCTGAAAGGTCTTTTGGCATTTTCTCTTCATATACTGTATGAGTCCACCTCTTGGACCTCAGTGCAGTGTTAAGAAAGCCGAGGCAGTGAACAGCAAAGAAAGGTACTGAAAGTTAGTAATTGCAATATAATATGTATGAAAAATATGTTTATGAATAATGGCAATGATTGCTATGAATTTTCACAAATTTAAAGTATCTTAGTCTCTCTTCATATATGGTTTGGGTCTAACTCTAATACAGAAAACGGCAACCAGACAGCTCTTTGAAGTTTTTGGGACTTCATCAGCACCACTGAATAAAGTAAGATGTTTGAGGAACATATGGCCATTGTTGAATAATATGAAATATGCAGTTTCAGCGTTTTAACATAAATGTCCATTCAGCATAGCACACAATATACTTTGTCATTTTCTCTTCACATACTCTTTGAGCCCAACTCCAGAAACTTAGTGGGCAAGGAGAAACCTTGGGATGCCAAAGCAAAGGTAATCAGAATATCATGATTCTTGAGTAGTGATTCATACTATGAAAGTTCAGAATGCCCACTACAAAGTTAAGTGCAATTCTGTATGGCCATTCTTTATGTTTTGTTCACATGCTGCTTGAGTCCACATCAAGAACCTCAAGATGGAAAGCCGAACGCTTGTAAAATCAAAAAAGGTAAAGTTGTTGAATACAATTTGTTCTTTGAGGGCAATATGTTTATTTCTGAAAAGTTGATAGATATCATGACTTATCTCCAAGGAATCTGCTAACTTTACCTCAGTGAGATCAGTATATATCAAATAGGAAGCTTTTTAAAATGAAAACTGTATCAGAGACCTTGAATGCAAAACTGGTAAGGAAGACATTAATTATTCATTGGTCATTTGGCACTTTGTCTTGACATAGTATTTCAAGTTCAAGTTCAAAATCTTTTATTGTCATTTCAGCTATATACAAGTATACAACAAAAATGAGACAAAGTTCCTCCAGGACCATAGTGCAACACAAAACAACAGTGCAACAGACAACATGCTACACAAGTGCAAACAGTCCAATATAGTGCAAAAATGTCATTAAATAAACAATAATAAATACAGAACAGGACAAATACAAAATGAGTAGACAGTGCAATTATTTAGTGCAGGACACAGTCCTGGGAATATGCAAAGTGAGTTGTGCATAGTAGTCAGTGACATGCTACACTGAACATAGCAGTCACCGGTAGTAGCCAGAAGAGTTCAGAGTACAATTTTAGATTAGTACAGTACTCTAGCAGCAAGTAGGATAATGTGCAAGACTGCAACAGGAGTGCATAGTTTATTTGTGTGAGGTTTGACTTCAGCACTAGTCCAATGCAAAACAATGTGTGAGTGTGTGTATAGATATGTATGTGTGTGTGTGTGTGTGTGTGTGTGTGACTGTGTATAAGCATGTATAAAATTGCCGATTTTGGAATCTGAATTGGAACATGATTAGTACATGATTAGAGGACACAGGCAGCTTTTTAAGATGAAGAAGGTTAATCAAAGAGAGTCAATATCTAGATGATGTGTACATTAATGTTCTTTACTAAATGTTAGTTGATAAAAAAAAATTGTCAATGATTTAAAGTAAGGATACTGCTATTCTGAATGCTCCTTTGGCATTTTCTCTTCATATACTGTATGAGTCCACCTCTTGGACCTCAGTGCAGTGTTAAGAAAGCCGAGGCAGTGAACAGCAAAGAAAGGTACTGAAAGTTAGTAATTGCAATATAATATGTATGAAAAATATGTTTATGAATAATGGCAATGATTGCTATGAATTTTCACAAATTTAAAGTATCTTAGTCTCTCTTCATATATGGTTTGGGTCTAACTCTAATACAGAAAACGGCAACCAGACAGCTCTTTGAAGTTTTTGGGACTTCATCAGCACCACTGAATAAAGTAAGATGTTTGAGGAACATATGGCCATTGTTGAATAATATGAAATATGCAGTTTCAGCGTTTTAACATAAATGTCCATTCAGCATAGCACACAATATACTTTGTCATTTTCTCTTCACATACTCTTTGAGCCCAACTCCAGAAACGTAGTGGGCAAGGAGAAACCTTGGGATGCCAAAGCAAAGGTAATCAGAATATCATGATTCTTGAGTAGTGATTCATACTATGAAAGTTCAGAATGCCCACTACAAAGTTAAGTGCAATTCTGTATGGCCATTCTTTATGTTTTGTTCACATGCTGCTTGAGTCCACATCAAGAACCTCAAGATGGAAAGCCGAACGCTTGTAAAATCAAAAAAGGTAAAGTTGTTGAATACAATTTGTTCTTTGAGGGCAATATGTTTATTTCTGAAAAGTTGATAGATATCATGACTTATCTCCAAGGAATCTGCTAACTTTACCTCAGTGAGATCAGTATATATCAAATAGGAAGCTTTTTAAAATGAAAACTGTATCAGAGACCTTGAATGCAAAACTGGTAAGGAAGACATTAATTATTCATTGGTCATTTGGCACTTTGTCTTGACATAGTATTTCAAGTTCAAGTTCAAAATCTTTTATTGTCATTTCAGCTATATACAAGTATACAACAAAAATGAGACAAAGTTCCTCCAGGACCATAGTGCAACACAAAACAACAGTGCAACAGACAACATGCTACACAAGTGCAAACAGTCCAATATAGTGCAAAAATGTCATTAAATAAACAATAATAAATACAGAACAGGACAAATACAAAATGAGTAGACAGTGCAATTATTTAGTGCAGGACACAGTCCTGGGAATATGCAAAGTGAGTTGTGCATAGTAGTCAGTGACATGCTACACTGAACATAGCAGTCACCGGTAGTAGCCAGAAGAGTTCAGAGTACAATTTTAGATTAGTACAGTACTCTAGCAGCAAGTAGGATAATGTGCAAGACTGCAACAGGAGTGCATAGTTTATTTGTGTGAGGTTTGACTTCAGCACTAGTCCAATGCAAAACAATGTGTGAGTGTGTGTATAGATATGTATGTGTGTGTGTGTGTGTGTGTGTGTGTGTGTGTGACTGTGTATAAGCATGTATAAAAGTGCCGATTTTGGAATCTGAATTGGAACATGATTAGTACATGATTAGAGGACACAGGCAGCTTTTTAAGATGAAGAAGGTTAATCAAAGAGAGTCAATAACTACATGATGTGTACATTAATGTTCTTTACTAAATGTTAGTTGATAAAAAAAAAATTGTCAATGATTTAAAGTATGGCAACTGCTATTCTGAATGCTCCTTTGGCATTTTCTCTTCATATACTGTATGAGTCCACTTCTTGGACCTCAGTGCAGTGTTAAGAAAGCCGAGGCTGTGAACAGCAAAGAAAGGTACTGAAAGTTATTAATTGCAATATAATATGTATGAAAAATATGTTTATGAATAATGGCAATGATTGCTATGAATTTTCACAAATTTAAAGTATCGTAGTCTCTCTTCATATATGGTTTGGGTCTAACTCTAATACAGAAAACGGCAACCAGACAGCTCTTTGAAGTTTTTGGGACTTCATCAGCACCACTGAATAAAGTAAGATATTTGAGGAACATATGGCCATTGTTGAATAATATGAAATATGCAGTTTCAGCGTTTTAACATCAATGTCCATTCAGCATAGCACACAATATACTTTGTCATTTTCTCTTCACATACTCTTTGAGCCCAACTCCAGAAACGTAGTGGGCAAGGAGAAACCTTGGGACGCCAAAGCAAAGGTAATCAGAATATCATGATTCTTGAGTAGTGATTCATACTATGAAAGTTCAGAATGCCCACTACAAAGTTAAGTGCAATTCTGTATGGCCATTCTTTATGTTTTGTTCACATGTTGCTTGAGTCCACATCAAGAACCTCAAGATGGAAAGCCGAACGCTTGTGAAATCAAAAAAGGTAAAGTTGTTGAATACAATTTGTTCTTTGAGGGCAATATGTTCATTTCTGAAAAGTTGATAGATATCATGACTTATCTCCAAGGAATCTGCTAACTTTACCTCAGTGAGATCAGTATATATCAAATAGGAAGCTTTTTAAAATGAAAACTGTATCAGAGACCTTGAATGCAAAACTGGTAAGGAAGACATTAATTATTCATTGCTCATTTGGCACTTTGTCTTGACATACTATTTCAAGTTCAAGTTCAAAATCTTTTATTGTAATTTCAGCTATATACATATACACAACAAAAATGAGACAATGTTCCTCCAGGACCATGGTGCAACACAAAACAACAGTGCAACAGACAACATGCTACACAAGTGCAAACAGTCCAATAGAGTGCAAAAATGTCATTAAATAAAAAATAATAAATACAGAACAGGACAAATACAAAATGAGTAGACAGTGCAAGTATTTAGTGCAGTACACAGTCCTGGGAATATGTAAAGTGAGTTGTGCACAGTAGTCAGTGACATGCTACAATGAACATAGCAGTCACCGGTAGTAGCCAGAAGAGTTCAGAGTACAATTTTAGATTAGTACAGTACTCTAGCAGCAAGTAGGATAATGTGCAAGACTGCAACAGGAGTGCATAGTTTATTTGTGTGAGGTTTGACTTCAGCACTAGTCCAATGCAAAACAATGTGTGAGTGTGTGTATAGATATGTGTGTGTGTGTGTGTGTGTGTGTGTGTGTGTGTGTGTGTGTGTGTGACTGTGTATAAGCATGTATAAAATTGCCGATTTTGGAATCTGAATTGGAATTGGAACATGATTAGTACATGATTAGAGGACACAGGCAGCTTTTTAAGATGAAGAAGGTTAATCAAAGAGAGTCAATAACTACATGATGTGTACATTAATGTTCTTTACTAAATGTTAGTTGATAAAAAAAAATTGTCAATGATTTAGTGTATGGGAAGTGCTATTCTGAAAGGTCTTTTGGCATTTTCTCTTCATATACTGTATGAGTCCACCTCTTGGACCTCAGTGCAGTGTTAAGAAAGCCGAGGCAGTGAACAGCAAAGAAAGGTACTGAAAGTTAGTAATTGCAATATAATATGTATGAAAAATATGTTTATGAATAATGGCAATGATTGCTATGAATTTTCACAAATTTAAAGTATCTTAGTCTCTCTTCATATATGGTTTGGGTCTAACTCTAATACAGAAAACGGCAACCAGACAGCTCTTTGAAGTTTTTGGGACTTCATCAGCACCACTGAATAAAGTAAGATGTTTGAGGAACATATGGCCATTGTTGAATAATATGAAATATGCAGTTTCAGCGTTTTAACATAAATGTCCATTCAGCATAGCACACAATATACTTTGTCATTTTCTCTTCACATACTCTTTGAGCCCAACTCCAGAAACGTAGTGGGCAAGGAGAAACCTTGGGATGCCAAAGCAAAGGTAATCAGAATATCATGATTCTTGAGTAGTGATTCATACTATGAAAGTTCAGAATGCCCACTACAAAGTTAAGTGCAATTCTGTATGGCCATTCTTTATGTTTTGTTCACATGCTGCTTGAGTCCACATCAAGAACCTCAAGATGGAAAGCCGAACGCTTGTAAAATCAAAAAAGGTAAAGTTGTTGAATACAATTTGTTCTTTGAGGGCAATATGTTTATTTCTGAAAAGTTGATAGATATCATGACTTATCTCCAAGGAATCTGCTAACTTTACCTCAGTGAGATCAGTATATATCAAATAGGAAGCTTTTTAAAATGAAAACTGTATCAGAGACCTTGAATGCAAAACTGGTAAGGAAGACATTAATTATTCATTGGTCATTTGGCACTTTGTCTTGACATAGTATTTCAAGTTCAAGTTCAAAATCTTTTATTGTCATTTCAGCTATATACAAGTATACAACAAAAATGAGACAAAGTTCCTCCAGGACCATAGTGCAACACAAAACAACAGTGCAACAGACAACATGCTACACAAGTGCAAACAGTCCAATATAGTGCAAAAATGTCATTAAATAAACAATAATAAATACAGAACAGGACAAATACAAAATGAGTAGACAGTGCAATTATTTAGTGCAGGACACAGTCCTGGGAATATGCAAAGTGAGTTGTGCATAGTAGTCAGTGACATGCTACACTGAACATAGCAGTCACCGGTAGTAGCCAGAAGAGTTCAGAGTACAATTTTAGATTAGTACAGTACTCTAGCAGCAAGTAGGATAATGTGCAAGACTGCAACAGGAGTGCATAGTTTATTTGTGTGAGGTTTGACTTCAGCACTAGTCCAATGCAAAACAATGTGTGAGTGTGTGTATAGATATGTATGTGTGTGTGTGTGTGTGTGTGTGTGTGTGTGTGTGACTGTGTATAAGCATGTATAAAAGTGCCGATTTTGGAATCTGAATTGGAACATGATTAGTACATGATTAGAGGACACAGGCAGCTTTTTAAGATGAAGAAGGTTAATCAAAGAGAGTCAATAACTACATGATGTGTACATTAATGTTCTTTACTAAATGTTAGTTGATAAAAAAAAAATTGTCAATGATTTAAAGTATGGCAACTGCTATTCTGAATGCTCCTTTGGCATTTTCTCTTCATATACTGTATGAGTCCACTTCTTGGACCTCAGTGCAGTGTTAAGAAAGCCGAGGCTGTGAACAGCAAAGAAAGGTACTGAAAGTTATTAATTGCAATATAATATGTATGAAAAATATGTTTATGAATAATGGCAATGATTGCTATGAATTTTCACAAATTTAAAGTATCGTAGTCTCTCTTCATATATGGTTTGGGTCTAACTCTAATACAGAAAACGGCAACCAGACAGCTCTTTGAAGTTTTTGGGACTTCATCAGCACCACTGAATAAAGTAAGATATTTGAGGAACATATGGCCATTGTTGAATAATATGAAATATGCAGTTTCAGCGTTTTAACATCAATGTCCATTCAGCATAGCACACAATATACTTTGTCATTTTCTCTTCACATACTCTTTGAGCCCAACTCCAGAAACGTAGTGGGCAAGGAGAAACCTTGGGACGCCAAAGCAAAGGTAATCAGAATATCATGATTCTTGAGTAGTGATTCATACTATGAAAGTTCAGAATGCCCACTACAAAGTTAAGTGCAATTCTGTATGGCCATTCTTTATGTTTTGTTCACATGTTGCTTGAGTCCACATCAAGAACCTCAAGATGGAAAGCCGAACGCTTGTGAAATCAAAAAAGGTAAAGTTGTTGAATACAATTTGTTCTTTGAGGGCAATATGTTCATTTCTGAAAAGTTGATAGATATCATGACTTATCTCCAAGGAATCTGCTAACTTTACCTCAGTGAGATCAGTATATATCAAATAGGAAGCTTTTTAAAATGAAAACTGTATCAGAGACCTTGAATGCAAAACTGGTAAGGAAGACATTAATTATTCATTGCTCATTTGGCACTTTGTCTTGACATACTATTTCAAGTTCAAGTTCAAAATCTTTTATTGTAATTTCAGCTATATACATATACACAACAAAAATGAGACAATGTTCCTCCAGGACCATGGTGCAACACAAAACAACAGTGCAACAGACAACATGCTACACAAGTGCAAACAGTCCAATAGAGTGCAAAAATGTCATTAAATAAAAAATAATAAATACAGAACAGGACAAATACAAAATGAGTAGACAGTGCAAGTATTTAGTGCAGTACACAGTCCTGGGAATATGTAAAGTGAGTTGTGCACAGTAGTCAGTGACATGCTACAATGAACATAGCAGTCACCGGTAGTAGCCAGAAGAGTTCAGAGTACAATTTTAGATTAGTACAGTACTCTAGCAGCAAGTAGGATAATGTGCAAGACTGCAACAGGAGTGCATAGTTTATTTGTGTGAGGTTTGACTTCAGCACTAGTCCAATGCAAAACAATGTGTGAGTGTGTGTATAGATATGTGTGTGTGTGTGTGTGTGTGTGTGTGTGTGTGTGTGACTGTGTATAAGCATGTATAAAATTGCCGATTTTGGAATCTGAATTGGAATTGGAACATGATTAGTACATGATTAGAGGACACAGGCAGCTTTTTAAGATGAAGAAGGTTAATCAAAGAGAGTCAATAACTACATGATGTGTACATTAATGTTCTTTACTAAATGTTAGTTGATAAAAAAAAATTGTCAATGATTTAGTGTATGGGAAGTGCTATTCTGAAAGGTCTTTTGGCATTTTCTCTTCATATACTGTATGAGTCCACCTCTTGGACCTCAGTGCAGTGTTAAGAAAGCCGAGGCTGTGAACAACAAAGAAAGGTACTGAAAGTTATTAATTGCAATATAATATGTATGAAAAATATGTTTATGAATAATGGCAATGAATGCTATGAATTTTCACAAATTTAAAGGATCTTAGTCTCTCTTCATATATGGTTTGGGTCTACCTCTAATACAGAAAACAGCAACCAGACAGCTCTTTGAAGGTTTTAGGACTTCATCAACACCACTGAATAAAGTAAGATGTTTGAGGAACATATGGCCATTGTTGAATAATATGAAATATGCAGTTTCAGCGTTTTAACATAAATGTCCATTCAGCATAGCACACAATATACTTTGTCATTTTCTCTTCACATACTCTTTGAGCCCATCTCCAGAAACTTAGTAGGCAAAGAGAAACCTTGGGACGCCAAAGCAAAGGTAATCAGAATATCATGATTCTTGAGTAGTGATTCATATTATGAAAGTTCAGAATGCCCACTACAAAGTTAAGTGCAATTCTGTATGGCCATTCTTTATGTTTTGTTCACATGCTGCTTGAGTCCACATCAAGAACCTCAAGATGGAAAGCCGAACACTTGTGAAATCAAAGAAGGTAAAGTTGTTGAATACAATTTGTTATTTGAGGGCAATATGTTCATTACTGAAAAGTTGATAGATTTCATGACTTATCTCCAAGGAATCTTCTAACTTTACCTCAGTGAGATCAGTATATATCAAATAGGAAGCTTGTAAAAATGAAAACTGTATCAGAGACCTTGAATGCAAAACTGGTAAGGAAGACATTAATTATTCATTGCTCATTTGGCACTTTGTCTTGACATACTATTTCAAGTTCAAGTTCAAAATCTTTTATTGTAATTTCAGCTATATACATATACACAACAAAAATGAGACAATGTTCCTCCAGGACCATGGTGCAACACAAAACAACAGTGCAACAGACAACATGCTACACAAGTGCAAACAGTCCAATAGAGTGCAAAAATGTCATTAAATAAAAAATAATAAATACAGAACAGGACAAATACAAAATGAGTAGACAGTGCAAGTATTTAGTGCAGTACATAGTCCTGGGAATATGTAAAGTGAGTTGTGCACAGTAGTCAGTGACATGCTACAATGAACATAGCAGTCACCGGTAGTAGCCAGAAGAGTTCAGAGTACAATTTTAGATTAGTACAGTACTCTAGCAGCAAGTAGGATAATGTGCAAGACTGCAACAGGAGTGCATAGTTTATTTGTGTGAGGTTTGACTTCAGCACTAGTCCAATGCAAAACAATGTGTGAGTGTGTGTATAGATATGTGTGTGTGTGTGTGTGTGTGTGTGTGTGTGTGTGTGTGACTGTGTATAAGCATGTATAAAATTGCCGATTTTGGAATCTGAATTGGAATTGGAACATGATTAGTACATGATTAGAGGACACAGGCAGCTTTTTAAGATGAAGAAGGTTAATCAAAGAGAGTCAATAACTACATGATGTGTACATTAATGTTCTTTACTAAATGTTAGTTGATAAAAAAAAATTGTCAATGATTTAAAGTATGGCAACTGCTATTCTGAAAGGTCATTTGGCATTTTCTCTTCATATACTGTATGAGTCCACCTCTTGGACCTCAGTGCACTGTTAAGAAAGCCGAGGCTGTGAACAACAAAGAAAGGTACTGAAAGTTAGTAATTGCAATATAATATGTATGAAAAATATGTTTATGAATAATGGCAATGAATGCTATGAATTTTCACAAATTTAAAGGATCTTAGTCTCTCTTCATATATGGTTTGGGTCTACCTCTAATACAGAAAACAGCAACCAGACAGCTCTTTGAAGGTTTTAGGACTTCATCAACACCACTGAATAAAGTAAGATGTTTGAGGAACATATGGCCATTGTTGAATAATATGAAATATGCAGTTTCAGCATTTTAACATAAATGTCCATTCAGCATAGCACACAATATACTTTGTCATTTTCTCTTCACATACTCTTTGAGCCCAACTCCAGAAACGTAGTGGGCAAGGAGAAACCTTGGGACGCCAAAGCAAAGGTAATCAGAATATCATGATTCTTGAGTAGTGATTCATATTATGAAAGTTCAGAATGCCCACTACAAAGTTAAGTGCAATTCTGTATGGCCATTCTTTATGTTTTGTTCACATGCTGCTTGAGTCCACATCAAGAACCTCAAGATGGAAAGCCGAACACTTGTGAAATCAAAGAAGGTAAAGTTGTTGAATACAATTTGTTATTTGAGGGCAATATGTTCATTACTGAAAAGTTGATAGATTTCATGACTTATCTCCAAGGAATCTTCTAACTTTACCTCAGTGAGATCAGTATATATCAAATAGGAAGCTTGTAAAAATGAAAACTGTATCAGAGACCTTGAATGCAAAACTGGTAAGGAAGACATTAATTATTCATTGCTCATTTGGCACTTTGTCTTGACATACTATTTCAAGTTCAAGTTCAAAATCTTTTATTGTAATTTCAGCTATATACATATACACAACAAAAATGAGACAATGTTCCTCCAGGACCATGGTGCAACACAAAACAACAGTGCAACAGACAACATGCTACACAAGTGCAAACAGTCCAATAGAGTGCAAAAATGTCATTAAATAAAAAATAATAAATACAGAACAGGACAAATACAAAATGAGTAGACAGTGCAAGTATTTAGTGCAGTACATAGTCCTGGGAATATGTAAAGTGAGTTGTGCACAGTAGTCAGTGACATGCTACAATGAACATAGCAGTCACCGGTAGTAGCCAGAAGAGTTCAGAGTACAATTTTAGATTAGTACAGTACTCTAGCAGCAAGTAGGATAATGTGCAAGACTGCAACAGGAGTGCATAGTTTATTTGTGTGAGGTTTGACTTCAGCACTAGTCCAATGCAAAACAATGTGTGAGTGTGTGTATAGATATGTGTGTGTGTGTGTGTGTGTGTGTGTGTGTGTGTGTGTGTGTGTGACTGTATAAGCATGTATAAAATTGCCGATTTTGGAATCTGAATTGGAATTGGAACATGATTAGTACATGATTAGAGGACACAGGCAGCTTTTTAAGATGAAGAAGGTTAATCAAAGAGAGTCAATAACTACATGATGTGTACATTAATGTTCTTTACTAAATGTTAGTTGATAAAAAAAAATTGTCAATGATTTAAAGTATGGCAACTGCTATTCTGAAAGGTCATTTGGCATTTTCTCTTCATATACTGTATGAGTCCACCTCTTGGACCTCAGTGCAGTGTTAAGAAAGCCGAGGCTGTGAACAACAAAGAAAGGTACTGAAAGTTAGTAATTGCAATATAATATGTATGAAAAATATGTTTATGAATAATGGCAATGAATGCTATGAATTTTCACAAATTTAAAGGATCTTAGTCTCTCTTCATATATGGTTTGGGTCTACCTCTAATACAGAAAACAGCAACCAGACAGCTCTTTGAAGGTTTTAGGACTTCATCAACACCACTGAATAAAGTAAGATGTTTGAGGAACATATGGCCATTGTTGAATAATATGAAATATGCAGTTTCAGCATTTTAACATAAATGTCCATTCAGCATAGCACACAATATACTTTGTCATTTTCTCTTCACATACTCTTTGAGCCCAACTCCAGAAACGTAGTGGGCAAGGAGAAACCTTGGGACGCCAAAGCAAAGGTAATCAGAATATCATGATTCTTGAGTAGTGATTCATACTATGAAAGTTCAGAATGCCCACTACAAAGTTAAGTGCAATTCTGTATGGCCATTCTTTATGTTTTGTTCACATGTTGCTTGAGTCCACATCAAGAACCTCAAGATGGAAAGCCGAACGCTTGTGAAATCAAAAAAGGTAAAGTTGTTGAATACAATTTGTTCTTTGAGGGCAATATGTTCATTTCTGAAAAGTTGATAGATATCATGACTTATCTCCAAGGAATCTGCTAACTTTACCTCAGTGAGATCAGTATATATCAAATAGGAAGCTTTTTAAAATGAAAACTGTATCAGAGACCTTGAATGCAAAACTGGTAAGGAAGACATTAATTATTCATTGCTCATTTGGCACTTTGTCTTGACATACTATTTCAAGTTCAAGTTCAAAATCTTTTATTGTAATTTCAGCTATATACATATACACAACAAAAACGAGACAATGTTCCTCCAGGACCATGGTGCAACACAAAACAACAGTGCAACAGACAACATGCTACACAAGTGCAAACAGTCCAATATAGTGCAAAAATGTCATTAAATAAACAATAATAAATACAGAACAGGACAAATCCAAAATGTGTAGACAGTGCAATTATTTAGTGCAGTACACAGTACTGGGAATATGTAAAGTGAGTTGTGCATAGGAGTCAGTGACAATGCTACACTGAACATAGCAGTCACCGATAGGAGCCAGAACAGTTCAGAGTACAGTGCTGGTTTAGTACAGTACTCTAGCAGCAAGTAGGATAATGTGCAAGACTGCAACAGGAGTGCATAGTTTATTTGTGTAAGGTTTGACTTCAGCACTAGTCCGATGCAAAACAATGTGTGAGTGTGTGTATAGATATGTATGTGTGTGTGTGTGTGTGTGTGTGTGTGTGTGTGTGACTGTGTATAAGCATGTATAAAATTGCCGATTTTGGAATCTGAATTGGAATTGGAACATGATTAGTACATGATTAGAGGACACAGGCAGCTTTTTAAGATGAAGAAGGTTAATCAAAGAGAGTCAATAACTACATGATGTGTACATTAATGTTCTTTACTAAATGTTAGTTGATAAAAAAAAAATTGTCAATGATTTAAAGTATGGCAACTGCTATTCTGAATGCTCCTTTGGCATTTTCTCTTCATATACTGTATGAGTCCACTTCTTGGACCTCAGTGCAGTGTTAAGAAAGCCGAGGCTGTGAACAGCAAAGAAAGGTACTGAAAGTTATTAATTGCAATATAATATGTATGAAAAATATGTTTATGAATAATGGCAATGATTGCTATGAATTTTCACAAATTTAAAGTATCGTAGTCTCTCTTCATATATGGTTTGGGTCTAACTCTAATACAGAAAACGGCAACCAGACAGCTCTTTGAAGTTTTTGGGACTTCATCAGCACCACTGAATAAAGTAAGATATTTGAGGAACATATGGCCATTGTTGAATAATATGAAATATGCAGTTTCAGCATTTTAACATCAATGTCCATTCAGCATAGCACACAATATACTTTGTCATTTTCTCTTCACATACTCTTTGAGCCCAACTCCAGAAACGTAGTGGGCAAGGAGAAACCTTGGGACGCCAAAGCAAAGGTAATCAGAATATCATGATTCTTGAGTAGTGATTCATACTATGAAAGTTCAGAATGCCCACTACAAAGTTAAGTGCAATTCTGTATGGCCATTCTTTATGTTTTGTTCACATGTTGCTTGAGTCCACATCAAGAACCTCAAGATGGAAAGCCGAACGCTTGTGAAATCAAAAAAGGTAAAGTTGTTGAATACAATTTGTTCTTTGAGGGCAATATGTTCATTTCTGAAAAGTTGATAGATATCATGACTTATCTCCAAGGAATCTGCTAACTTTACCTCAGTGAGATCAGTATATATCAAATAGGAAGCTTTTTAAAATGAAAACTGTATCAGAGACCTTGAATGCAAAACTGGTAAGGAAGACATTAATTATTCATTGCTCATTTGGCACTTTGTCTTGACATACTATTTCAAGTTCAAGTTCAAAATCTTTTATTGTAATTTCAGCTATATACATATACACAACAAAAACGAGACAATGTTCCTCCAGGACCATGGTGCAACACAAAACAACAGTGCAACAGACAACATGCTACACAAGTGCAAACAGTCCAATATAGTGCAAAAATGTCATTAAATAAACAATAATAAATACAGAACAGGACAAATCCAAAATGTGTAGACAGTGCAATTATTTAGTGCAGTACACAGTACTGGGAATATGTAAAGTGAGTTGTGCATAGGAGTCAGTGACAATGCTACACTGAACATAGCAGTCACCGATAGGAGCCAGAACAGTTCAGAGTACAGTGCTGGTTTAGTACAGTACTCTAGCAGCAAGTAGGATAATGTGCAAGACTGCAACAGGAGTGCATAGTTTATTTGTGTGAGGTTTGACTTCAGCACTAGTCCGATGCAAAACAATGTGTGAGTGTGTGTATAGATATGTATGTGTGTGTGTGTGTGTGTGTGTGTGTGTGTGTGTGACTGTGTATAAGCATGTATAAAATTGCCGATTTTGGAATCTGAATTGGAACATGATTAGTACATGATTAGAGGACACAGGCAGCTTTTTAAGATGAAGAAGGTTAATCAAAGAGAGTCAATAACTACATGATGTGTACATTAATGTTCTTTTCTAAATGTTAGTTGATAAAAAAAATTGTCAATGATTTAAAGTATGGCAACTGCTATTCTGAATGCTCCTTTGGCATTTTCTCTTCATATACTGTATGAGTCCACCTCTTGGACCTCAGTGCAGTGTTAAGACAGCCGAGGCTGTGAACAGCAAAGAAAGGTACTGAAAGTTAGTAATTGCAATATAATATGTATGAAAAATATGTTTATGAATAATGGCAATGATTGCTATGAATTTTCACAAATTTAAAGTATCGTAGTCTCTCTTCATATATGGTTTGGGTCTAACTCTAATACAGAAAACGGCAACCAGACAGCTCTTTGAAGTTTTTGGGACTTCATCAGCACCACTGAATAAAGTAAGATATTTGAGGAACATATGGCCATTGTTGAATAATATGAAATATGCAGTTTCAGCGTTTTAACATCAATGTCCATTCAGCATAGCACACAATATACTTTGTCATTTTCTCTTCACATACTCTTTGAGCCCATCTCCAGAAACTTAGTAGGCAAAGAGAAACCTTGGGACGCCAAAGCAAAGGTAATCAGAATATCATGATTCTTGAGTAGTGATTCATATTATGAAAGTTCAGAATGCCCACTACAAAGTTAAGTGCAATTCTGTATGGCCATTCTTTATGTTTTGTTCACATGCTGCTTGAGTCCACATCAAGAACCTCAAGATGGAAAGCCGAACACTTGTGAAATCAAAGAAGGTAAAGTTGTTGAATACAATTTGTTATTTGAGGGCAATATGTTCATTACTGAAAAGTTGATAGATTTCATGACTTATCTCCAAGGAATCTTCTAACTTTACCTCAGTGAGATCAGTATATATCAAATAGGAAGCTTGTAAAAATGAAAACTGTATCAGAGACCTTGAATGCAAAACTGGTAAGGAAGACATTAATTATTCATTGCTCATTTGGCACTTTGTCTTGACATACTATTTCAAGTTCAAGTTCAAAATCTTTTATTGTAATTTCAGCTATATACATATACACAACAAAAATGAGACAATGTTCTTCCAGGACCATGGTGCAACACAAAACAACAGTGCAACAGACAACATGCTACACAAGTGCAAACAGTCCAATAGAGTGCAAAAATGTCATTAAATAAAAAATAATAAATACAGAACAGGACAAATACAAAATGAGTAGACAGTGCAAGTATTTAGTGCAGTACACAGTCCTGGGAATATGTAAAGTGAGTTGTACACAGTAGTCAGTGACATGCTACAATGAACATAGCAGTCACCGGTAGTAGCCAGAAGAGTTCAGAGTACAATTTTAGATTAGTACAGTACTCTAGCAGCAAGTAGGATAATGTGCAAGACTGCAAGAGGAGTGCATAGTTTATTTGTGTGAGGTTTGACTTCAGCACTAGTCCAATGCAAAACAATGTGTGAGTGTGTGTATAGATATGTGTGTGTGTGTGTGTGTGTGTGTGTGTGTGTGTGTGTGTGTGTGTGTGACTGTGTATAAGCATGTATAAAATTGCCGATTTTGGAATCTGAATTGGAACATGATTAGTACATGATTAGAGGACACAGGCAGCTTTTTAAGATGAAGAAAGTTAATCAAAGAGAGTCAATAACAACATGATATGTACATAAATTTTCTTTACTAAATGTTAGTTGATAAAAAAAAATTGTCAATGATTTAGTGTATGGGAAGTGCTATTCTGAAAGGTCTTTTGGCATTTTCTCTTCATATACTGTATGAGTCCACCTCTTGGACCTCAGTGCAGTGTTAAGAAAGCCGAGGCTGTGAACAACAAAGAAAGGTACTGAAAGTTATTAATTGCAATATAATATGTATGAAAAATATGTTTATGAATAATGGCAATGAATGCTATGAATTTTCACAAATTTAAAGGATCTTAGTCTCTCTTCATATATGGTTTGGGTCTACCTCTAATACAGAAAACAGCAACCAGACAGCTCTTTGAAGGTTTTAGGACTTCATCAACACCACTGAATAAAGTAAGATGTTTGAGGAACATATGGCCATTGTTGAATAATATGAAATATGCAGTTTCAGCGTTTTAACATAAATGTCCATTCAGCATAGCACACAATATACTTTGTCATTTTCTCTTCACATACTCTTTGAGCCCATCTCCAGAAACTTAGTAGGCAAAGAGAAACCTTGGGACGCCAAAGCAAAGGTAATCAGAATATCATGATTCTTGAGTAGTGATTCATATTATGAAAGTTCAGAATGCCCACTACAAAGTTAAGTGCAATTCTGTATGGCCATTCTTTATGTTTTGTTCACATGCTGCTTGAGTCCACATCAAGAACCTCAAGATGGAAAGCCGAACACTTGTGAAATCAAAGAAGGTAAAGTTGTTGAATACAATTTGTTATTTGAGGGCAATATGTTCATTAGTGAAAAGTTGATAGATTTCATGACTTATCTCCAAGGAATCTTCTAACTTTACCTCAGTGAGATCAGTATATATCAAATAGGAAGCTTGTAAAAATGAAAACTGTATCAGAGACCTTGAATGCAAAACTGGTAAGGAAGACATTAATTATTCATTGCTCATTTGGCACTTTGTCTTGACATACTATTTCAAGTTCAAGTTCAAAATCTTTTATTGTAATTTCAGCTATATACATATACACAACAAAAATGAGACAATGTTCCTCCAGGACCATGGTGCAACACAAAACAACAGTGCAACAGACAACATGCTACACAAGTGCAAACAGTCCAATAGAGTGCAAAAATGTCATTAAATAAAAAATAATAAATACAGAACAGGACAAATACAAAATGAGTAGACAGTGCAAGTATTTAGTGCAGTACACAGTCCTGGGAATATGTAAAGTGAGTTGTGCATAGTAGTCAGTGACATGCTACAATGAACATAGCAGTCACCGGTAGTAGCCAGAAGAGTTCAGAGTACAATTTTAGATTAGTACAGTACTCTAGCAGCAAGTAGGATAATGTGCAAGACTGCAACAGGAGTGCATAGTTTATTTGTGTGAGGTTTGACTTCAGCACTAGTCCAATGCAAAACAATGTGTGAGTGTGTATAGATATGTATGTGTGTGTGTGTGTGTGTGTGTGTGTGTGTGTGTGTGTGTGTGTGTGTGTGTGTGTGTGTGTGTGTGACTGTGTATAAGCATGTATAAAATTGCCGATTTTGGAATCTGAATTGGAACATGATTAGTACATGATTAGAGGAGACAGGCAGCTTTTTAAGATGAAGAAAGTTAATCAAAGAGAGTCAATAACAACATGATATGTACATAAATTTTCTTTACTAAATGTTAGTTGATAAAAAAAAATTGTCAATGATTTAGTGTATGGGAAGTGCTATTCTGAAAGGTCATTTGGCATTTTCTCTTCATATACTGTATGAGTCCACCTCTTGGACCTCAGTGCAGTGTTAAGAAAGCCGAGGCTGTGAACAACAAAGAAAGGTACTGAAAGTTAGTAATTGCAATATAATATGTATGAAAAATATGTTTATGAATAATGGCAATTAATGCTATGAATTTTCACAAATTTAAAGGATCTTAGTCTCTCTTCATATATGGTTTGGGTCTACCTCTAATACAGAAAACAGCAACCAGACAGCTCTTTGAAGGTTTTAGGACTTCATCAACACCACTGAATAAAGTAAGATGTTTGAGGAACATATGGCCATTGTTGAATAATATGAAATATGCAGTTTCAGCGTTTTAACATAAATGTCCATTCAGCATAGCACACAATATACTTTGTCATTTTCTCTTCACATACTCTTTGAGCCCATCTCCAGAAACTTAGTGGGCAAAGAGAAACCTTGGGACGCCAAAGCAAAGGTAATCAGAATATCATGATTCTTGAGTAGTGATTCATATTATGAAAGTTCAGAATGCCCACTACAAAGTTAAGTGCAATTCTGTATGGCCATTCTTTATGTTTTGTTCACATGCTGCTTGAGTCCACATCAAGAACCTCAAGATGGAAAGGCGAACACTTGTGAAATCAAAAAAGGTAAAGTTGTTGAATACAATTTGTTATTTGAGGGCAATATGTTCATTACTGAAAAGTTGATAGATTTCATGACTTATCTCCAAGGAATCTTCTAACTTTACCTCAGTGAGATCAGTATATATCAAATAGGAAGTTTGTAAAAATGAAAACTGTATCAGAGACCTCGAATACAAAATATGTTAGGAGTACATTAATTACCCATTGGTCATTTGGCACTTTGTCTTGACATACTATTTAAAGTTCAAGTTCAAAATCTTTTATTGTCATTTCAGCTATATAGAAGTACACAACAAAAACGAGACAATATTCCTCCAGGACCATGGTGCAACACAAAACAACAGTGCAACAGACAACATGCTACACAAGTGCAAACAGTCCAATATAGTGCAAAAATGTCATTAAATAAACAATAATAAATACAGAACAGGACAAATCCAAAATGTGTAGACAGTGCAATTATTTAGTGCAGTACACAGTACTGGGAATATGTAAAGTGAGTTGTGCATAGGAGTCAGTGACAATGCTACACTGAACATAGCAGTCACCGATAGGAGCCAGAACAGTTCAGAGTACAGTGCTGGTTTAGTACAGTACTCTAGCAGCAAGTAGGATAATGTGCAAGACTGCAACAGGAGTGCATAGTTTATTTGTGTAAGGTTTGACTTCAGCACTAGTCCGATGCAAAACAATGTGTGAGTGTGTGTATAGATATGTATGTGTGTGTGTGTGTGTGTGTGTGTGTGTGTGTGTGTGTGTGTGACTGTGTATAAGCATGTATAAAATTGCCGATTTTGGAATCTGAATTGGAACATGATTAGTACATGATTAGAGGACACAGGCAGCTTTTTAAGATGAAGAAGGTTAATCAAAGAGAGTCAATAACTACATGATGTGTACATTAATGTTCTTTTCTAAATGTTAGTTGATAAAAAAAAATTGTCAATGATTTAAAGTATGGCAACTGCTATTCTGAATGCTCCTTTGGCATTTTCTCTTCATATACTGTATGAGTCCACCTCTTGGACCTCAGTGCAGTGTTAAGAAAGCCGAGGCTGTGAACAGCAAAGAAAGGTACTGAAAGTTAGTAATTGCAATATAATATGTATGAAAAATATGTTTATGAATAATGGCAATGATTGCTATGAATTTTCACAAATTTAAAGTATCGTAGTCTCTCTTCATATATGGTTTGGGTCTAACTCTAATACAGAAAACGGCAACCAGACAGCTCTTTGAAGTTTTTGGGACTTCATCAGCACCACTGAATAAAGTAAGATATTTGAGGAACATATGGCCATTGTTGAATAATATGAAATATGCAGTTTCAGCGTTTTAACATAAATGTCCATTCAGCATAGCACACAATATACTTTGTCATTTTCTCTTCACATACTCTTTGAGCCCAACTCCAGAAACGTAGTGGGCAAGGAGAAACCTTGGGACGCCAAAGCAAAGGTAATCAGAATATCATGATTCTTGAGTAGTGATTCATGCTATGAAAGTTCAGAATGCCCACTACAAAGTTAAGTGCAATTCTGTATGGCCATTCTTTATGTTTTGTTCACATGCTGCTTGAGTCCACATCAAGAACCTCAAGATGGAAAGCCGAACGCTTGTGAAATCAAAAAAGGTAAAGTTGTTGAATACAATTTGTTCTTTGAGGGCAATATGTTTATTTCTGAAAAGTTGATAGATATCATGACTTATCTCCAAGGAATCTGCTAACTTTACCTCAGTGAGATCAGTATATATCAAATAGGAAGCTTTTTAAAATGAAAACTGTATCAGAGACCTTGAATGCAAAACTGGTAAGTAAGACATTAATTACCCATTGGTCATTTGGCACTTTGTCTTGACATACTATTTCAAGTTAAGGTTCAAAATCTTTTATTGTCATTTCAGCTATATACATATACACAACAAAAATGAGACAATGTTCCTCCAGGACCATGGTGCAACACAAAACAACAGTGCAACAGACAACATGCTACACAAGTGCAAACAGTCGAATAGAGTGCAAAAATGTCATTAAATAAAAAATAATAAATACAGAACAGGACAAATACAAAATGAGTAGACAGTGCAAGTATTTAGTGCAGTACACAGTCCTGGGAATATGTAAAGTGAGTTGTGCACAGTAGTCAGTGACATGCTACAATGAACATAGCAGTCACCGGTAGTAGCCAGAAGAGTTCAGAGTACAATTTTAGATTAGTACAGTACTCTAGCAGCAAGTAGGATAATGTGCAAGACTGCAACAGGAGTGCATAGTTTATTTGTGTGAGGTTTGACTTCAGCACTAGTCCAATGCAAAACAATGTGTGAGTGTGTATAGATATGTATGTGTGTGTGTGTGTGTGTGTGTGTGTGTGTGTGTGTGTGTGACTGTGTATAAGCATGTATAAAATTGCCGATTTTGGAATCTGAATTGGAACATGATTAGTACATGATTAGAGGAGACAGGCAGCTTTTTAAGATGAAGAAAGTTAATCAAAGAGAGTCAATAACAACATGATATGTACATAAATTTTCTTTACTAAATGTTAGTTGATAAAAAAAATTGTCAATGATTTAGTGTATGGGAAGTGCTATTCTGAAAGGTCATTTGGCATTTTCTCTTCATATACTGTATGAGTCCACCTCTTGGACCTCAGTGCAGTGTTAAGAAAGCCGAGGCTGTGAACAACAAAGAAAGGTACTGAAAGTTAGTAATTGCAATATAATATGTATGAAAAATATGTTTATGAATAATGGCAATGAATGCTATGAATTTTCACAAATTTAAAGGATCTTAGTCTCTCTTCATATATGGTTTGGGTCTACCTCTAATACAGAAAACAGCAACCAGACAGCTCTTTGAAGGTTTTAGGACTTCATCAACACCACTGAATAAAGTAAGATGTTTGAGGAACATATGGCCATTGTTGAATAATATGAAATATGCAGTTTCAGCGTTTTAACATAAATGTCCATTCAGCATAGCACACAATATACTTTGTCATTTTCTCTTCACATACTCTTTGAGCCCATCTCCAGAAACTTAGTGGGCAAAGAGAAACCTTGGGACGCCAAAGCAAAGGTAATCAGAATATCATGATTCTTGAGTAGTGATTCATATTATGAAAGTTCAGAATGCCCACTACAAAGTTAAGTGCAATTCTGTATGGCCATTCTTTATGTTTTGTTCACATGCTGCTTGAGTCCACATCAAGAACCTCAAGATGGAAAGGCGAACACTTGTGAAATCAAAAAAGGTAAAGTTGTTGAATACAATTTGTTATTTGAGGGCAATATGTTCATTACTGAAAAGTTGATAGATTTCATGACTTATCTCCAAGGAATCTTCTAACTTTACCTCAGTGAGATCAGTATATATCAAATAGGAAGCTTGTAAAAATGAAAACTGTATCAGAGACCTCGAATACAAAATATGTTAGGAATACATTAATTACCCATTGGTCATTTGGCACTTTGTCTTGACATACTATTTCAAGTTCAAGTTCAAAATCTTTTATTGTCATTTCAGCTATATACAAGTACACAACAAAAACGAGACAATGTTCCTCCAGGACCATGGTGCAACACAAAACAACAGTGCAACAGACAACATGCTACACAAGTGCAAACAGTCCAATATAGTGCAAAAATGTCATTAAATAAACAATAATAAATACAGAACAGGACAAATCCAAAATGTGTAGACAGTGCAATTATTTAGTGCAGTACACAGTACTGGGAATATGTAAAGTGAGTTGTGCATAGGAGTCAGTGACATGCTACACTGAACATAGCAGTCTCCGATAGGAGCTAGAACAGTTCAGAGTACAGTGCTGGTTTAGTTCAGTACTCTAGCAGCAAGTAGGGTAATGTGCAAGACTGCAACAGGAGTGCATAGTTTATTTATGTAAGGTTTGACTTCAGCACTAGTCCGATGCAAAACAATATGTGATTGTGTGTATCGATATGTATGTATGTATGTGTGTGTGTGTGTGTTTGTGTGTGTATGTGTGTGTGTGTGTGTGTGTGTATTTGTTTGTGTGTAGGACTGTGTATAAGCATTTATAAAAGTGCCGATTTTGGATTCTGATTTGGAACATGATTATTACATGATTAGAGGACACAGGCAGCTTTTTAAGATGGAGAAAGTTAATCAAAGATTGTCAATAACAACATGATATGTACATAAATGTTCTTTACTAAATGTTAGTTGATAAAAAAATATTGTCAATAATTTAGTGTATGGGAAGTGCTATTCTGAAAGGTCATTTGGCATTTTCTCTTCATATACTGTATGAGTCCACCTCTTGGACCTCAGTGCAGCGTTAAGAAAGCCGAGGCTGTGAAGACCAAAGAAAGGTACTGAAAGTTATTAATTGCAATATAATATGTATGAAAAATATGTTTATGAATAATGGCAATGAATGCTATGAATTTTCACAAATTTAAAGTAGCTTAGTCTCTCTTCATATATGGTTTGGGTCTACCTCTAATACAGAAAACAGCAACCAGACAGCTCTTTGAAGGTTTTAGGACTTCATCAAAACCACTGAATAAAGTAAGATGTTTGAGGAACATATGGCCATTGTTGAATAATACGAAATATGCAGTTTCAACGTTTTAACATAAATGTCCTTTCAGCATAGCACACAATATACTTTGTCATTTTCTCTGCACATACACTTTGAGCCCATCTCCAGAAACTTAGTGGGCAAGGAGAAACCTTGGGACGCCAAAGCAAAGGTAATCAGAATATCATGATTCTTGAGTAGTGATTCATAGTATGAAAGTTCAGAATGCCCACTACAAAGTTAAGTGCAATTCTGTATGGCCATTCTTTATGTTTTGTTCACATGCTGCTTGAGTCCACATCAAGAACCTCAAGATGGAAAGCCGAACGCTTGTGAAATCAAAAAAGGTAAAGTTGTTGAATACAATTTGTTCTTTGAGGGCAATATGTTCATTACTGAAAAGTTGATAGATTTCATGACTTAGCTCCAAGGAATCTGCTAACTTTACCTCAGTGAGATCAGTATATATCAAATAGGAAGCTTGTAAAAATGAAAACTGTATCAGAGACCTCGAATACAAAATATGTTAGGAATACATTAATTACCCATTGGTCATTTGGCACTTTGTCTTGACATACTATTTCAAGTTCAAGTTCAAAATCTTTTATTGTCATTTCAGCTATATACAAGTACACAACAAAAACGAGACAATGTTCCTCCAGGACCATGGTGCAACACAAAACAACAGTGCAACAGACAACATGCTACACAAGTGCAAACAGTCCAATATAGTGCAAAAATGTCATTAAATAAACAATAATAAATACAGAACAGGACAAATCCAAAATGTGTAGACAGTGCAATTATTTAGTGCAGTACACAGTACTGGGAATATGTAAAGTGAGTTGTGCATAGGAGTCAGTGACATGCTACACTGAACATAGCAGTCTCCGATAGGAGCCAGAACAGTTCAGAGTACAGTGCTGGTTTAGTACAGTACTCTAGCAGCAAGTAGGGTAATGTGCAAGACTGCAACAGGAGTGCATAGTTTATTTATGTAAGGTTTGACTTCAGCACTAGTCCGATGCAAAACAATATGTGATTGTGTGTATAGATATGTATGTATGTATGTGTGTGTGTGTGTGTTTGTGTGTGTATGTGTGTGTGTGTGTGTGTGTGTATTTGTTTGTGTGTGTGACTGTGTATATGCATTTATAAAAGTGCCGATTTTGGATTCTGATTTGGAACATGATTATTACATGATTAGAGGACACAGGCAGCTTTTTAAGATGAAGAAAGTTAATCAAAGATTGTCAATAACAACATGATATGTACATAAATGTTCTTTACTAAATGTTAGTTGATAAAAAAATATTGTCAATAATTTAGTGTATGGGAAGTGCTATTCTGAAAGGTCATTTGGCATTTTCTCTTCATATACTGTATGAGTCCACCTCTTGGACCTCAGTGCAGCGTTAAGAAAGCCGAGGCTGTGAAGACCAAAGAAAGGTACTGAAAGTTATTAATTGCAATATAATATGTATGAAAAATATGTTTATGAATAATGGCAATGAATGCTATGAATTTTCACAAATTTAAAGTAGCTTAGTCTCTCTTCATATATGGTTTGGGTCTACCTCTAATACAGAAAACGGCAACCAGACAGCTCTTTGAAGTTTTTGGGATTTCATCAGCACCTCTGAATAAAGTAAGATGTTTGAGCAACATATGGCCATTGTTGAATAATATGAAATTTGCAGTTTCAGCGTTTTAACATAAATGTCCATTCGGCATAGCACACAATATACTTTGTCATTTTCTCTTCACATACTCTTTGAGCCCAACTCCAGAAACGTAGTGGGCAAGGAAAAACCTTGGGACGCCAAAGCAAAGGTAATCAGATTATCATGATTCTTGAGTAGTTATTCATACTATGAAAGTTCAGAATGCCCACTACAAAGTTAAGTGCAATTCTGTATGGCCATTCTTTATGTTTTGTTCACATGCTGCTTGAGTCCACATCAAAAACCTCAAGATGGAAAGCCGAACGCTTGTGAAATCAAAAAAGGTAAATTTGTTGAATACAATTTGTTATTTGAGGGCAATATGTTCCTTACTGAAAAGTTGATAGATTTCATGACTTATCTCCAAGGAATCTGCTAACTTTACCCCAGTGAGATCAGTATATATCAAATAGGAAGCTTGTAAAAATGAAAACTGTATCAGAGACCTTGAATACAAAATAGGTAAGGAAGACATTAATTACCCCTTTGTCATTTGGCACTTTGTCTTGACATAGTATTTCAAGTTCAAGTTCAAAATCTTTTATTGTCATTTCAGCTATATACAAGTATACAACAAAAATGAGACAAAGTTCCTCCAGGACCATGGTGCAACACAAAACAACAGTGCAACAGACAACATGCTACACAAGTGCAAACAGTCCAATATAGTGCAAAAATGTCATTAAATAAACAATAATAAATACAGAACAGGACAAATACAAAATGAGTAGACAGTGCAATTATTTAGTGCAGGACACAGTCCTGGGAATATGTAAAGTGAGTTGTGCATAGTAGTCAGTGACATGCTACACTGAACATAGCAGTCACCGGTAGTAGCCAGAAGAGTTCAGAGTACAATTTTAGATTAGTACAGTACTCTAGCAGCAAGTAGGATAATGTGCAAGACTGCAACAGGAGTGCATAGTTTATTTGTGTGAGGTTTGACTTCAGCACTAGTCCAATGCAAAACAATGTGTGAGTGTGTGTATAGATATGTATGTGTGTGTGTGTGTGTGTGTGTGTGTGTGTGTGTGTGTGTGTGACTGTGTATAAGCATGTATAAAATTGCCGATTTTGGAATCTGAATTGGAATTGGAACATGATTAGTACATGATTAGAGGACACAGGCAGCTTTTTAAGATGAAGAAGGTTAATCAAAGAGAGTCAACAGGTACATGATGTGTACATAAATGTTCTTTACTAAATGTTAGTTGATAAAAAAAGAAATGTCAACGATTTAAAGTATGGCAACTGCTATTCTGAATGCTCCTTTGGCATTTTCTCTTCATATACAGTATGAGTCCACCTCTTGGACCTCAGTGCAGTGTTAAGAAAGCCGAGGCTGTGAACAACAAAGAAAGGTACTGAAAGTTAGTAATTGCAATATAATATGTATGAAAAATATGTTTATGAATAATGGCAATGATTGCTATGAATTTTCACAAATTTAAAGTACCTTTGTCTCTCTTCATATATGGTTTGGGTCTACCTCTAATACAGAAAACGGCAACCAGACAGCTCTTTGAAGTTTTTGGGATTTCATCAGCATCTCTGAAAAAAGTAAGATGTTTGAGGAACATATGGCCATTGTTGAATAATATGAAATATGCAGTTTCGGCGTTTTAACATAAATGTCCATTCAGCATAGCACACAATATACTTTGTCATTTTCTCTTCACATACTCTTTGAGCCCAACTCCAGAAACTTAGTGGGCAAGGAGAAACCTTGGGACGCCAAAGCAAAGGTAATCAGAATATCATGATTCTTGAGTAGTGATTCATACTATGAAAGTTCAGAATGCCCACTACAAAGTTAAGTGCAATTCTGTATGGCCATTCTTTTTGTTTTGTTCACATGCTGCATGAGTCCACATCAAGAACCTCAAGATGGAAAGCCGAACGCCCTGTGAAATCAAAAAAGGTAAAATTGTTGAATACAATTTGTTCTTTGAGGGCAATATGTTCATTACTGAAAAGTTGATAGATTTCATGACTTATCTCCAAGGAATCTACTAACTTTACCTCATTGAGATCAGTATATATCAAATAGGAAGCTTGTAAAAATGAAAACTGTATCAGAGACCTTGAATACAAATTAGGTAAGGAAGACATTAATTACCCATTGGTCATTTGGCACTTTGTCTTGACATACTATTTCAAGTTCAAGTTCAAAATCTTTTATTGTCATTTCAGCTATATACAAGTACACAACAAAAACGAGACAATGTTCCTCCAGGACCATGGTGCAACACAAAACAACAGTGCAACAGACAACATGCTACACAAGTGCAAACAGTCCAATATAGTGCAAAAATGTCATTAAATATACAATAATAAATACAGAACAGGACAAATATAAAATGAGTAGACAGTGCAATTATTTAGTGCAGTACACAGTACTGGGAATATGTAAAGTGAGTTGTGCATAGGAGTCAGTGACATGCTACACTGTACATAGCAGTCACCGATAGGAGCCAGAACAGTTCAGAGTACAGTGCTGGTTTAGTAGAGTACTCTAGCAGCAAGTAGGATAATGTGCAAGACTGCAACAGGAGTGCATAGTTTATTTGTGTGAGGTTTGACTTCAGCACTAGTCCAATGCAAAACAATGTGTGAGTGTGTTTATAGATTTGTATTTATGTATGTGTGTGTGTGTGTGTGTGTGTGTGTGTGTGTGTGTGTGTGTATAAGCATTTATAAAAGTGCCGATTTTGGATTCTGAATTGGAACATGATTAGTACATGATTAGAGGACACAGGCAGCGTTTTAATATGAACAAAGTTAATCAAAGAGAGTCAATAACAACATGATATGTACATAAATGTTCTTTACTAAATGTTAGTTGATAAAAAAAAATTGTCAATGATTTAGTGTATGGGAAGTGCTATTCTGAATGGTCATTTGGCATTTTCTCTTCATATACTGTATGAGTCCACCTCTTGGACCTCAGTGCAGTGTTAAGAAAGCCGAGGCTGTGAAGACCAAAGAAAGGTACTGAAAGTTATTAATTGCAATATAATATGTATGAAAAATATGTTTATGAATAATGGCAATGAATGCTATGAATTTTCACAAATTTAAAGGATCTTAGTCTCTCTTCATATAAGGTTTGGTTCTACCTCTAATACAGAAAACAGCAACCAGACAGCTCTTTGAAGGTTTTAGGACTTCATCAACACCACTGAATAAAGTAAGATGTTTGAGGAACATATGGCCATTGTTGAATAATAGGAAATATGCAGTTTCAGCTTTTTAACATAAATGTCCATTCAGCATAGCACACAATATACTTTGTCATTTTCTCTTCACATACTCTTTGAGCCCAACTCCAGAAACGTAGTGGGCAAGGAGAAACCTTGGGACGCCAAAGCAAAGGTAATCAGAATATCATGATTCTTGAGTAGTGATTCATACTATGAAAGTTCAGAATGTCCACTACAAAGTTAAGTGCAATTCTGTATGGCCATTCTTTATGTTTTGTTCACATGCTGCTTGAGTCCACATCAAGAACCTCAAGATGGAAAGCCGAACGCTTGTGAAATCAAAAAAGGTAAATTTGTTGAATACAATTTGTTATTTGAGGACAATATGTTCCTTGCTGAAAAGTTGATAGATTTCATGACTTATCTCCAAGGAATCTGCTAACTTTACCTCAGTGAGATCAGTATATATCAAAAAGGAAGCTTGTAAAAATGAAAACTGTATCAGAGACCTTGAATACAAAATAGGTAAGGAAGACATTAATTACCCATTGGTCATTTGGCACTTTGTCTTGACATACTATTTCAAGTTCAAGTTCAAAATCTTTTATTGTCATTTCAGCTATATACAAGTACACAACAAAAACGAGACAATGTTCCTCCAGGACCATGGTGCAACACAAAACAACAGTGCAACAGACAACATGCTACACAAGTGCAAACAGTCCAATATAGTGCAAAAATGTCATTAAATATACAATAATAAATACAGAACAGGACAAATATAAAATGAGTAGACAGTGCAATTATTTAGTGCAGTACACAGTACTGGGAATATGTAAAGTGAGTTGTGCATAGGAGTCAGTGACATGCTACAATGAACATAGCATTCACCGATAGGAGCCAGAACAGTTCAGAGTACAGTGCTGGTTTAGTACAGTACTCTAGCAGCAAGTAGGATAATGTGCAAGACTGCAACAGGAGTGCATAGTTTATTTGTGTGAGGTTTGACTTCAGCACTAGTCCAATGCAAAACAATGTGTGAGTGTGTTTATAGATTTGTATTTATGTATGTATGTGTGTGTGTGTGTGTGTGTGTGTGTGTGTGTGTGTGTGTGTGTATAAGCATTTATAAAAGTGCCGATTTTGGATTCTGAATTGGAACATGATTAGTACATGATTAGAGGACACAGGCAGCTTTTTAATATGAAGAAAGTTAATCAAAGAGAGTCAATAACAACATGATATGTACATAAATGTTCTTTACTAAATGTTAGTTGATAAAAAAAAATTGTCAATGATTTAGTGTATGGGAAGTGCTATTCTGAATGGTCATTTGGCATTTTCTCTTCATATACTGTATGAGTCCACCTCTTGGACCTCAGTGCAGTGTTAAGAAAGCCGAGGCTGTGAAGACCAAAGAAAGGTACTGAAAGTTATTAATTGCAATATAATATGTATGAAAAATATGTTTATGAATAATGGCAATGAATGCTATGAATTTTCACAAATTTAAAGGATCTTAGTCTCTCTTCATATAAGGTTTAGTTCTACCTCTAATACAGAAAACAGCAACCAGACAGCTCTTTGAAGGTTTTAGGACTTCATCAACACCACTGAATAAAGTAAGATGTTTGAGGAACATATGGCCATTGTTGAATAATAGGAAATATGCAGTTTCAGCTTTTTAACATAAATGTCCATTCAGCATAGCACACAATATACTTTGTCATTTTCTCTTCACATACTCTTTGAGCCCAACTCCAGAAACGTAGTGGGCAAGGAGAAACCTTGGGACGCCAAAGCAAAGGTAATCAGAATATCATGATTCTTGAGTAGTGATTCATACTATGAAAGTTCAGAATGCCCACTACAAAGTTAAGTGCAATTCTGTATGGCCATTCTTTATGTTTTGTTCACATGCTGCTTGAGTCCACATCAAGAACCTCAAGATGGAAAGCCGAACGCTTGTGAAATCAAAAAAGATAAAGGTGCTGAATACAATTTGTTATTTGAGGGCAATATGTTCATTACTGAAAAGTTGATAGATTTCATGACTTATCTCCAAGGAATCTTCTAACTTTACCTCAGTGAAAAAAATGAAAACTGTATCAGAGACCTTGAATACAAAATAGGTAAGGAAGACATTAATTACCCATTGGTCATTTGGCACTTTGTCTTGACATACTATTTCAAGTTCAAGTTCAAAATCTTTTATTGTCATTTCAGCTGTATACAAGTACACAACAAAAACGAGACAATGTTCCTCCAGGACCATGGTGCAACACAAAACAACAGTGCAACAGACAACATGCTACACAAGTGCAAACAGTCCAATATAGTGCAAAAATGTCATTAAATATACAATAATAAATACAGAACAGGACAAATATAAAATGAGTAGACAGTGCAATTATTTAGTGCAGTACACAGTACTGGGAATATGTAAAATGAGTTGTGCATAGGAGTCAGTGACATGCTACAATGAACATAGCATTCACCGATAGGAGCCAGAACAGTTCAGAGTACAGTGCTGGTTTAGTACAGTACTCTAGCAGCAAGTAGGATAATGTGCAAGACTGCAACAGGAGTGCATAGTTTATTTGTGTGAGGTTTGACTTCAGCACTAGTCCAATGCAAAACAATGTGTGAGTGTGTTTATAGATTTGTATTTATGTATGTATGTGTGTGTGTGTGTGTGTGTGTGTGTGTGTGTGTGTGTGTGTGTGTGTATAAGCATTTATAAAAGTGCCGATTTTGGATTCTGAATTGGAACATGATTAGTACATGATTAGAGGACACAGGCAGCTTTTTAATATGAAGAAAGTTAATCAAAGAGAGTCAATAACAACATGATATGTACATAAATGTTCTTTACTAAATGTTAGTTGATAAAAAAAAATTGTCAATGATTTAGAGTATGGGAAGTGCTATTCTGAATGGTCATTTGGCATTTTCTCTTCATATACTGTATGAGTCCACCTCTTGGACCTCAGTGCAGTGTTAAGAAAGCCGAGGCTGTGAAGACCAAAGAAAGGTACTGAAAGTTATTAATTGCAATATAATATGTATGAAAAATATGTTTATGAATAATGGCAATGAATGCTATGAATTTTCACAAATTTAAAGGATCTTAGTCTCTCTTCATATAAGGTTTAGTTCTACCTCTAATACAGAAAACAGCAACCAGACAGCTCTTTGAAGGTTTTAGGACTTCATCAACACCACTGAATAAAGTAAGATGTTTGAGGAACATATGGCCATTGTTGAATAATAGGAAATATGCAGTTTCAGCTTTTTAACATAAATGTCCATTCAGCATAGCACACAATATACTTTGTCATTTTCTCTTCACATACTCTTTGAGCCCAACTCCAGAAACGTAGTGGGCAAGGAGAAACCTTGGGACGCCAAAGCAAAGGTAATCAGAATATCATGATTCTTGAGTAGTGATTCATACTATGAAAGTTCAGAATGCCCACTACAAAGTTAAGTGCAATTCTGTATGGCCATTCTTTATGTTTTGTTCACATGCTGCTTGAGTCCACATCAAGAACCTCAAGATGGAAAGCCGAACGCTTGTGAAATCAAAAAAGGTAAAGGTGTTGAATACAATTTGTTATTTGAGGGCAATATGTTCATTACTGAAAAGTTGATAGATTTCATGACTTATCTCCAAGGAATCTTCTAACTTTACCTCAGTGAGATCAGTATATATCAAATAGGAAGCTTGTAAAATTGAAAACTGTATCAGAGACCTTGAATACAAAATAGGTAAGGAAGACATTAATTACCCATTGGTCATTTGGCACTTTGTCTTGACATACTATTTCAAGTTCAAGTTCAAAATCTTTTATTGTCATTTCAGCTATATACAAGTACACAACAAAAACGAGACAATGTTCCTCCAGGACCATGGTGCAACACAAAACAACAGTGCAACAGACAACATGCTACACAAGTGCAAACAGTCCAATATAGTGCAAAAATGTCATTAAATATACAATAATAAATACAGAACAGGACAAATATAAAATGAGTAGACAGTGCAATTATTTAGTGCAGTACACAGTACTGGGAATATGTAAAGTGAGTTGTGCATAGGAGTCAGTGACATGCTACAATGAACATAGCATTCACCGATAGGAGCCAGAACAGTTCAGAGTACAGTGCTGGTTTAGTACAGTACTCTAGCAGCAAGTAGGATAATGTGCAAGACTGCAACAGGAGTGCATAGTTTATTTGTGTGAGGTTTGACTTCAGCACTAGTCCAATGCAAAACAATGTGTGAGTGTGTTTATAGATTTGTATTTATGTATGTGTGTGTGTGTGTGTGTGTGTATAAGCATTTATAAAAGTGCCGATTTTGGATTCTGAATTGGAACATGATTAGTACATGATTAGAGGACACAGGCAGCTTTTTAATATGAAGAAAGTTAATCAAAGAGAGTCAATAACAACATGATATGTACATAAATGTTCTTTACTAAATGTTAGTTGATAAAAAAAAATTGTCAATGATTTAGTGTATGGGAAGTGCTATTCTGAATGGTCATTTGGCATTTTCTCTTCATATACTGTATGAGTCCACCTCTTGGACCTCAGTGCAGTGTTAAGAAAGCCGAGGCTGTGAAGACCAAAGAAAGGTACTGAAAGTTATTAATTGCAATATAATATGTATGAAAAATATGTTTATGAATAATGGCAATGAATGCTATGAATTTTCACAAATTTAAAGGATCTTAGTCTCTCTTCATATAAGGTTTAGTTCTACCTCTAATACAGAAAACAGCAACCAGACAGCTCTTTGAAGGTTTTAGGACTTCATCAACACCACTGAATAAAGTAAGATGTTTGAGGAACATATGGCCATTGTTGAATAATAGGAAATATGCAGTTTCAGCTTTTTAACATAAATGTCCATTCAGCATAGCACACAATATACTTTGTCATTTTCTCTTCACATACTCTTTGAGCCCAACTCCAGAAACGTAGTGGGCAAGGAGAAACCTTGGGACGCCAAAGCAAAGGTAATCAGAATATCATGATTCTTGAGTAGTGATTCATACTATGAAAGTTCAGAATGCCCACTACAAAGTTAAGTGCAATTCTGTATGGCCATTCTTTATGTTTTGTTCACATGCTGCTTGAGTCCACATCAAGAACCTCAAGATGGAAAGCCGAACGCTTGTGAAATCAAAAAAGGTAAAGGTGTTGAATACAATTTGTTATTTGAGGGCAATATGTTCATTACTGAAAAGTTGATAGATTTCATGACTTATCTCCAAGGAATCTTCTAACTTTACCTCAGTGAGATCAGTATATATCAAATAGGAAGCTTGTAAAAATGAAAACTGTATCAGAGACCTTGAATACAAAATAGGTAAGGAAGACATTAATTACCCATTGGTCATTTGGCACTTTGTCTTGACATACTATTTCAAGTTCAAGTTCAAAATCTTTTATTGTCATTTCAGCTATATATAAGAGCACAACAAAAACGAGACAATGTTCCTCCAGGACCATGGTGCAACACAAAACAACAGTGCAACAGACAACATGCTACACAAGTGCAAACAGTCCAATATAGTGCAAAAATGTCATTAAATATACAATAATAAATACAGAACAGGACAAATATAAAATGAGTAGACAGTGCAATTATTTAGTGCAGTACACAGTACTGGGAATATGTAAAGTGAGTTGTGCATAGGAGTCAGTGACATGCTACAATGAACATAGCATTCACCAATAGGAGCCAGAACAGTTCAGAGTACAGTGCTGGTTTAGTACAGTACTCTAGCAGCAAGTAGGATAATGTGCAAGACTGCAACAGGAGTGCATAGTTTATTTGTGTGAGGTTTGACTTCAGCACTAGTCCAATGCAAAACAATGTGTGAGTGTGTTTATAGATTTGTATTTATGTATGTGTGTGTGTGTGTGTGTGTGTATAAGCATTTATAAAAGTGCCGATTTTGGATTCTGAATTGGAACATGATTAGTACATGATTAGAGGACACAGGCAGCTTTTTAATATGAAGAAAGTTAATCAAAGAGAGTCAATAACAACATGATATGTACATAAATGTTCTTTACTAAATGTTAGTTGATAAAAAAAAAATTGTCAATGATTTAGTGTATGGGAAGTGCTATTCTGAATGGTCATTTGGCATTTTCTCTTCATATACTGTATGAGTCCACCTCTTGGACCTCAGTGCAGTGTTAAGAAAGCCGAGGCTGTGAAGACCAAAGAAAGGTACTGAAAGTTATTAATTGCAATATAATATGTATGAAAAATATGTTTATGAATAATGGCAATGAATGCTATGAATTTTCACAAATTTAAAGGATCTTAGTCTTTCTTCATATAAGGTTTGGTTCTACCTCTAATACAGAAAACAGCAACCAGACAGCTCTTTGAAGGTTTTAGGACTTCATCAACACCACTGAATAAAGTAAGATGTTTGAGGAACATATGGCCATTGTTGAATAATAGGAAATATGCAGTTTCAGCTTTTTAACATAAATGTCCATTCAGCATAGCACACAATATACTTTGTCATTTTCTCTTCACATACTCTTTGAGCCCAACTCCAGAAACGTAGTGGGCAAGGAGAAACCTTGGGACGCCAAAGCATAGGTAATCAGAATATCATGATTCTTGAGTAGTGATTCATACTATGAAAGTTCAGAATGCCCACTACAAAGTTAAGTGCAATTCTGTATGGCCATTCTTTATGTTTTGTTCACATGCTGCTTGAGTCCACATCAAGAACCTCAAGATGGAAAGCCGAACGCTTGTGAAATCAAAAAAGGTAAAGGTGCTGAATACAATTTGTTATTTGAGGGCAATATGTTCATTACTGAAAAGTTGATAGATTTCATGACTTATCTCCAAGGAATCTTCTAACTTTACCTCAGTGAGAAAAATGAAAACTGTATCAGAGACCTTGAATACAAAATAGGTAAGGAAGACATTAATTACCCATTGGTCATTTGGCACTTTGTCTTGACATACTATTTCAAGTTCAAGTTCAAAATCTTTTATTGTCATTTCAGCTTTATACAAGTACACAACAAAAACGAGACAATGTTCCTCCAGGACCATGGTGCAACACAAAACAACAGTGCAACAGACAACATGCTACACAAGTGCAAACAGTCCAATATAGTGCAAAAATGTCATTAAATATACAATAATAAATACAGAACAGGACAAATATAAAATGAGTAGACAGTGCAATTATTTAGTGCAGTACACAGTACTGGGAATATGTAAAGTGAGTTGTGCATAGGAGTCAGTGACATGCTACAATGAACATAGCATTCACCGATAGGAGCCAGAACAGTTCAGAGTACAGTGCTGGTTTAGTACAGTACTCTAGCAGCAAGTAGGATAATGTGCAAGACTGCAACAGGAGTGCATAGTTTATTTGTGTGAGGTTTGACTTCAGCACTGGTCCAATGCAAAACAATGTGAGTGTGTTTATAGATTTGTATTTATGTATGTGTGTGTGTGTGTGTGTGTGTGTATAAGCATTTATAAAAGTGCCGATTTTGGATTCTGAATTGGAACATGATTAGTACATGATTAGAGGACACAGGCAGCTTTTTAATATGAAGAAAGTTAATCAAAGAGAGTCAATAACAACATGATATGTACATAAATGTTCTTTACTAAATGTTAGTTGATAAAAAAAATTGTCAATGATTTAGTGTATGGGAAGTGCTATTCTGAATGGTCATTTGGCATTTTCTCTTCATATACTGTATGAGTCCACCTCTTGGACCTCAGTGCAGTGTTAAGAAAGCCGAGGCTGTGAAGACCAAAGAAAGGTACTGAAAGTTATTAATTGCAATATAATATGTATGAAAAATATGTTTATGAATAATGGCAATGAATGCTATGAATTTTCACAAATTTAAAGGATCTTAGTCTCTCTTCATATAAGGTTTGGTTCTACCTCTAATACAGAAAACAGCAACCAGACAGCTCTTTGAAGGTTTTAGGACTTCATCAACACCACTGAATAAAGTAAGATGTTTGAGGAACATATGGCCATTGTTGAATAATAGGAAATATGCAGTTTCAGCTTTTTAACATAAATGTCCATTCAGCATAGCACACAATATACTTTGTCATTTTCTCTTCACATACTCTTTGAGCCCAACTCCAGAAACGTAGTGGGCAAGGAGAAACCTTGGGACGCCAAAGCATAGGTAATCAGAATATCATGATTCTTGAGTAGTGATTCATACTAAGAAAGTTCAGAATGCCCACTACAAAGTTAAGTGCAATTCTGTATGGCCATTCTTTATGTTTTGTTCACATGCTGCTTGAGTCCACATCAAGAACCTCAAGATGGAAAGCCGAACGCTTGTGAAATCAAAAAAGGTAAAGGTGCTGAATACAATTTGTTATTTGAGGGCAATATGTTCATTACTGAAAAGTTGATAGATTTCATGACTTATCTCCAAGGAATCTTCTAACTTTACCTCAGTGAGAAAAATGAAAACTGTATCAGAGACCTTGAATACAAAATAGGTAAGGAAGACATTAATTACCCATTGGTCATTTGGCACTTTGTCTTGACATACTATTTCAAGTTCAAGTTCAAAATCTTTTATTGTCATTTCAGCTATATACAAGTACACAACAAAAACGAGACAATGTTCCTCCAGGACCATGGTGCAACACAAAACAACAGTGCAACAGACAACATGCTACACAAGTGCAAACAGTCCAATATAGTGCAAAAATGTCATTAAATATACAATAATAAATACAGAACAGGACAAATATAAAATGAGTAGACAGTGCAATTATTTAGTGCAGTACACAGTACTGGGAATATGTAAAGTGAGTTGTGCATAGGAGTCAGTGACATGCTACAATGAACATAGCATTCACCGATAGGAGCCAGAACAGTTCAGAGTACAGTGCTGGTTTAGTACAGTACTCTAGCAGCAAGTAGGATAATGTGCAAGACTGCAACAGGAGTGCATAGTTTATTTGTGTGAGGTTTGACTTCAGCACTGGTCCAATGCAAAACAATGTGTGAGTGTGTTTATAGATTTGTATTTATGTATGTGTGTGTGTGTGTGTGTGTGTGTATAAGCATTTATAAAAGTGCCGATTTTGGATTCTGAATTGGAACATGATTAGTACATGATTAGAGGACACAGGCAGCTTTTTAATATGAAGAAAGTTAATCAAAGAGAGTCAATAACAACATGATATGTACATAAATGTTCTTTACTAAATGTTAGTTGATAAAAAAAATTGTCAATGATTTAGTGTATGGGAAGTGCTATTCTGAATGGTCATTTGGCATTTTCTCTTCATATACTGTATGAGTCCACCTCTTGGACCTCAGTGCAGTGTTAAGAAAGCCGAGGCTGTGAAGACCAAAGAAAGGTACTGAAAGTTATTAATTGCAATATAATATGTATGAAAAATATGTTTATGAATAATGGCAATGAATGCTATGAATTTTCACAAATTTAAAGGATCTTAGTCTCTCTTCATATAAGGTTTGGTTCTACCTCTAATACAGAAAACAGCAACCAGACAGCTCTTTGAAGGTTTTAGGACTTCATCAACACCACTGAATAAAGTAAGATGTTTGAGGAACATATGGCCATTGTTGAATAATAGGAAATATGCAGTTTCAGCTTTTTAACATAAATGTCCATTCAGCATAGCACACAATATACTTTGTCATTTTCTCTTCACATACTCTTTGAGCCCAACTCCAGAAACGTAGTGGGCAAGGAGAAACCTTGGGACGCCAAAGCATAGGTAATCAGAATATCATGATTCTTGAGTAGTGATTCATACTATGAAAGTTCAGAATGCCCACTACAAAGTTAAGTGCAATTCTGTATGGCCATTCTTTATGTTTTGTTCACATGCTGCTTGAGTCCACATCAAGAACCTCAAGATGGAAAGCCGAACGCTTGTGAAATCAAAAAAGGTAAAGGTGCTGAATACAATTTGTTATTTGAGGGCAATATGTTCATTACTGAAAAGTTGATAGATTTCATGACTTATCTCCAAGGAATCTTCTAACTTTACCTCAGTGAGAAAAATGAAAACTGTATCAGAGACCTTGAATACAAAATAGGTAAGGAAGACATTAATTACCCATTGGTCATTTGGCACTTTGTCTTGACATACTATTTCAAGTTCAAGTTCAAAATCTTTTATTGTCATTTCAGCTATATACAAGTACACAACAAAAACGAGACAATGTTCCTCCAGGACCATGGTGCAACACAAAACAACAGTGCAACAGACAACATGCTACACAAGTGCAAACAGTCCAATATAGTGCAAAAATGTCATTAAATAAACAATAATAAATACAGAACAGGACAAATACAAAATTAGTAGACAGTGCAATTATTTAGTGCAGAACATAGTACTGGGAATATGTAAAGTGAGTTGTGCATAGGAGTCAGTGACATGCTACACTGAACATAGCAGTCTCCGATAGGAGCCAGAACAGTTCAGAGTACAGTGCTGGTTTAGTACAGTACTCTAGCAGCAAGTAGGATAATGTGCAAGACTGCAACAGGGGTGCATAGTTTATTTGTGTAAGGTTTGACTTCAGCACTAGTCCGATGCAAAACAATGTGTGAGTGTGTGTATAGATATGTATGTATGTATGTATGTGTGTGTGTGTGTGTGTGTGTGTGTGTGTGTGTGTGTGTGTGTGACTGTGTATAAGCATTTATAAAAGTGCCGATTTTGGATTCTGAATTGGAAAATGATTAGTAAATGATTAGAGGACACAGGGAGCTTTTTAATATGAAGAAAGTTAATCAAAGAGATTCAATAACAACATGATATGTACATAAATGTTCTTTACTAAATGTTAGTTGATAAAAAAAAAATTGTCAATGATTTAGTGTATGGCAAGTGCTATTCTGAATGGTCATTTGGCATTTTCTCTTCATACACTGTACGAGTCCACCTCTTGGACCTCAGTGCAGTGTTAAGAAAGCCGAGGCTGTGAAGTCCAAAGAAAGGTACTGAATGTTATTAATTGCAATATAATATGTATGAAAAATATATTTTTGAATAATTCTTTATGAATAGTGGTGATTAGTCCAGGGTCAAAGAGCCAACACTGAGTATTCAGGGATACATGATAAACAAGCCAAGGGCTAGGATACACGAAAGCTAGGAAACACAAAGCAAAAGTGCACGAAGGCAAACGGGAAGCAGGCTATAACAAAGACTAGAGAATACAGAGGCTAAGATAACACAAAGGCAAAGAATACAAACTTACGGGCTTGCAAAAACATCGAAACAACCAAACACATAAAGACAATGAAGCCTAACAATCAACAGACAAAACATAGGACTCAAGACAGGGTTTAAATACAAGAACCAAAGGTAGAAATGAGGGACAGGTGCAAGCAGTCAAACGAGGGGTGGAGAAAACGAAACTAAGGAACAGAACTAAAAAACACAAACGACAGGGAAAACACTGAACACGGAACCTGGGCGGGACTGATCGTGACGCTTTGTCAGGCATTTACCTCGAATTAGCTTGCAACATTAATTAATTATAGTAAATAAAGAAAGAGGGAGATAAAACACCTGGAACTCAGGACCATATTGAGATATTGATATTTGGGGATAGGGGATAATTGTCTTTTAAGCCATAATAGGTGGGAACATCTCTATCAGATTAATTTCACCTGACCACTTAGTCCGCATATTTCTAAATGAGAGGAAAATGTTCTTACAAACAATACAAAGGACACAGTTATATAATGGAAAACAGTTACATTTTTCATTAAGAGAAGGACGACTTAGAGAGAGAAAGCATGGTTATTACACAAATGTCATAATTGTCCTAATATTAATAGTTCAAACAGTCTTCCTCTGTCTGCTATAAACACTGTACACATGTTAAATATCCTGTTGAAGAAGGCTCCTGATACAATGAAATGACTTCCAGGCGCACTAAAAATTGTTTTACAATTTGATTCAAGTTGTTTGATTAGAATGGTAGAGAATTCAAGTTCTACATTATGACACAATGTTGTTGATCTACTGTAGGAGTCACTTCTAGAATCCTGTAGAACAGACACCCGACTAGGAAGCGCATTACATTATTTAACAGAACTGCTGATAAAGTTATTGACAGTATGATATGTGCTTTTCAAAATAATGATTTGTGATATTTTTTCTCCAATCATTCTTGCAAATCTAGTAGCTCAGTATGTCAGGCAGAAAACTTGTGAAGGTGGCAAAAGGCATGTAAGTCATTGATTCGATTTTCTAAGGAAAAATGTTAATTACCATAAAGTGATTGTACACTATAAATGTAAAGAATATTGAATTGCATTATTTTATGTGCTTTTAAGTCTGGTCATTGGTCATTTTCTCTTCACACACTGTCTGAGGCTAACTCTGATGCTTCACATTTTGAGTCTGCTTCAGTTGCCTTGGTATACAAAGCTTGTAAAGACAGGAAAGATAATCAAAGTTATTAAATATAATTTAATATGTGAGGAAAATGTCAACATTCATGAAGAGTGATTCGTACAGTGAAAATCCATAATACATAATTAGAGTGTTAAGTGCTATTCTTAATGGCCTTTCATCCTTTTCTCTTCACATACTGCTTGAGACCACCGCAAGAACTCAAGTTGGACAGCAGAAAGCTTGTGAAGGCAAAAAAGGTAACGTTATTAAATACAGTTTGATACAGAGTGGCATTATGTTCCAAATTGCATAGTGAGTGATGTCGTGAGTTTTCACATTTTTTACTCAAAGTGCATAAGTAGCTAAATTGGTATGTATCATTTTTCTTCAAATATTGTTTCAGCCCATCTCAAGTTCAAAGTTCAAAGTTCAAAAAGGTTTTATTGTCATTTCGGCTATATACGAGTACACAAAAAAAATGAGACAATGTTCAATCTCAGTCTCTCTTCATATATGGTTTGGGTCTACCTCTAATACAGAAAAGAGCAACCAGACAGCTCTTTGAAGTTTTTAGGACTTCATCAGCACCACTGAATAAAGTAAGATGTTTGAGGAACATATGGCCATTGTTGAATAATATGAAATATGCAGTTTCAGCGTTTTAACATAAATGTCCATTCAGCATAGCACACAATATACTTTGTCATTTTCTCTTCACATACTCTTTGAGCCCAACTCCAGAAACGTGGTGGGCAAGGAGAAACCTTGGGACGCCAAAGCAAAGGTAATCAGAATATCATGATTCTTGAGTAGTTATTCATACTATGAAAGTTCAGAATGTCCACTACAAAGTTAAGTGCAATTCTGTATGGCCATTCTTTATGTTTTGTTCACATGCTGCTTGAGTCCACATCAAGAACCTCAAGATGGAAAGCTGAACGCTTGTGAAATCAAAAAAGGTAAATTTGTTGAATACTATTTGTTATTTGAGGATAATATGTTCCTTGCTGAAAAGTTGATAGATTTCATGACTTATCTCCAAGGAATCTGCTAACTTTACCTCAGTGAGATCAGTATATATCAAATAGGAAGCTTGTAAAAATGAAAACTGTATCAGAAACCTTGAATACAAAATAGGTAAGGAAGACATTAATTACCCATTGGTCATTTGGCACTTTGTCTTGACATACTATTTCAAGTTCAAGTTCAAAATCTTTTATTGTCATTTCAGCTATATACAAGTACACAACAAAAACGAGACAATGTTCCTCCAGGACCATGGTGCAACACAAAACAACAGTGCAACAGACAACATTCTACACAAGTGCAAACAGTCCAATATAGTGCAAAAATGTCATTAAATAAACAATAATAAATACAGAACAGGACAAATCCAAAATGAGTAGACAGTGCAATTATTTAGTGCAGTACACATTACTGGGAATATGTAAAGTGAGTTGTGCATAGGAGTCAGTGACATGCTACACTGAACATAGCAGTCACCGATAGGAGCCAGAACAGTTCAGAGTAAAGTGCTGGTTTAGTACAATACTCTAGCAGCAAGTAGGATAATGTGCAAGACTGCAACAGGAGTGCATAGTTTATTTGTGTGAGGTTTGACTTCAGCACTAGTCCAATGCAAAACAATGTGTGAGTGTGTGTATAGATATGTATGTGTGTGTGTGTGTGTGTGTGTGTGTGTGTGTGCGTGTGTGTGACTGTGTATAAGCATGTATAAAATTGCCGATTTTGGAATCTGAATTGGAATTGGAACATGATTAGTACATGATTAGAGGACACAGGCAGCTTTTTAAGATGAAGAAGGTTAATCAAAGAGAGTCAACAGCTACATGATGTGTACATAAATGTTCTTTACTAAATGTTAGTTGATAAAAAAAACATGTCAACGATTGAAAGTATGGCAACTGCTATTCTGAATGCTCCTTTGGCATTTTCTCTTCATATACTGTATGAGTCCACCTCTTGGACCTCAGTGCAGTGTTAAGAAAGCCGAGGCTGTGAACAACAAAGAAAGGTACTGAAAGTTAGTAATTGCAATATAATATGTATGAAAAATATGTTTATGAATAATGGCAATGATTGCTATGAATTTTCACAAATTTAAAGTATCTTTGTCTCTCTTCATATATAGTTTGGGTCTACCTCTAATACAGAAAACGGCAACCAGACACCTCTTTGAAGTTTTTGGGATTTCATCAGCACCTCTGAAAAAAGTAAGATGTTTGAGGAACATATGGCCATTGTTGAATAATATGAAATATGCAGTTTCGGCGTTTTAACATAAATGTCCATTCAGCATAGCATACAATATACTTTGTCATTTTCTCTTCACATACTCTTTGAGCCCAACTCCAGAAACGTAGTGGGCAAGGAGAAACCTTGGGACGCCAAAGCAAAGGTAATCAGAATATCATGATTCTTGAGTAGTTATTCATACTATGAAAGTTCAGAATGCCCACTACAAAGTTAAGTGCAATTCTGTATGGCCATTCTTCATGTTTTGTTCACATGCTGCTTGAGTCCACATCAAGAACCTCAAGATGGAAAGCCGAACGCTTGTGAAATCAAAAAAGGTAAAGTTGTTGATTACAATTTGTTCTTTGAGGGCAATATGTTCATTTCTGAAAAGTTGATAGATATCATGACTTATCTCCAAGGAATCTGCTAACTTTACCTCAGTGAGATCAGTATATATCAAATAGGAAGCTTTTAAAAATGAAAACTGTATCAGAGACCTTGAATGCAAAATTGGTAAGGAAGACATTAATTATTCATTGCTCATTTTGCACTTTGTCTTGACATACTATTTCAAGTTCAAGTTCAAAATCTTTTATTATAATTTCAGCTATATACAATTACACAACAAAAACGAGACAATGTTCCTCCAGGACCATGGTGCAACACAAAACAACAGTGCAACAGACAACATGCTACACAAGTGCAAACAGTCCAATATAGTGCAAAAATGTCATTAAATAAACAATAATAAATACAGAACAGGACAAATACAAAATGAGTAGACAGTGCAAGTATTTAGTGCAGTACACAGTCCTGGGAATATGTAAAGTAAGTTGTGCACAGTAGTCAGTGACATGCTACAATGAACATAGCAGTCACCGGTAGTAGCCAGAAGAGTTCAGAGTACAATTTTAGATTAGTACAGTACTCTAGCAGCAAGTAGGATAATGTGCAAGACTGCAACAGGAGTGCATAGTTTATTTGTGTGAGGTTTGACTTCAGCACTAGTCCAATGCAAAACAATGTGTGAGTGTGTGTATAGATATGTATGTGTGTGTGTGTGTGTGTGTGTGTGTGTGTGTGTGTGTGTGTGTGTGTGTGACTTTGTATAAGCATGTATAAAATTGCCGATTTTGGAATCTGAATTGGAATTGGAACATGATTAGTACATGATTAGAGGACACAGGCAGCTTTTTAAGATGAAGAAGGTTAATCAAAGAGAGTCAACAGCTACATGATGTGTACATAAATGTTCTTTACTAAATGTTAGTTGATAAAAAAAAAATGTCAACGATTTAAAGTATGGCAACTGCTATTCTGAATGCTCCTTTGGCATTTTCTCTTCATATACTGTATGAGTCCACCTCTTGGACCTCAGTGCAGTGTTAAGAAAGCCGAGGCTGTGAACAACAAAGAAAGGTACTGAAAGTTAGTAATTGCAATATAATATGTATGAAAAATATGTTTATGAATAATGGCAATGATTGCTATGAATTTTCACAAATTTAAAGTATCTTTGTCTCTCTTCATATATAGTTTGGGTCTACCTCTAATACAGAAAACGGCAACCAGACAGCTCTTTGAAGTTTTTGGGATTTCATCAGCACCTCTGAAAAAAGTAAGATGTTTGAGGAACATATGGCCATTGTTGAATAATATGAAATATGCAGTTTCGGCGTTTTAACATAAATGTCCATTCAGCATAGCATACAATATACTTTGTCATTTTCTCTTCACATACTCTTTGAGCCCAACTCCAGAAACGTAGTGGGCAAGGAGAAACCTTGGGACGCCAAAGCAAAGGTAATCAGAATATCATGATTCTTGAGTAGTTATTCATACTATGAAAGTTCAGAATGCCCACTACAAAGTTAAGTGCAGTTCTGTATGGCCATTCTTTATGTTTTGTTCACGTGCTGCTTGAGTCCACATCAAGAACCTCAAGATGGAAAGCCGAACGCTTGTGAAATCAAAAAAGGTAAAGTTGTTGAATACAATTTGTTCTTTGAGGGCAATATGTTTATTTCTGAAAAGTTGATAGATATCATGACTTATCTCCAAGGAATCTGCTAACTTTACCTCAGTGAGATCAGTATATATCAAATAGGAAGCTTTTTAAAATGAAAACTGTATCAGAGACCTTGAATGCAAAACTGGTAAGGAAGACATTAATTATTCATTGGTCATTTGGCACTTTGTCTTGACATAGTATTTCAAGTTCAAGTTCAAAATCTTTTATTGTCATTTCAGCTATATACAAGTATACAACAAAAATGAGACAAAGTTCCTCCAGGACCATGGTGCAACACAAAACAACAGTGCAACAGACAACATGCTACACAAGTGCAAACAGTCCAATATAGTGCAAAAATGTCATTAAATAAACAATAATAAATACAGAACAGGACAAATACAAAATGAGCAGACAGTGCAATTATTTAGTGTAGGACACAGTCCTGGGAATATGTAAAGTGAGTTGTGCATAGTAGTCAGTGACATGCTACACTGAACATAGCAGTCACCGGTAGTAGCCAGAAGAGTTCAGAGTACAATTTTAGATTAGTACAGTACTCTAGCAGCAAGTAGGATAATGTGCAAGACTGCAAGAGGAGTGCATAGTTTATTTGTGTGAGGTTTGACTTCAGCACTAGTCCAATGCAAAACAATGTGTGAGTGTGTGTATAGATATGTATGTGTGTGTGTGTGTGTGTGTGTGTGTGTGTGTGTGTGTGTGTGTGTGTGTGTGACTGTGTATAAGCATGTATAAAATTGCCGATTTTGGAATCTGAATTGGAATTGGAACATGATTAGTACATGATTAGAGGACACAGGCAGCTTTTCAAGATGAAGAAGGTTAATCAAAGAGAGTCAATAACTACATGATGTGTACATTAATGTTCTTTACTAAATGTTAGTTGATAAAAAAAAATTGTCAATGATTTAAAGTATGGCAACTGCTATTCTGAATGCTCCTTTGGCATTTTCTCTTCATATACTGTATGAGTCCACCTCTTGGACCTCAGTGCAGTGTTAAGAAAGCCGAGGCTGTGAATAGCAAAGAAAGGTACTGAAAGTTAGTAATTGCAATAAAATAGGTATGAAAAATATGTTTATGAATAATGCCAATGATTGCTATGAATTTTCACAAATTTAAAGTATCTTAGTCTCTCTTCATATATGGTTTGGGTCTAACTCTAATACAGAAAACGGCAACCAGACAGCTCTTTGAAGTTTTAGGACTTCATCAGCACGACTGAATAAAGTAAGATGTTTGAGGAACATATGGCCATTGTTGAATAATATGAAATATGCAGTTTCAGCGTTTTAACTTAAATGTCCATTCAGCATAGCACACAATATACTTTGTCATTTTCTCTTCACATACTCTTTGAGCCCAACTGCAGAAACGTAGTGGGCAAGGAGAAACCTTGGGACGCCAAAGCAAAGGTAATCAGAATATCATGATTCTTGAGTAGTTATTCATACTATGAAAGTTCAGAATGCCCACTACAAAGTTAAGTGCAATTCTGTATGGCCATTCTTCATGTTTTGTTCACATGCTGCTTGAGTCCACATCAAGAACCTCAAGATGGAAAGCCGAACGCTTGTGAAATCAAAAAAGGTAAAGTTTTTGAATACAATTTGTTCTTTGAGGGCAATATGTTCATTTCTGAAAAGTTGATAGATATCATGACTTATCTCCAAGGAATCTGCTAATTTTACCTCAGTGAGATCAGTATATATCAAATAGGAAGCTTTTAAAAATGAAAACTGTATCAGAGACCTTGAATGCAAAATTGGTAAGGAAGACATTAATTATTCATTGCTCATTTTGCACTTTGTCTTGACATACTATTTCAAGTTCAAGTTCAAAATCTTTTATTATAATTTCAGCTATATACAATTACACAACAAAAACGAGACAATGTTCCTCCAGGACCATGGTGCAACACAAAACAACAGTGCAACAGACAACATGCTACACAAGTGCAAACAGTCCAATATAGTGCAAAAATGTCATTAAATAAACAATAATAAATACAGAACAGGACAAATACAAAATCAATAACTACATGATGTGTACATTAATGTTCTTTACTAAATGTTAGTTGATAAAAAAAAAAATTGTCAATGATTTAAAGTATGGCAACTGCTATTCTGAATGCTCCTTTGGCATTTTCTCTTCATATACTGTATGAGTCCACCTCTTGGACCTCAGTGCAGTGTTAAGAAAGCCGAGGCTGTGAACAGCAAAGAAAGGTACTGAAAGTTAGTAATTGCAATATAATAGGTATGAAAAATATGTTTATGAATAATGGCAATGATTGCTATGAATTTTCACAATTTAAAGTATCTTAGTCTCTCTTCATATATGGTTTGGGTCTAACTCTAATACAGAAAACGGCAACCAGACAGCTCTTTGAAGTTTTTGGGACTTCATCAGCACCACTGCATAAAGTAAGATGTTTGAGGAACATATGGCCATTTTTGAATAATATGAAATATGCAGTTTCAGCGTTTTAACATAAATGTCCATTCAGCATAGCACACAATATACTTTGTCATTTTCTCTTCACATACTCTTTGAGCCCAACTCCAGAAACGTAGTGGGCAAGGAGAAACCTTGGGACGCCAAAGCAAAGGTAATCAGAATATCATGACATGCTACACTGAACATAGCAGTCACCGATAGGAGCCAGAACAGTTCAGAGTACAATGCTGGTTTAGTACAGTACGCTAGTAGCAAGTAGGATAATGTGCAAGACTGCAACAGCAGTGCATAGTTTATTTGTGTAAGGTTTGACTTCAGCACTAGTCCGATGCAAAACAATGTGTGAGTCCACCTCTTGGACCTCAGTGCAGTGTTAAGAAAGCCGAGGCTGTGAACAACAAAGAAAGGTACTGAAAGTTAGTAATTGCAATATAATATGTATGAAAAATATGTTTATGAATAATGGCAATGATTGCTATGAATTTTCACAAATTTAAAGCATCTTAGTCTCTCTTCATATATGCTTTGGGTCTAACTCTAATACAGAAAACGGCAACCAGACAGATCTTTGAAGTTTTTGGGACTTCATCAGCACCACTGCATAAAGTAAGATGTTTGAGGAACATATGGCCATTGTTGAATAATATGAAATATGCAGTTTCAGCGTTTTAACACAAATATCCATTGAGCATAGCTCACAATATACTTTGTCATTTTCTCTTCACATACTCTTTGAGCCCAACTCCAGAAACGTAGTGGGCAAGGAGAAACCTTGGGACGCCAAAGCAAAGGTAATCAGAATATCATGATTCTTGAGTAGTGATTCATACTATGAAAGTTCAGAATGCCCACTACAAAGTTAAGTGCAATTCTGTATGGCCATTCTTTATGTTTTGTTCACATGCTGCTTGAGTCCACATCAAGAACCTCAAGATGGAAAGCCGAACGCTTGTGAAATCAAAAAAGTTAAAGTTTTTGAATACAATTTGTTCTTTGAGGGCAATATGTTCATTACTGAAAAGTTGATAGATTTCATGACTTATCTCCAAGGAATCTGCTAACTTTACCTCAGTGAGATCAGTATATATCAAATAGGAAGCTTGTAAAAATGAAAACTGTATCAGAGACCTTGATTACAAATTAGGTAAGGAAGACATTAATTACCCATTGGTCATTTGGCACTTTGTCTTGACATACTATTTCAAGTTCAAGTTCAAAATCTTTTATTGTCATTTCAGCTATATACGAGTACACAACAAAAACGAGACAATGTTCCTCCAGGACCATGGTGCAACACAAAACAACAGTGCAACAGACAACATGCTACACAAGTGCAAACAGTCCAATATAGTGCAAAAATGTCATTAAATAAACAATAATAAATACAGAACAGGACAAATCCAAAATGAGTAGACAGTGCAATTATTTAGTGCAGTACACAGTACTGGGAATATGTAAAGTGAGTTGTGCATAGGAGTCAGTGACATGCTACACTGAACATAGCAGTCACCGATAGGAGCCAGAACAGTTCAGAGTAAAGTGCTGGTTTAGTACAATACTCTAGCAGCAAGTAGGATAATGTGCAAGACTGCAACAGGAGTGCATAGTTTATTTGTGTGAGGTTTGACTTCAGCACTAGTCCAATGCAAAACAATGTGTGAGTGTGTGTATAGATATGTATGTGTGTGTGTGTGTGTGTGTGTGTGTGTGTGTGCGTGTGTGTGACTGTGTATAAGCATGTATAAAATTGCCGATTTTGGAATCTGAATTGGAATTGGAACATGATTAGTACATGATTAGAGGACACAGGCAGCTTTTTAAGATGAAGAAGGTTAATCAAAGAGAGTCAACAGCTACATGATGTGTACATAAATGTTCTTTACTAAATGTTAGTTGATAAAAAAAAAATGTCAACGATTGAAAGTATGGCAACTGCTATTCTGAATGCTCCTTTGGCATTTTCTCTTCATATACTGTATGAGTCCACCTCTTGGACCTCAGTGCAGTGTTAAGAAAGCCGAGGCTGTGAACAACAAAGAAAGGTACTGAAAGTTAGTAATTGCAATATAATATGTATGAAAAATATGTTTATGAATAATGGCAATGATTGCTATGAATTTTCACAAATTTAAAGTATCTTTGTCTCTCTTCATATATAGTTTGGGTCTACCTCTAATACAGAAAACGGCAACCAGACACCTCTTTGAAGTTTTTGGGATTTCATCAGCACCTCTGAAAAAAGTAAGATGTTTGAGGAACATATGGCCATTGTTGAATAATATGAAATATGCAGTTTCGGCGTTTTAACATAAATGTCCATTCAGCATAGCATACAATATACTTTGTCATTTTCTCTTCACATACTCTTTGAGCCCAACTCCAGAAACGTAGTGGGCAAGGAGAAACCTTGGGACGCCAAAGCAAAGGTAATCAGAATATCATGATTCTTGAGTAGTTATTCATACTATGAAAGTTCAGAATGCCCACTACAAAGTTAAGTGCAATTCTGTATGGCCATTCTTCATGTTTTGTTCACATGCTGCTTGAGTCCACATCAAGAACCTCAAGATGGAAAGCCGAACGCTTGTGAAATCAAAAAAGGTAAAGTTGTTGATTACAATTTGTTCTTTGAGGGCAATATGTTCATTTCTGAAAAGTTGATAGATATCATGACTTATCTCCAAGGAATCTGCTAACTTTACCTCAGTGAGATCAGTATATATCAAATAGGAAGCTTTTAAAAATGAAAACTGTATCAGAGACCTTGAATGCAAAATTGGTAAGGAAGACATTAATTATTCATTGCTCATTTTGCACTTTGTCTTGACATACTATTTCAAGTTCAAGTTCAAAATCTTTTATTATAATTTCAGCTATATACAATTACACAACAAAAACGAGACAATGTTCCTCCAGGACCATGGTGCAACACAAAACAACAGTGCAACAGACAACATGCTACACAAGTGCAAACAGTCCAATATAGTGCAAAAATGTCATTAAATAAACAATAATAAATACAGAACAGGACAAATACAAAATGAGTAGACAGTGCAAGTATTTAGTGCAGTACACAGTCCTGGGAATATGTAAAGTAAGTTGTGCACAGTAGTCAGTGACATGCTACAATGAACATAGCAGTCACCGGTAGTAGCCAGAAGAGTTCAGAGTACAATTTTAGATTAGTACAGTACTCTAGCAGCAAGTAGGATAATGTGCAAGACTGCAACAGGAGTGCATAGTTTATTTGTGTGAGGTTTGACTTCAGCACTAGTCCAATGCAAAACAATGTGTGAGTGTGTGTATAGATATGTATGTGTGTGTGTGTGTGTGTGTGTGTGTGTGTGTGTGTGTGACTGTGTATAAGCATGTATAAAATTGCCGATTTTGGAATCTGAATTGGAATTGGAACATGATTAGTACATGATTAGAGGACACAGGCAGCTTTTCAAGATGAAGAAGGTTAATCAAAGAGAGTCAATAACTACATGATGTGTACATTAATGTTCTTTACTAAATGTTAGTTGATAAAAAAAAATTGTCAATGATTTAAAGTATGGCAACTGCTATTCTGAATGCTCCTTTGGCATTTTCTCTTCATATACTGTATGAGTCCACCTCTTGGACCTCAGTGCAGTGTTAAGAAAGCCGAGGCTGTGAATAGCAAAGAAAGGTACTGAAAGTTAGTAATTGCAATAAAATAGGTATGAAAAATATGTTTATGAATAATGCCAATGATTGCTATGAATTTTCACAAATTTAAAGTATCTTAGTCTCTCTTCATATATGGTTTGGGTCTAACTCTAATACAGAAAACGGCAACCAGACAGCTCTTTGAAGTTTTAGGACTTCATCAGCACCACTGAATAAAGTAAGATGTTTGAGGAACATATGGCCATTGTTGAATAATATGAAATATGCAGTTTCAGCGTTTTAACTTAAATGTCCATTCAGCATAGCACACAATATACTTTGTCATTTTCTCTTCACATACTCTTTGAGCCCAACTGCAGAAACGTAGTGGGCAAGGAGAAACCTTGGGACGCCAAAGCAAAGGTAATCAGAATATCATGATTCTTGAGTAGTTATTCATACTATGAAAGTTCAGAATGCCCACTACAAAGTTAAGTGCAATTCTGTATGGCCATTCTTCATGTTTTGTTCACATGCTGCTTGAGTCCACATCAAGAACCTCAAGATGGAAAGCCGAACGCTTGTGAAATCAAAAAAGGTAAAGTTTTTGAATACAATTTGTTCTTTGAGGGCAATATGTTCATTTCTGAAAAGTTGATAGATATCATGACTTATCTCCAAGGAATCTGCTAATTTTACCTCAGTGAGATCAGTATATATCAAATAGGAAGCTTTTAAAAATGAAAACTGTATCAGAGACCTTGAATGCAAAATTGGTAAGGAAGACATTAATTATTCATTGCTCATTTTGCACTTTGTCTTGACATACTATTTCAAGTTCAAGTTCAAAATCTTTTATTATAATTTCAGCTATATACAATTACACAACAAAAACGAGACAATGTTCCTCCAGGACCATGGTGCAACACAAAACAACAGTGCAACAGACAACATGCTACACAAGTGCAAACAGTCCAATATAGTGCAAAAATGTCATTAAATAAACAATAATAAATACAGAACAGGACAAATACAAAATGAGTAGACAGTGCAAGTATTTAGTGCAGTACACAGTCCTGGGAATATGTAAAGTAAGTTGTGCACAGTAGTCAGTGACATGCTACAATGAACATAGCAGTCACCGGTAGTAGCCAGAAGAGTTCAGAGTACAATTTTAGATTAGTACAGTACTCTAGCAGCAAGTAGGATAATGTGCAAGACTGCAACAGGAGTGCATAGTTTATTTGTGTGAGGTTTGACTTCAGCACTAGTCCAATGCAAAACAATGTGTGAGTGTGTGTATAGATATGTATGTGTGTGTGTGTGTGTGTGTGTGTGTGTGTGTGTGTGTGACTGTGTATAAGCATGTATAAAATTGCCGATTTTGGAATCTGAATTGGAATTGGAACATGATTAGTACATGATTAGAGGACACAGGCAGCTTTTCAAGATGAAGAAGGTTAATCAAAGAGAGTCAATAACTACATGATGTGTACATTAATGTTCTTTACTAAATGTTAGTTGATAAAAAAAAATTGTCAATGATTTAAAGTATGGCAACTGCTATTCTGAATGCTCCTTTGGCATTTTCTCTTCATATACTGTATGAGTCCACCTCTTGGACCTCAGTGCAGTGTTAAGAAAGCCGAGGCTGTGAATAGCAAAGAAAGGTACTGAAAGTTAGTAATTGCAATAAAATAGGTATGAAAAATATGTTTATGAATAATGCCAATGATTGCTATGAATTTTCACAAATTTAAAGTATCTTAGTCTCTCTTCATATATGGTTTGGGTCTAACTCTAATACAGAAAACGGCAACCAGACAGCTCTTTGAAGTTTTAGGACTTCATCAGCACCACTGAATAAAGTAAGATGTTTGAGGAACATATGGCCATTGTTGAATAATATGAAATATGCAGTTTCAGCGTTTTAACTTAAATGTCCATTCAGCATAGCACACAATATACTTTGTCATTTTCTCTTCACATACTCTTTGAGCCCAACTGCAGAAACGTAGTGGGCAAGGAGAAACCTTGGGACGCCAAAGCAAAGGTAATCAGAATATCATGATTCTTGAGTAGTTATTCATACTATGAAAGTTCAGAATGCCCACTACAAAGTTAAGTGCAATTCTGTATGGCCATTCTTCATGTTTTGTTCACATGCTGCTTGAGTCCACATCAAGAACCTCAAGATGGAAAGCCGAACGCTTGTGAAATCAAAAAAGGTAAAGTTTTTGAATACAATTTGTTCTTTGAGGGCAATATGTTCATTTCTGAAAAGTTGATAGATATCATGACTTATCTCCAAGGAATCTGCTAATTTTACCTCAGTGAGATCAGTATATATCAAATAGGAAGCTTTTAAAAATGAAAACTGTATCAGAGACCTTGAATGCAAAATTGGTAAGGAAGACATTAATTATTCATTGCTCATTTTGCACTTTGTCTTGACATACTATTTCAAGTTCAAGTTCAAAATCTTTTATTATAATTTCAGCTATATACAATTACACAACAAAAACGAGACAATGTTCCTCCAGGACCATGGTGCAACACAAAACAACAGTGCAACAGACAACATGCTACACAAGTGCAAACAGTCCAATATAGTGCAAAAATGTCATTAAATAAACAATAATAAATACAGAACAGGACAAATACAAAATCAATAACTACATGATGTGTACATTAATGTTCTTTACTAAATGTTAGTTGATAAAAAAAAAAATTGTCAATGATTTAAAGTATGGCAACTGCTATTCTGAATGCTCCTTTGGCATTTTCTCTTCATATACTGTATGAGTCCACCTCTTGGACCTCAGTGCAGTGTTAAGAAAGCCGAGGCTGTGAACAGCAAAGAAAGGTACTGAAAGTTAGTAATTGCAATATAATAGGTATGAAAAATATGTTTATGAATAATGGCAATGATTGCTATGAATTTTCACAAATTTAAAGTATCTTAGTCTCTCTTCATATATGGTTTGGGTCTAACTCTAATACAGAAAACGGCAACCAGACAGCTCTTTGAAGTTTTTGGGACTTCATCAGCACCACTGCATAAAGTAAGATGTTTGAGGAACATATGGCCATTTTTGAATAATATGAAATATGCAGTTTCAGCGTTTTAACATAAATGTCCATTCAGCATAGCACACAATATACTTTGTCATTTTCTCTTCACATACTCTTTGAGCCCAACTCCAGAAACGTAGTGGGCAAGGAGAAACCTTGGGACGCCAAAGCAAAGGTAATCAGAATATCATGACATGCTACACTGAACATAGCAGTCACCGATAGGAGCCAGAACAGTTCAGAGTACAATGCTGGTTTAGTACAGTACGCTAGTAGCAAGTAGGATAATGTGCAAGACTGCAACAGCAGTGCATAGTTTATTTGTGTAAGGTTTGACTTCAGCACTAGTCCGATGCAAAACAATGTGTGAGTCCACCTCTTGGACCTCAGTGCAGTGTTAAGAAAGCCGAGGCTGTGAACAACAAAGAAAGGTACTGAAAGTTAGTAATTGCAATATAATATGTATGAAAAATATGTTTATGAATAATGGCAATGATTGCTATGAATTTTCACAAATTTAAAGCATCTTAGTCTCTCTTCATATATGCTTTGGGTCTAACTCTAATACAGAAAACGGCAACCAGACAGATCTTTGAAGTTTTTGGGACTTCATCAGCACCACTGCATAAAGTAAGATGTTTGAGGAACATATGGCCATTGTTGAATAATATGAAATATGCAGTTTCAGCGTTTTAACACAAATATCCATTGAGCATAGCACACAATATACTTTGTCATTTTCTCTTCACATACTCTTTGAGCCCAACTCCAGAAACGTAGTGGGCAAGGAGAAACCTTGGGACGCCAAAGCAAAGGTAATCAGAATATCATGATTCTTGAGTAGTGATTCATACTATGAAAGTTCAGAATGCCCACTACAAAGTTAAGTGCAATTCTGTATGGCCATTCTTTATGTTTTGTTCACATGCTGCTTGAGTCCACATCAAGAACCTCAAGATGGAAAGCCGAACGCTTGTGAAATCAAAAAAGTTAAAGTTTTTGAATACAATTTGTTCTTTGAGGGCAATATGTTCATTACTGAAAAGTTGATAGATTTCATGACTTATCTCCAAGGAATCTGCTAACTTTACCTCAGTGAGATCAGTATATATCAAATAGGAAGCTTGTAAAAATGAAAACTGTATCAGAGACCTTGATTACAAATTAGGTAAGGAAGACATTAATTACCCATTGGTCATTTGGCACTTTGTCTTGACATACTATTTCAAGTTCAAGTTCAAAATCTTTTATTGTCATTTCAGCTATATACGAGTACACAACAAAAACGAGACAATGTTCCTCCAGGACCATGGTGCAACACAAAACAACAGTGCAACAGACAACATGCTACACAAGTGCAAACAGTCCAATATAGTGCAAAAATGTCATTAAATAAACAATAATAAATACAGAACAGGACAAATCCAAAATGAGTAGACAGTGCAATTATTTAGTGCAGTACACAGTACTGGGAATATGTAAAGTGAGTTGTGCATAGGAGTCAGTGACATGCTACACTGAACATAGCAGTCACCGATAGGAGCCAGAACAGTTCAGAGTACAATGCTGGTTTAGTACAGTACGCTAGTAGCACATAGGATAATGTGCAAGACTGCAACAGCAGTGCATAGTTTATTTGTGTAAAGTTTGACTTCAGCACTAGTCCGATGCAAAACAATGTGTGAGTGTGTGTATAGATATGTATGTATGTGTGTGTGTGTGTGTGTGTGTGTGTGTGTGTGTGTGTGTGTGTGTGTATAAGCATTTATAAAAGTGCCGATTTTGGATTCTGAATTGGAACATGATTAGTACATGATTAGAGGACACAGGCAGCTTTTCAAGATGAAGAAAGTTAATCAAAGAGAGTCAATAACAACATGATATGTACATAAATGTTCTTTACTAAATGTTAGTTGATAAAAAAAATTGTCAACGATTTAGTGTATGGCAAGTGCTATTCTGAATGGTCATTTGGCATTTTCTCTTCATATACTGTATTAGTCCACCTCTTGGACCTCAGTGCAGTGTTAAGAAAGCCGAGGCTGTGAAGACCAAAGAAAGGTACTGAATGTTATTAATTGCAATATAATATGTATGAAAAATATATTTTTGAATAATTCTTTATGAATAGTGGTGATTAGTCCAGGGTCAAAGAGCCAACACTGAGTATACAGGGATACATGATGAACAAGCCAAAGGCTAGGATACACGAAAGCTAGGAAACACAAAGCAAAAGTGCACGAAGGCAAACGGGAAGCAGGCTATAACAAAGACTAGAGAATACAGAGGCTAAGATAACACAAAGGCAAAGAATACAAACTTACGGGCTTGCAAAAACATCGAAACAGCCAAACACATAAAGACAATGAAGCCTAACAATCAACAGACAAAACATAGGACTCAAGATAGGGTTTAAATACAAGAACCAAAGGTAGAAATGAGGGACAGGTGCAAGCAGTTAAACGAGGGGTGGAGAAAACGAAACTAAGGAACAGAACTAAAAAACACAAACGACAGGGAAAACACTGAACACGGAACCTGGGCGGGACTGATCGTGACGCTTTGTCAGGCATTTACCTCGAATTAGCTTACAACACAAATTAATTAATTATAGTAAATAAAGAAAGAGGGAGATAAAACACCTGGAACTCAGGACCATATTGAGATATTGATATTTGGGGATAGGGGATAATTGTCTTTTAAGCCATAATAGGTGGGAACATCTCTATCAGATTAATTTCACCTGACCACTTAGTCCGCTTATTTCTAAATGAGAGGAAAATGTTCTTACAAACAATACAAAGGACACAGTTATATAATGGAAAACAGTTACATTTTTCATTAAGAGAAGGACTACTTAGAGAGAGAAAGCATGGTTATTACACAAATGTCATAATTGTCCTAATATTAATAGTTCAAGCAGTCTTCCTCTGTCTGCTATAAACACTGTACACATGTTAAATATCCTGTTGAAGAAGGCTCCTGATACAATGAAATGACTTCCAGGCGCACTGAAAATTGTTTTACAATTTGATTCAAGTTGTTTGATTAGAATGGTAGAGAATTCAAGTTCTACATTATGACACAATGTTGTTGATCTACTGTAGGAGTCACTTCTAGAATCCTGTAGAACAGACACCCGACTAGGAAGCGCATTACATTATTTAACAGAACTGCTTATAGTTATTGACAGTATGATATGTGCTTTTCAAAAATAATGATTTGTGATTTTGTTTCTCCAATCATTCTTGCAAATCTAGTAGCTCAGTATGTCAAGCAGAAAACTTGTGAAGGTGGCAAAAGGCATGTAAGTCATTGATTCGATTTTCTAAGGAAAAATGTTAATTACCATGAAGTGATTGTACACTATAAATGTAAAGAATATTGAATTGCATTATTTTATGTGCTTTTAAGTCTGGTCGTTGGTCATTTTCTCTTCACATACTGTCTGAGGCTAACTCTGATGCTTCACATTTTGAGTCTGCTTCAGTTGCCTTGGTATACAAAGCTTGTAAAGACAGGAAAGATAATCAAAGTTATTGAATATAATTTAATATGTGAGGAAAATGTCAACATTCATGAAGAGTGATTCGTACAGTGAAAATCCATAATACATAATTAGAGTGTTAAGTGCTATTCTTAATGGCCTTTCATCCTTTTCTCTTCACATACTGCTTGAGACCACCGCAAGAACTCAAGTTGGACAGCAGAAAGCTTATGAAGGCAAAAAAGGTAACGTTATTAAATACAGTTTGATACAGAGTGGCATTATGTTCCAAATTGCATAGTGAGTGATGTCGTGAGTTTTCACATTTTTTACTCAAAGTGCATAAGTAGCTAAATTGGTATGTATCATTTTTCTTCAAATATTGTTTCAGCCCATCTCAAGTTCAAAGTTCAAAAAGGTTTTATTGTCATTTCGGCTATATACGAGTACACAAAAAAAACGAGACAATGTTCCTCCAGGACCATGGTGCAACACAAAACAACAGTGCAACAGACAACATGCTACACATGTGCAAACAGTCCAATATAGTGCAAAAATGTCATTAAATAAACAATAATAAATGCAGAACAGGACAAATCCAAAATGAGTAGACAGTGCAATTATTTAGTGCAGTACACAGTACTGGGAATATGTAAAGTGAGTTGTGCATAGTAGTCAGTGACATGCTACACTGAACATAGCAGTCACCGGTAGTAGCCAGAAGAGTTCAGAGTACAATTTTAGATTAGTACAGTACTCTAGCAGCAAGTAGGATGATGTGCAAGACTGCAACAGGAGTGCATAGCTTATTTGTGTGAAGTTTGACTTCAGCACTAGTCCAATGCAAAACAATGTGTGAGTGTGTGTATAGATATGTATGTGTGTGTGTGTGTGTGTGTGTGTGTGTGTGTGTGTGTGCGTGTGACTGTGTATAAGCATGTATAAAATTGCCGATTTTGGAATCTGAATTGGAATTGGAACATGATTAGTACATGATTAGAGGACACAGGCAGCTTTTTAAGATGAAGAAAGTTAATCAAAGAGAGTCAATAACTACATGATGTGTACATAAATGTTCTTTACTAAATGTTAGTTGATAAAAAAAAATTGTCAATGATTTAGTGTATGGGAAGTGCTATTCTGAATGGTCATTTGGCATTTTCTCTTCATATACTGTATGAGTCCACCTCTTGGACCTCAGTGCAGTGTTAAGAAAACCGAGGCAGTGAAAACAAAAGAAAGGTACTGAAAGTTATTAATTGCAATATAATATGTATGAAAAATATGTTTATGAATAATGGCAATGAATGCTATGAATTTTCACAAATTTAAGGGATCTTAGTCTCTCTTCATATATGGTTTGGGTCTACCTCTAATACAGAAAACAGCAACCAGACAGCTCTTTGAAGTTTTTAGGACTTCATCAACACCACTGAATAATGTAAGATGTTTGAGGAACATATGGCCATTGTTGAATAATATGAAATATGCAGTTTCAGCGTTTTAACATAAATGTCCATTCGGCATAGCACACAATATACTTTGTCATTTTCTCTTCACATACTCTTTGAGCCCAACTCCAGAAACGTAGTGGGCAAGGAGAAACCTTGGGACGCCAAAGCAAAGGTAATCAGAATATCATGATTCTTGAGTAGTGATTCATACTATGAAAGTGCAGAATGCCCACTAGAAAGTTAAGTGCAATTCTGTATGGCCATTCTTTATGTTTTGTTCACATGCTGCTTGAGTCCACATCAAGAACCTCAAGATGGAAAGCCGAACGCTTGTGAAATCATAAAAGTTAAAGTTTTTGAATAGAATTTGTTCTTTGAGGGCAATATGTTCCTTACTGGAAAGTTGATAGATTTCATGACTTATCTCCAAGGAATCTGCTAACTTTACCTCAGTGCGATCAGTATATATCAAATAGGAAGCTTGTAAAAATGAAAACTGTATCAGAGACCTTGAATACAAAATAGGTAAGGAAGACATTAATTACCCATCGGTCATTTGGCACTTTGTCTTGACATACTATTTCAAGTTCAAGTTCAAAATATTTTATTATCATTTCAGCTATATACAAGTACACAACAAAAATAAGACAATGTTCCTCCAGGACCATGGTGCAACACAAAACAACAGTGCAACAGACAACATGCTACACAAGTGCAAACAGTCCAATATAGTGCAAAAATGTCATTAAATAATAAATACAGAACAGGACAAATACAAAATGAGTAGACAGTGCAATTATTTAGTGCAGAACACAGTCCTGGGAATATGTATAGTGAGTTGTGCATAGGAGTCAGTGACATGCTACACTGAACATAGCAGTCACCGATAGGAGCCAGAACAGTTCAGAGTACAGTGCTGGTTTAGTACAGTACTCTAGCAGCAAGTAGGATAATGTGCAAGACTGCAACAGGAGTGCATAGTTTATTTGTGTGAGGTTTGACTTAAGCACTTGTCCAATGCAAAACAATGTGTGAGTGTGTGTATAGATATGTATGTGTGTGTGTGTGTGTGTGTGTGTGTGTGTGTGTGTGTGTGTGTGACTGTGTATAAGCATGTATAAAATTGCCGATTTTGGAATCTGAATTGGAATTTGAACATGATTAGTACATGATTAGAGGACACAGGCAGCTTTTTAAGATGAAGAAAGTTAATCAAAGAGAGTCAATAACAACATGATATGTACATAAATGTTCTTTACTAAATGTTAGTTGATAAAAAAAAAAATTGTCAATGATTTAATGTATGGGAAGTGCTATTCTGAATGGTCATTTGGCATTTTCACTTCATATACTGTATGAGTCCACCTCTTGGACCTCAGTGCTGTATTAAGAAAACTGAGGCTGTGAAGACCAAAGAAAGGTACTGAAAGTTATTAATTGCAATATAATATGTATGAAAAATATGTTTTTGAATAATGGCAATGAATGCTATGAATTTTCACAAATTTAAAGGATCTTAGTCTCTCTTCATATATGGTTTGGGTCTACCTCTAATACAGAAAACAGCAACCAGACAGCTCTTTGAAGTTTTTAGGACTTCATCAACACCACTGAATAAAGTAAGATGTTTGAGGAACATATGGCCATTGTTGAATAATATGAAATATGCAGTTTCAGCGTTTTAACATAAATGTCCATTCGGCATAGCACACAATATACTTTGTCATTTTCTCTTCACATACTCTTTGAGCCCAACTCCAGAAACTTAGTGGGCAAGGAAAAACCTTGGGACGCCAAAGCAAAGGTAATCAGAATATCATGATTCTTGAGTAGTGATTCATACTATGAAAGTTCAGAATGCCCACTACAAAGTTAAGTGCAATTCTGTATGGCCATTCTTTTTGTTTTGTTCACATGCTGCATGAGTCCACATCAAGAACCTCAAGATGGAAAGCCGAACGCCCTGTGAAATCAAAAAAGGTAAAGTTGTTGAATACAATTTGTTCTTTGAGGGCAATATGTTCATTACTGAAAAGTTGATAGATTTCATGACTTATCTCCAAGGAATCTACTAACTTTACCTCATTGAGATCAGTATATATCAAATAGGAAGCTTGTAAAAATGAAAACTGTATCAGAGACCTTGAATACAAATTAGGTAAGGAAGACATTAATTACCCATTGGTCATTTGGCACTTTGTCTTGACATACTATTTCAAGTTCAAGTTCAAAATCTTTTATTGTCATTTCAGCTATATACAAGTACACAACAAAAACGAGACAATGTTCCTCCAGGACCATGGTGCAACACAAAACAACAGTGCAACAGACAACATGCTACACAAGTGCAAACAGTCCAATATAGTGCAAAAATGTCATTAAATATACAATAATAAATACAGAACAGGACAAATATAAAATGAGTAGACAGTGCAATTATTTAGTGCAGTACACAGTACTGGGAATATGTAAAGTGAGTTGTGCATAGGAGTCAGTGACATGCTACACTGTACATAGCAGTCACCGATAGGAGCCAGAACAGTTCAGAGTACAGTGCTGGTTTAGTAGAGTACTCTAGCAGCAAGTAGGATAATGTGCAAGACTGCAACAGGAGTGCATAGTTTATTTGTGTGAGGTTTGACTTCAGCACTAGTCCAATGCAAAACAATGTGTGAGTGTGTTTATAGATTTGTATTTATGTATGTGTGTGTGTGTGTGTGTGTGTGTGTGTGTGTGTGTGTGTGTATAAGCATTTATAAAAGTGCCGATTTTGGATTCTGAATTGGAACATGATTAGTACATGATTAGAGGACACAGGCAGCGTTTTAATATGAACAAAGTTAATCAAAGAGAGTCAATAACAACATGATATGTACATAAATGTTCTTTACTAAATGTTAGTTGATAAAAAAAAATTGTCAATTATTTAGTGTATGGGAAGTGCTATTCTGAATGGTCATTTGGCATTTTCTCTTCATATACTGTATGAGTCCACCTCTTGGACCTCAGTGCAGTGTTAAGAAAGCCGAGGCTGTGAAGACCAAAGAAAGGTACTGAAAGTTATTAATTGCAATATAATATGTATGAAAAATATGTTTATGAATAATGGCAATGAATGCTATGAATTTTCACAAATTTAAAGGATCTTAGTCTCTCTTCATATAAGGTTTGGTTCTACCTCTAATACAGAAAACAGCAACCAGACAGCTCTTTGAAGGTTTTAGGACTTCATCAACACCACTGAATAAAGTAAGATGTTTGAGGAACATATGGCCATTGTTGAATAATAGGAAATATGCAGTTTCAGCTTTTTAACATAAATGTCCATTCAGCATAGCACACAATATACTTTGTCATTTTCTCTTCACATACTCTTTGAGCCCAACTCCAGAAACGTAGTGGGCAAGGAGAAACCTTGGGACGCCAAAGCAAAGGTAATCAGAATATCATGATTCTTGAGTAGTGATTCATACTATGAAAGTTCAGAATGCCCACTACAAAGTTAAGTGCAATTCTGTATGGCCATTCTTTATGTTTTGTTCACATGCTGCTTGAGTCCACATCAAGAACCTCAAGATGGAAAGCCGAACGCTTGTGAAATCAAAAAAGGTAAATTTGTTGAATACAATTTGTTATTTGAGGACAATATGTTCCTTGCTGAAAAGTTGATAGATTTCATGACTTATCTCCAAGGAATCTGCTAACTTTACCTCAGTGAGATCAGTATATATCAAATAGGAAGCTTGTAAAAATGAAAACTGTATCAGAGACCTTGAATACAAAATAGGTAAGGAAGACATTAATTACCCATTGGTCATTTGGCACTTTGTCTTGACATACTATTTCAAGTTCAAGTTCAAAATCTTTTATTGTCATTTCAGCTATATACAAGTACACAACAAAAACGAGACAATGTTCCTCCAGGACCATGGTGCAACACAAAACAACAGTGCAACAGACAACATGCTACACAAGTGCAAACAGTCCAATATAGTGCAAAAATGTCATTAAATATACAATAATAAATACAGAACAGGACAAATATAAAATGAGTAGACAGTGCAATTATTTAGTGCAGTACACAGTACTGGGAATATGTAAAGTGAGTTGTGCATAGGAGTCAGTGACATGCTACAATGAACATAGCATTCACCGATAGGAGCCAGAACAGTTCAGAGTACAGTGCTGGTTTAGTACAGTACTCTAGCAGCAAGTAGGATAATGTGCAAGACTGCAACAGGAGTGCATAGTTTATTTGTGTGAGGTTTGACTTCAGCACTAGTCCAATGCAAAACAATGTGTGAGTGTGTTTATAGATTTGTATTTATGTATGTGTGTGTGTGTGTGTGTGTGTGTGTGTGTGTATAAGCATTTATAAAAGTGCCGATTTTGGATTCTGAATTGGAACATGATTAGAGGACACAGGCAGCTTTTTAAGATGAAGAAAGTTAATCAAAGAGAGTCAATAACAACATGATATGTACATAAATGTTCTTTACTAAATGTTAGTTGATAAAAAAAAATTGCCAATGATTTAGTGTATGGGAAGTGATATTCTGAATGGTAATTTGGCATTTTCTCTTCATATACTGTATGAGTCCACCTCTTGGACCTCAGTGCAGTGTTAAGAAAGCGGATGCTGTGAAGACCCAAGAAAGGTACTGAAAGTTATTAATTGCAATATAATATGTATGAAAAATATGTTTATGAATAATGGCAATGAATGCTATAAATTTTCACAAATTTAAAGGATCTCAGTCTCTCTTCATATATGGTTTGGGTCTACCTCTAATACAGAAAAGAGCAACCAGACAGCTCTTTGAAGTTTTTAGGACTTCATCAGCACCACTGAATAAAGTAAGATGTTTGAGGAACATATGGCCATTGTTGAATAATATGAAATATGCAGTTTCAGCGTTTTAACATAAATGTCCATTCAGCATAGCACACAATATACTTTGTCATTTTCTCTTCACATACTCTTTGAGCCCAACTCCAGAAACGTAGTGGGCAAGGAGAAACCTTGGGACGCCAAAGCAAAGGTAATCAGAATATCATGATTCTTGAGTAGTTATTCATACTATGAAAGTTCAGAATGTCCACTACAAAGTTAAGTGCAATTCTGTATGGCTATTCTTTATGTTTTGTTCACATGCTGCTTGAGTCCACATCAAGAACCTCAAGATGGAAAGCCGAACGCTTGTGAAATCAAAAAAGGTAAATTTGTTGAATACAATTTGTTATTTGAGGACAATATGTTCCTTGCTGAAAAGTTGATAGATTTCATGACTTATCTCCAAGGAATCTGATAACTTTACCTCAGTGAGATCAGTATATATCAAATAGGAAGCTTGTAAAAATGAAAACTGTATCAGAGACCTTGAATACAAAATAGGTAAGGAAGACATTAATTACCCATTGGTCATTTGGCACTTTGTCTTGACATACTATTTCAAGTTCAAGTTCAAAATCTTTTATTGTCATTTCAGCTATATACAAGTACACAACAAAAACGAGACAATGTTCCTCCAGGACCATGGTGCAACACAAAACAACAGTGCAACAGACAACATGCTACACAAGTGCAAACAGTCCAATATAGTGCAAAAATGTCATTAAATATACAATAATAAATACAGAACAGGACAAATATAAAATGAGTAGACAGTGCAATTATTTAGTGCAGTACACAGTACTGGGAATATGTAAAGTGAGTTGTGCATAGGAGTCAGTGACATGCTACAATGAACATAGCATTCACCGATAGGAGCCAGAACAGTTCAGAGTACAGTGCTGGTTTAGTACAGTACTCTAGCAGCAAGTAGGATAATGTGCAAGACTGCAACAGGAGTGCATAGTTTATTTGTGTGAGGTTTGACTTCAGCACTAGTCCAATGCAAAACAATGTGTGAGTGTGTTTATAGATTTGTATTTATGTATGTATGTGTGTGTGTGTGTGTGTGTGTGTGTGTGTGTGTGTGTGTGTGTGTGTGTGTGTATAAGCATTTATAAAAGTGCCGATTTTGGATTCTGAATTGGAACATGATTAGTACATGATTAGAGGACACAGGCAGCTTTTTAATATGAAGAAAGTTAATCAAAGAGAGTCAATAACAACATGATATGTACATAAATGTTCTTTACTAAATGTTAGTTGATAAAAAAAAATTGTCAATGATTTAGTGTATGGGAAGTGCTATTCTGAATGGTCATTTGGCATTTTCTCTTCATATACTGTATGAGTCCACCTCTTGGACCTCAGTGCAGTGTTAAGAAAGCCGAGGCTGTGAAGACCAAAGAAAGGTACTGAAAGTTATTAATTGCAATATAATATGTATGAAAAATATGTTTATGAATAATGGCAATGAATGCTATGAATTTTCACAAATTTAAAGGATCTTAGTCTCTCTTCATATAAGGTTTAGTTCTACCTCTAATACAGAAAACAGCAACCAGACAGCTCTTTGAAGGTTTTAGGACTTCATCAACACCACTGAATAAAGTAAGATGTTTGAGGAACATATGGCCATTGTTGAATAATAGGAAATATGCAGTTTCAGCTTTTTAACATAAATGTCCATTCAGCATAGCACACAATATACTTTGTCATTTTCTCTTCACATACTCTTTGAGCCCAACTCCAGAAACGTAGTGGGCAAGGAGAAACCTTGGGACGCCAAAGCAAAGGTAATCAGAATATCATGATTCTTGAGTAGTGATTCATACTATGAAAGTTCAGAATGCCCACTACAAAGTTAAGTGCAATTCTGTATGGCCATTCTTTATGTTTTGTTCACATGCTGCTTGAGTCCACATCAAGAACCTCAAGATGGAAAGCCGAACGCTTGTGAAATCAAAAAAGGTAAAGGTGCTGAATACAATTTGTTATTTGAGGGCAATATGTTCATTACTGAAAAGTTGATAGATTTCATGACTTATCTCCAAGGAATCTTCTAACTTTACCTCAGTGAGATCAGTATATATCAAATAGGAAGCTTGTAAAAATGAAAACTGTATCAGAGACCTTGAATACAAAATTGGTAAGGAAGACATTAATTCCCCATTGGTCATTTGGCACTTTGTCTTGACATACTATTTCAAGTTCAAGTTCAAAATCTTTTATTGTCATTTCAGCTATATATAAGAGCACAACAAAAACGAGACAATGTTCCTCCAGGACCATGGTGCAACACAAAACAACAGTGCAACAGACAACATGCTACACAAGTGCAAACAGTCCAATATAGTGCAAAAATGTCATTAAATATACAATAATAAATACAGAACAGGACAAATATAAAATGAGTAGACAGTGCAATTATTTAGTGCAGTACACAGTACTGGGAATATGTAAAGTGAGTTGTGCATAGGAGTCAGTGACATGCTACAATGAACATTGCATTCACCGATAGGAGCCAGAACAGTTCAGAGTACAGTGCTGGTTTAGTACAGTACTCTAGCAGCAAGTAGGATAATGTGCAAGACTGCAACAGGAGTGCATAGTTTATTTGTGTGAGGTTTGACTTCAGCACTAGTCCAATGCAAAACAATGTGTGAGTGTGTTTATCGATTTGTATTTATGTATGTATGTGTGTGTGTGTGTGTGTGTGTGTGTGTGTGTGTGTGTGTGTGTAAGCATTTATAAAAGTGCCGATTTTGGATTCTGAATTGGAACATGATTAGTACATGATTAGAGGACACAGGCAGCTTTTTAATATGAAGAAAGTTAATCAAAGAGAGTCAATAACAACATGATATGTACATAAATGTTCTTTACTAAATGTTAGTTGATAAAAAAAATTGTCAATGATTTAGTGTATGGGAAGTGCTATTCTGAATGGTCATTTGGCATTTTCTCTTCATATACTGTATGAGTCCACCTCTTGGACCTCAGTGCAGTGTTAAGAAAGCCGAGGCTGTGAAGACCAAAGAAAGGTACTGAAAGTTATTAATTGCAATATAATATGTATGAAAAATATGTTTATGAATAATGGCAATGAATGCTATGAATTTTCACAAATTTAAAGGATCTCAGTCTCTCTTCATATAAGGTTTGGTTCTACCTCTAATACAGAAAACAGCAACCAGACAGCTCTTTGAAGGTTTTAGGACTTCATCAACACCACTGAATAAAGTAAGATGTTTGAGGAACATATGGCCATTGTTGAATAATAGGAAATATGCAGTTTCAGCTTTTTAACATAAATGTCCATTCAGCATAGCACACAATATACTTTGTCATTTTCTCTTCACATACTCTTTGAGTCCAACTCCAGAAACGTAGTGGGCAAGGAGAAACCTTGGGACGCCAAAGCATAGGTAATCAGAATATCATGATTCTTGAGTAGTGATTCATACTATGAAAGTTCAGAATGCCCTCTACAAAGTTAAGTGCAATTCTGTATGGCCATTCTTTATGTTTTGTTCACATGCTGCTTGAGTCCACATCAAGAACCTCAAGATGGAAAGCCGAACGCTTGTGAAATCAAAAAAGGTAAAGGTGCTGAATACAATTTGTTATTTGAGGGCAATATGTTCATTACTGAAAAGTTGATAGATTTCATGACTTATCTCCAAGGAATCTTCTAACTTTACCTCAGTGAGATCAGTATATATCAAATAGGAAGCTTGTAAAAATGAAAACTGTATCAGAGACCTTGAATACAAAATTGGTAAGGAAGACATTAATTCCCCATTGGTCATTTGGCACTTTGTCTTGACATACTATTTCAAGTTCAAGTTCAAAATCTTTTATTGTCATTACAGCTATATATAAGAGCACAACAAAAACGAGACAATGTTCCTCCAGGACCATGGTGCAACACAAAACAACAGTGCAACAGACAACATGCTACACAAGTGCAAACAGTCCAATATAGTGCAAAAATGTCATTAAATATACAATAATAAATACAGAACAGGACAAATATAAAATGAGTAGACAGTGCAATTATTTAGTGCAGTACACAGTACTGGGAATATGTAAAGTGAGTTGTGCATAGGAGTCAGTGACATGCTACAATGAACATAGCATTCACCGATAGGAGCCAGAACAGTTCAGAGTACAGTGCTGGTTTAGTACAGTACTCTAGCAGCAAGTAGGATAATGTGCAAGACTGCAACAGGAGTGCATAGTTTATTTGTGTGAGGTTTGACTTCAGCACTAGTCCAATGCAAAACAATGTGTGAGTGTGTTTATCGATTTGTATTTATGTATGTATGTGTGTGTGTGTGTGTGTGTGTGTGTGTGTGTGTGTGTGTGTAAGCATTTATAAAAGTGCCGATTTTGGATTCTGAATTGGAACATGATTAGTACATGATTAGAGGACACAGGCAGCTTTTTAATATGAAGAAAGTTAATCAAAGAGAGTCAATAACAACATGATATGTACATAAATGTTCTTTACTAAATGTTAGTTGATAAAAAAAAATTGTCAATGATTTAGTGTATGGGAAGTGCTATTCTGAATGGTCATTTGGCATTTTCTCTTCATATACTGTATGAGTCCACCTCTTGGACCTCAGTGCAGTGTTAAGAAAGCCGAGGCTGTGAAGACCAAAGAAAGGTACTGAAAGTTATTAATTGCAATATAATATGTATGAAAAATATGTTTATGAATAATGGCAATGAATGCTATGAATTTTCACAAATTTAAAGGATCTTAGTCTCTCTTCATATAAGGTTTAGTTCTACCTCTAATACAGAAAACAGCAACCAGACAGCTCTTTGAAGGTTTTAGGACTTCATCAACACCACAGAATAAAGTAAGATGTTTGAGGAACATATGGCCATTGTTGAATAATAGGAAATATGCAGTTTCAGCTTTTTAACATAAATGTCCATTCAGCATAGCACACAATATACTTTGTCATTTTCTCTTCACATACTCTTTGAGCCCAACTCCAGAAACGTAGTGGGCAAGGAGAAACCTTGGGACGCCAAAGCAAAGGTAATCAGAATATCATGATTCTTGAGTAGTGATTCATACTATGAAAGTTCAGAATGCCCACTACAAAGTTAAGTGCAATTCTGTATGGCCATTCTTTATGTTTTGTTCACATGCTGCTTGAGTCCACATCAAGAACCTCAAGATGGAAAGCCGAACGCTTGTGAAATCAAAAAAGGTAAAGGTGTTGAATACAATTTGTTATTTGAGGGCAATATGTTCATTACTGAAAAGTTGATAGATTTCATGACTTATCTCCAAGGAATCTTCTAACTTTACCTCAGTGAGATCAGTATATATCAAATAGGAAGCTTGTAAAAATGAAAACTGTATCAGAGACCTTGAATACAAAATAGGTAAGGAAGACATTAATTACCCATTGGTCATTTGGCACTTTGTCTTGACATACTATTTCAAGTTCAAGTTCAAAATCTTTTATTGTCATTTCAGCTATATATAAGAGCACAACAAAAACGAGACAATGTTCCTCCAGGACCATGGTGCAACACAAAACAACAGTGCAACAGACAACATGCTACACAAGTGCAAACAGTCCAATATAGTGCAAAAATGTCATTAAATATACAATAATAAATACAGAACAGGACAAATATAAAATGAGTAGACAGTGCAATTATTTAGTGCAGTACACAGTACTGGGAATATGTAAAGTGAGTTGTGCATAGGAGTCAGTGACATGCTACAATGAACATAGCATTCACCGATAGGAGCCAGAACAGTTCAGAGTACAGTGCTGGTTTAGTACAGTACTCTAGCAGCAAGTAGGATAATGTGCAAGACTGCAACAGGAGTGCATAGTTTATTTGTGTGAGGTTTGACTTCAGCACTAGTCCAATGCAAAACAATGTGTGAGTGTGTTTATAGATTTGTATTTATGTATGTGTGTGTGTGTGTGTGTGTGTATAAGCATTTATAAAAGTGCCGATTTTGGATTCTGAATTGGAACATGATTAGTACATGATTAGAGGACACAGGCAGCTTTTTAATATGAAGAAAGTTAATCAAAGAGAGTCAATAACAACATGATATGTACATAAATGTTCTTTACTAAATGTTAGTTGATAAAAAAAATTGTCAATGATTTAGTGTATGGGAAGTGCTATTCTGAATGGTCATTTGGCATTTTCTCTTCATATACTGTATGAGTCCACCTCTTGGACCTCAGTGCAGTGTTAAGAAAGCCGAGGCTGTGAAGACCAAAGAAAGGTACTGAAAGTTATTAATTGCAATATAATATGTATGAAAAATATGTTTATGAATAATGGCAATGAATGCTATGAATTTTCACAAATTTAAAGGATCTTAGTCTCTCTTCATATAAGGTTTGGTTCTACCTCTAATACAGAAAACAGCAACCAGACAGCTCTTTGAAGGTTTTAGGACTTCATCAACACCACTGAATAAAGTAAGATGTTTGAGGAACATATGGCCATTGTTGAATAATAGGAAATATGCAGTTTCAGCTTTTTAACATAAATGTCCATTCAGCATAGCACACAATATACTTTGTCATTTTCTCTTCACATACTCTTTGAGCCCAACTCCAGAAATGTAGTGGGCAAGGAGAAACCTTGGGACGCCAAAGCATAGGTAATCAGAATATCATGATTCTTGAGTAGTGATTCATACTATGAAAGTTCAGAATGCCCACTACAAAGTTAAGTGCAATTCTGTATTGCCATTCTTTATGTTTTGTTCACATGCTGCTTGAGTCCACATCAAGAACCTCAAGATGGAAAGCCGAACGCTTGTGAAATCAAAAAAGGTAAAGGTGCTGAATACAATTTGTTATTTGAGGGCAATATGTTCATTACTGAAAAGTTGATAGATTTCATGACTTATCTCCAAGGAATCTTCTAACTTTACCTCAGTGAGATCAGTATATATCAAATAGGAAGCTTGTAAAAATGAAAACTGTATCAGAGACCTTGAATACAAAATAGGTAAGGAAGACATTAATTACCCATTGGTCATTTGGCACTTTGTCTTGACATACTATTTCAAGTTCAAGTTCAAAATCTTTTATTGTCATTTCAGCTATATATAAGAGCACAACAAAAATGAGACAATGTTCCTCCAGGACCATGGTGCAACACAAAACAACAGTGCAACAGACAACATGCTACACAAGTGCAAACAGTCCAATATAGTGCAAAAATGTCATTAAATATACAATAATAAATACAGAACAGGACAAATATAAAATGAGTAGACAGTGCAATTATTTAGTGCATTACACAGTACTGGGAATATGTAAAGTGAGTTGTGCATAGGAGTCAGTGACATGCTACAATGAACATAGCATTCACCGATAGGAGCCAGAACAGTTCAGAGTACAGTGCTGGTTTAGTACAGTACTCTAGCAGCAAGTAGGATAATGTGCAAGACTGCAACAGGAGTGCATAGTTTATTTGTGTGAGGTTTGACTTCAGCACTAGTCCAATGCAAAACAATGTGTGAGTGTGTTTATAGATTTGTATTTATGTATGTATGTGTGTGTGTGTGTGTGTGTGTGTGTGTGTGTGTGTGTGTGTGTGTGTGTGTGTGTATAAGCATTTATAAAAGTGCCGATTTTGGATTCTGAATTGGAACATGATTAGTACATGATTAGAGGACACAGGCAGCTTTTTAATATGAAGAAAGTTAATCAAAGAGAGTCAATAACAACATGATATGTACATAAATGTTCTTTACTAAATGTTAGTTGATAAAAAAAATTGTCAATGATTTAGTGTATGGGAAGTGCTATTCTGAATGGTCATTTGGCATTTTCTCTTCATATACTGTATGAGTCCACCTCTTGGACCTCAGTGCAGTGTTAAGAAAGCCGAGGCTGTGAAGACCAAAGAAAGGTACTGAAAGTTATTAATTGCAATATAATATGTATGAAAAATATGTTTATGAATAATGGCAATGAATGCTATGAATTTTCACAAATTTAAAGGATCTTAGTCTCTCTTCATATAAGGTTTGGTTCTACCTCTAATACAGAAAACAGCAACCAGACAGCTCTTTGAAGGTTTTAGGACTTCATCAACACCACTGAATAAAGTAAGATGTTTGAGGAACATATGGCCATTGTTGAATAATAGGAAATATGCAGTTTCAGCTTTTTAACATAAATGTCCATTCAGCATAGCACACAATATACTTTGTCATTTTCTCTTCACATACTCTTTGAGCCCAACTCCAGAAACGTAGTGGGCAAGGAGAAACCTTGGGACGCCAAAGCATAGGTAATCAGAATATCATGATTCTTGAGTAGTGATTCATACTATGAAAGTTCAGAATGCCCACTACAAAGTTAAGTGCAATTCTGTATGGCCATTCTTTATGTTTTGTTCATATGCTGCTTGACTCCACATCAAGAACCTCAAGATGGAAAGCCGAACGCTTGTGAAATCAAAAAAGGTAAAGGTGCTGAATACAATTTGTTATTTGAGGGCAATATGTTCATTACTGAAAAGTTGATAGATTTCATGACTTATCTCCAAGGAATCTTCTAACTTTACCTCAGTGAGAAAAATGAAAACTGTATCAGAGACCTTGAATACAAAATAGGTAAGGAAGACATTAATTACCCATTGGTCATTTGGCACTTTGTCTTGACATACTATTTCAAGTTCAAGTTCAAAATCTTTTATTGTCATTTCAGCTATATACAAGTACACAACAAAAATGAGACAATGTTCCTCCAGGACCATGGTGCAACACAAAACAACAGTGCAACAGACAACATGCTACACAAGTGCAAACAGTCCAATATAGTGCAAAAATGTCATTAAATATACAATAATAAATACAGAACAGGACAAATATAAAATGAGTAGACAGTGCAATTATTTAGTGCAGTACACAGTACTGGGAATATGTAAAGTGAGTTGTGCATAGCAGTCAGTGACATGCTACACTGAACATAGCAGTCACCGATAGGAGCCAGAACAGTTCAGAGTACAGTGCTGGTTTAGTACAGTACTCTAGCAGCAAGTAGGATAATGTGCAAGACTGCAACAGGAGTGCATAGTTTATTTGTGTGAGGTTTGACTTCAGCACTAGTCCAATGCAAAACAATGTGTGAGTGTGTTTATAGATTTGTATTTATGTATGTGTGTGTGTGTGTGTGTGTGTGTGTGTGTGTGTGTGTGTGTGTGTGTGTGTATGTGTGTGTGTGTGTTTGTGTGACTGTGTATAAGCATTTATAAAAGTACCGATTTTGGGTTCTGAATTGGAACATGATTATTACATGATTAGAGGACACAGGCGAGCTTTTTAAGATGAAGAAAGTTAATCAAAGAGAGTCAATAACAACATGATATGTACATAAATGTTCTTTACTAAATGTTAGTTGATAAAAAAAATTGTCAATGATTTAGTGTATGGGAAGTGCTATTCTGAATGGTCATTTGGCATTTTCTCTTCATATACTGTATGAGTCCACCTCTTGGACCACAGTGCAGTGTTAAGAAAGCCGAGGCTGTGAAGACCAAAGAAAGGTACTGAAAGTTATTAATTGCAATATAATATGTATGAAAAATATGTTTATGAATAATGGCAATGAATGCTATGAATTTTCACAAATTTAAAGGATCTTAGTCTCTCTTCATATAAGGTTTAGTTCTACCTCTAATACAGAAAACAGCAACCAGACAGCTCTTTGAAGTTTTTAGGACTTCATCAACGCCACTGAATAAAGTAAGATGTTTGAGGAACATATGGCCATTGTTGAATAATATGAAATATGCAGTTTCAGCGTTTTAACATAAATGTCCATTCGGCATAGCACACAATATACTTTGTCATTTTCTCTTCAGATACTCTTTGAGCCCAACTCCAGAAACGTAGTGGGCAAGGAGAAACCTTGGGACGCCAAAGCATAGGTAATCAGAATATCATGATTCTTGAGTAGTGATTCATACTATGAAAGTTCAGAATGCCCACTACAAAGTTAAGTGCAATTCTGTATGGCCATTCTTTATGTTTTGTTCACATGCTGCTTGAGTCCACATCAAGAACCTCAAGATGGAAAGCCGAACGCTTGTGAAATCAAAAAAGGTAAAGGTGCTGAATACAATTTGTTCTTTGAGGGCAATATGTTCATTACTGAAAAGTTGATAGATTTCATGACTTATCTCCAAGGAATCTACTAACTTTACCTCATTGAGATCAGTATATATCAAATAGGAAGCTTGTAAAAATGAAAACTGTATCAGAGACCTTGAATACAAATTAGGTAAGGAAGACATTAATTACCCATTGGTCATTTGGCACTTTGTCTTGACATACTATTTCAAGTTCAAGTTCAAAATCTTTTATTGTCATTTCAGCTATATACAAGTACACAACAAAAACGAGACAATGTTCCTCCAGGACCATGGTGCAACACAAAACAACAGTGCAACAGACAACATGCTACACAAGTGCAAACAGTCCAATATAGTGCAAAAATGTCATTAAATATACAATAATAAATACAGAACAGGACAAATATAAAATGAGTAGACAGTGCAATTATTTAGTGCAGTACACAGTACTGGGAATATGTAAAGTGAGTTGTGCATAGGAGTCAGTGACATGCTACACTGTACATAGCAGTCACCGATAGGAGCCAGAACAGTTCAGAGTACAGTGCTGGTTTAGTAGAGTACTCTAGCAGCAAGTAGGATAATGTGCAAGACTGCAACAGGAGTGCATAGTTTATTTGTGTGAGGTTTGACTTCAGCACTAGTCCAATGCAAAACAATGTGTGAGTGTGTTTATAGATTTGTATTTATGTATGTGTGTGTGTGTGTGTGTGTGTGTGTGTGTGTGTGTATAAGCATTTATAAAAGTGCCGATTTTGGATTCTGAATTGGAACATGATTAGTACATGATTAGAGGACACAGGCAGCGTTTTAATATGAACAAAGTTAATCAAAGAGAGTCAATAACAACATGATATGTACATAAATGTTCTTTACTAAATGTTAGTTGATAAAAAAAAATTGTCAATGATTTAGTGTATGGGAAGTGCTATTCTGAATGGTCATTTGGCATTTTCTCTTCATATACTGTATGAGTCCACCTCTTGGACCTCAGTGCAGTGTTAAGAAAGCCGAGGCTGTGAAGACCAAAGAAAGGTACTGAAAGTTATTAATTGCAATATAATATGTATGAAAAATATGTTTATGAATAATGGCAATGAATGCTATGAATTTTCACAAATTTAAAGGATCTTAGTCTCTCTTCATATAAGGTTTGGTTCTACCTCTAATACAGAAAACAGCAACCAGACAGCTCTTTGAAGGTTTTAGGACTTCATCAACACCACTGAATAAAGTAAGATGTTTGAGGAACATATGGCCATTGTTGAATAATAGGAAATATGCAGTTTCAGCTTTTTAACATAAATGTCCATTCAGCATAGCACACAATATACTTTGTCATTTTCTCTTCACATACTCTTTGAGCCCAACTCCAGAAACGTAGTGGGCAAGGAGAAACCTTGGGACGCCAAAGCAAAGGTAATCAGAATATCATGATTCTTGAGTAGTGATTCATACTATGAAAGTTCAGAATGTCCACTACAAAGTTAAGTGCAATTCTGTATGGCCATTCTTTATGTTTTGTTCACATGCTGCTTGAGTCCACATCAAGAACCTCAAGATGGAAAGCCGAACGCTTGTGAAATCAAAAAAGGTAAATTTGTTGAATACAATTTGTTATTTGAGGACAATATGTTCCTTGCTGAAAAGTTGATAGATTTCATGACTTATCTCCAAGGAATCTGCTAACTTTACCTCAGTGAGATCAGTATATATCAAAAAGGAAGCTTGTAAAAATGAAAACTGTATCAGAGACCTTGAATACAAAATAGGTAAGGAAGACATTAATTACCCATTGGTCATTTGGCACTTTGTCTTGACATACTATTTCAAGTTCAAGTTCAAAATCTTTTATTGTCATTTCAGCTGTATACAAGTACACAACAAAAACGAGACAATGTTCCTCCAGGACCATGGTGCAACACAAAACAACAGTGCAACAGACAACATGCTACACAAGTGCAAACAGTCCAATATAGTGCAAAAATGTCATTAAATATACAATAATAAATACAGAACAGGACAAATATAAAATGAGTAGACAGTGCAATTATTTAGTGCAGTACACAGTACTGGGAATATGTAAAATGAGTTGTGCATAGGAGTCAGTGACATGCTACAATGAACATAGCATTCACCGATAGGAGCCAGAACAGTTCAGAGTACAGTGCTGGTTTAGTACAGTACTCTAGCAGCAAGTAGGATAATGTGCAAGACTGCAACAGGAGTGCATAGTTTATTTGTGTGAGGTTTGACTTCAGCACTAGTCCAATGCAAAACAATGTGTGAGTGTGTTTATAGATTTGTATTTATGTATGTATGTGTGTGTGTGTGTGTGTGTGTGTGTGTGTGTGTGTGTGTGTGTGTGTATAAGCATTTATAAAAGTGCCGATTTTGGATTCTGAATTGGAACATGATTAGTACATGATTAGAGGACACAGGCAGCTTTTTAATATGAAGAAAGTTAATCAAAGAGAGTCAATAACAACATGATATGTACATAAATGTTCTTTACTAAATGTTAGTTGATAAAAAAAAATTGTCAATGATTTAGAGTATGGGAAGTGCTATTCTGAATGGTCATTTGGCATTTTCTCTTCATATACTGTATGAGTCCACCTCTTGGACCTCAGTGCAGTGTTAAGAAAGCCGAGGCTGTGAAGACCAAAGAAAGGTACTGAAAGTTATTAATTGCAATATAATATGTATGAAAAATATGTTTATGAATAATGGCAATGAATGCTATGAATTTTCACAAATTTAAAGGATCTTAGTCTCTCTTCATATAAGGTTTAGTTCTACCTCTAATACAGAAAACAGCAACCAGACAGCTCTTTGAAGGTTTTAGGACTTCATCAACACCACTGAATAAAGTAAGATGTTTGAGGAACATATGGCCATTGTTGAATAATAGGAAATATGCAGTTTCAGCTTTTTAACATAAATGTCCATTCAGCATAGCACACAATATACTTTGTCATTTTCTCTTCACATACTCTTTGAGCCCAACTCCAGAAACGTAGTGGGCAAGGAGAAACCTTGGGACGCCAAAGCAAAGGTAATCAGAATATCATGATTCTTGAGTAGTGATTCATACTATGAAAGTTCAGAATGCCCACTACAAAGTTAAGTGCAATTCTGTATGGCCATTCTTTATGTTTTGTTCACATGCTGCTTGAGTCCACATCAAGAACCTCAAGATGGAAAGCCGAACGCTTGTGAAATCAAAAAAGGTAAAGGTGTTGAATACAATTTGTTATTTGAGGGCAATATGTTCATTACTGAAAAGTTGATAGATTTCATGACTTATCTCCAAGGAATCTTCTAACTTTACCTCAGTGAGATCAGTATATATCAAATAGGAAGCTTGTAAAATTGAAAACTGTATCAGAGACCTTGAATACAAAATAGGTAAGGAAGACATTAATTACCCATTGGTCATTTGGCACTTTGTCTTGACATACTATTTCAAGTTCAAGTTCAAAATCTTTTATTGTCATTTCAGCTATATACAAGTACACAACAAAAACGAGACAATGTTCCTCCAGGACCATGGTGCAACACAAAACAACAGTGCAACAGACAACATGCTACACAAGTGCAAACAGTCCAATATAGTGCAAAAATGTCATTAAATATACAATAATAAATACAGAACAGGACAAATATAAAATGAGTAGACAGTGCAATTATTTAGTGCAGTACACAGTACTGGGAATATGTAAAGTGAGTTGTGCATAGGAGTCAGTGACATGCTACAATGAACATAGCATTCACCGATAGGAGCCAGAACAGTTCAGAGTACAGTGCTGGTTTAGTACAGTACTCTAGCAGCAAGTAGGATAATGTGCAAGACTGCAACAGGAGTGCATAGTTTATTTGTGTGAGGTTTGACTTCAGCACTAGTCCAATGCAAAACAATGTGTGAGTGTGTTTATAGATTTGTATTTATGTATGTATGTGTGTGTGTGTGTGTGTGTGTGTGTGTGTGTGTGTGTGTGTGTATAAGCATTTATAAAAGTGCCGATTTTGGATTCTGAATTGGAACATGATTAGTACATGATTAGAGGACACAGGCAGCTTTTTAATATGAAGAAAGTTAATCAAAGAGAGTCAATAACAACATGATATGTACATAAATGTTCTTTACTAAATGTTAGTTGATAAAAAAAAATTGTCAATGATTTAGTGTATGGGAAGTGCTATTCTGAATGGTCATTTGGCATTTTCTCTTCATATACTGTATGAGTCCACCTCTTGGACCTCAGTGCAGTGTTAAGAAAGCCGAGGCTGTGAAGACCAAAGAAAGGTACTGAAAGTTATTAATTGCAATATAATATGTATGAAAAATATGTTTATGAATAATGGCAATGAATGCTATGAATTTTCACAAATTTAAAGGATCTTAGTCTCTCTTCATATAAGGTTTAGTTCTACCTCTAATACAGAAAACAGCAACCAGACAGCTCTTTGAAGGTTTTAGGACTTCATCAACACCACTGAATAAAGTAAGATGTTTGAGGAACATATGGCCATTGTTGAATAATAGGAAATATGCAGTTTCAGCTTTTTAACATAAATGTCCATTCAGCATAGCACACAATATACTTTGTCATTTTCTCTTCACATACTCTTTGAGCCCAACTCCAGAAACGTAGTGGGCAAGGAGAAACCTTGGGACGCCAAAGCAAAGGTAATCAGAATATCATGATTCTTGAGTAGTGATTCATACTATGAAAGTTCAGAATGCCCACTACAAAGTTAAGTGCAATTCTGTATGGCCATTCTTTATGTTTTGTTCACATGCTGCTTGAGTCCACATCAAGAACCTCAAGATGGAAAGCCGAACGCTTGTGAAATCAAAAAAGGTAAAGGTGTTGAATACAATTTGTTATTTGAGGGCAATATGTTCATTACTGAAAAGTTGATAGATTTCATGACTTATCTCCAAGGAATCTTCTAACTTTACCTCAGTGAGATCAGTATATATCAAATAGGAAGCTTGTAAAAATGAAAACTGTATCAGAGACCTTGAATACAAAATAGGTAAGGAAGACATTAATTACCCATTGGTCATTTGGCACTTTGTCTTGACATACTATTTCAAGTTCAAGTTCAAAATCTTTTATTGTCATTTCAGCTATATATAAGAGCACAACAAAAACGAGACAATGTTCCTCCAGGACCATGGTGCAACACAAAACAACAGTGCAACAGACAACATGCTACACAAGTGCAAACAGTCCAATATAGTGCAAAAATGTCATTAAATATACAATAATAAATACAGAACAGGACAAATATAAAATGAGTAGACAGTGCAATTATTTAGTGCAGTACACAGTACTGGGAATATGTAAAGTGAGTTGTGCATAGGAGTCAGTGACATGCTACAATGAACATAGCATTCACCAATAGGAGCCAGAACAGTTCAGAGTACAGTGCTGGTTTAGTACAGTACTCTAGCAGCAAGTAGGATAATGTGCAAGACTGCAACAGGAGTGCATAGTTTATTTGTGTGAGGTTTGACTTCAGCACTAGTCCAATGCAAAACAATGTGTGAGTGTGTTTATAGATTTGTATTTATGTATGTGTGTGTGTGTGTGTGTGTGTATAAGCATTTATAAAAGTGCCGATTTTGGATTCTGAATTGGAACATGATTAGTACATGATTAGAGGACACAGGCAGCTTTTTAATATGAAGAAAGTTAATCAAAGAGAGTCAATAACAACATGATATGTACATAAATGTTCTTTACTAAATGTTAGTTGATAAAAAAAATTGTCAATGATTTAGTGTATGGGAAGTGCTATTCTGAATGGTCATTTGGCATTTTCTCTTCATATACTGTATGAGTCCACCTCTTGGACCTCAGTGCAGTGTTAAGAAAGCCGAGGCTGTGAAGACCAAAGAAAGGTACTGAAAGTTATTAATTGCAATATAATATGTATGAAAAATATGTTTATGAATAATGGCAATGAATGCTATGAATTTTCACAAATTTAAAGGATCTTAGTCTTTCTTCATATAAGGTTTGGTTCTACCTCTAATACAGAAAACAGCAACCAGACAGCTCTTTGAAGGTTTTAGGACTTCATCAACACCACTGAATAAAGTAAGATGTTTGAGGAACATATGGCCATTGTTGAATAATAGGAAATATGCAGTTTCAGCTTTTTAACATAAATGTCCATTCAGCATAGCACACAATATACTTTGTCATTTTCTCTTCACATACTCTTTGAGCCCAACTCCAGAAACGTAGTGGGCAAGGAGAAACCTTGGGACGCCAAAGCATAGGTAATCAGAATATCATGATTCTTGAGTAGTGATTCATACTATGAAAGTTCAGAATGCCCACTACAAAGTTAAGTGCAATTCTGTATGGCCATTCTTTATGTTTTGTTCACATGCTGCTTGAGTCCACATCAAGAACCTCAAGATGGAAAGCCGAACGCTTGTGAAATCAAAAAAGGTAAAGGTGCTGAATACAATTTGTTATTTGAGGGCAATATGTTCATTACTGAAAAGTTGATAGATTTCATGACTTATCTCCAAGGAATCTTCTAACTTTACCTCAGTGAGAAAAATGAAAACTGTATCAGAGACCTTGAATACAAAATAGGTAAGGAAGACATTAATTACCCATTGGTCATTTGGCACTTTGTCTTGACATACTATTTCAAGTTCAAGTTCAAAATCTTTTATTGTCATTTCAGCTTTATACAAGTACACAACAAAAACGAGACAATGTTCCTCCAGGACCATGGTGCAACACAAAACAACAGTGCAACAGACAACATGCTACACAAGTGCAAACAGTCCAATATAGTGCAAAAATGTCATTAAATATACAATAATAAATACAGAACAGGACAAATATAAAATGAGTAGACAGTGCAATTATTTAGTGCAGTACACAGTACTGGGAATATGTAAAGTGAGTTGTGCATAGGAGTCAGTGACATGCTACAATGAACATAGCATTCACCGATAGGAGCCAGAACAGTTCAGAGTACAGTGCTGGTTTAGTACAGTACTCTAGCAGCAAGTAGGATAATGTGCAAGACTGCAACAGGAGTGCATAGTTTATTTGTGTGAGGTTTGACTTCAGCACTGGTCCAGTGCAAAACAATGTGAGTGTGTTTATAGATTTGTATTTATGTATGTGTGTGTGTGTGTGTGTGTGTGTATAAGCATTTATAAAAGTGCCGATTTTGGATTCTGAATTGGAACATGATTAGTACATGATTAGAGGACACAGGCAGCTTTTTAATATGAAGAAAGTTAATCAAAGAGAGTCAATAACAACATGATATGTACATAAATGTTCTTTACTAAATGTTAGTTGATAAAAAAAATTGTCAATGATTTAGTGTATGGGAAGTGCTATTCTGAATGGTCATTTGGCATTTTCTCTTCATATACTGTATGAGTCCACCTCTTGGACCTCAGTGCAGTGTTAAGAAAGCCGAGGCTGTGAAGACCAAAGAAAGGTACTGAAAGTTATTAATTGCAATATAATATGTATGAAAAATATGTTTATGAATAATGGCAATGAATGCTATGAATTTTCACAAATTTAAAGGATCTTAGTCTCTCTTCATATAAGGTTTGGTTCTACCTCTAATACAGAAAACAGCAACCAGACAGCTCTTTGAAGGTTTTAGGACTTCATCAACACCACTGAATAAAGTAAGATGTTTGAGGAACATATGGCCATTGTTGAATAATAGGAAATATGCAGTTTCAGCTTTTTAACATAAATGTCCATTCAGCATAGCACACAATATACTTTGTCATTTTCTCTTCACATACTCTTTGAGCCCAACTCCAGAAACGTAGTGGGCAAGGAGAAACCTTGGGACGCCAAAGCATAGGTAATCAGAATATCATGATTCTTGAGTAGTGATTCATACTAAGAAAGTTCAGAATGCCCACTACAAAGTTAAGTGCAATTCTGTATGGCCATTCTTTATGTTTTGTTCACATGCTGCTTGAGTCCACATCAAGAACCTCAAGATGGAAAGCCGAACGCTTGTGAAATCAAAAAAGGTAAAGGTGCTGAATACAATTTGTTATTTGAGGGCAATATGTTCATTACTGAAAAGTTGATAGATTTCATGACTTATCTCCAAGGAATCTTCTAACTTTACCTCAGTGAGAAAAATGAAAACTGTATCAGAGACCTTGAATACAAAATAGGTAAGGAAGACATTAATTACCCATTGGTCATTTGGCACTTTGTCTTGACATACTATTTCAAGTTCAAGTTCAAAATCTTTTATTGTCATTTCAGCTATATACAAGTACACAACAAAAACGAGACAATGTTCCTCCAGGACCATGGTGCAACACAAAACAACAGTGCAACAGACAACATGCTACACAAGTGCAAACAGTCCAATATAGTGCAAAAATGTCATTAAATATACAATAATAAATACAGAACAGGACAAATATAAAATGAGTAGACAGTGCAATTATTTAGTGCAGTACACAGTACTGGGAATATGTAAAGTGAGTTGTGCATAGGAGTCAGTGACATGCTACAATGAACATAGCATTCACCGATAGGAGCCAGAACAGTTCAGAGTACAGTGCTGGTTTAGTACAGTACTCTAGCAGCAAGTAGGATAATGTGCAAGACTGCAACAGGAGTGCATAGTTTATTTGTGTGAGGTTTGACTTCAGCACTGGTCCAATGCAAAACAATGTGTGAGTGTGTTTATAGATTTGTATTTATGTATGTGTGTTTGTGTGTGTGTGTGTGTATAAGCATTTATAAAAGTGCCGATTTTGGATTCTGAATTGGAACATGATTAGTACATGATTAGAGGACACAGGCAGCTTTTTAATATGAAGAAAGTTAATCAAAGAGAGTCAATAACAACATGATATGTACATAAATGTTCTTTACTAAATGTTAGTTGATAAAAAAAATTGTCAATGATTTAGTGTATGGGAAGTGCTATTCTGAATGGTCATTTGGCATTTTCTCTTCATATACTGTATGAGTCCACCTCTTGGACCTCAGTGCAGTGTTAAGAAAGCCGAGGCTGTGAAGACCAAAGAAAGGTACTGAAAGTTATTAATTGCAATATAATATGTATGAAAAATATGTTTATGAATAATGGCAATGAATGCTATGAATTTTCACAAATTTAAAGGATCTTAGTCTCTCTTCATATAAGGTTTGGTTCTACCTCTAATACAGAAAACAGCAACCAGACAGCTCTTTGAAGGTTTTAGGACTTCATCAACACCACTGAATAAAGTAAGATGTTTGAGGAACATATGGCCATTGTTGAATAATAGGAAATATGCAGTTTCAGCTTTTTAACATAAATGTCCATTCAGCATAGCACACAATATACTTTGTCATTTTCTCTTCACATACTCTTTGAGCCCAACTCCAGAAACGTAGTGGGCAAGGAGAAACCTTGGGACGCCAAAGCATAGGTAATCAGAATATCATGATTCTTGAGTAGTGATTCATACTATGAAAGTTCAGAATGCCCACTACAAAGTTAAGTGCAATTCTGTATGGCCATTCTTTATGTTTTGTTCACATGCTGCTTGAGTCCACATCAAGAACCTCAAGATGGAAAGCCGAACGCTTGTGAAATCAAAAAAGGTAAAGGTGCTGAATACAATTTGTTATTTGAGGGCAATATGTTCATTACTGAAAAGTTGATAGATTTCATGACTTATCTCCAAGGAATCTTCTAACTTTACCTCAGTGAGAAAAATGAAAACTGTATCAGAGACCTTGAATACAAAATAGGTAAGGAAGACATTAATTACCCATTGGTCATTTGGCACTTTGTCTTGACATACTATTTCAAGTTCAAGTTCAAAATCTTTTATTGTCATTTCAGCTATATACAAGTACACAACAAAAACGAGACAATGTTCCTCCAGGACCATGGTGCAACACAAAACAACAGTGCAACAGACAACATGCTACACAAGTGCAAACAGTCCAATATAGTGCAAAAATGTCATTAAATATACAATAATAAATACAGAACAGGACAAATATAAAATGAGTAGATAGTGCAATTATTTAGTGCAGTACACATTACTGGGAATATGTAAAGTGAGTTGTGCATAGGAGTCAGTGACATGCTACACTGAACATAGCAGTCTCCGATAGGAGCCAGAACAGTTCAGAGTACAGTGCTGGTTTAGTACAGTACTCTAGCAGCAAGTAGGGTAATGTGCAAGACTGCAACAGGAGTGCATAGTTTATTTGTGTAAGGTTTGACTTCAACACTGGTCCAATGCAAAACAATGTGTGAGTGTGTGTATAGATGTGTGTGTGTGTGTGTGTGTGTGTGTGTGTGTGTGTATGTGTGTGTTTGTGTGACTGTGTATAAGCATTTATAAAAGTACCGATTTTGGGTTCTGAATTGGAACATGATTATTACATGATTAGAGGACACAGGCGAGCTTTTTAAGATGAAGAAAGTTAATCAAAGAGAGTCAATAACAACATGATATGTACATAAATGTTCTTTACTAAATGTTAGTTGATAAAACAAAATTGTCAATGATTTAGTCTATGGGAAGTGCTATTCTGAATGGTCATTTGGCATTTTCTCTTCATATACTGTATGAGTCCACCTCTTGGACCACAGTGCAGTGTTAAGAAAGCCGAGGCTGTGACGACCAAAGAAAGGTACTCAAAGTTATTAATTGCAATATAATATGTATGAAAAATATGTTTATGAATAATGGCAATGAATGCTATGAATTTTCACAAATTTAAAGGATCTTAGTCTCTCTTCATATAAGGTTTGGGTTTTCCTCTAATACAGAAAACAGCAACCAGACAGCTCTTTGAAGTTTTTAGGACTTCATCAACGCCACTGAATAAAGTAAGATGTTTGAGGAACATATGGCCATTGTTGAATAATATGAAATATGCAGTTTCAGCGTTTTAACATAAATGTCCATTCGGCATAGCACACAATATACTTTGTCATTTTCTCTTCAGATACTCTTTGAGCCCAACTCCAGAAACGTAGTGGGCAAGGAGAAACCTTGGGACGCCAAAGCATAGGTAATCAGAATATCATGATTCTTGAGTAGTGATTCATACTATGAAAGTTCAGAATGCCCACTACAAAGTTAAGTGCAATTCTGTATGGCCATTCTTTATGTTTTGTTCACATGCTGCTTGAGTCCACATCAAGAACCTCAAGATGGAAAGCCGAACGCTTGTGAAATCAAAAAAGGTAAAGGTGCTGAATACAATTTGTTATTTGAGGGCAATATGTTCATTACTGAAAAGTTGATAGATTTCATGACTTATCTCCAAGGAATCTTCTAACTTTACCTCAGTGAGAAAAATGAAAACTGTATCAGAGACCTTGAATACAAAATAGGTAAGGAAGACATTAATTACCCATTGGTCATTTGGCACTTTGTCTTGACATACTATTTCAAGTTCAAGTTCAAAATCTTTTATTGTCATTTCAGCTATATACAAGTACACAACAAAAATGAGACAATGTTCCTCCAGGACCATGGTGCAACACAAAACAACAGTGCAACAGACAACATGCTACACAAGTGCAAACAGTCCAATATAGTGCAAAAATGTCATTAAATATACAATAATAAATACAGAACAGGACAAATATAAAATGAGTAGACAGTGCAATTATTTAGTGCAGTACACAGTACTGGGAATATGTAAAGTGAGTTGTGCATAGCAGTCAGTGACATGCTACACTGAACATAGCAGTCACCGATAGGAGCCAGAACAGTTCAGAGTACAGTGCTGGTTTAGTACAGTACTCTAGCAGCAAGTAGGATAATGTGCAAGACTGCAACAGGAGTGCATAGTTTATTTGTGTGAGGTTTGACTTCAGCACTAGTCCAATGCAAAACAATGTGTGAGTGTGTTTATAGATTTGTATTTATGTATGTGTGTGTGTGTGTGTGTGTGTATAAGCATTTATAAAAGTGCCGATTTTTTATTCTGAATTGGAACATGATTAGTACATGATTAGAGGACACAGGCAGCTTTTTAAGATGAAGAAAGTTAATCAAAGAGATTCAATAACAACATGATATGTACATAAATGTTCTTTACTAAATGTTAGTTGATAAAAAAAAATTGTCAATGATTTAGTGTACGGCAAGTGCTATTCTGAATGGTCATTTGGCATTTTCTCTTCATATACTGTATGAGTCCACCTCTTGGACCTCAGTGCAGTGTTAAGAAAACTAAGGCTGTGCAGACCAAAGAAAGGTACTGAAAGTTATTAATTGCAATATAATATGTATGAAAAATATTTTTATGAATAATGGCAATGAATGCTATGAATTTTCACAAATTTAAAGGATCTTAGTCTCTCTTCATATATGGTTTGGGTCTACCTCTAATACAGAAAACAGCAACCAGACAGCTCTTTGAAGTTTTTAGGACTTCATCAACACCACTGAATAAAGTAAGATGTTTGAGGAACATATCGCCATTGTTGAATAATATGAAATATGCAGTTTCAGCGTTTTAACATTAATGTCCATTCGGCATAGCACACAATATACTTTGTCATTTTCTCTTCACATACTCTTTGAGCCCAACTCCAGAAACTTAGTGGGCAAGGAGAAACCTTGGGACGCCAAAGCAAAGGTAATCAGAATATCATGATTCTTGAGTAGTGATTCATACTATGAATGTTCAGAATGCCCACTACAAAGTTAAGTGCAATTCTGTATGGCCATTCTTTATGTTTTGTTCACATGGTGCTTGAGTCCACATCAAGAACCTCAAGATGGAAAGCCGAACGCTTGTGAAATCAAAAAAGGTAAAGTTGTTGAATACAATTTGTTCTTTGAGGGCAATATGTTCATTACTGAAAAGATGATAGATTTCATGATTTATCTCCAAGGAATCTGCTAACTTTACCTCAGTGAGATCAGTATATATCAAATAGGAAGCTTGTAAAAATGAAAATTGTATCAGAGACCTCGAATACAAATTAGGTAAGGAAGACATTAATTACCCATTGGTCATTTGGCACTTTGTCTTGACATACTATTTCAAGTTCAAGTTCAAAATCTTTTATTGTCATTTCAGCTATATACAAGTACACAACAAAAACGAGACAATGTTCCTCCAGGACCATGGTGCAACACAAAACAACAGTGCAACAGACAACATGCTACACAAGTGCAAACAGTCCAATATAGTGCAAAAATGTCATTAAATAAACAATAATAAATACAGAACAGGACAAATACAAAATTAGTAGACAGTGCAATTATTTAGTGCAGAACATAGTACTGGGAATATGTAAAGTGAGTTGTGCATAGGAGTCAGTGACATGCTACACTGAACATAGCAGTCTCCGATAGGAGCCAGAACAGTTCAGAGTACAGTGCTGGTTTAGTACAGTACTCTAGCAGCAAGTAGGATAATGTGCAAGACTGCAACAGGGGTGCATAGTTTATTTGTGTAAGGTTTGACTTCAGCACTAGTCCGATGCAAAACAATGTGTGAGTGTGTGTATAGATATGTATGTATGTATGTATGTGTGTGTGTGTGTGTGTGTGTGTGTGTGTGTGTGTGTGTGACTGTGTATAAGCATTTATAAAAGTGCCGATTTTGGATTCTGAATTGGAAAATGATTAGTAAATGATTAGAGGACACAGGGAGCTTTTTAATATGAAGAAAGTTAATCAAAGAGATTCAATAACAACATGATATGTACATAAATGTTCTTTACTAAATGTTAGTTGATAAAAAAAAAATTGTCAATGATTTAGTGTATGGCAAGTGCTATTCTGAATGGTCATTTGGCATTTTCTCTTCATACACTGTACGAGTCCACCTCTTGGACCTCAGTGCAGTGTTAAGAAAGCCGAGGCTGTGAAGTCCAAAGAAAGGTACTGAATGTTATTAATTGCAATATAATATGTATGAAAAATATATTTTTGAATAATTCTTTATGAATAGTGGTGATTAGTCCAGGGTCAAAGAGCCAACACTGAGTATTCAGGGATACATGATAAACAAGCCAAGGGCTAGGATACACGAAAGCTAGGAAACACAAAGCAAAAGTGCACGAAGGCAAACGGGAAGCAGGCTATAACAAAGACTAGAGAATACAGAGGCTAAGATAACACAAAGGCAAAGAATACAAACTTACGGGCTTGCAAAAACATCGAAACAACCAAACACATAAAGACAATGAAGCCTAACAATCAACAGACAAAACATAGGACTCAAGACAGGGTTTAAATACAAGAACCAAAGGTAGAAATGAGGGACAGGTGCAAGCAGTCAAACGAGGGGTGGAGAAAACGAAACTAAGGAACAGAACTAAAAAACACAAACGACAGGGAAAACACTGAACACGGAACCTGGGCGGGACTGATCGTGACGCTTTGTCAGGCATTTACCTCGAATTAGCTTGCAACATTAATTAATTATAGTAAATAAAGAAAGAGGGAGATAAAACACCTGGAACTCAGGACCATATTGAGATATTGATATTTGGGGATAGGGGATAATTGTCTTTTAAGCCATAATAGGTGGGAACATCTCTATCAGATTAATTTCACCTGACCACTTAGTCCGCATATTTCTAAATGAGAGGAAAATGTTCTTACAAACAATACAAAGGACACAGTTATATAATGGAAAACAGTTACATTTTTCATTAAGAGAAGGACGACTTAGAGAGAGAAAGCATGGTTATTACACAAATGTCATAATTGTCCTAATATTAATAGTTCAAACAGTCTTCCTCTGTCTGCTATAAACACTGTACACATGTTAAATATCCTGTTGAAGAAGGCTCCTGATACAATGAAATGACTTCCAGGCGCACTAAAAATTGTTTTACAATTTGATTCAAGTTGTTTGATTAGAATGGTAGAGAATTCAAGTTCTACATTATGACACAATGTTGTTGATCTACTGTAGGAGTCACTTCTAGAATCCTGTAGAACAGACACCCGACTAGGAAGCGCATTACATTATTTAACAGAACTGCTGATAAAGTTATTGACAGTATGATATGTGCTTTTCAAAATAATGATTTGTGATATTTTTTCTCCAATCATTCTTGCAAATCTAGTAGCTCAGTATGTCAGGCAGAAAACTTGTGAAGGTGGCAAAAGGCATGTAAGTCATTGATTCGATTTTCTAAGGAAAAATGTTAATTACCATAAAGTGATTGTACACTATAAATGTAAAGAATATTGAATTGCATTATTTTATGTGCTTTTAAGTCTGGTCATTGGTCATTTTCTCTTCACACACTGTCTGAGGCTAACTCTGATGCTTCACATTTTGAGTCTGCTTCAGTTGCCTTGGTATACAAAGCTTGTAAAGACAGGAAAGATAATCAAAGTTATTAAATATAATTTAATATGTGAGGAAAATGTCAACATTCATGAAGAGTGATTCGTACAGTGAAAATCCATAATACATAATTAGAGTGTTAAGTGCTATTCTTAATGGCCTTTCATCCTTTTCTCTTCACATACTGCTTGAGACCACCGCAAGAACTCAAGTTGGACAGCAGAAAGCTTGTGAAGGCAAAAAAGGTAACGTTATTAAATACAGTTTGATACAGAGTGGCATTATGTTCCAAATTGCATAGTGAGTGATGTCGTGAGTTTTCACATTTTTTACTCAAAGTGCATAAGTAGCTAAATTGGTATGTATCATTTTTCTTCAAATATTGTTTCAGCCCATCTCAAGTTCAAAGTTCAAAGTTCAAAAAGGTTTTATTGTCATTTCGGCTATATACGAGTACACAAAAAAAATGAGACAATGTTCAATCTCAGTCTCTCTTCATATATGGTTTGGGTCTACCTCTAATACAGAAAAGAGCAACCAGACAGCTCTTTGAAGTTTTTAGGACTTCATCAGCACCACTGAATAAAGTAAGATGTTTGAGGAACATATGGCCATTGTTGAATAATATGAAATATGCAGTTTCAGCGTTTTAACATAAATGTCCATTCAGCATAGCACACAATATACTTTGTCATTTTCTCTTCACATACTCTTTGAGCCCAACTCCAGAAACGTAGTGGGCAAGGAGAAACCTTGGGACGCCAAAGCAAAGGTAATCAGAATATCATGATTCTTGAGTAGTTATTCATACTATGAAAGTTCAGAATGTCCACTACAAAGTTAAGTGCAATTCTGTATGGCCATTCTTTATGTTTTGTTCACATGCTGCTTGAGTCCACATCAAGAACCTCAAGATGGAAAGCTGAACGCTTGTGAAATCAAAAAAGGTAAATTTGTTGAATACAATTTGTTATTTGAGGACAATATGTTCCTTGCTGAAAAGTTGATAGATTTCATGACTTATCTCCAAGGAATCTGCTAACTTTACCTCAGTGAGATCAGTATATATCAAATAGGAAGCTTGTAAAAATGAAAACTGTATCAGAGACCTTGAATACAAAATAGGTAAGGAAGACATTAATTACCCATTGGTCATTTGGCACTTTGTCTTGACATACTATTTCAAGTTCAAGTTCAAAATCTTTTATTGTCATTTCAGCTATATACAAGTACACAACAAAAACGAGACAATGTTCCTCCAGGACCATGGTGCAACACAAAACAACAGTGCAACAGACAACATTCTACACAAGTGCAAACAGTCCAATATAGTGCAAAAATGTCATTAAATAAACAATAATAAATACAGAACAGGACAAATCCAAAATGAGTAGACAGTGCAATTATTTAGTGCAGTACACAGTACTGGGAATATGTAAAGTGAGTTGTGCATAGGAGTCAGTGACATGCTACACTGAACATAGCAGTCACCGATAGGAGCCAGAACAGTTCAGAGTAAAGTGCTGGTTTAGTACAATACTCTAGCAGCAAGTAGGATAATGTGCAAGACTGCAACAGGAGTGCATAGTTTATTTGTGTGAGGTTTGACTTCAGCACTAGTCCAATGCAAAACAATGTGTGAGTGTGTGTATAGATATGTATGTGTGTGTGTGTGTGTGTGTGTGTGTGTGTGCGTGTGTGTGACTGTGTATAAGCATGTATAAAATTGCCGATTTTGGAATCTGAATTGGAATTAGAACATGATTAGTACATGATTAGAGGACACAGGCAGCTTTTTAAGATGAAGAAGGTTAATCAAAGAGAGTCAACAGCTACATGATGTGTACATAAATGTTCTTTACTAAATGTTAGTTGATAAAAAAAAAATGTCAACGATTGAAAGTATGGCAACTGCTATTCTGAATGCTCCTTTGGCATTTTCTCTTCATATACTGTATGAGTCCACCTCTTGGACCTCAGTGCAGTGTTAAGAAAGCCGAGGCTGTGAACAACAAAGAAAGGTACTGAAAGTTAGTAATTGCAATATAATATGTATGAAAAATATGTTTATGAATAATGGCAATGATTGCTATGAATTTTCACAAATTTAAAGTATCTTTGTCTCTCTTCATATATAGTTTGGGTCTACCTCTAATACAGAAAACGGCAACCAGACACCTCTTTGAAGTTTTTGGGATTTCATCAGCACCTCTGAAAAAAGTAAGATGTTTGAGGAACATATGGCCATTGTTGAATAATATGAAATATGCAGTTTCGGCGTTTTAACATAAATGTCCATTCAGCATAGCATACAATATACTTTGTCATTTTCTCTTCACATACTCTTTGAGCCCAACTCCAGAAACGTAGTGGGCAAGGAGAAACCTTGGGACGCCAAAGCAAAGGTAATCAGAATATCATGATTCTTGAGTAGTTATTCATACTATGAAAGTTCAGAATGCCCACTACAAAGTTAAGTGCAATTCTGTATGGCCATTCTTCATGTTTTGTTCACATGCTGCTTGAGTCCACATCAAGAACCTCAAGATGGAAAGCCGAACGCTTGTGAAATCAAAAAAGGTAAAGTTGTTGATTACAATTTGTTCTTTGAGGGCAATATGTTCATTTCTGAAAAGTTGATAGATATCATGACTTATCTCCAAGGAATCTGCTAACTTTACCTCAGTGAGATCAGTATATATCAAATAGGAAGCTTTTAAAAATGAAAACTGTATCAGAGACCTTGAATGCAAAATTGGTAAGGAAGACATTAATTATTCATTGCTCATTTTGCACTTTGTCTTGACATACTATTTCAAGTTCAAGTTCAAAATCTTTTATTATAATTTCAGCTATATACAATTACACAACAAAAACGAGACAATGTTCCTCCAGGACCATGGTGCAACACAAAACAACAGTGCAACAGACAACATGCTACACAAGTGCAAACAGTCCAATATAGTGCAAAAATGTCATTAAATAAACAATAATAAATACAGAACAGGACAAATACAAAATGAGTAGACAGTGCAAGTATTTAGTGCAGTACACAGTCCTGGGAATATGTAAAGTAAGTTGTGCACAGTAGTCAGTGACATGCTACAATGAACATAGCAGTCACCGGTAGTAGCCAGAAGAGTTCAGAGTACAATTTTAGATTAGTACAGTACTCTAGCAGCAAGTAGGATAATGTGCAAGACTGCAACAGGAGTGCATAGTTTATTTGTGTGAGGTTTGACTTCAGCACTAGTCCAATGCAAAACAATGTGTGAGTGTGTGTATAGATATGTATGTGTGTGTGTGTGTGTGTGTGTGTGTGTGTGTGTGTGTGTGTGTGTGACTTTGTATAAGCATGTATAAAATTGCCGATTTTGGAATCTGAATTGGAATTGGAACATGATTAGTACATGATTAGAGGACACAGGCAGCTTTTTAAGATGAAGAAGGTTAATCAAAGAGAGTCAACAGCTACATGATGTGTACATAAATGTTCTTTACTAAATGTTAGTTGATAAAAAAAAAATGTCAACGATTTAAAGTATGGCAACTGCTATTCTGAATGCTCCTTTGGCATTTTCTCTTCATATACTGTATGAGTCCACCTCTTGGACCTCAGTGCAGTGTTAAGAAAGCCGAGGCTGTGAACAACAAAGAAAGGTACTGAAAGTTAGTAATTGCAATATAATATGTATGAAAAATATGTTTATGAATAATGGCAATGATTGCTATGAATTTTCACAAATTTAAAGTATCTTTGTCTCTCTTCATATATAGTTTGGGTCTACCTCTAATACAGAAAACGGCAACCAGACAGCTCTTTGAAGTTTTTGGGATTTCATCAGCACCTCTGAAAAAAGTAAGATGTTTGAGGAACATATGGCCATTGTTGAATAATATGAAATATGCAGTTTCGGCGTTTTAACATAAATGTCCATTCAGCATAGCATACAATATACTTTGTCATTTTCTCTTCACATACTCTTTGAGCCCAACTCCAGAAACGTAGTGGGCAAGGAGAAACCTTGGGACGCCAAAGCAAAGGTAATCAGAATATCATGATTCTTGAGTAGTTATTCATACTATGAAAGTTCAGAATGCCCACTACAAAGTTAAGTGCAGTTCTGTATGGCCATTCTTTATGTTTTGTTCACGTGCTGCTTGAGTCCACATCAAGAACCTCAAGATGGAAAGCCGAACGCTTGTGAAATCAAAAAAGGTAAAGTTGTTGAATACAATTTGTTCTTTGAGGGCAATATGTTTATTTCTGAAAAGTTGATAGATATCATGACTTATCTCCAAGGAATCTGCTAACTTTACCTCAGTGAGATCAGTATATATCAAATAGGAAGCTTTTTAAAATGAAAACTGTATCAGAGACCTTGAATGCAAAACTGGTAAGGAAGACATTAATTATTCATTGGTCATTTGGCACTTTGTCTTGACATAGTATTTCAAGTTCAAGTTCAAAATCTTTTATTGTCATTTCAGCTATATACAAGTATACAACAAAAATGAGACAAAGTTCCTCCAGGACCATGGTGCAACACAAAACAACAGTGCAACAGACAACATGCTACACAAGTGCAAACAGTCCAATATAGTGCAAAAATGTCATTAAATAAACAATAATAAATACAGAACAGGACAAATACAAAATGAGCAGACATTGCAATTATTTAGTGTAGGACACAGTCCTGGGAATATGTAAAGTGAGTTGTGCATAGTAGTCAGTGACATGCTACACTGAACATAGCAGTCACCGGTAGTAGCCAGAAGAGTTCAGAGTACAATTTTAGATTAGTACAGTACTCTAGCAGCAAGTAGGATAATGTGCAAGACTGCAAGAGGAGTGCATAGTTTATTTGTGTGAGGTTTGACTTCAGCACTAGTCCAATGCAAAACAATGTGTGAGTGTGTGTATAGATATGTATGTGTGTGTGTGTGTGTGTGTGTGTGTGTGTGTGTGTGTGTGACTGTGTATAAGCATGTATAAAATTGCCGATTTTGGAATCTGAATTGGAATTGGAACATGATTAGTACATGATTAGAGGACACAGGCAGCTTTTCAAGATGAAGAAGGTTAATCAAAGAGAGTCAATAACTACATGATGTGTACATTAATGTTCTTTACTAAATGTTAGTTGATAAAAAAAAATTGTCAATGATTTAAAGTATGGCAACTGCTATTCTGAATGCTCCTTTGGCATTTTCTCTTCATATACTGTATGAGTCCACCTCTTGGACCTCAGTGCAGTGTTAAGAAAGCCGAGGCTGTGAATAGCAAAGAAAGGTACTGAAAGTTAGTAATTGCAATAAAATAGGTATGAAAAATATGTTTATGAATAATGCCAATGATTGCTATGAATTTTCACAAATTTAAAGTATCTTAGTCTCTCTTCATATATGGTTTGGGTCTAACTCTAATACAGAAAACGGCAACCAGACAGCTCTTTGAAGTTTTAGGACTTCATCAGCACCACTGAATAAAGTAAGATGTTTGAGGAACATATGGCCATTGTTGAATAATATGAAATATGCAGTTTCAGCGTTTTAACTTAAATGTCCATTCAGCATAGCACACAATATACTTTGTCATTTTCTCTTCACATACTCTTTGAGCCCAACTGCAGAAACGTAGTGGGCAAGGAGAAACCTTGGGACGCCAAAGCAAAGGTAATCAGAATATCATGATTCTTGAGTAGTTATTCATACTATGAAAGTTCAGAATGCCCACTACAAAGTTAAGTGCAATTCTGTATGGCCATTCTTCATGTTTTGTTCACATGCTGCTTGAGTCCACATCAAGAACCTCAAGATGGAAAGCCGAACGCTTGTGAAATCAAAAAAGGTAAAGTTTTTGAATACAATTTGTTCTTTGAGGGCAATATGTTCATTTCTGAAAAGTTGATAGATATCATGACTTATCTCCAAGGAATCTGCTAATTTTACCTCAGTGAGATCAGTATATATCAAATAGGAAGCTTTTAAAAATGAAAACTGTATCAGAGACCTTGAATGCAAAATTGGTAAGGAAGACATTAATTATTCATTGCTCATTTTGCACTTTGTCTTGACATACTATTTCAAGTTCAAGTTCAAAATCTTTTATTATAATTTCAGCTATATACAATTACACAACAAAAACGAGACAATGTTCCTCCAGGACCATGGTGCAACACAAAACAACAGTGCAACAGACAACATGCTACACAAGTGCAAACAGTCCAATATAGTGCAAAAATGTCATTAAATAAACAATAATAAATACAGAACAGGACAAATACAAAATCAATAACTACATGATGTGTACATTAATGTTCTTTACTAAATGTTAGTTGATAAAAAAAAAAATTGTCAATGATTTAAAGTATGGCAACTGCTATTCTGAATGCTCCTTTGGCATTTTCTCTTCATATACTGTATGAGTCCACCTCTTGGACCTCAGTGCAGTGTTAAGAAAGCCGAGGCTGTGAACAGCAAAGAAAGGTACTGAAAGTTAGTAATTGCAATATAATAGGTATGAAAAATATGTTTATGAATAATGGCAATGATTGCTATGAATTTTCACAAATTTAAAGTATCTTAGTCTCTCTTCATATATGGTTTGGGTCTAACTCTAATACAGAAAACGGCAACCAGACAGCTCTTTGAAGTTTTTGGGACTTCATCAGCACCACTGCATAAAGTAAGATGTTTGAGGAACATATGGCCATTTTTGAATAATATGAAATATGCAGTTTCAGCGTTTTAACATAAATGTCCATTCAGCATAGCACACAATATACTTTGTCATTTTCTCTTCACATACTCTTTGAGCCCAACTCCAGAAACGTAGTGGGCAAGGAGAAACCTTGGGACGCCAAAGCAAAGGTAATCAGAATATCATGACATGCTACACTGAACATAGCAGTCACCGATAGGAGCCAGAACAGTTCAGAGTACAATGCTGGTTTAGTACAGTACGCTAGTAGCAAGTAGGATAATGTGCAAGACTGCAACAGCAGTGCATAGTTTATTTGTGTAAGGTTTGACTTCAGCACTAGTCCGATGCAAAACAATGTGTGAGTCCACCTCTTGGACCTCAGTGCAGTGTTAAGAAAGCCGAGGCTGTGAACAACAAAGAAAGGTACTGAAAGTTAGTAATTGCAATATAATATGTATGAAAAATATGTTTATGAATAATGGCAATGATTGCTATGAATTTTCACAAATTTAAAGCATCTTAGTCTCTCTTCATATATGCTTTGGGTCTAACTCTAATACAGAAAACGGCAACCAGACAGATCTTTGAAGTTTTTGGGACTTCATCAGCACCACTGCATAAAGTAAGATGTTTGAGGAACATATGGCCATTGTTGAATAATATGAAATATGCAGTTTCAGCGTTTTAACACAAATATCCATTGAGCATAGCACACAATATACTTTGTCATTTTCTCTTCACATACTCTTTGAGCCCAACTCCAGAAACGTAGTGGGCAAGGAGAAACCTTGGGACGCCAAAGCAAAGGTAATCAGAATATCATGATTCTTGAGTAGTGATTCATACTATGAAAGTTCAGAATGCCCACTACAAAGTTAAGTGCAATTCTGTATGGCCATTCTTTATGTTTTGTTCACATGCTGCTTGAGTCCACATCAAGAACCTCAAGATGGAAAGCCGAACGCTTGTGAAATCAAAAAAGTTAAAGTTTTTGAATACAATTTGTTCTTTGAGGGCAATATGTTCATTACTGAAAAGTTGATAGATTTCATGACTTATCTCCAAGGAATCTGCTAACTTTACCTCAGTGAGATCAGTATATATCAAATAGGAAGCTTGTAAAAATGAAAACTGTATCAGAGACCTTGATTACAAATTAGGTAAGGAAGACATTAATTACCCATTGGTCATTTGGCACTTTGTCTTGACATACTATTTCAAGTTCAAGTTCAAAATCTTTTATTGTCATTTCAGCTATATACGAGTACACAACAAAAACGAGACAATGTTCCTCCAGGACCATGGTGCAACACAAAACAACAGTGCAACAGACAACATGCTACACAAGTGCAAACAGTCCAATATAGTGCAAAAATGTCATTAAATAAACAATAATAAATACAGAACAGGACAAATCCAAAATGAGTAGACAGTGCAATTATTTAGTGCAGTACACAGTACTGGGAATATGTAAAGTGAGTTGTGCATAGGAGTCAGTGACATGCTACACTGAACATAGCAGTCACCGATAGGAGCCAGAACAGTTCAGAGTACAATGCTGGTTTAGTACAGTACGCTAGTAGCACATAGGATAATGTGCAAGACTGCAACAGCAGTGCATAGTTTATTTGTGTAAATTTTGACTTCAGCACTAGTCCGATGCAAAACAATGTGTGAGTGTGTGTATAGATATGTATGTATGTGTGTGTGTGTGTGTGTGTGTGTGTGTGTGTGTGTGTGTGTGTGTATAAGCATTTATAAAAGTGCCGATTTTGGATTCTGAATTGGAACATGATTAGTACATGATTAGAGGACACAGGCAGCTTTTCAAGATGAAGAAAGTTAATCAAAGAGAGTCAATAACAACATGATATGTACATAAATGTTCTTTACTAAATGTTAGTTGATAAAAAAAATTGTCAACGATTTAGTGTATGGCAAGTGCTATTCTGAATGGTCATTTGGCATTTTCTCTTCATATACTGTATTAGTCCACCTCTTGGACCTCAGTGCAGTGTTAAGAAAGCCGAGGCTGTGAAGACCAAAGAAAGGTACTGAATGTTATTAATTGCAATATAATATGTATGAAAAATATATTTTTGAATAATTCTTTATGAATAGTGGTGATTAGTCCAGGGTCAAAGAGCCAACACTGAGTATACAGGGATACATGATGAACAAGCCAAAGGCTAGGATACACGAAAGCTAGGAAACACAAAGCAAAAGTGCACGAAGGCAAACGGGAAGCAGGCTATAACAAAGACTAGAGAATACAGAGGCTAAGATAACACAAAGGCAAAGAATACAAACTTACGGGCTTGCAAAAACATCGAAACAGCCAAACACATAAAGACAATGAAGCCTAACAATCAACAGACAAAACATAGGACTCAAGACAGGGTTTAAATACAAGAACCAAAGGTAGAAATGAGGGACAGGTGCAAGCAGTTAAACGAGGGGTGGAGAAAACGAAACTAAGGAACAGAACTAAAAAACACAAACGACAGGGAAAACACTGAACACGGAACCTGGGCGGGACTGATCGTGACGCTTTGTCAGGCATTTACCTCGAATTAGCTTACAACACAAATTAATTAATTATAGTAAATAAAGAAAGAGGGAGATAAAACACCTGGAACTCAGGACCATATTGAGATATTGATATTTGGGGATAGGGGATAATTGTCTTTTAAGCCATAATAGGTGGGAACATCTCTATCAGATTAATTTCACCTGACCACTTAGTCCGCTTATTTCTAAATGAGAGGAAAATGTTCTTACAAACAATACAAAGGACACAGTTATATAATGGAAAACAGTTACATTTTTCATTAAGAGAAGGACTACTTAGAGAGAGAAAGCATGGTTATTACACAAATGTCATAATTGTCCTAATATTAATAGTTCAAGCAGTCTTCCTCTGTCTGCTATAAACACTGTACACATGTTAAATATCCTGTTGAAGAAGGCTCCTGATACAATGAAATGACTTCCAGGCGCACTGAAAATTGTTTTACAATTTGATTCAAGTTGTTTGATTAGAATGGTAGAGAATTCAAGTTCTACATTATGACACAATGTTGTTGATCTACTGTAGGAGTCACTTCTAGAATCCTGTAGAACAGACACCCGACTAGGAAGCGCATTACATTATTTAACAGAACTGCTTATAGTTATTGACAGTATGATATGTGCTTTTCAAAAATAATGATTTGTGATTTTGTTTCTCCAATCATTCTTGCAAATCTAGTAGCTCAGTATGTCAAGCAGAAAACTTGTGAAGGTGGCAAAAGGCATGTAAGTCATTGATTCGATTTTCTAAGGAAAAATGTTAATTACCATGAAGTGATTGTACACTATAAATGTAAAGAATATTGAATTGCATTATTTTATGTGCTTTTAAGTCTGGTCGTTGGTCATTTTCTCTTCACATACTGTCTGAGGCTAACTCTGATGCTTCACATTTTGAGTCTGCTTCAGTTGCCTTGGTATACAAAGCTTGTAAAGACAGGAAAGATAATCAAAGTTATTGAATATAATTTAATATGTGAGGAAAATGTCAACATTCATGAAGAGTGATTCGTACAGTGAAAATCCATAATACATAATTAGAGTGTTAAGTGCTATTCTTAATGTCCTTTCATCCTTTTCTCTTCACATACTGCTTGAGACCACCGCAAGAACTCAAGTTGGACAGCAGAAAGCTTATGAAGGCAAAAAAGGTAACGTTATTAAATACAGTTTGATACAGAGTGGCATTATGTTCCAAATTGCATAGTGAGTGATGTCGTGAGTTTTCACATTTTTTACTCAAAGTGCATAAGTAGCTAAATTGGTATGTATCATTTTTCTTCAAATATTGTTTCAGCCCATCTCAAGTTCAAAGTTCAAAAAGGTTTTATTGTCATTTCGGCTATATACGAGTACACAAAAAAAACGAGACAATGTTCCTCCAGGACCATGGTGCAACACAAAACAACAGTGCAACAGACAACATGCTACACATGTGCAAACAGTCCAATATAGTGCAAAAATGTCATTAAATAAACAATAATAAATGCAGAACAGGACAAATCCAAAATGAGTAGACAGTGCAATTATTTAGTGCAGTACACAGTACTGGGAATATGTAAAGTGAGTTGTGCATAGTAGTCAGTGACATGCTACACTGAACATAGCAGTCACCGGTAGTAGCCAGAAGAGTTCAGAGTACAATTTTAGATTAGTACAGTACTCTAGCAGCAAGTAGGATGATGTGCAAGACTGCAACAGGAGTGCATAGCTTATTTGTGTGAAGTTTGACTTCAGCACTAGTCCAATGCAAAACAATGTGTGAGTGTGTGTATAGATATGTATGTGTGTGTGTGTGTGTGTGTGTGTGTGTGTGTGTGTGCGTGTGACTGTGTATAAGCATGTATAAAATTGCCGATTTTGGAATCTGAATTGGAATTGGAACATGATTAGTACATGATTAGAGGACACAGGCAGCTTTTTAAGATGAAGAAAGTTAATCAAAGAGAGTCAATAACTACATGATGTGTACATAAATGTTCTTTACTAAATGTTAGTTGATAAAAAAAAATTGTCAATGATTTAGTGTATGGGAAGTGCTATTCTGAATGGTCATTTGGCATTTTCTCTTCATATACTGTATGAGTCCACCTCTTGGACCTCAGTGCAGTGTTAAGAAAACCGAGGCAGTGAAAACAAAAGAAAGGTACTGAAAGTTATTAATTGCAATATAATATGTATGAAAAATATGTTTATGAATAATGGCAATGAATGCTATGAATTTTCACAAATTTAAGGGATCTTAGTCTCTCTTCATATATGGTTTGGGTCTACCTCTAATACAGAAAACAGCAACCAGACAGCTCTTTGAAGTTTTTAGGACTTCATCAACACCACTGAATAATGTAAGATGTTTGAGGAACATATGGCCATTGTTGAATAATATGAAATATGCAGTTTCAGCGTTTTAACATAAATGTCCATTCGGCATAGCACACAATATACTTTGTCATTTTCTCTTCACATACTCTTTGAGCCCAACTCCAGAAACGTAGTGGGCAAGGAGAAACCTTGGGACGCCAAAGCAAAGGTAATCAGAATATCATGATTCTTGAGTAGTGATTCATACTATGAAAGTGCAGAATGCCCACTAGAAAGTTAAGTGCAATTCTGTATGGCCATTCTTTATGTTTTGTTCACATGCTGCTTGAGTCCACATCAAGAACCTCAAGATGGAAAGCCGAACGCTTGTGAAATCATAAAAGTTAAAGTTTTTGAATACAATTTGTTCTTTGAGGGCAATATGTTCCTTACTGGAAAGTTGATAGATTTCATGACTTATCTCCAAGGAATCTGCTAACTTTACCTCAGTGCGATCAGTATATATCAAATAGGAAGCGTGTAAAAATGAAAACTGTATCAGAGACCTTGAATACAAAATAGGTAAGGAAGACATTAATTACCCATTGGTCATTTGGCACTTTGTCTTGACATACTATTTCAAGTTCAAGTTCAAAATATTTTATTATCATTTCAGCTATATACAAGTACACAACAAAAATAAGACAATGTTCCTCCAGGACCATGGTGCAACACAAAACAACAGTGCAACAGACAACATGCTACACAAGTGCAAACAGTCCAATATAGTGCAAAAATGTCATTAAATAATAAATACAGAACAGGACAAATACAAAATGAGTAGACAGTGCAATTATTTAGTGCAGAACACAGTCCTGGGAATATGTATAGTGAGTTGTGCATAGGAGTCAGTGACATGCTACACTGAACATAGCAGTCACCGATAGGAGCCAGAACAGTTCAGAGTACAGTGCTGGTTTAGTACAGTACTCTAGCAGCAAGTAGGATAATGTGCAAGACTGCAACAGGAGTGCATAGTTTATTTGTGTGAGGTTTGACTTAAGCACTTGTCCAATGCAAAACAATGTGTGAGTGTGTGTATAGATATGTATGTGTGTGTGTGTGTGTGTGTGTGTGTGTGTGTGTGTGTGTGTGTGTGTGTGACTGTGTATAAGCATGTATAAAATTGCCGATTTTGGAATCTGAATTGGAATTTGAACATGATTAGTACATGATTAGAGGACACAGGCAGCTTTTTAAGATGAAGAAAGTTAATCAAAGAGAGTCAATAACAACATGATATGTACATAAATGTTCTTTACTAAATGTTAGTTGATAAAAAAAAAAATTGTCAATGATTTAATGTATGGGAAGTGCTATTCTGAATGGTCATTTGGCATTTTCACTTCATATACTGTATGAGTCCACCTCTTGGACCTCAGTGCTGTATTAAGAAAACTGAGGCTGTGAAGACCAAAGAAAGGTGCTGAAAGTTATTAATTGCAATATAATATGTATGAAAAATATGTTTTTGAATAATGGCAATGAATGCTATGAATTTTCACAAATTTAAAGGATCTTAGTCTCTCTTCATATATGGTTTGGGTCTACCTCTAATACAGAAAACAGCAACCAGACAGCTCTTTGAAGTTTTTAGGACTTCATCAACACCACTGAATAAAGTAAGATGTTTGAGGAACATATGGCCATTGTTGAATAATATGAAATATGCAGTTTCAGCGTTTTAACATAAATGTCCATTCGGCATAGCACACAATATACTTTGTCATTTTCTCTTCACATACTCTTTGAGCCCAACTCCAGAAACTTAGTGGGCAAGGAAAAACCTTGGGACGCCAAAGCAAAGGTAATCAGAATATCATGATTCTTGAGTAGTGATTCATACTATGAAAGTTCAGAATGCCCACTACAAAGTTAAGTGCAATTCTGTATGGCCATTCTTTTTGTTTTGTTCACATGCTGCATGAGTCCACATCAAGAACCTCAAGATGGAAAGCCGAACGCCCTGTGAAATCAAAAAAGGTAAAGTTGTTGAATACAATTTGTTCTTTGAGGGCAATATGTTCATTACTGAAAAGTTGATAGATTTCATGACTTATCTCCAAGGAATCTACTAACTTTACCTCATTGAGATCAGTATATATCAAATAGGAAGCTTGTAAAAATGAAAACTGTATCAGAGACCTTGAATACAAATTAGGTAAGGAAGACATTAATTACCCATTGGTCATTTGGCACTTTGTCTTGACATACTATTTCAAGTTCAAGTTCAAAATCTTTTATTGTCATTTCAGCTATATACAAGTACACAACAAAAACGAGACAATGTTCCTCCAGGACCATGGTGCAACACAAAACAACAGTGCAACAGACAACATGCTACACAAGTGCAAACAGTCCAATATAGTGCAAAAATGTCATTAAATATACAATAATAAATACAGAACAGGACAAATATAAAATGAGTAGACAGTGCAATTATTTAGTGCAGTACACAGTACTGGGAATATGTAAAGTGAGTTGTGCATAGGAGTCAGTGACATGCTACAATGAACATAGCATTCACCGATAGGAGCCAGAACAGTTCAGAGTACAGTGCTGGTTTAGTACAGTACTCTAGCAGCAAGTAGGATAATGTGCAAGACTGCAACAGGAGTGCATAGTTTATTTGTGTGAGGTTTGACTTCAGCACTAGTCCAATGCAAAACAATGTGTGAGTGTGTTTATAGATTTGTATTTATGTATGTATGTGTGTGTGTGTGTGTGTGTGTGTGTGTGTGTGTGTGTGTGTATAAGCATTTATAAAAGTGCCGATTTTGGATTCTGAATTGGAACATGATTAGTACATGATTAGAGGACACAGGCAGCTTTTTAATATGAAGAAAGTTAATCAAAGAGAGTCAATAACAACATGATATGTACATAAATGTTCTTTACTAAATGTTAGTTGATAAAAAAAATTGTCAATGATTTAGTGTATGGGAAGTGCTATTCTGAATGGTCATTTGGCATTTTCTCTTCATATACTGTATGAGTCCACCTCTTGGACCTCAGTGCAGTGTTAAGAAAGCCGAGGCTGTGAAGACCAAAGAAAGGTACTGAAAGTTATTAATTGCAATATAATATGTATGAAAAATATGTTTATGAATAATGGCAATGAATGCTATGAATTTTCACAAATTTAAAGGATCTTAGTCTCTCTTCATATAAGGTTTGGTTCTACCTCTAATACAGAAAACAGCAACCAGACAGCTCTTTGAAGGTTTTAGGACTTCATCAACACCACTGAATAAAGTAAGATGTTTGAGGAACATATGGCCATTGTTGAATAATAGGAAATATGCAGTTTCAGCTTTTTAACATAAATGTCCATTCAGCATAGCACACAATATACTTTGTCATTTTCTCTTCACATACTCTTTGAGCCCAACTCCAGAAACGTAGTGGGCAAGGAGAAACCTTGGGACGCCAAAGCATAGGTAATCAGAATATCATGATTCTTGAGTAGTGATTCATACTATGAAAGTTCAGAATGCCCACTACAAAGTTAAGTGCAATTCTGTATGGCCATTCTTTATGTTTTGTTCATATGCTGCTTGAGTCCACATCAAGAACCTCAAGATGGAAAGCCGAACGCTTGTGAAATCAAAAAAGGTAAAGGTGCTGAATACAATTTGTTATTTGAGGGCAATATGTTCATTACTGAAAAGTTGATAGATTTCATGACTTATCTCCAAGGAATCTTCTAACTTTACCTCAGTGAGAAAAATGAAAACTGTATCAGAGACCTTGAATACAAAATAGGTAAGGAAGACATTAATTACCCATTGGTCATTTGGCACTTTGTCTTGACATACTATTTCAAGTTCAAGTTCAAAATCTTTTATTGTCATTTCAGCTATATACAAGTACACAACAAAAATGAGACAATGTTCCTCCAGGACCATGGTGCAACACAAAACAACAGTGCAACAGACAACATGCTACACAAGTGCAAACAGTCCAATATAGTGCAAAAATGTCATTAAATATACAATAATAAATACAGAACAGGACAAATATAAAATGAGTAGACAGTGCAATTATTTAGTGCAGTACACAGTACTGGGAATATGTAAAGTGAGTTGTGCATAGCAGTCAGTGACATGCTACACTGAACATAGCAGTCACCGATAGGAGCCAGAACAGTTCAGAGTACAGTGCTGGTTTAGTACAGTACTCTAGCAGCAAGTAGGATAATGTGCAAGACTGCAACAGGAGTGCATAGTTTATTTGTGTGAGGTTTGACTTCAGCACTAGTCCAATGCAAAACAATGTGTGAGTGTGTTTATAGATTTGTATTTATGTATGTGTGTGTGTGTGTGTGTGTGTGTGTGTGTGTGTGTGTGTGTGTGTGTGTGTGTATGTATGTGTGTGTGTGTGTTTGTGTGACTGTGTATAAGCATTTATAAAAGTACCGATTTTGGGTTCTGAATTGGAACATGATTATTACATGATTAGAGGACACAGGCGAGCTTTTTAAGATGAAGAAAGTTAATCAAAGAGAGTCAATAACAACATGATATGTACATAAATGTTCTTTACTAAATGTTAGTTGATAAAAAAAATTGTCAATGATTTAGTGTATGGGAAGTGCTATTCTGAATGGTCATTTGGCATTTTCTCTTCATATACTGTATGAGTCCACCTCTTGGACCACAGTGCAGTGTTAAGAAAGCCGAGGCTGTGAAGACCAAAGAAAGGTACTGAAAGTTATTAATTGCAATATAATATGTATGAAAAATATGTTTATGAATAATGGCAATGAATGCTATGAATTTTCACAAATTTAAAGGATCTTAGTCTCTCTTCATATAAGGTTTAGTTCTACCTCTAATACAGAAAACAGCAACCAGACAGCTCTTTGAAGTTTTTAGGACTTCATCAACGCCACTGAATAAAGTAAGATGTTTGAGGAACATATGGCCATTGTTGAATAATATGAAATATGCAGTTTCAGCGTTTTAACATAAATGTCCATTCGGCATAGCACACAATATACTTTGTCATTTTCTCTTCAGATACTCTTTGAGCCCAACTCCAGAAACGTAGTGGGCAAGGAGAAACCTTGGGACGCCAAAGCATAGGTAATCAGAATATCATGATTCTTGAGTAGTGATTCATACTATGAAAGTTCAGAATGCCCACTACAAAGTTAAGTGCAATTCTGTATGGCCATTCTTTATGTTTTGTTCACATGCTGCTTGAGTCCACATCAAGAACCTCAAGATGGAAAGCCGAACGCTTGTGAAATCAAAAAAGGTAAAGGTGCTGAATACAATTTGTTATTTGAGGGCAATATGTTCATTACTGAAAAGTTGATAGATTTCATGACTTATCTCCAAGGAATCTTCTAACTTTACCTCAGTGAGAAAAATGAAAACTGTATCAGAGACCTTGAATACAAAATAGGTAAGGAAGACATTAATTACCCATTGGTCATTTGGCACTTTGTCTTGACATACTATTTCAAGTTCAAGTTCAAAATCTTTTATTGTCATTTCAGCTATATACAAGTACACAACAAAAATGAGACAATGTTCCTCCAGGACCATGGTGCAACACAAAACAACAGTGCAACAGACAACATGCTACACAAGTGCAAACAGTCCAATATAGTGCAAAAATGTCATTAAATATACAATAATAAATACAGAACAGGACAAATATAAAATGAGTAGACAGTGCAATTATTTAGTGCAGTACACAGTACTGGGAATATGTAAAGTGAGTTGTGCATAGCAGTCAGTGACATGCTACACTGAACATAGCAGTCACCGATAGGAGCCAGAACAGTTCAGAGTACAGTGCTGGTTTAGTACAGTACTCTAGCAGCAAGTAGGATAATGTGCAAGACTGCAACAGGAGTGCATAGTTTATTTGTGTGAGGTTTGACTTCAGCACTAGTCCAATGCAAAACAATGTGTGAGTGTGTTTATAGATTTGTATTTATGTATGTGTGTGTGTGTGTGTGTGTGTGTGTGTGTGTGTGTGTGTGTGTGTGTGTGTGTGTGTATGTATGTGTGTGTGTGTGTGTTTGTGTGACTGTGTATAAGCATTTATAAAAGTACCGATTTTGGGTTCTGAATTGGAACATGATTATTACATGATTAGAGGACACAGGCGAGCTTTTTAAGATGAAGAAAGTTAATCAAAGAGAGTCAATAACAACATGATATGTACATAAATGTTCTTTACTAAATGTTAGTTGATAAAAAAAATTGTCAATGATTTAGTGTATGGGAAGTGCTATTCTGAATGGTCATTTGGCATTTTCTCTTCATATACTGTATGAGTCCACCTCTTGGACCACAGTGCAGTGTTAAGAAAGCCGAGGCTGTGAAGACCAAAGAAAGGTACTGAAAGTTATTAATTGCAATATAATATGTATGAAAAATATGTTTATGAATAATGGCAATGAATGCTATGAATTTTCACAAATTTAAAGGATCTTAGTCTCTCTTCATATAAGGTTTAGTTCTACCTCTAATACAGAAAACAGCAACCAGACAGCTCTTTGAAGTTTTTAGGACTTCATCAACGCCACTGAATAAAGTAAGATGTTTGAGGAACATATGGCCATTGTTGAATAATATGAAATATGCAGTTTCAGCGTTTTAACATAAATGTCCATTCGGCATAGCACACAATATACTTTGTCATTTTCTCTTCAGATACTCTTTGAGCCCAACTCCAGAAACGTAGTGGGCAAGGAGAAACCTTGGGACGCCAAAGCATAGGTAATCAGAATATCATGATTCTTGAGTAGTGATTCATACTATGAAAGTTCAGAATGCCCACTACAAAGTTAAGTGCAATTCTGTATGGCCATTCTTTATGTTTTGTTCACATGCTGCTTGAGTCCACATCAAGAACCTCAAGATGGAAAGCCGAACGCTTGTGAAATCAAAAAAGGTAAAGGTGCTGAATACAATTTGTTATTTGAGGGCAATATGTTCATTACTGAAAAGTTGATAGATTTCATGACTTATCTCCAAGGAATCTTCTAACTTTACCTCAGTGAGAAAAATGAAAACTGTATCAGAGACCTTGAATACAAAATAGGTAAGGAAGACATTAATTACCCATTGGTCATTTGGCACTTTGTCTTGACATACTATTTCAAGTTCAAGTTCAAAATCTTTTATTGTCATTTCAGCTATATACAAGTACACAACAAAAATGAGACAATGTTCCTCCAGGACCATGGTGCAACACAAAACAACAGTGCAACAGACAACATGCTACACAAGTGCAAACAGTCCAATATAGTGCAAAAATGTCATTAAATATACAATAATAAATACAGAACAGGACAAATATAAAATGAGTAGACAGTGCAATTATTTAGTGCAGTACACAGTACTGGGAATATGTAAAGTGAGTTGTGCATAGCAGTCAGTGACATGCTACACTGAACATAGCAGTCACCGATAGGAGCCAGAACAGTTCAGAGTACAGTGCTGGTTTAGTACAGTACTCTAGCAGCAAGTAGGATAATGTGCAAGACTGCAACAGGAGTGCATAGTTTATTTGTGTGAGGTTTGACTTCAGCACTAGTCCAATGCAAAACAATGTGTGAGTGTGTTTATAGATTTGTATTTATGTATGTGTGTGTGTGTGTGTGTGTGTATAAGCATTTATAAAAGTGCCGATTTTGGATTCTGAATTGGAACATGATTAGTACATGATTAGAGGACACAGGCAGCTTTTTAAGATAAAGAAAGTTAATCAAAGAGAGTCAATAACAACATGATATGTACATAAATGTTCTTTACTAAATGTTAGTTGATAAAAAAAATTGTCAATGATTTAGTGTATGGGAAGTGCTATTCTGAATGGTCATTTGGCATTTTCTCTTCATATACTGTATGAGTCCACCTCTTGGACCTCAGTGCAGTGTTAAGAAAGCCGAGGCTGTGAAGACCAAAGAAAGGTACTGAAAGTTATTAATTGCAATATAATATGTATGAAAAATATGTTTATGAATAATGGCAATGAATGCTATGAATTTTCACAAATTTAAAGGATCTTAGTCTCTCTTCATATAAGGTTTGGTTCTACCTCTAATACAGAAAACAGCAACCAGACAGCTCTTTGAAGGTTTTAGGACTTCATCAACACCACTGAATAAAGTAAGATGTTTGAGGAACATATGGCCATTGTTGAATAATAGGAAATATGCAGTTTCAGCTTTTTAACATAAATGTCCATTCAGCATAGCACACAATATACTTTGTCATTTTCTCTTCACATACTCTTTGAGCCCAACTCCAGAAACGTAGTGGGCAAGGAGAAACCTTGGGACGCCAAAGCATAGGTAATCAGAATATCATGATTCTTGAGTAGTGATTCATACTATGAAAGTTCAGAATGCCCACTACAAAGTTAAGTGCAATTCTGTATTGCCATTCTTTATGTTTTGTTCACATGCTGCTTGAGTCCACATCAAGAACCTCAAGATGGAAAGCCGAACGCTTGTGAAATCAAAAAAGGTAAAGGTGCTGAATACAATTTGTTATTTGAGGGCAATATGTTCATTACTGAAAAGTTGATAGATTTCATGACTTATCTCCAAGGAATCTTCTAACTTTACCTCAGTGAGATCAGTATATATCAAATAGGAAGCTTGTAAAAATGAAAACTGTATCAGAGACCTTGAATACAAAATAGGTAAGGAAGACATTAATTACCCATTGGTCATTTGGCACTTTGTCTTGACATACTATTTCAAGTTCAAGTTCAAAATCTTTTATTGTCATTTCAGCTATATATAAGAGCACAACAAAAACGAGACAATGTTCCTCCAGGACCATGGTGCAACACAAAACAACAGTGCAACAGACAACATGCTACACAAGTGCAAACAGTCCAATATAGTGCAAAAATGTCATTAAATATACAATAATAAATACAGAACAGGACAAATATAAAATGAGTAGACAGTGCAATTATTTAGTGCAGTACACAGTACTGGGAATATGTAAAGTGAGTTGTGCATAGGAGTCAGTGACATGCTACAATGAACATAGCATTCACCGATAGGAGCCAGAACAGTTCAGAGTACAGTGCTGGTTTAGTACAGTACTCTAGCAGCAAGTAGGATAATGTGCAAGACTGCAACAGGAGTGCATAGTTTATTTGTGTGAGGTTTGACTTCAGCACTAGTCCAATGCAAAACAATGTGTGAGTGTGTTTATAGATTTGTATTTATGTATGTATGTGTGTGTGTGTGTGTGTGTGTGTGTGTGTGTGTGTGTGTGTGTGTGTGTGTGTATAAGCATTTATAAAAGTGCCGATTTTGGATTCTGAATTGGAACATGATTAGTACATGATTAGAGGACACAGGCAGCTTTTTAATATGAAGAAAGTTAATCAAAGAGAGTCAATAACAACATGATATGTACATAAATGTTCTTTACTAAATGTTAGTTGATAAAAAAAATTGTCAATGATTTAGTGTATGGGAAGTGCTATTCTGAATGGTCATTTGGCATTTTCTCTTCATATACTGTATGAGTCCACCTCTTGGACCTCAGTGCAGTGTTAAGAAAGCCGAGGCTGTGAAGACCAAAGAAAGGTACTGAAAGTTATTAATTGCAATATAATATGTATGAAAAATATGTTTATGAATAATGGCAATGAATGCTATGAATTTTCACAAATTTAAAGGATCTTAGTCTCTCTTCATATAAGGTTTGGTTCTACCTCTAATACAGAAAACAGCAACCAGACAGCTCTTTGAAGGTTTTAGGACTTCATCAACACCACTGAATAAAGTAAGATGTTTGAGGAACATATGGCCATTGTTGAATAATAGGAAATATGCAGTTTCAGCTTTTTAACATAAATGTCCATTCAGCATAGCACACAATATACTTTGTCATTTTCTCTTCACATACTCTTTGAGCCCAACTCCAGAAACGTAGTGGGCAAGGAGAAACCTTGGGACGCCAAAGCATAGGTAATCAGAATATCATGATTCTTGAGTAGTGATTCATACTATGAAAGTTCAGAATGCCCACTACAAAGTTAAGTGCAATTCTGTATTGCCATTCTTTATGTTTTGTTCACATGCTGCTTGAGTCCACATCAAGAACCTCAAGATGGAAAGCCGAACGCTTGTGAAATCAAAAAAGGTAAAGGTGCTGAATACAATTTGTTATTTGAGGGCAATATGTTCATTACTGAAAAGTTGATAGATTTCATGACTTATCTCCAAGGAATCTTCTAACTTTACCTCAGTGAGATCAGTATATATCAAATAGGAAGCTTGTAAAAATGAAAACTGTATCAGAGACCTTGAATACAAAATAGGTAAGGAAGACATTAATTACCCATTGGTCATTTGGCACTTTGTCTTGACATACTATTTCAAGTTCAAGTTCAAAATCTTTTATTGTCATTTCAGCTATATATAAGAGCACAACAAAAACGAGACAATGTTCCTCCAGGACCATGGTGCAACACAAAACAACAGTGCAACAGACAACATGCTACACAAGTGCAAACAGTCCAATATAGTGCAAAAATGTCATTAAATATACAATAATAAATACAGAACAGGACAAATATAAAATGAGTAGACAGTGCAATTATTTAGTGCAGTACACAGTACTGGGAATATGTAAAGTGAGTTGTGCATAGGAGTCAGTGACATGCTACAATGAACATAGCATTCACCGATAGGAGCCAGAACAGTTCAGAGTACAGTGCTGGTTTAGTACAGTACTCTAGCAGCAAGTAGGATAATGTGCAAGACTGCAACAGGAGTGCATAGTTTATTTGTGTGAGGTTTGACTTCAGCACTAGTCCAATGCAAAACAATGTGTGAGTGTGTTTATAGATTTGTATTTATGTATGTATGTGTGTGTGTGTGTGTGTGTGTGTGTGTGTGTGTGTGTGTGTGTGTGTGTGTGTGTGTGTGTGTGTGTGTGTGTATAAGCATTTATAAAAGTGCCGATTTTGGATTCTGAATTGGAACATGATTAGTACATGATTAGAGGACACAGGCAGCTTTTTAATATGAAGAAAGTTAATCAAAGAGAGTCAATAACAACATGATATGTACATAAATGTTCTTTACTAAATGTTAGTTGATAAAAAAAATTGTCAATGATTTAGTGTATGGGAAGTGCTATTCTGAATGGTCATTTGGCATTTTCTCTTCATATACTGTATGAGTCCACCTCTTGGACCTCAGTGCAGTGTTAAGAAAGCCGAGGCTGTGAAGACCAAAGAAAGGTACTGAAAGTTATTAATTGCAATATAATATGTATGAAAAATATGTTTATGAATAATGGCAATGAATGCTATGAATTTTCACATATTTAAAGGATCTTAGTCTCTCTTCATATAAGGTTTGGTTCTACCTCTAATACAGAAAACAGCAACCAGACAGCTCTTTGAAGGTTTTAGGACTTCATCAACACCACTGAATAAAGTAAGATGTTTGAGGAACATATGGCCATTGTTGAATAATAGGAAATATGCAGTTTCAGCTTTTTAACATAAATGTCCATTCAGCATAGCACACAATATACTTTGTCATTTTCTCTTCACATACTCTTTGAGCCCAACTCCAGAAACGTAGTGGGCAAGGAGAAACCTTGGGACGCCAAAGCATAGGTAATCAGAATATCATGATTCTTGAGTAGTGATTCATACTATGAAAGTTCAGAATGCCCACTACAAAGTTAAGTGCAATTCTGTATGGCCATTCTTTATGTTTTGTTCATATGCTGCTTGAGTCCACATCAAGAACCTCAAGATGGAAAGCCGAACGCTTGTGAAATCAAAAAAGGTAAAGGTGCTGAATACAATTTGTTATTTGAGGGCAATATGTTCATTACTGAAAAGTTGATAGATTTCATGACTTATCTCCAAGGAATCTTCTAACTTTACCTCAGTGAGAAAAATGAAAACTGTATCAGAGACCTTGAATACAAAATAGGTAAGGAAGACATTAATTACCCATTGGTCATTTGGCACTTTGTCTTGACATACTATTTCAAGTTCAAGTTCAAAATCTTTTATTGTCATTTCAGCTATATACAAGTACACAACAAAAATGAGACAATGTTCCTCCAGGACCATGGTGCAACACAAAACAACAGTGCAACAGACAACATGCTACACAAGTGCAAACAGTCCAATATAGTGCAAAAATGTCATTAAATATACAATAATAAATACAGAACAGGACAAATATAAAATGAGTAGACAGTGCAATTATTTAGTGCAGTACACAGTACTGGGAATATGTAAAGTGAGTTGTGCATAGCAGTCAGTGACATGCTACACTGAACATAGCAGTCACCGATAGGAGCCAGAACAGTTCAGAGTACAGTGCTGGTTTAGTACAGTACTCTAGCAGCAAGTACGATAATGTGCAAGACTGCAACAGGAGTGCATAGTTTATTTGTGTGAGGTTTGACTTCAGCACTAGTCCAATGCAAAACAATGTGTGAGTGTGTTTATAGATTTGTATTTATGTATGTGTGTGTGTGTGTGTGTGTGTGTGTGTGTGTGTGTGTGTATGTGTGTGTGTGTGTTTGTGTGACTGTGTATAAGCATTTATAAAAGTACCGATTTTGGGTTCTGAATTGGAACATGATTATTACATGATTAGAGGACACAGGCGAGCTTTTTAAGATGAAGAAAGTTAATCAAAGAGAGTCAATAACAACATGATATGTACATAAATGTTCTTTACTAAATGTTAGTTGATAAAAGAAAATTGTCAATGATTTAGTGTATGGGAAGTGCTATTCTGAATGGTCATTTGGCATTTTCTCTTCATATACTGTATGAGTCCACCTCTTGGACCACAGTGCAGTGTTAAGAAAGCCGAGGCTGTGAAGACCAAAGAAAGGTACTGAAAGTTATTAATTGCAATATAATATGTATGAAAAATATGTTTATGAATAATGGCAATGAATGCTATGAATTTTCACAAATTTAAAGGATCTTAGTCTCTCTTCATATAAGGTTTAGTTCTACCTCTAATACAGAAAACAGCAACCAGACAGCTCTTTGAAGTTTTTAGGACTTCATCAACGCCACTGAATAAAGTAAGATGTTTGAGGAACATATGGCCATTGTTGAATAATATGAAATATGCAGTTTCAGCGTTTTAACATAAATGTCCATTCGGCATAGCACACAATATACTTTGTCATTTTCTCTTCAGATACTCTTTGAGCCCAACTCCAGAAACGTAGTGGGCAAGGAGAAACCTTGGGACGCCAAAGCATAGGTAATCAGAATATCATGATTCTTGAGTAGTGATTCATACTATGAAAGTTCAGAATGCCCACTACAAAGTTAAGTGCAATTCTGTATGGCCATTCTTTATGTTTTGTTCACATGCTGCTTGAGTCCACATCAAGAACCTCAAGATGGAAAGCCGAACGCTTGTGAAATCAAAAAAGGTAAAGGTGCTGAATACAATTTGTTATTTGAGGGCAATATGTTCATTACTGAAAAGTTGATAGATTTCATGACTTATCTCCAAGGAATCTGCTAACTTTACCTCAGTGAGATCAGTATATATCAAATAGGAAGCTTTTAAAAATGAAAACTGTATCAGAGACCTTGAATGCAAAATTGGTAAGGAAGACATTAATTATTCATTGCTCATTTTGCACTTTGTCTTGACATACTATTTCAAGTTCAAGTTCAAAATCTTTTATTATAATTTCAGCTATATACAATTACACAACAAAAACGAGACAATGTTCCTCCAGGACCATGGTGCAACACAAAACAACAGTGCAACAGACAACATGCTACACAAGTGCAAACAGTCCAATATAGTGCAAAAATGTCATTAAATAAACAATAATAAATACAGAACAGGACAAATACAAAATGAGTAGACAGTGCAATTATTTAGTGCAGTACACAGTCCTGGGAATATGTAAAGTGAGTTGTGCATAGGAGTCAGTGACATGCTACACTGAACATAGCAGTCACCGGTAGTAGCCAGAAGAGTTCAGAGTACAATTTTAGATTAGTACAGTACTCTAGCAGCAAGTAGGATAATGTGCAAGACTGCAACAGGAGTGCATAGTTTATTTGTGTGAGGTTTGACTTCAGGACTAGTCCAATGCAAAATAATGTGTGAGTGTGTGTATAGATATGTATGTGTGTGTGAGTGTGTGTGTGTGTGTGTGTGTGTGTGTGTGTGTGTCTGTGTGTGACTGTGTATAAGCATGTATAAAATTGCCGATTTTGGAATCTGAATTGGAACATGATTAGTACATGATTAGAGGACACAGGCAGCTTTTTAAGATGAAGAAAGTTAATCAAAGAGAGTCAATAACAACATGATATGTACATAAATGTTCTTTACTAAATATTAGTTGATAAAAAAAATATTGTCAATGATTTAGTGTATGGGAAGTGCTATTCTGAAAGGTCATTTGGCATTTTCTCTTCATATACTGTATGAGTCCACCTCTTGGACCTCAGTGCAGTGTTAAGAAAGCTGAGGCTGTGAAGACCAAAGAAAGGTACTGAAAGTTAGTAATTGCAATATAATAGGTATGAAAAATATGTTTATGAATAATGCCAATGATTGCTATGAATTTTCACAAATTTAAAGTATCTTAGTCTCTCTTCATATATGGTTTGGGTCTAACTCTAATACAGAAAACGGCAACCAGACAGCTCTTTGAAGTTTTTGGGACTTCATCAGCACCACTGAATAAAGTAAGATGTTTGAGGAACATATGGCCATTGTTGAATAATATGAAATATGCAGTTTCAGCGTTTTAACATAAATGTCCATTCAGCATAGCACACAATATACTTTGTCATTTTCTCTTCACATACTCTTTGAGCCCAACTCCAGAAACGTAGTGGGCAAGGAGAAACCTTGGGACGCCAAAGCAAAGGTAATCAGAATATCATGATTCTTGAGTAGTGATTCATACTATGAAAGTTCAGAATGCCCACTACAAAGTTAAGTGCAATTCTGTATGGCCATTCTTTATGTTTTGTTCACATGCTGCTTGAGTCCACATCAAGAACCTCAAGATGGAAAGCCGAACGCTTGTGAAATCAAAAAAGGTAAAGTTGTTGAATACAATTTGTTCTTTGAGGGCAATATGTTTATTTCTGAAAAGTTGATAGATATCATGACTTATCTCCAAGGAATCTGCTAACTTTACCTCATTGAGATCAGTATATATCAAATAGGAAGCTTTTTAAAATGAAAACTGTATCAGAGACCTTGAATGCAAATCTGGTAAGGAAGACATTAATTATTCATTGGTCATTTGGCACTTTGTCTTGACATAGTATTTCAAGTTCAAGTTCAAAATCTTTTATTGTCATTTCAGCTATATACAAGTATACAACAAAAATGAGACAAAGTTCCTCCAGGACCATGGTGCAACACAAAACAACAGTGCAACAGACAACATGCTACACAAGTGCAAACAGTCCAATATAGTGCAAAAATGTCATTAAATAAACAATAATAAATACAGAACAGGACAAATACAAAATGAGTAGACAGTGCAATTATTTAGTGCAGGACACAGTCCTGGGAATATGTAAAGTGAGTTGTGCATAGTAGTCAGTGACATGCTACACTGAACATAGCAGTCACCGGTAGTAGCCAGAAGAGTTCAGAGTACAATTTTAGATTAGTACAGTACTCTAGCAGCAAGTAGGATAATGTGCAAGACTGCAAGAGGAGTGCATAGTTTATTTGTGTGAGGTTTGACTTCAGGACTAGTCCAATGCAAAACAATGTGTGAGTGTGTGTATAGATATGTATGTGTGTGTGTGTGTGTGTGTGTGTGTGTGTGTGTGTGTGTGTGCGTGTGTGTGTGTGTGTGTGTGTGTGTGTGTGTGTGTATAAGCATTTATAAAAGTGCCGATTTTGGATTCTGAATTGGAACATGATTAGTACATGATTAGAGGACACAGGCAGCTTTTCAAGATGAAGAAGGTTAATCAAAGAGAGTCAACAGCTACATGATGTGTACATAAATGTTCTTTACTAAATGTTAGTTGATAAAAAAAAAATGTCAACGATTTAAAGTATGGCAACTGCTATTCTGAATGCTCCTTTGGCATTTTCTCTTCATATACTGTATGAGTCCACCTCTTGGACCTCAGTGCAGTGTTAAGAAAGCCGAGGCTGTGAACAACAAAGAAAGGTACTGAAAGTTAGTAATTGCAATATAATATGTATGAAAAATATGTTTATGAATAATGGCAATGATTGCTATGAATTTTCACAAATTTAAAGTATCTTTGTCTCTCTTCATATATAGTTTGGGTCTACCTCTAATACAGAAAACGGCAACCAGACAGCTCTTTGAAGTTTTTGGGATTTCATCAGCACCTCTGAAAAAAGTAAGATGTTTGAGGAACATATGGCCATTGTTGAATAATATGAAATATGCAGTTTCGGCGTTTTAACATAAATGTCCATTCAGCATAGCATACAATATACTTTGTCATTTTCTCTTCACATACTCTTTGAGCCCAACTCCAGAAATGTAGTGGGCAAGGAGAAACCTTGGGACGCCAAAGCAAAGGTAATCAGAATATCATGATTCTTGAGTAGTTATTCATACTATGAAAGTTCAGAATGCCCACTACAAAGTTAAGTGCAATTCTGTATGGCCATTCTTCATGTTTTGTTCACATGCTGCTTGAGTCCACATCAAGAACCTCAAGATGGAAAGCCGAACGCTTGTGAAATCAAAAAAGGTAAAGGTGCTGAATACAATTTGTTATTGGAGGGCAATATGTTCATTACTGAAAAGTTGATAGATTTCATGACTTATCTCCAAGGAATCTGCTAACTTTACCTCAGTGAGATCAGTATATATCAAATAGGAAGCTTTTAAAAATGAAAACTGTATCAGAGACCTTGAATGCAAAATTGGTAAGGAAGACATTAATTATTCATTGCTCATTTTGCACTTTGTCTTGACATACTATTTCAAGTTCAAGTTCAAAATCTTTTATTATAATTTCAGCTATATACAATTACACAACAAAAACGAGACAATGTTCCTCCAGGACCATGGTGCAACACAAAACAACAGTGCAACAGACAACATGCTACACAAGTGCAAACAGTCCAATATAGTGCAAAAATGTCATTAAATAAACAATAATAAATACAGAACAGGACAAATACAAAATGAGTAGACAGTGCAAGTATTTAGTGCAGTACACAGTCCTGGGAATATGTAAAGTGAGTTGTGCATAGTAGTCAGTGACATGCTACAATGAACATAGCAGTCACCGGTAGTAGCCAGAAGAGTTCAGAGTACAATTTTAGATTAGTACAGTACTCTAGCAGCAAGTAGGATAATGTGCAAGACTGCAACAGGAGTGCATAGTTTATTTGTGTGAGGTTTGACTTCAGGACTAGTCCAATGCAAAACAATGTGTGAGTGTGTGTATAGATATGTATGTGTGTGTGTGTGTGTGTGTGTGTGTGTGTGTGTGTGTGTAAGCATTTATAATACTGCCGATTTTGGATTCTGAATTGGAACATGATTAGTACATGATTAGAGGACACAGGCAGCTTTTTAAGATGAAGAAGGTTAATCAAAGAGAGTCAATAACTACATGATGTGTACATAAATGTTTTTTACTAAATGTTAGTTGATAAAAAAAATTGTCAATGATTTAGTGTATGGGAAGTGCTATTCTGAATGGTCATTTGGCATTTTCTCTTCATATACTGTATGAGTCCACCTCTTGGACCTCAGTGCAGTGTAAAGAAAGCCAAGGCTGTGAAGAACAAAGAAAGGTACTGAAATTAGTAAATGCAATATAATATGTATGAAAAATATGTTTATGAATAATGGCAATGATTGCTATGAATTTTCACAAATTTAAAGGATCTTAGTCTCTCTTCATATATGGTTTGGGTCTACCTCTAATACAGAAAACAGCAACCAGACAGCTCTTTGAAGTTTTTAGGACTTCATCAGCACCACTGAATAAAGTAAGATGTTTGAGGAACACATGGCCATTGTTGAATAATATGAAATATGCAGTTTCAGCGTTTTAACATAAATGTCCATTCAGCATAGCACACAATATACTTTGTCATTTTTATTTTCTCTTCACATACTCTTTGAGCCCAACTCCAGAAACTTAGTGGGCAAGGAGAAACCTTGGGACGCCAAAGCAAAGGTAATCAGAATATCATGATTCTTGAGTCGTGATTCATACTATGAAAGTTCAGAATGCCCACTACAAAGTTAAGTGCAATTCTGTATGGCCATTCTTTATGTTTTGTTCACATGCTGCTTGAGTCCACATCAAGAACATCAAGATGGAAAGCCGAACGCTTGTGAAATCAAAAAAGGTAAAGTTGTTGAATACAATTTGTTATTTGAGGGCAATATGTTCATTACTGAAAAGTTGATAGATTTCATGACTTATCTCCAAGGAATCTTCTAACTTTACCTCAGTGAGATCAGTTTATATCAAATAGTAAGCTTATAAAAGTGAAAACTGTATCAGAGACCTTGAATACAAAATAGGTTAGGAAGACATTAATTACCCATTGGTCATTTGGCACTTTGTCTTGACATACTATTTCAAGTTCAAGTTCAAAATCTTTTATTGTCATTTCAGCTATATACAAGTACACAACAAAAACGAGACAATGTTCCTCCAGGACCATGGTGCAACACAAAACAACAGTGCAACAGACAACATGCTACACAAGTGCAAACAGTCCAATAGAGTGCAAAAATGTCATTAAATAAAAAATAATAAATACAGAACAGGACAAATACAAAATGAGTAGACAGTGCAAGTATTTAGTGCAGTACACAGTCCTGGGAATATGTAAAGTGAGTTGTGCATAGTAGTCAGTGACATGCTACAATGAACATAGCAGTCACCGGTAGTAGCCAGAAAAGTTCAGAGTACAATTTTAGATTAGTACAGTACTCTAGCATCAAGTAGGATAATGTGCAAGACTGCAACAGGAGTGCATAGTTTATTTGTGTGAGGTTTGACTTCAGCACTAGTCCAATGCAAAACAATGTGTGAGTGTGTGTATAGATATGTATGTGTGTGTGAGTGTGTGTGTGTGTGTGTGTGTGTGTGTGTGTGTGTGTGTGTGTGTGTGACTGTGTATAAGCATGTATAAAATTGCCGATTTTGGAATCTGAATTGGAACATGATTAGTACATGATTAGAGGACACAGGCAGCTTTTTAAGATGAAGAAAGTTAATCAAAGAGAGTCAATAACAACATGATATGTACATAAATGTTCTTTACTAAATATTAGTTGATAAAAAAAATATTGTCAATGATTTAGTGTATGGGAAGTGCTATTCTGAAAGGTCATTTGGCATTTTCTCTTCATATACTGTATGAGTCCACCTCTTGGACCTCAGTGCAGTGTTAAGAAAGCTGAGGCTGTGAAGACCAAAGAAAGGTACTGAAAGTTAGTAATTGCAATATAATAGGTATGAAAAATATGTTTATGAATAATGCCAATGATTGCTATGAATTTTCACAAATTTAAAGTATCTTAGTCTCTCTTCATATATGGTTTGGGTCTAACTCTAATACAGAAAACGGCAACCAGACAGCTCTTTGAAGTTTTTGGGACTTCATCAGCACCACTGAATAAAGTAAGATGTTTGAGGAACATATGGCCATTGTTGAATAATATGAAATATGCAATTTCAGCGTTTTAACATAAATGTCCATTCAGCATAGCACACAATATACTTTGTCATTTTCTCTTCACATACTCTTTGAGCCCAACTCCAGAAACGTAGTGGGCAAGGAGAAACCTTGGGACGCCAAAGCAAAGGTAATCAGAATATCATGATTCTTGAGTAGTGATTCATACTATGAAAGTTCAGAATGCCCACTACAAAGTTAAGTGCAATTCTGTATGGCCATTCTTTATGTTTTGTTCACATGCTGCTTGAGTCCACATCAAGAACCTCAAGATGGAAAGCCGAACGCTTGTGAAATCAAAAAAGGTAAAGTTGTTGAATACAATTTGTTCTTTGAGGGCAATATGTTTATTTCTGAAAAGTTGATAGATATCATGACTTATCTCCAAGGAATCTGCTAACTTTACCTCATTGAGATCAGTATATATCAAATAGGAAGCTTTTTAAAATGAAAACTGTATCAGAGACCTTGAATGCAAATCTGGTAAGGAAGACATTAATTATTCATTGGTCATTTGGCACTTTGTCTTGACATAGTATTTCAAGTTCAAGTTCAAAATCTTTTATTGTCATTTCAGCTATATACAAGTATACAACAAAAATGAGACAAAGTTCCTCCAGGACCATGGTGCAACACAAAACAACAGTGCAACAGACAACATGCTACACAAGTGCAAACAGTCCAATATAGTGCAAAAATGTCATTAAATAAACAATAATAAATACAGAACAGGACAAATACAAAATGAGTAGACAGTGCAATTATTTAGTGCAGGACACAGTCCTGGGAATATGTAAAGTGAGTTGTGCATAGTAGTCAGTGACATGCTACACTGAACATAGCAGTCACCGGTAGTAGCCAGAAGAGTTCAGAGTACAATTTTAGATTAGTACAGTACTCTAGCAGCAAGTAGGATAATGTGCAAGACTGCAAGAGGAGTGCATAGTTTATTTGTGTGAGGTTTGACTTCAGGACTAGTCCAATGCAAAACAATGTGTGAGTGTGTGTATAGATATGTATGTGTGTGTGTGTGTGTGTGTGTGTGTGTATAAGCATTTATAAAAGTGCCGATTTTGGATTCTGAATTGGAACATGATTAGTACATGATTAGAGGACACAGGCAGCTTTTTAAGATGAAGAAGGTTAATCAAAGAGAGTCAATAACTACATGATGTGTACATTAATGTTCTTTACTAAATGTTAGTTGATAAAAAAAAATTGTCAATGATTTAAAGTATGGCAACTGCTATTCTGAATGCTCCTTTGGCATTTTCTCTTCATATACTGTATGAGTCCACCTCTTGGACCTCAGTGCAGTGTTAAGAAAGCCGAGGCTGTGAACAACAAAGAAAGGTACTGAAAGTTAGTAATTGTAATATAATATGTATGAAAAATATGTTTATGAATAATGGCAATGATTGCTATGAATTTTCACAAATTTAAAGCATCTTAGTCTCTCTTCATATATGCTTTGGGTCTAACTCTAATACAGAAAACAGCAACCAGACAGCTCTTTGAAGTTTTTAGGACTTCATCAACACCACTGAATAAAGTAAGATGTTTGAGGAACATATGGCCATTGTTGAATAATATGAAATATGCAGTTTCAGCGTTTTAACATAAATGTCCATTCAGCATAGCACACAATATACTTTGTCATTTTCTCTTCACATACTCTTTGGGCCCAACTCCAGAAACGTAGTGGGCAAGGAGAAACCTTGGGACGCCAAAGCAAAGGTAATCAGAATATCATGATTCTTGAGTAGTGATTCATACTATGAAAGTTCAGAATGCCCACTACAAAGTTAAGTGCAATTCTGTATGGCCATTCTTTATGTTTTGTTCACATGCTGCTTGAGTCCACATCAAGAACCTCAAGATGGAAAGCCGAACGCTTGTGAAATCAAAAAAGGTAAAGTTGTTGAATACAATTTGTTCTTTGAGGGCAATATGTTCATTTCTGAAAAGTTGATAGATATCATGACTTATCTCCAAGGAATCTGCTAACTTTACCTCAGTGAGATCAGTATATATCAAATAGGAAGCTTTTTAAAATGAAAACTGTATCAGAGACCTTGAATGCAAAACTGGTAAGGAAGACATTAATTATTCATTGCTCATTTGGCACTTTGTCTTGACATACTATTTCAAGTTCAAGTTCAAAATCTTTTATTGTAATTTCAGCTATATACATATACACAACAAAAACGAGACAATGTTCCTCCAGGACCATGGTGCAACACAAAACAACAGTGCAACAGACAACATGCTACACAAGTGCAAACAGTCCAATAGAGTGCAAAAATGTCATTAAATAAAAAATAATAAATACAGAACAGGACAAATACAAAATGAGTAGACAGTGCAATTATTTAGTTCAGTACACAGTCCTGGGAATATGTAAAGTGAGTTGTGCATAGTAGTCAGTGACATGCTACACTGAACATAGCAGTCACCGATAGGAGCCAGAACAGTTCAGAGTACAGTGCTGGTTTAGTAGAGTACTCTAGCAGCAAGTAGGATAATGTGCAAGACTGCAACAGGAGTGCATAGTTTATTTGTGTGAGGTTTGACTTCAGCACTAGTCCAATGCAAAACAATGTGTGAGTGTGTGTATAGATATGTATGTATGTGTGTGTGTGTGTGTGTGTGTGTGTGTGTGTGTGTGTGTATAAGCATTTATAAAAGTGCCGATTTTGGATTCTGAATTGGAACATGATTAGTACATGATTAGAGGACACAGGCAGCTTTTTAAGATGAAGAAGGTTAATCAAAGAGAGTCAATAACTACATGATGTGTACATTAATGTTCTTTACTAAATGTTAGTTGATAAAAAAAAATTGTCAATGATTTAAAGTATGGCAACTGCTATTCTGAATGCTCCTTTGGCATTTTCTCTTTATATACTGTATGAGTCCACCTCTTGGACCTCAGTGCAGTGTTAAGAAAGCCGAGGCTGTGAACAACAAAGAAAGGTACTGAAAGTTAGTAATTGTAATATAATATGTATGAAAAATATGTTTATGAATAATGGCAATGATTGCTATGAATTTTCACAAATTTAAAGCATCTTAGTCTCTCTTCATATATGCTTTGGGTCTAACTCTAATACAGAAAACGGCAACCAGACAGATCTTTGAAGTTTTTGGGACTTCATCAGCACCACTGCATAAAGTAAGATGTTTGAGGAACATATGGCCATTTTTGAATAATATGAAATATGCAGTTTCAGCGTTTTAACATAAATGTCCATTCAGCATAGCACACAATATACTTTGTCATTTTCTCTTCACATACTCTTTGAGCCCAACTCCAGAAACGTAGTGGGCAAGGAGAAACCTTGGGACGCCAAAGCAAAGGTAATCAGAATATCATGACATGCTACACTGAACATAGCAGTCACCGATAGGAGCCAGAACAGTTCAGAGTACAATGCTGGTTTAGTACAGTACGCTAGTAGCAAGTAGGATAATGTGCAAGACTGCAACAGCAGTGCATAGTTTATTTGTGTAAGGTTTGACTTCAGCACTAGTCCGATGCAAAACAATGTGTGAGTCCACCTCTTGGACCTCAGTGCAGTGTTAAGAAAGCCGAGGCTGTGAACAACAAAGAAAGGTACTGAAAGTTAGTAATTGCAATATAATATGTATGAAAAATATGTTTATGAATAATGGCAATGATTGCTATGAATTTTCACAATTTTAAAGCATCTTAGTCTCTCTTCATATATGCTTTGGGTCTAACTCTAATTCAGAAAACGGCAACCAGACAGATCTTTGAAGTTTTTGGGACTTCATCAGCACCACTGCATAAAGTAAGATGTTTGAGGAACATATGGCCATTGTTGAATAATATGAAATATGCAGTTTCAGCGTTTTAACATAAATGTCCATTCAGCATAGCACACAATATACAATTTCTCTTCACATACTCTTTGAGCCCAACTCCAGAAACGTAGTGGGCAAGGAGAAACCTTGGGACGCCAAAGCAAAGGTAATCAGAATATCATGATTCTTGAGTAGTGATTCATACTATGAAAGTTCAGAATGCCCACTACAAAGTTAAGTGCAATTCTGTATGGCCATTCTTTATGTTTTGTTCACATGCTGCTTGAGTCCACATCAAGAACCTCAAGATGGAAAGCCGAACGCTTGTGAAATCAAAAAAGTTAAAGTTTTTGAATACAATTTGTTCTTTGAGGGCAATATGTTCATTACTGAAAAGTTGATAGATTTCATGACTTATCTCCAAGGAATCTGCTAACTTTACCTCAGTGAGATCAGTATATATCAAATAGGAAGCTTGTAAAAATGAAAACTATATCAGAGACCTTGATTACAAATTAGGTAAGGAAGACATTAATTACCCATTGGTCATTTGGCACTTTGTCTTGACATACTATTTCAAGTTCAAGTTCAAAATCTTTTATTGTCATTTCAGCTATATACGAGTACACAACAAAAACGAGACAATGTTCCTCCAGGACCATGGTGCAACACAAAACAACAGTGCAACAGACAACATGCTACACAAGTGCAAACAGTCCAATATAGTGCAAAAATGTCATTAAATAAACAATAATAAATACAGAACAGGACAAATCCAAAATGAGTAGACAGTGCAATTATTTAGTGCAGTACACAGTACTGGGAATATGTAAAGTGAGTTGTGCATAGGAGTCAGTGACATGCTACACTGAACATAGCAGTCACCGATAGGAGCCAGAACAGTTCAGAGTACAATGCTGGTTTAGTACAGTACGCTAGTAGCACGTAGGATAATGTGCAAGACTGCAACAGCAGTGCATAGTTTATTTGTGTAAAGTTTGACTTCAGCACTAGTCCGATGCAAAACAATGTGTGAGTGTGTGTATAGATATGTATGTGTGTGTGTGTGTGTGTGTGTGTGTATGTGTGTGTGTGTGTGACTGTGTATAAGCATTAATAAAAGTGCTGATTTTGGATTCTGAATTGGAACATGATTAGTATATGATTTGAGGACACAGGCAGCTTTTTAAGATGAAGAAAGTTAATCAAAGAGAGTCAATAACAAGATGATATGTACATAAATGTTCTTTACTAAATGTTAGTTGATAAAAAAAAAATTGTCAATGATTTAGTGTTTTGGAATTGCTATTCTGAATGGTCATTTGGCATTTTCTCTTCATATACTGTATGAGTCCACCTCTTGGACCTCAGTGCTGTGTTAAGAAAACCGAGGCTGTGAAGACCAAAGAAAGGTACTGAAAGTTATTAATTGCAATATAATATGTATGAAAAATATGTTTATGAATAATGGCAATGAATGCTATGAATTTTCACAAATTTAAAGGATCTTAGTCTCTCTTCATATATGGTTTGGGTCTACATCTAATACAGAAAACAGCAACCAGACAGCTCTTTGAAGTTTTTAGGACTTCATCAACACCACTGAATAAAGTAAGATGTTTGAGGAACATATGGCCATTGTTGAATAATATGAAATATGCAGTTTCAGCGTTTTAACATAAATGTCCATTCGGCATAGCACACAATATACTTTGTCATTTTCTCTTCACATACTCTTTGAGCCCAACTCCAGAAACTTAGTGGGCAAGGAGAAACCTTGGGACGCCAAAGCAAAGGTAATCAGAATATCATGATTCTTGAGTAGTGATTCATACTATGAAAGTTCAGAATGCCCACTACAAAGTTAAGTGCAATTCTGTATGGCCATTCTTTATGTTTTGTTCACATGCTGCTTGAGTCCACATCAAGAACCTCAAGATGGAAAGCCGAACGCCCTGTGAAATCAAAAAAGGTAAAGTTGTTGAATACAATTTGTTCTTTGAGGGCAATATGTTCATTACTGAAAAGTTGATAGATTTCATGACTTATCTCCAAGGAATCTGCTAACTTTACCTCATTGAGATCAGTATATATCAAATAGGAAGCTTGTAAAAATGAAAACTGTATCAGAGACCTTGAATACAAATTAGGTAAGAAAGACATTAATTACCCATTGGTCATTTGGCACTTTGTCTTGACATACTATTTCAAGTTCAAGTTCAAAATCTTTTATTGTCATTTCAGCTATATACGAGTACACAACAAAAACGAGACAATGTTCCTCCAGGACCATGGTGCAACACAAAACAACAGTGCAACAGACAACATGCTACACAAGTGCAAACAGTCCAATATAGTGCAAAAATGTCATTAAATAAACAATAATAAATACAGAACAGGACAAATCCTAAATGAGTAGACAGTGCAATTATTTAGTGCAGTACACAGTACTGGGAATATGTAAAGTGAGCTGTGCATAGGAGTCAGTGACATGCTACACTGAACATAGCAGTCACCGATAGGAGCCAGAACAGTTCAGAGTACAATGCTGGATTAGTACAGTACGCTAGTAGCACGTAGGATAATGTGCAAGACTGCAACAGCAGTGCATAGTTTATTTGTGTAAGGTTTGACTTCAGCACTAGTCCGATGCAAAACAATGTGTGAGTGTGTGTATAGATGTGTGTGTGTGTGTGTGTGTGTGTGTGTGTGTGTGTGTGTGTGTGTGTGTATAAGCATTTATAAAAGTGCCGATTTTGGATTCTGAATTGGAACATGATTAGTACATGATTAGAGGACACAGGCATCTTTTTAATATGAAGAAGGTTAATCAAAGAGAGTCAATAACAACATGATATGTACATAAATGTTCTTTACTAAATGTTAGTTGATAAAAGAAATTGTCAATGATTTAGTGTATGGGAAGTGCTATTCTGAATGGTCATTTGGCATTTTCTCTTCATATACTGTATGAGTCCACCTCTTGGACCTCAGTGCAGTGTTAAGAAAGCCGAGGCTGTGAACAACAAAGAAAGGTACTGAAAGTTATTAATTGCAATATAATATGTATGAAAAATATGTTTATGAATAATGGCAATGAATGCTATGAATTTTCACAAATTTAAAGTAGCTTAGTCTCTCTTCATATATGGTTTGGGTCTACCTCTAATACAGAAAACAGCAACCAGACAGCTCTTTGAAGGTTTTAGGACTTCATCAAAACCACTGAATAAAGTAAGATGTTTGAGGAACATATGGCCATTGTTGAATAATACGAAATATGCAGTTTCAACGTTTTAACATAAATGTCCTTTCAGCATAGCACACAATATACTTTGTCATTTTCTCTTCACATACACTTTGAGCCCATCTCCAGAAACTTAGTGGGCAAGGAGAAACCTTGGGACGCCAAAGCAAAGGTAATCAGAATATCATGATTCTTGAGTAGTGATTCATAGTATGAAAGTTCAGAATGCCCACTACAAAGTTAAGTGCAATTCTGTATGGCCATTCTTTATGTTTTGTTCACATGCTGCTTGAGTCCACATCAAGAACCTCAAGATGGAAAGCCGAACGCTTGTGAAATCAAAAAAGGTAAATTTGTTGAATACAATTTGTTATTTGAGGGCAATATGTTCCTTGCTGAAAAGTTGATAGATTTCATGACTTATCTCCAAGGAATCTGCTAACTTTACCTCAGTGAGATCAGTATATATCAAATAGGAAGCTTGTAAAAATGAAAACTGTATCAGAGACCTTGAATACAAAAATAGGTAAGGAAGACATTAATTACCCATTGGTCATTTGGCACTTTGTCTTGACATACTATTTCAAGTTCAAGTTCAAAATCTTTTATTGTCATTTCAGCTATATACAAGTACACAACAAAAACGAGACAATGTTCCTCCAGGACCATGGTGCAACACAAAACAACAGTGCAATAGACAACATGCTACACAAGTGCAAACAGTCCAATATAGTGCAAAAATGTCATTAAATATACAATAATAAATACAGAACAGGACAAATATAAAATGAGTAGACAGTGCAATTATTTAGTGCAGTACACAGTACTGGGAATATGTAAAGTGAGTTGTGCATAGGAGTCAGTGACATGCTACACTGAACATAGCAGTCACCGATAGGAGCCAGAACAGTTCAGAGTACAGTGCTGGTTTAGTACAGTACTCTAGCAGCAAGTAGGATAATGTGCAAGACTGCAACAGGAGTGCATAGTTTATTTGTGTGAGGTTTGACTTAAGCACTAGTCCAATGCAAAACAATGTGTGAGTGTGTGTATAGATATGTGTGTGTGTGTGTGTGTGTGTGTGTGTGTGTGTGTGTGTGTGTGTGTGTGTGTGTGTGTGTGTGTGTGATTGTGTATAAGCATGTATAAAATTGCCGATTTTGGAATCTGAATTGGAATTTGAACATGATTAGTACATGATTAGAGGACACAGGCAGCTTTTCAAGATGAAGAAAGTTAATCAAAGAGAGTCAATAACAACATGATATGTACATAAATGTTCTTTACTAAATGTTAGTTGATAAAAAAAAATTGTCAATGATTTAGTGTATGGGAAGTGCTATTCTGAATGGTCATTTGGCATTTTCTCTTCATATACTGTATGAGTCCACCTCTTGGACCTCAGTGCTGTGTTAAGAAAACCGAGGCTGTGAAGAACAAAGAAAGGTACTGAAAGTTATTAATTGCAATATAATATGTATGAAAAATATGTTTATGAATAATGGCAATAAATGCTATGAATTTTCACAAATTTAAAGGATCTTAGTCTCTCTTCATATATGGTTTGGGTCTACCTCTAATACAGAAAACAGCAACCAGACAGCTCTTTGAAGTTTTTAGGACTTCATCAACACCACTGAATAAAGTAAGATGTTTGAGGAACATATGGCCATTGTTGAATAATATGAAATATGCAGTTTCAGCGTTTTAACCTAAATGTCCATTCGGCATAGCACACAATATACTTTGTCATTTTCTCTTCACATACTCTTTGAGCCCAACTCCAGAAACTTAGTGGGCAAGGAGAAACCTTGGGACGCCAAAGCAAAGGTAATCAGAATATCATGATTCTTGAGTAGTGATTCATACTATGAAAGTTCAGAATGCCCACTACAAAGTTAAGTGTAATTCTGTATGGCCATTCTTTATGTTTTGTTCACATGCTGCTTGAGTCCACATCAAGAACCTCAAGATGGAAAGCCGAACGCCCTGTGAAATCAAAAAAGGTAAAGTTGTTGAATACAATTTGTTCTTTGAGGGCAATATGTTCATTACTGAAAAGTTGATAGATTTCATGACTTGTCTCCAAGGAATCTGCTAACTTTACCTCATTGAGATCAGTATATATCAAATAGGAAGCTTGTAAAAATGAAAACTGTATCAGAGACCTTGAATACAAATTAGGTAAGGAAGACATTAATTACCCATTGGTCATTTGGCACTTTGTCTTGACATACTATTTCAAGTTCAAGTTCAAAATCTTTTATTGTCACTTCAGCTATATACGAGTACACAACAAAAACGAGACAATGTTCCTCCAGGACCATGGTGCAACACAAAACAACAGTGCAACAGACAACATGCTACACAAGTGCAAACAGTCCAATATAGTGCAAAAATGTCATTAAATATACAATAATAAATACAGAACAGGACAAATATAAAATGAGTAGACAGTGCAATTATTTAGTGCAGTACACAGTACTGGGAATATGTAAAGTGAGTTGTGCATAGGAGTCAGTGACATGCTACACTGAACATAGCAGTCACCGATAGGAGCCAGAACAGTTCAGAGTACAGTGCTGGTTTAGTAGAGTACTCTAGCAGCAAGTAGGATAATGTGCAAGACTGCAACAGGAGTGCATAGTTTATTTGTGTGAGGTTTGACTTAAGCACTAGTCCAATGCAAAACAATGTGTGAGTGTGTGTATAGATATGTGTGTGTGTGTGTGTGTGTGTGTGTGTGTGTGTGTGTGTGTGTGTGTGTGACTGTGTATAAGCATGTATAAAATTGCCGATTTTGGAATCTGAATTGGAATTTGAACATGATTAGTACATGATTAGAGGACACAGGCAGCTTTTCAAGATGAAGAAAGTTAATCAAAGAGAGTCAATAACAACATGATATGTACATAAATGTTCTTTACTAAATGTTAGTTGATAAAAAAAAATTGTCAATGATTTAGTGTATGGGAAGTGCTATTCTGAATAGTCATTTGGCATTTTCTCTTCATATACTGTATGAGTCCACCTCTTGGACCTCAGTGCTGTGTTAAGAAAACCGAGGCTGTGAAGAACAAAGAAAGGTACTGAAAGTTATTAATTGCAATATAATATGTATGAAAAATATGTTTATGAATAATGGCAATAAATGCTATGAATTTTCACAAATTTAAAGGATCTTAGTCTCTCTTCATATATGGTTTGGGTCTACCTCTAATACAGAAAACAGCAACCAGACAGCTCTTTGAAGTTTTTAGGACTTCATCAACACCACTGAATAAAGTAAGATGTTTGAGGAACATATGGCCATTGTTGAATAATATGAAATATGCAGTTTCAGCGTTTTAACATAAATGTCCATTCGGCATAGCACACAATATACTTTGTCATTTTCTCTTCACATACTCTTTGAGCCCAACTCCAGAAACTTAGTGGGCAAGGAGAAACCTTGGGACGCCAAAGCAAAGGTAATCAGAATATCATGATTCTTGAGTAGTGATTCATACTATGAAAGTTCAGAATGCCCACTACAAAGTTAAGTGTAATTCTGTATGGCCATTCTTTATGTTTTGTTCACATGCTGCTTGAGTCCACATCAAGAACCTCAAGATGGAAAGCCGAACGCCCTGTGAAATCAAAAAAGGTAAAGTTGTTGAATACAATTTGTTCTTTGAGGGCAATATGTTCATTACTGAAAAGTTGATAGATTTCATGACTTGTCTCCAAGGAATCTGCTAACTTTACCTCATTGAGATCAGTATATATCAAATAGGAAGCTTGTAAAAATGAAAACTGTATCAGAGACCTTGAATACAAATTAGGTAAGGAAGACATTAATTACCCATTGGTCATTTGGCACTTTGTCTTGACATACTATTTCAAGTTCAAGTTCAAAATCTTTTATTGTCACTTCAGCTATATACGAGTACACAACAAAAACGAGACAATGTTCCTCCAGGACCATGGTGCAACACAAAACAACAGTGCAACAGACAACATGCTACACAAGTGCAAACAGTCCAATATAGTGCAAAAATGTCATTAAATAAACAATAATAAATACAGAACAGGACAAATCCAAAATGAGTAGACAGTGCAATTATTTAGTGCAGTACACAGTACTGGGAATATGTAAAGTGAGTTGTGCATAGGAGTCAGTGACATGCTACACTGAACATAGCAGTCACCGATAGGAGCCAGAACAGTTCAGAGTACAATGCTGGATTAGTACAGTACGCTAGTAGCACGTAGGATAATGTGCAAGACTGCAACAGCAGTGCATAGTTTATTTGTGTAAGGTTTGACTTCAGCACTAGTCCGATGCAAAACAATGTGTGAGTGTGTGTATAGATATGTATGTATGTGTGTGTGTGTGTGTGTGTGTGTGTGTGTTTGTGTGTGTGTGTGTGTGTATGTGTGTGTGTGTGTGACTGTGTATAAGCATTAATAAAAGTGCTGATTTTGGATTCTGAATTGGAACATGATTAGTATATGATTTGAGGACACAGGCAGCTTTTTAAGATGAAGAAAGTTAATCAAAGAGAGTCAATAACAAGATGATATGTACATAAATGTTCTTTACTAAATGTTAGTTGATAAAAAAAAAATTGTCAATGATTTAGTGTTTTGGAATTGCTATTCTGAATGGTCATTTGGCATTTTCTCTTCATATACTGTATGAGTCCACCTCTTGGACCTCAGTGCTGTGTTAAGAAAACCGAGGCTGTGAAGACCAAAGAAAGGTACTGAAAGTTATTAATTGCAATATAATATGTATGAAAAATATGTTTATGAATAATGGCAATGAATGCTATGAATTTTCACAAATTTAAAGGATCTTAGTCTCTCTTCATATATGGTTTGGGTCTACATCTAATACAGAAAACAGCAACCAGACAGCTCTTTGAAGTTTTTAGGACTTCATCAACACCACTGAATAAAGTAAGATGTTTGAGGAACATATGGCCATTGTTGAATAATAGGAAATATGCAGTTTCAGCTTTTTAACATAAATGTCCATTCAGCATAGCACACAATATACTTTGTCATTTTCTCTTCACATACTCTTTGAGCCCAACTCCAGAAACGTAGTGGGCAAGGAGAAACCTTGGGACGCCAAAGCAAAGGTTTATCAGAATATCATGATTCTTGAGTAGTGATTCATACTATGAAAGTTCAGAATGCCCACTACAAAGTTAAGTGCAATTCTGTATGGCCATTCTTTATGTTTTGTTCACATGCTGCTTGAGTCCACATCAAGAACCTCAAGATGGAAAGCCGAACGCTTATGAAATCAAAAAAGGTAAAGGTGTTGAATACAATTTGTTATTTGAGGGCAATATGTTCATTACTGAAAAGTTGATAGATTTCATGACTTATCTCCAAGGAATCTTCTAACTTTACCTCAGTGAGATCAGTATATATCAAATAGGAAGCTTGTAAAAATGAAAACTGTATCAGAGACCTTGAATACAAAATAGGTAAGGAAGACATTAATTACCCATTGGTCATTTGGCACTTTGTCTTGACATACTATTTCAAGTTCAAGTTCAAAATCTTTTATTGTCATTTCAGCTATATATAAGAGCACAACAAAAACGAGACAATGTTCCTCCAGGACCATGGTGCAACACAAAACAACAGTGCAACAGACAACATGCTACACAAGTGCAAACAGTCCAATATAGTGCAAAAATGTCATTAAATATACAATAATAAATACAGAACAGGACAAATATAAAATGAGTAGACAGTGCAATTATTTAGTGCAGTACACAGTACTGGGAATATGTAAAGTGAGTTGTGCATAGGAGTCAGTGACATGCTACAATGAACATAGCATTCACCGATAGGAGCCAGAACAGTTCAGAGTACAGTGCTGGTTTAGTACAGTACTCTAGCAGCAAGTAGGATAATGTGCAAGACTGCAACAGGAGTGCATAGTTTATTTGTGTGAGGTTTGACTTCAGCACTAGTCCAATGCAAAACAATGTGTGAGTGTGTTTATAGATTTGTATTTATGTATGTGTGTGTGTGTGTGTGTGTGTATAAGCATTTATAAAAGTGCCGATTTTGGATTCTGAATTGGAACATGATTAGTACATGATTAGAGGACACAGGCAGCTTTTTAATATGAAGAAAGTTAATCAAAGAGAGTCAATAACAACATGATATGTACATAAATGTTCTTTACTAAATGTTAGTTGATAAAAAAAATTGTCAATGATTTAGTGTATGGGAAGTGCTATTCTGAATGGTCATTTGGCATTTTCTCTTCATATACTGTATGAGTCCATCTCTTGGACCTCAGTGCAGTGTTAAGAAAGCCGAGGCTGTGAAGACCAAAGAAAGGTACTGAAAGTTATTAATTGCAATATAATATGTATGAAAAATATGTTTATGAATAATGGCAATGAATGCTATGAATTTTCACAAATTTAAAGGATCTTAGTCTCTCTTCATATAAGGTTTGGTTCTACCTCTAATACAGAAAACAGCAACCAGACAGCTCTTTGAAGGTTTTAGGACTTCATCAACACCACTGAATAAAGTAAGATGTTTGAGGAACATATGGCCATTGTTGAATAATAGGAAATATGCAGTTTCAGCTTTTTAACATAAATGTCCATTCAGCATAGCACACAATATACTTTGTCATTTTCTCTTCACATACTCTTTGAGCCCAACTCCAGAAACGTAGTGGGCAAGGAGAAACCTTGGGACGCCAAAGCATAGGTAATCAGAATATCATGATTCTTGAGTAGTGATTCATACTATGAAAGTTCAGAATGCCCACTACAAAGTTAAGTGCAATTCTGTATGGCCATTCTTTATGTTTTGTTCACATGCTGCTTGAGTCCACATCAAGAACCTCAAGATGGAAAGCCGAACGCTTGTGAAATCAAAAAAGGTAAAGGTGCTGAATACAATTTGTTATTTGAGGGCAATATGTTCATTACTGAAAAGTTGATAGATTTCATGACTTATCTCCAAGGAATCTTCTAACTTTACCTCAGTGAGATCAGTATATATCAAATAGGAAGCTTGTAAAAATGAAAACTGTATCAGAGACCTTGAATACAAAATAGGTAAGGAAGACATTAATTACCCATTGGTCATTTGGCACTTTGTCTTGACATACTATTTCAAGTTCAAGTTCAAAATCTTTTATTGTCATTTCAGCTATATATAAGAGCACAACAAAAACGAGACAATGTTCCTCCAGGACCATGGTGCAACACAAAACAACAGTGCAACAGACAACATGCTACACAAGTGCAAACAGTCCAATATAGTGCAAAAATGTCATTAAATATACAATAATAAATACAGAACAGGACAAATATAAAATGAGTAGACAGTGCAATTATTTAGTGCAGTACACAGTACTGGGAATATGTAAAGTGAGTTGTGCATAGGAGTCAGTGACATGCTACAATGAACATAGCATTCACCGATAGGAGCCAGAACAGTTCAGAGTACAGTGCTGGTTTAGTACAGTACTCTAGCAGCAAGTAGGATAATGTGCAAGACTGCAACAGGAGTGCATAGTTTATTTGTGTGAGGTTTGACTTCAGCACTAGTCCAATGCAAAACAATGTGTGAGTGTGTTTATAGATTTGTATTTATGTATGTGTGTGTGTGTGTGTGTGTGTATAAGCATTTATAAAAGTGCCGATTTTGGATTCTGAATTGGAACATGATTAGTACATGATTAGAGGACACAGGCAGCTTTTTAATATGAAGAAAGTTAATCAAAGAGAGTCAATAACAACATGATATGTACATAAATGTTCTTTACTAAATGTTAGTTGATAAAAAAAATTGTCAATGATTTAGTGTATGGGAAGTGCTATTCTGAATGGTCATTTGGCATTTTCTCTTCATATACTGTATGAGTCCATCTCTTGGACCTCAGTGCAGTGTTAAGAAAGCCGAGGCTGTGAAGACCAAAGAAAGGTACTGAAAGTTATTAATTGCAATATAATATGTATGAAAAATATGTTTATGAATAATGGCAATGAATGCTATGAATTTTCACAAATTTAAAGGATCTTAGTCTCTCTTCATATAAGGTTTGGTTCTACCTCTAATACAGAAAACAGCAACCAGACAGCTCTTTGAAGGTTTTAGGACTTCATCAACACCACTGAATAAAGTAAGATGTTTGAGGAACATATGGCCATTGTTGAATAATAGGAAATATGCAGTTTCAGCTTTTTAACATAAATGTCCATTCAGCATAGCACACAATATACTTTGTCATTTTCTCTTCACATACTCTTTGAGCCCAACTCCAGAAACGTAGTGGGCAAGGAGAAACCTTGGGACGCCAAAGCATAGGTAATCAGAATATCATGATTCTTGAGTAGTGATTCATACTATGAAAGTTCAGAATGCCCACTACAAAGTTAAGTGCAATTCTGTATGGCCATTCTTTATGTTTTGTTCACATGCTGCTTGAGTCCACATCAAGAACCTCAAGATGGAAAGCCGAACGCTTGTGAAATCAAAAAAGGTAAAGGTGCTGAATACAATTTGTTATTTGAGGGCAATATGTTCATTACTGAAAAGTTGATAGATTTCATGACTTATCTCCAAGGAATCTTCTAACTTTACCTCAGTGAGAAAAATGAAAACTGTATCAGAGACCTTGAATACAAAATAGGTAAGGAAGACATTAATTACCCATTGGTCATTTGGCACTTTGTCTTGACATACTATTTCAAGTTCAAGTTCAAAATCTTTTATTGTCATTTCAGCTATATACAAGTACACAACAAAAACGAGACAATGTTCCTCCAGGACCATGGTGCAACACAAAACAACAGTGCAACAGACAACATGCTACACAAGTGCAAACAGTCCAATATAGTGCAAAAATGTCATTAAATATACAATAATAAATACAGAACAGGACAAATATAAAATCAGTAGACAGTGCAATTATTTAGTGCAGTACACAGTACTGGGAATATGTAAAGTGAGTTGTGCATAGGAGTCAGTGACATGCTACAATGAACATAGCATTCACCGATAGGAGCCAGAACAGTTCAGAGTACAGTGCTGGTTTAGTACAGTACTCTAGCAGCAAGTAGGATAATGTGCAAGACTGCAACAGGAGTGCATAGTTTATTTGTGTGAGGTTTGACTTCAGCACTAGTCCAATGCAAAACAATGTGTGAGTGTGTTTATAGATTTGTATTTATGTATGTATGTGTGTGTGTGTGTGTGTGTGTGTGTGTGTGTATAAGCATTTATAAAAGTGCCGATTTTGGATTCTGAATTGGAACATGATTAGTACATGATTAGAGGACACAGGCAGCTTTTTAATATGAAGAAAGTTAATCAAAGAGAGTCAATAACAACATGATATGTACATAAATGTTCTTTACTAAATGTTAGTTGATAAAAAAAAATTGTCAATGATTTAGTGTATGGGAAGTGCTATTCTGAATGGTCATTTGGCATTTTCTCTTCATATACTGTATGAGTCCACCTCTTGGACCTCAGTGCAGTGTTAAGAAAGCCGAGGCTGTGAAGACCAAAGAAAGGTACTGAAAGTTATTAATTGCAATATAATATGTATGAAAAATATCTTTATGAATAATGGCAATGAATGCTATGAATTTTCACAAATTTAAAGGATCTTAGTCTCTCTTCATATAAGGTTTGGTTCTACCTCTAATACAGAAAACAGCAACCAGACAGCTCTTTGAAGGTTTTAGGACTTCATCAACACCACTGAATAAAGTAAGATGTTTGAGGAACATATGGCCATTGTTGAATAATAGGAAATATGCAGTTTCAGCTTTTTAACATAAATGTCCATTCAGCATAGCACACAATATACTTTGTCATTTTCTCTTCACATACTCTTTGAGCCCAACTCCAGAAACGTAGTGGGCAAGGAGAAACCTTGGGACGCCAAAGCATAGGTAATCAGAATATCATGATTCTTGAGTAGTGATTCATACTATGAAAGTTCAGAATGCCCACTACAAAGTTAAGTGCAATTCTGTATTGCCATTCTTTATGTTTTGTTCACATGCTGCTTGAGTCCACATCAAGAACCTCAAGATGGAAAGCCGAACGCTTGTGAAATCAAAAAAGGTAAAGGTGCTGAATACAATTTGTTATTTGAGGGCAATATGTTCATTACTGAAAAGTTGATAGATTTCATGACTTATCTCCAAGGAATCTTCTAACTTTACCTCAGTGAGATCAGTATATATCAAATAGGAAGCTTGTAAAAATGAAAACTGTATCAGAGACCTTGAATACAAAATAGGTAAGGAAGACATTAATTACCCATTGGTCATTTGGCACTTTGTCTTGACATACTATTTCAAGTTCAAGTTCAAAATCTTTTATTGTCATTTCAGCTATATATAAGAGCACAACAAAAACGAGACAATGTTCCTCCAGGACCATGGTGCAACACAAAACAACAGTGCAACAGACAACATGCTACACAAGTGCAAACAGTCCAATATAGTGCAAAAATGTCATTAAATATACAATAATAAATACAGAACAGGACAAATATAAAATGAGTAGACAGTGCAATTATTTAGTGCAGTACACAGTACTGGGAATATGTAAAGTGAGTTGTGCATAGGAGTCAGTGACATGCTACAATGAACATAGCATTCACCGATAGGAGCCAGAACAGTTCAGAGTACAGTGCTGGTTTAGTACAGTACTCTAGCAGCAAGTAGGATAATGTGCAAGACTGCAACAGGAGTGCATAGTTTATTTGTGTGAGGTTTGACTTCAGCACTAGTCCAATGCAAAACAATGTGTGAGTGTGTTTATAGATTTGTATTTATGTATGTATGTGTGTGTGTGTGTGTGTGTGTGTGTGTGTGTGTGTGTGTGTGTGTGTGTGTGTGTGTGTGTATAAGCATTTATAAAAGTGCCGATTTTGGATTCTGAATTGGAACATGATTAGTACATGATTAGAGGACACAGGCAGCTTTTTAATATGAAGAAAGTTAATCAAAGAGAGTCAATAACAACATGATATGTACATAAATGTTCTTTACTAAATGTTAGTTGATAAAAAAAATTGTCAATGATTTAGTGTATGGGAAGTGCTATTCTGAATGGTCATTTGGCATTTTCTCTTCATATACTGTATGAGTCCACCTCTTGGACCTCAGTGCAGTGTTAAGAAAGCCGAGGCTGTGAAGACCAAAGAAAGGTACTGAAAGTTATTAATTGCAATATAATATGTATGAAAAATATGTTTATGAATAATGGCAATGAATGCTATGAATTTTCACAAATTTAAAGGATCTTAGTCTCTCTTCATATAAGGTTTGGTTCTACCTCTAATACAGAAAACAGCAACCAGACAGCTCTTTGAAGGTTTTAGGACTTCATCAACACCACTGAATAAAGTAAGATGTTTGAGGAACATATGGCCATTGTTGAATAATAGGAAATATGCAGTTTCAGCTTTTTAACATAAATGTCCATTCAGCATAGCACACAATATACTTTGTCATTTTCTCTTCACATACTCTTTGAGCCCAACTCCAGAAACGTAGTGGGCAAGGAGAAACCTTGGGACGCCAAAGCATAGGTAATCAGAATATCATGATTCTTGAGTAGTGATTCATACTATGAAAGTTCAGAATGCCCACTACAAAGTTAAGTGCAATTCTGTATTGCCATTCTTTATGTTTTGTTCACATGCTGCTTGAGTCCACATCAAGAACCTCAAGATGGAAAGCCGAACGCTTGTGAAATCAAAAAAGGTAAAGGTGCTGAATACAATTTGTTATTTGAGGGCAATATGTTCATTACTGAAAAGTTGATAGATTTCATGACTTATCTCCAAGGAATCTTCTAACTTTACCTCAGTGAGATCAGTATATATCAAATAGGAAGCTTGTAAAAATGAAAACTGTATCAGAGACCTTGAATACAAAATAGGTAAGGAAGACATTAATTACCCATTGGTCATTTGGCACTTTGTCTTGACATACTATTTCAAGTTCAAGTTCAAAATCTTTTATTGTCATTTCAGCTATATATAAGAGCACAACAAAAACGAGACAATGTTCCTCCAGGACCATGGTGCAACACAAAACAACAGTGCAACAGACAACATGCTACACAAGTGCAAACAGTCCAATATAGTGCAAAAATGTCATTAAATATACAATAATAAATACAGAACAGGACAAATATAAAATGAGTAGACAGTGCAATTATTTAGTGCAGTACACAGTACTGGGAATATGTAAAGTGAGTTGTGCATAGGAGTCAGTGACATGCTACAATGAACATAGCATTCACCGATAGGAGCCAGAACAGTTCAGAGTACAGTGCTGGTTTAGTACAGTACTCTAGCAGCAAGTAGGATAATGTGCAAGACTGCAACAGGAGTGCATAGTTTATTTGTGTGAGGTTTGACTTCAGCACTAGTCCAATGCAAAACAATGTGTGAGTGTGTTTATAGATTTGTATTTATGTATGTATGTGTGTGTGTGTGTGTGTGTGTGTGTGTGTGTGTGTGTGTGTGTGTGTGTGTGTGTGTGTGTGTGTGTGTATAAGCATTTATAAAAGTGCCGATTTTGGATTCTGAATTGGAACATGATTAGTACATGATTAGAGGACACAGGCAGCTTTTTAATATGAAGAAAGTTAATCAAAGAGAGTCAATAACAACATGATATGTACATAAATGTTCTTTACTAAATGTTAGTTGATAAAAAAAATTGTCAATGATTTAGTGTATGGGAAGTGCTATTCTGAATGGTCATTTGGCATTTTCTCTTCATATACTGTATGAGTCCACCTCTTGGACCTCAGTGCAGTGTTAAGAAAGCCGAGGCTGTGAAGACCAAAGAAAGGTACTGAAAGTTATTAATTGCAATATAATATGTATGAAAAATATGTTTATGAATAATGGCAATGAATGCTATGAATTTTCACATATTTAAAGGATCTTAGTCTCTCTTCATATAAGGTTTGGTTCTACCTCTAATACAGAAAACAGCAACCAGACAGCTCTTTGAAGGTTTTAGGACTTCATCAACACCACTGAATAAAGTAAGATGTTTGAGGAACATATGGCCATTGTTGAATAATAGGAAATATGCAGTTTCAGCTTTTTAACATAAATGTCCATTCAGCATAGCACACAATATACTTTGTCATTTTCTCTTCACATACTCTTTGAGCCCAACTCCAGAAACGTAGTGGGCAAGGAGAAACCTTGGGACGCCAAAGCATAGGTAATCAGAATATCATGATTCTTGAGTAGTGATTCATACTATGAAAGTTCAGAATGCCCACTACAAAGTTAAGTGCAATTCTGTATGGCCATTCTTTATGTTTTGTTCATATGCTGCTTGAGTCCACATCAAGAACCTCAAGATGGAAAGCCGAACGCTTGTGAAATCAAAAAAGGTAAAGGTGCTGAATACAATTTGTTATTTGAGGGCAATATGTTCATTACTGAAAAGTTGATAGATTTCATGACTTATCTCCAAGGAATCTTCTAACTTTACCTCAGTGAGAAAAATGAAAACTGTATCAGAGACCTTGAATACAAAATAGGTAAGGAAGACATTAATTACCCATTGGTCATTTGGCACTTTGTCTTGACATACTATTTCAAGTTCAAGTTCAAAATCTTTTATTGTCATTTCAGCTATATACAAGTACACAACAAAAATGAGACAATGTTCCTCCAGGACCATGGTGCAACACAAAACAACAGTGCAACAGACAACATGCTACACAAGTGCAAACAGTCCAATATAGTGCAAAAATGTCATTAAATATACAATAATAAATACAGAACAGGACAAATATAAAATGAGTAGACAGTGCAATTATTTAGTGCAGTACACAGTACTGGGAATATGTAAAGTGAGTTGTGCATAGCAGTCAGTGACATGCTACACTGAACATAGCAGTCACCGATAGGAGCCAGAACAGTTCAGAGTACAGTGCTGGTTTAGTACAGTACTCTAGCAGCAAGTAGGATAATGTGCAAGACTGCAACAGGAGTGCATAGTTTATTTGTGTGAGGTTTGACTTCAGCACTAGTCCAATGCAAAACAATGTGTGAGTGTGTTTATAGATTTGTATTTATGTATGTGTGTGTGTGTGTGTGTGTGTGTGTGTGTGTGTGTGTGTGTATGTGTGTGTGTGTGTTTGTGTGACTGTGTATAAGCATTTATAAAAGTACCGATTTTGGGTTCTGAATTGGAACATAATTATTACATGATTAGAGGACACAGGCGAGCTTTTTAAGATGAAGAAAGTTAATCAAAGAGAGTCAATAACAACATGATATGTACATAAATGTTCTTTACTAAATGTTAGTTGATAAAAGAAAATTGTCAATGATTTAGTGTATGGGAAGTGCTATTCTGAATGGTCATTTGGCATTTTCTCTTCATATACTGTATGAGTCCACCTCTTGGACCACAGTGCAGTGTTAAGAAAGCCGAGGCTGTGAAGACCAAAGAAAGGTACTGAAAGTTATTAATTGCAATATAATATGTATGAAAAATATGTTTATGAATAATGGCAATGAATGCTATGAATTTTCACAAATTTAAAGGATCTTAGTCTCTCTTCATATAAGGTTTAGTTCTACCTCTAATACAGAAAACAGCAACCAGACAGCTCTTTGAAGTTTTTAGGACTTCATCAACGCCACTGAATAAAGTAAGATGTTTGAGGAACATATGGCCATTGTTGAATAATATGAAATATGCAGTTTCAGCGTTTTAACATAAATGTCCATTCGGCATAGCACACAATATACTTTGTCATTTTCTCTTCAGATACTCTTTGAGCCCAACTCCAGAAACGTAGTGGGCAAGGAGAAACCTTGGGACGCCAAAGCATAGGTAATCAGAATATCATGATTCTTGAGTAGTGATTCATACTATGAAAGTTCAGAATGCCCACTACAAAGTTAAGTGCAATTCTGTATGGCCATTCTTTATGT